>NC_137463.1:27183164-28383164 GCF_964235325.1 Thermobia domestica | reverse complement strand
CCTTTGCCCGTACCTCGTATTTTACGATGTCGTGTGAGGACAACATAATCGCGAGTTCTTATGCACAATCTTTCTCCGAACATTCGTCAATGAAATGAAATTAAATATGCCGGCTAGACTAAAGGAGACGGTGATGATGACAAATGAATGAAATGGCGAAATGAAGAAAGTGGAAGGAAGCTGGAAAACCCCGAGGAAATCCACGCACATGATGTTCGTCTACCACAAAGTTCACTTGCCGGGTGCTGGGATCGAGCCTGGGACGCCAAGCACCAGAGATGAACGCTCTACCATCGAGCCACCGCGTCCCTAAAACATTCGTCAATGTTCGTTGCATTATGACATCCAATTTCTCTGCATTTTACCGCCCCTCCCGCTGTTATTTCTTTTTTTATTGCACATTTTGTCTTTGTTGCTTAATTTATGACGGCTACTGCACCTAGGTATATAGATCAATATTGAAACTGGAAGTTATAGTGGATTGCTATCACTTCTTTTTTAGTAGAAGATTGTTCATGGAAACGAAATATATTCTTAAAACGCTTAATCGATTCCAAGAAACTGCTTCTCGCTACGTATTACCGTTTTTTGCTTTATAATGATCAAAGTGAAATCCGTTCAGGTTTGAATATCACCTCCGTAACGAGCTCGATACGTAACTTTTGACTCTTTAAATTCTGGACAAAGTTGATGGTGACCCATCGAATACTTTTTGAGATTCTTTTGTCACCCGTACGGACACATGGACAGCCAGAGTAAAGTTTTGGTAAATCAAATCTTCCATATACTCTTCGACAGACCCTAACTTATTCAATAAGTTTCATGTATATACTTTGCAGAAACAAAATTTTCATTTTGTAAAACCTAATGAATCTCTGACCAATATCCTACACCCTTAACTACAACAGTTTCATGTCAGAAGTTAAGTATGAATCTGGAAATTGTACCGTTTCTTCCAACACAGTTCCTGAGCTTTGTTTGTATGACTGTTTCTGAGTTGTATGCTTAGAATTACACTAAATATTGAAGTTGTGACTTTGTCTGTAGTCTGTGTGTTTACCCTTCAGTATTCTCTCAAAGCTGCCAGCTGATGCCTACGTCGTGTTTATCTTTATCGTGTTTTTTCTCCATCTATCTCTCATCTTTCATCGTTGCGGTAAACGTGTAATTCATTCTGAGATGCAATTGCTTGTTTAATTTACTTCATTTTCCATACTAGATAGCTTCCTGTTATGGTAGATTATTACAAGTACC
Organism: Thermobia domestica; assembly: GCF_964235325.1. Taxonomy (NCBI): domain Eukaryota; kingdom Metazoa; phylum Arthropoda; class Insecta; order Zygentoma; family Lepismatidae; genus Thermobia; species Thermobia domestica. Next base: position 28,381,910 of record NC_137463.1, on the reverse strand, counting down.
AACATCTGTAGCTGTGTTTTCATGTTTGCAGTCTGATGTTGTTAAAGATCATTCCTTCAAATGTTATGGAATGCAAGTTTAAACTTGTTTTATGGAAGGATATGACTGAGCAGTAGGGCTCCACTTGTGCTGTGAGGAGTCTCATTCATCCCAGGCTTTCTGAATTAGTGTTAGAAAAACTTGTGCCCATAAAATGAAAGTTCTGTGCGGTGGACCCCAGGTTATGAATTCGATGTATTTTGTTACACAGAACCCAAATTTCAAAATCCTAGGAAGATTTACCGTGTCAATTTTGTTTTATAGGCGCAAAACATGTGTCCTTCCTATCCAAAGTCGCTCACATTTTTGGCCCATTAAAAATTGACACGGTCAATCGTCCTGGAGTTTCGAAAGTTGGATTCTCCATACTACAAAATACATCGAATCCGTACCCTGGGGTCCCGTGAACAGAACTTTACTTGTGTGTGTGTGTGGCTGTGTAATCATTAATGTCCTTTAGCCTTAGTGACATAATACTTAAAACGAGAGAATAGTCGCTCGTCGCTAGTCCAGTAGATGGCGCGTGCACTATTGGTGGTTCCGGCTTTGATTCCCGGAAGGAGAGTATTCAAAAATTTGAGCGCATTACCACAGCTCGGATTCCACCTTAAGGGAGCAGACTACTAAATATTTTTAAAAAGCTAACAATTTTTCTTTTTGCCAGTTTTTCGTAAGTGAAAAGAGATAAAGAAATGTAACTTACTTCAGTAATAGATAATGTTATTCTACACCCGAAAATAGAAATCGGAAGAATTTTCAGTGTTTTCATCCATAGAAATTACACTGTGACCAGAATTTGAATTATCCAAAAATCTACGTTATGGCAGTGACTGGAAAAATGAACTCAACGGCAATTGATGACTTATCATGCTGTCTGTGTTCCTTGTTAATTACTTTTTAAATAATATTTGTATTTTAATTCTACTGTTTATTAAAATTATTTATTTTGTACTCTTTATTACAAAATAAATACAAATATTATTTTAAAAAATAGTTAACAAGGAACACAGACAGCATGATAAGTCATCAGTCGTCGTTGAATTAATTTTTCTAGTCGCTGCCATAACCTAGGTTTTTGGGTAATTCAAATTCTGGTCACACTGTAATTTCTATCGGTGGCAACACTGAAAATTCTTCCGATTCATATTTTCACGTGTAGAATAACATTATCTATTATTGAGGTAAGTTACATTTCATTATCCCTTTTCATTTACGAAAATCTTGCAAAAGAAAAATTGTTAGCTTTTGAAAAATATTTAGTAGTCTGCCCCCTTCAACTCTCGCTAATAAAAAGGGACACTAAGCTTTTACTAACAAAGTAAAAGTTACGTTTTCAGTTTACCTTGTAAACATGTCTCAGATGCATTTAATCAACTTACCCAAGAAAGGTGCCTTCACCAATGATATTAATTCATCATGGAGGGGAATCAGACCAGTAGAAGGGTTGCAAATAGATTGTTAGTTTCTAGTATTACATACATACTTTAACATAATAATAATAATAATAATAATAATAATAATAATAATGTTGATTTCTGTGCCATGAGTAGCCTAATGGCAAAAATACAGCACCTTATCGGACAAAAATAAACACATATTGCGTACAATGTAACCTACCTATTGAAACAATAAAAAATTAATTATAAAACAGTATCGGATTAAACAATAATTCCTTGTCAAATTAATATCAAATATGTTTACTCTCAAAATAGATACATCGTCAAAAATGCTACAAATAATATTTGTCGAACTTTAAAATTTATGATGCTATACTGATAAAAATAAATGTTCCAAATTACATTAAAAGAGTTGGCCATTATTCTTAAAATTAACCGATTCTGGATTCAAGGGAACTAATGTTGATCTATTTCTCATACTATAGATTGGTACCCTTATACGTATTATGTAAGCATTATATACTATTGTCTAGTATTTTCTGAATAAAATTAATAATAATAATAATAATAATAATAATAATAATAATAATAATAATGATCGATAGAACACTTATCAAGGGAAATCTTCTGATTCAATTGAAAACGAAATTATTCTTCGTTTGCCAATGACATGCTCGTAAGTTTTACTGGCATATCCTTCTACCAATTCTTTTGTTATCCATCTTTCTCCTCCTTTAGTCTATAGCAGTGGTTCCCAATTACTCTAGAATTGAGGACCACTTTTTTTTAAGCATGATAGGACCTCACACATTTAAATTTTGATGTCTATGTAGTAGTAGTAATAATTGAGAGGTGTATATATATATCATTTACTGTATTTTATATGCTTGTAGAGTATTTTATTATCTTCCATATTTTATTCTACACAGAATTTTTCATCGGTTTCATCGCAACAAGACAAAGACCCAAAGATCATTCATGACTTCTACAGTATGTGTTTCGGAAACTGTACGAAAAGTTAGTTTTTACATAGTACCCGAGCTTATCGTAAAGGCCGGTAAACCACACACAATAGCGTGTAAATAGAGAGATGGTGAAAATATTCCTTGGTTCAGGAGCTACTAGTTAAATTTCAAGTATTTCTCTCTCTGCTGATAGAATCAAACGCTGGGTTCAGCTACACGTTTGTGTGAATTGTACTTGTCGACTTTCCCTGAAATTAAAATATGAAAGAGGTAAGGACTCAAATACGTTGTTGATGAAATGTGACTGACATTGTCAACAATTCCCCCATGTATCCGCCACCTACGTGCAGCTAAGTAGCCATAAGTATCACATTGAAAGTATGACTACAGATATTTACTTTAACAGACATATAAAAGTGTCATTTTCCACCAAAGAATAACTTATGGTGCTAAAATCTGCTACATTTATGAGCAAACTCTTGCTCATAAATTATTAATAAGTGCAATAAGTACAATACGCATTTATATTAACAGTGTCGTATAATACAGTTTTATGAGGAATAACTTTTTGGTGTGGTTAATGTATGCTGTGTCACGAACAGATAAACGTTGCGGAACACCGCACTATAAAATACATATATACGTAGCGTTATTTATATTTTCTATAAATTATGAGATGTAAATATTACCACGAAACCTATAAATTTGTTTCATGGAACTTTAAGGGTCCGCGGACCACCAATTGGGAAACACTCCTCTGTAGGACATTTTCTATGAAAATTAAAATATAAATTTCTGTAAATAGAATTGACTTTATTGAACCAGTTTCCCCCTCACCCTCTCATTCATTAAAAGGTGAAAAAAGCACTTTGATCCTATGAAACTTCAAAGCTCTCAAAAAGAATGCGAATACAACTTTTTTGTGATTGGCATTTTTTAAAAAAAGATACTAAATGTCCTTTTACATAATTGTGGCTATCGAATGTTCAGAAATACGAAAACTTCAATCAGCTTTGCCGACTTGTTTATTAATTTCATTTAATTAGAGCTGACAATATTTAACAACGAGCATTTATTTATATTGGTCAGGAATGGAAATATTTTAAATGCCGAAGAAAAAGAAGATAGGTTGATACGTAAAAATGTCAATGATCATGTTACCCAGGGTATCAAATCAATAAATATTTTGAAATGAAGTTAAGTAATAGTTGTTGATATTCGTTATGTATATGAGAAAAAAAATTAAAAATGCTACCTATGATTATATAACAACCCGGATTTTGTTTGTAAATGTTATAATCGTTTTAACTTGAGAAAGAACCACTACAGAGAAGAATCAATATGTTAACACTCTGAGAACAACTAAATTTTATTAGTAATATACATAAAGCAATTAATCTTCTTACGAGCAACGTTTAATCGTACAAAACTTGTTTGTTTTCCACGATCTTCTCAATTAATTTGATTACATATTAACTAATTTAACATTTCCGAGTAACTCTCTGGGGGCCTATGATAGAGGCTCCTGTGGGCAAGTAAAACGATCGCCATCCTTTTATTTACAGTCATTTGTGATTAATAAGCACTAGACGATCAATCAGAAACCTCTGGAACATACGAGGGGTAATCAGAAAGTAATGTTACTAAGCCTACAGTGAAACATATATACATTATTTCATACAACCAATACAGCCAACAGATGATACACACTAGGTTAATTTTCGACATAGTCTCCGTATCAGTTGAGGCACTTGTCTCAGTGTGGAATGACTTTAAAGATTCCCTTCTGGTAAAAATCCTGTTCTTGCGTGTTCAGCCACGTTTTCACTTTCTCATACTGAAGAATATCGTGCACAGTGTGACGGACACTTCCGAACGACATTTCCAATTCTGCCATCATATGCCATAACGTGATCCTCTTATTGTCCGGAATCAGGTCCTCCATCCGAGTTGTATTCAAATTTGTTTTTGCGGTGCTGGGACGGCCATTGCGCTCCTCGTCGGTGACGTTTTCTCTACCAATCGCAAACTTTGGACACCATTCTACAACATGCTGACGATACATTACAGGCTCTCCGTTAACCTCTACCAACTCCCGGTGAATTTCAGTTGCGGTTACATATTTCGGCCACAGAAATCGAATAAGTGAGCGAACTTCTTCGCGTCGCGAGAAGACCAGTTTTTCAAACCAGTCGCCATTTGTGTTTAGCTGCAACTAGCGCCGTAGGTGGCAGGTGGATGAAACTCTACACAGTTGCCAACTCCAGGTATTAAAATCACCGCACACACTCCTCATTCCTCCATAACAGACTAAACTCCAGAAATATCCTCCCTGTAACCTTAGTTTCGGATCCTTCCTCGTATTTATTGGAACTTTTCTGTAAGTTCGGGTGGTTGTAGTTTAGCATCCCTTATCAGCACCGAGGCTGTATGAGTCATAGATCTACAGTTTGCTGTGGAACCTAAACCACCATATTGCGTTCATATTTCAAGCCTTTCTCACCGCGAATTGAATCCGGGTCTCCGTGCAGCAAAATCGCACACGCTAGCTACTAGACCAACAGAAAATGCTTTTTTGAAAAGTGTTTATCGGTTTATTGTAATTGTTAAAACAGTAGATAAAACTTTTTTTTTTTTTAGAACTTTGTGCAATTGAGTTTTCTCGGGATGCTTCTTTGTCCTCTTGTATTTTCATTCCACCAGTTTTCACTTTTATTAATCATTGGTCTCCTTTAATCTGTAGAACATAGCTGACTGAGGTCATATTCAATGTTACAAATTTCGTGTTTCACTTCCAACCTTTTCCTGCTGATTTTTCTCTGAACTACTGCTGGCTAATGAGGGAGTTTACTATATTGTATTTGTATGTTTCGCAACTCAGAGTTCACTTTCCTACTTTCCTGAGGTTATCAATTCTGGTGGATATTTCTATAGTTATGTGTACATTTAGTGGATTCACGTAGCATAGGCGCTAACCCTTTCTCCTTTGGAACGAGCGGTTCCGGGTACGAGTCCCGGTAGCAACACTCGGTCGAAAAGACGTATCAGGCTTGCTACCCTTACTGAGGTTTTTCTGTGTTTTCCTTCTAAGCAAATGCCGGGATGGTACCTAACATCCAGTTCCCAGGCCGCTTCCTTCTTTATTGATTTCTTCCTTCCCCGGAAATTATCCCCACTGAAGACATCATCCCTCATACATAACGGATTTAAGGCCCTAGATGCCAATAATGCCCCAGAAATATGTATAAATAAATAAAAACGTGTATTTTGTTTTACCAAATGTAAGTTAAATAGATCAAGAGAGGAAACAGTACATTTATTTTACCTTTTCGTAATGTCACTTTTCTCTCTGTCTCTCTCTCTTCTCAACAATTAGTAGAACATACTTGACTGTAGTTGTGTAGAGATTATGTTATTAAGTTTTACTAAATCAGATATGTATGTTGATCCCTGTTTATATCTATCATATGACAGATTAAGTTTTGAGAGACGACCTCCTGAATTTTTGTGCAACATGTAGAAGAAATCCTGTAAAATCATTTGTTCTCATTAAGGGAATCTTATTGTTGAAGCTATTGAAGAGTAATATCCACTGTGATCGGTGCATTTTTAAAAACATGTGCAAATATAATCCAGAGTCTGGTACGTCATATATCAACATTGAATACTTTATTTCAAATAATCCAAATCTTAATTAGTAGTCAGTTTGATGATAATAACATGATATATCACTGTCCTGTATTTTCGTGATTTATTATTGAGTTTTCCTTTGTCTGTACGTTTGTAAACTCTATTGTAAATGTTTATTTTTATTTGCATACAATGGCAAATTAGCGCGGTGCCATGGAGGCTAGTTCTGCAAGTTTTTTGAGTGACCAAAATAGTTAAGCTATTCGTTATATATTTTTGGAAGTTTATAGTAAACTCATGATATACCTATCTACAACGAACCTTCTGATCCTGATGTAAACATTGTACAATGGTATTACTCCGCCAGTCATCGGATGATTGGCTATCGGTCTCCGCTTCTTTCGAGAAGCGCGTGCTTGTACCCTGTCGACGTTTTGCATATTCCCCGCACGCAGCCATATTGTAAACTGTGATTCGCGCATAAGGTGAGCCAAACCCAGTTTCTACGCATGCGTATTCTTTTTTATTGCATTAATTCAATTTAGTTCTTAGATAGAGTGTTGTTTCTGTTATTTTACTGTAAGTAAATTGTATTTCTGGTAGTGAGCCTTATAAGCAACAAAAACATTGAAAAACAGCTTACTTGACAATGGACTATTTTATTCTGCCGCATGGATGCGGCAAGGCTCTTTAACCAATAAAATGAAACAATCACCACGTGTATTTGTTTACATGAGGTACTGAACGTTCCTTGAATGAACTTTAGTGTGGGTTCTAGCTCCATCCAATTTTTGTCTTCTAAATCCGCCTATTCGCTTATACAGGATGTATCAAAAAGATTCATCCACTTTGGCAAGTCTGTATTTCTGAAACTAATAAACATTTACAAATAGTTTTTTTTTTTTTTTTTTGTTTTGCATGACAGTGAAACTCAGAAAGTTTTTATTGCACCTGTTCATAGATGTTCAATGTGCCCCCCGTGAGATGCACGGTATATGTCCATGCGGTATTCAAATTCGTCCCAAAATGCAGCTAGCATGTCTTCAGTTACAGCTTCCACAGCTGCCGTTATGCGATGTCGCAGTTCATTCAATGTGCTTGGTAACGGAGGCACATAAACGGAGTCTTTTATAAACCCCCACAAGAAGTAATCACATACAGTAAGGTCAGGTGACCTTGGAGGCAGTAATGTAACGCTGCATCTTTTGCTCCAGTGTGACCCATCCATCGTTGTGGAATCGTTCGATTTAAAAATTCCCACACTTTCCCATGTCAGTGTGGCGGTGCCCCATCCTGTTGGTAGATGAAATCTTCGAATCAGTCTCCAACTGTGGGAAAAGATAGTACTCAAGCATATCAAGGTAGGTTATCCCCGTCACAGTGTTCTCGGCAAAGAAAAATGGACCGTACACCTTTTTTCAGGAAACCACAAAACACATGTTGTACAACTTCATGTGGGTGTTCCGTCCCCCATATTCGCACATTATGGCGGTTCACATTTCCATTCAAATGGCATGTTGCCTCGTCACTGAACACTAAGCGTTGAACAAAACTGTCGTCCTCTGCAATCTTGCCAAGAATGAAATTACAAAACTCCATACGTCGTTCTTTGTCATCTTCACAAAGAGCTTGCAGTAGCTGAATTTTGTATGGCTTCATGTGTAAACGACACGCAGCACGCGCCAGACGGACATCGAGGGCATGTTGAGCTGTCGAGTTGCACGACGAACGGATTTCTGCGGACTGCGTGTAAAACATGACGGACGCGCTCCACGTCTGCGTCAGGCACTCGAGGACGTCCCGGTGATTTTCCCTTACACAAACAACCTGTTGTTCGGAATTGTTCATGCCATCGTCTAATGCTCTGTGCAGTAGGAGAATCCACACCATACTTAGTACGAAAGTCACGCTGAACAGTTATCACTGACTTGCACTCTGCAAAAAGTAGTACACAAAACGCTTTCTGTTGTCCAGATGCCATTTTAACCAGAACCGTAGTGGGCGTTCACTCAAGCACACTGCTGCTACCTAGCGGAAACCATGTACAACTAGAGATGTTCCTCTTTTCAACAGTACATTGTTCACTCACATCTCTGAAAAGACAGAATAGATATTATTGCTTAAAACCGGATGATTCTTTTTGATACACACTGTACAGTAAAACTCCGATTATCAGCGAGCGAATCGAGGATTATCCGCGAGTGCCACAAAAAACTTTTCTAATCATGCTGCAATCGCACTGAATTATTTTTCACAAGTATAGTCGCTGCGGACTGACACTCCGCATGCAATTAAGTACTGTATGTTCTAAAACATAAAAGTAAATTCCATTGTAAAAATTAATATTTCCAACAATAATACACGTTTCGAAGTGCAACTCTACTTTGATAAGCAGAACCCTTTTGTTGTAAGGTGTGAAAAACGGAAATTGGGAAAAGTGATTTGCGTAGTTTGTAACGTGCCTCTATGTGCTCCGTCCTGGGCCGCTGGTTGTAATAACCAGGACAATTATTAGTATGCGGGATTCGTAATTTCTATGTATAATTGCTATATTTTACAAGTAAGCATTTTAAAATTTCCATGCAGGATTATCGGGAGTTATTCTATATTTAGAGTGAATTTCTGACTAGAACTAGCTTAAATATTACCAGTAATCTGATATTATCTTCATAAATTAAAAAAAAATTGTGAAATACTAAGGTAATTTGGTTAAGTAAAAGTAACTGATTTTCTAGCTTGTCAAATTTTATAACAAAGTTCATGAAAAATTATATATGCAATACAGAAAAATATTGAATGAAATAACAATTTTTAAGCAACATTGAAAAATCCAAAAATATATATCTGAATTGAGTGGTACTATGCTTTCTTTTGAACAAGAATACAACTTTCGAGAATTAATCAAATAAATATGATAAATAAAATACCTCGTAATTTTTATAAATCCAATTATAAATTCAATATTTGATCTGCAGGAAAAAATTTAACAATAGATATTGAGAATATTAAATAATCAAGAATTAACACTCACCCAATTAAATATGCTTTAATCAACCATCTAATACCTCCAGGAGTACTGTTTCGTATAACCTCTGTTAACACGATTATCATATTATCACACCAATTATAGATATTTCGGTATCGAATATCGAACTCTCACAAATTAATAGGTTGATATTTTGATAACTATTAACAATTTTCACATAAATCTTGAAATTTAAATCACGATAATTTTCGGCTAAACCACTTCCATGAAACCGTTAAAGATTCACATTAAGCAGAGATAAACCTTGCCCAGTTCGACATATCGTTTCGAATGGCTGTTCAAACTTCCTACAGCTCATTCGTACGTATGTGTTTCAAAGATTTCCGCTAGAGGCGCTCTAGTACCCTGAAGTGTAGGTACTGAAAGCATAACCTTCTAGGATATCATTGACATAACTTTTTTTTTTTTTTTTATAATGTGATCTCATCACACGTAACAAATATCGCCCTCCCGGCTATAAAAAGTTAGCACAACTTTTTATTTCTATTTTAAACCATAATTTTAAAGTATTCTTATTCCAAATTTAATTATGAATAGATAGATTCTGTTAATCTTTCTAGGTATCTATTACTATTAACTTCTACCAGCTAATTAATAAACTACTGATTCTAACCAACCATCACACTCACTCTACTCACTACATATCAAACGAAAAATTTAACTGAACTAAAGAAAAAAATTTCCCATAAATTCAATCACACCACCTAACATTCTATTAATCCCAACTACTCTAGTTAGTTAATAAGTATTAGTTATTACTAATAGTCACTATCTATTCATAAACTTTTACAAAACTTCATTCTCAATATGTTTCTATATATATCTTCAGGAGGTAATCCTACTCTTTCTTTTGAAATTAATTTCAGTAATAATAACAATATTCATTATACTTATCAAACATAGCACCATCATTATTCCAATCAATCTTGAGCGTCGTTACATCTGGTTGAGCTTCGTTACATATATTCCATAAAATTTTCCATGTCGGAATCAGGACAGATACAATTTTTTACAAACATTTTTGGGACATAGATACAAGACATCCAGATCTGGAACACTAACAAAAACATATATTAGAAACACATTAAAATATTTTAAAAACAATTTAAGATATTATCTCTACTTAAATAAAGTTTCTGACTAGATGGTTTGTAAGATTTTCTTTTTTATAATTCTGACTAGATTAATTATATCTACTTTTTTTTTTTTTTTTTTTTTTTTACACTACAGTTGGGAATCAAGTACAGAAATATGCTTAATACATTTAATATTTATGATGCATTTCCTCTCCTTTCTCTATACTTTTTCGTCAAACTAACATGACTCTTACGGATATCTCTGGGATTGTCTACATTAACAACTCTTATGGTATTCCTACCCAGAAAACATTCGATCTCGAATGGTCCACACCATTTCGCACACAAAGATTTTGTTCTTTTATCTTTCATTGATGATAATACCTGTGATTTAATTAATACCTTGTCCCCCACATTATAATCATTATCTAGCCGGCGTTGATTGAATATTTTCTTTTTACGTTGCCATGCTCTTTCCATGTTATCTAAAGCTCGATTCCATAACTCGGGATCCCTAGGATTCAAGTCCAACATACTTATTTTCCACTTAATGTCCAGTGGATTACAAACATTATAATTAAATACTAAATCCATAGGACTGCATTTCGTATCCTCATGGATGGCATTATTGACAGAAAATTCAATTTCCCACAATCCTTTATCCCATGAGCTTTGTTTCTTTCCAAAATATATTCTTAATGAATTTTTTATAGTGGATACGTATTTTTCACTAGGATTTGAAGCCGGGTGATAAGGGGATATACTAATATCCTTTATACCATTTGCATAAAGAAAATCTTTGAATTTAGCCGATGTAAATATTGAATGATTATCATGACATATGCTAAAAATAAATCCATTTCTACACATTAATTTATATAACTTATTAATCACACTTTGTGACGACAAGACCTTAATTGGTTCTAGAAATACTCTTTTAGAAAAGGAATCGACAACTATCAAACAGTAACGTCCTGACTTACTTTCAATTAGTGGTCCTAGTAAATCTACTGCCCAGAGTCCATTAACTACATTCTCATACTTAGATACTAGCTTTCCAGTAGGTTTCCTATTATGGCTCTTATTTAGTTGACAATCTGAACAAGTGGATACGTAATCTTTTATTTCCTTCAATATCCCATTCCATGTAAAACGAGCACAGATCTTAGCTATAGTTTTATTTATACTAGCATGAGAACCTGGCAAAATATTTGAATGAAAGAATTCTATTATACTAGGAACTAATTCCTTGGGCAAACATACTTTGTATGGATTTCTTATGGCTCTTGTTTTCTTACATAATATGCCTTGGATTAATTTATATCCTTCTACTTCCCTTTTTGCTTTTAATTCCTTAATAATATTACCTAATTCAGGGTCCTTTAATTGATGTTCTTTAATAGATATATTAGCAAAAGGCATATTCCAAAGGTTAATTAGACAATAATTATTTACCTGTTCGGAATGAGAAAGTTCAGTTTCCATTTCCTCAAATTTATTCTGATCATGTAACCTTGAAATAAAATCTGCTGTTATATTCATATTAGAGGATATAGATTTTACATCAAACGTAAATGCAAATAGTCTGTATAATAATGATCCATAACGTTTAACCCTTTTCATATTTCTCAAGGCATACACAAGTCCAGAATGATCCATTCTTAATTCAAAAGGTTTATGCAAGTAAGTACTAAAACGTTCCATAGTTTCTACAGCTGCTAACATTTCTAGTAAGTAAATCGGCTTATTAAAGTCATGTTTCTTTAGACGTCTACTATAGAATGCTACAGGTACCAAGTTATTATTATCATCATATTGTTGTAGGACTCCCCCTAAACTTTTGAGACTGCTATCCGTATTGACAATAAACTTCTTATTTAAATCGGGTAGTTTCAACATTACATGATTGGCAAATAATTCCTTAATATCTTCCAATGCTTTTTGTTGTTCCGGTCCCCAAACAAATTCAGCAGAAGCCGCCCTTAAACGTTCAATGGGTTCCATAACCTCATGGAACTGCGGGACGAACTTTGCATAGTATTGTAAAAAACATGATAAAGAAATTAATCCTTTTTTTGTCTTTGGAGCAGGTAACTTTCCAATTACTTCTAACCTTGAAGGGTCCATGTACATTTTCCCATTTTCAATAATAAAGCCTAAATATGATATCTTATTTGAAAAAAAGGTACATTTCTTTGTGGATAAAGTTAAACCTTTTTCTTCCAATAACCTTAAAACTTTTTCCAATAATTGCTTATGACTTTCTATATCTGAACTTTTGCAAATTAGGTCGTCCATATACCATTGAACCCCTTCATCTTTCAAAGGATACAATAAGTCAGTTAATATTTTAGATAATACATGACTCCCTGCTGCCAAACCAAAAGGCAAGACTTTATATTCATATAAACCCCTATGCGTAAGAAATGCTGTTAGATGACGGCTTTCCTCTGTTAAAGGTATGGTTAAATATGCTTTCCGTATATCAAGATGGCTAAAAATTTTACCATCAGATAATTCAGACAATATGTCTTCTATCCTTGGTGTGAACTGAGTATTTAAATAAAGATGACGATTCAAATCAGAATAATTAACTATTAATCTCTTTGTTCCGTCATTATTATTTACTAAAAAACAAGGGAAAGCATAATCACTGTTACTTGGTTGTATTAAATCAGCCTTTAACATCTCATCAAGAATTTTATCCATCTCTCTTTGAGAACTCCGTGATAACGGGTAAGCCTTCTTACGAATAGGAGTGTAGTTATTTAACTGGATTTTATATTCAAAGTCTTTAATTTTACCAACATGTGATGAAAAAACAGAAGGATATTTACTAAATATCTCGTTAACATACCCTTGTAATTCAGGATTAGCTTCTAATACAACAGGATCCACCCTCAATGGGCTATCCATCTGGTCCGACTGGATGTTGGGTCTGCTATCCAAAGATGGACTAATAGATGTGGCAACACTGCAAAATCCCTGCGCTGGATCTCCCGGATGTCTACCTCCATCCGTATCAACAGTCTGTACTGTGGACCTTTCCACCAAGTCTGAGTCACGCAGAAATAATTTAGAAGTCTTATGGTCTGGTTCACTGTAAAATAGATCACACGAACGAGTATCTCGATTTAAACAAGGGGGGTGGATATTTAGTGTATAATGTAACTGTATGTCCACTCCTTCCAAAGGGAGAAATAATTTATTATTCACTAAATCAATGTTCGCTTTCAAGAATTTTAGTTCATTTATTCCCAGTATAAATACTGGTTCTAAATTTTCAACTAGGAAAAACTTTAGTCTGTAAACACGATTTTTAAACTTAATGGGTATAACTACGCACTGATCCAGTGTTAACTTTTGTTTATCAACACCTACACCAATGAACTTCTCATTTATTATATTCACTGGGTAGTTCAACTGCCGATTCCATTGAATAAAGCTTTGTCTATTAATTAACGATGCTGTAGAACAAGTATCTAAGCCTCCTCTAATACTTTTACCTAAGACAAATGCATCGACAAAAGCAGCAGTCAATGTTCCCAATGAGTAGGTTTTTCTATTTTCACTTTTATTTCCATCAGCACTAATTTTGATCCCATCAATAGTTTGTTCGTTTTTACTATTATCTTCTATTTGTTTATAATTACTAAAAGAATGCAAATCCTCTCTATATAATGGTTTGCTATTTTTACTGCTGTTCCCTCTAGAGCCGCCATTACATGTAAATTTGCCATAATATTGCTCACGCATTCCTTTTTCACATACCCTCTCATTCACAGGATTCACATTAAACACCATATTCTTTTCTCCCAAATGTTCACTATTATGTTCCCCTCGGGTTCGAGTCCGGAACCCCTCCATAGGAGTCTTCATCCGATCATTATATTTCGTACGTGTGTTGTAACCCGCACTACTATTATTGTTTCCACCTCCTAACAAAGTTCTTTCTAAATCTGTTTCTTCCCTTTCTAGAACTTCTGACCTCTCACTTTTAGCCTTTAACCGTGACCGTCGACTATTCCCTGCAAAGGTCTTTTATCATTGCCATTATTATATCTAAACTGTTTGTTATTATCACCCACACTACTAGGTAAACCATTAGTTTGAACTCCGGTTCCTATAATCTGAGTCGGAGCCCTTAACCGGTCACTAATAGCTGCAGAGCGTCTTTCCGAGTTCACATCCATATTCAATTTAACTAACTGTTTATTTAAAAGGTACTGTTTGTTAGAAGCACAGTTTGCAATGCGATGTTGTCCACCACAAAAATAACACTTAATCTTATTTCTCGGATTTTCACTTTTTTCCGAATTCCTCACCAGTGCGGTATACATTTGTAAATTACGTTGATATTTTTCGTATTCCATAATATTACCCATAAGATCATCTAATGACATTGGATAGCTATATCTATAAATTTCAAATTTAATTTGAGGTTGCATCCCCTCCATAATAATATCCAACAATTCACTAGATCTACTATCATTTATAGCTCCGTAACATATTTCATAAGCATCACAAATATTATTAACATACTCAAGCAAATTTTCTTTAGGTCTTTGTATCACCTTCACATAACGATTTATGAGTTCTCGCCTACCTAAAGGAGTTATTAATCTACGACACAAATATCCTGATATTTGCAACCAATCATTAGTCATTTCATACAATGCTACTAGCTCCTGATTTAAACGACCTTCAGCTTTACTCAAAACTGCTATCAAAACAGACTCAACCGGGAATATTTTTAATTTAATTATTCTAAGAACTGTCACTAGAAATTGAAATAACTGTATATCGTCTGTTCCATCTGTTCTTGGGATATACTGTATTTTCTCATTAAACAAATTACTGGAAACACTTCCATTTAATTTATCAGCCCGTATTTGGAATGGCATAAAACTATTAACCAAAGGTTCGTTACCTGCATTCATTTCTTTTGCCACTATCGAGTCTTTATCTACAAAAGGATTTGTACTACGCTTTTCTTCTTTTTCTTTTATGACAGCTGTTTGCCCCAGGTCAATAAACGGGTTTGTGTCTGCACTGACACAACTAGCACTATCTACAGACATAAGCGGTTGGAACTCGTTATGCAACATTCCACCTTCTGCTAAACTCGCAGTGGTGTTGCTTGCTATAGACAATGACTCAACCATTTCGCGGGGTTTATCTACCGCAGAAATATGTAGTGACCTTGACTCCCTTCCGGAATCTAAATACGATAAATCCCATCGTTGACCTACAGTCTGCGGTACAACAACTCCAGAATTTCCATTTTCAAATCCATTCAAAAATAAACGTGGTTGATTTCTTTCTTCCTTAAATTCCATCTTAATTACCAAGCAAACAAAAAGAGATATTCTAATGCAATTTAAATATCGAAAATAATTACTATACCTTACGGTAAGCGACAACCCTTTAACAATCATTCACAGTTTTATTGCTATAGGCTATATATTTTACGTACTCTGAAAATACTGACATTTAATCAATCCTAACTGTATTAATTTTAATATCCTCCTTAACATAATTCAAAATAGATAGATATATACAGATTGATCCTGAAAAATGTCCATATATTTAATAGCTTACTTAACAAGTTTCCCACCTTAGTCAGATTTTGCCAAACAAAAACCCGCAATCTTAACATGTATTTTACTTCGTTTTTTGAAGTTACATTCGAAACGATATGTTTGTAACGTGCCTCTATGTGCTCCGTCCTGGGCCGCTGGTTGTAATAACCAGGACAATTATTAGTATGCGGGATTCGTAATTTCTATGTATAATTGCTATATTTTACAAGTAAGCATTTTAAAATTTCCATGCAGGATTATCGGGAGTTATTCTATATTTAGAGTGAATTTCTGACTAGAACTAGCTTAAATATTACCAGTAATCTGATATTATCTTCATAAATTAAAAAAAAAATTGTGAAATACTAAGGTAATTTGGTTAAGTAAAAGTAACTGATTTTCTAGCTTGTCAAATTTCATAACAAAGTTCATGAAAAATTATATATGCAATACAGAAAAATATTGAATGAAATAACAATTTTTAAGCAACATTGAAAAATCCAAAAATATATATCTGAATTGAGTGGTACTATGCTTTCTTTTGAACAAGAATACAACTTTCGAGAATTAATCAAATAAATATGATAAATAAAATACCTCGTAATTTTTATAAATCCAATTATAAATTCAATATTTGATCTGCAGGAAAAAATTTAACAATAGATATTGAGAATATTAAATAATCAAGAATTAACACTCACCCAATTAAATATGCTTTAATCAACCATCTAATACCTCCAGGAGTACTGTTTCGTATAACCTCTGTTAACACGATTATCATATTATCACACCAATTATAGATATTTCGGTATCGAATATCGAACTCTCACAAATTAATAGGTTGATATTTTGATAACTATTAACAATTTTCACATAAATCTTGAAATTTAAATCACGATAATTTTCGGCTAAACCACTTCCATGAAACCGTTAAAGATTCACATTAAGCAGAGATAAACCTTGCCCAGTTCGACATATCGTTTCGAATGGCTGTTCAAACTTCCTACAGCTCATTCGAACGTATGTGTTTCAAAGATTTCCGCTAGAGGCGCTCTAGTACCCTGAAGTGTAGGTACTGAAAGCATAACCTTCTAGGATATCATTGACATAACTTTTTTTTTTTTTTTTTATAATGTGATCTCATCACACGTAACAAGTTGTAAATTACATTCATTGTTCACTGCGGATTGAATTATGGCGTCTCAATGATGCGTTTCCGATGCGTTACCCCCCGCAGTGAACTGACCTAGGTGGCTACTCAGTAATTTTACTTTCGCCAGAGTTATAAATCATACTGAGAGCCATTCAGGGTTTCCAGGCCTTACTGCCACACCCTTATTCTCATTCATGCAAATCACGAGAAATAACCCTATTATGTTACATAGATTTTTCTGTGATTAGCTAATTTTTCGGAATTCCCTTGTATTTGGAGATTTTTTTTTTATTATTTTGGTATACACGCTCATACTTTACAATAGCACAGTTCCAATACTGTGCACAAAGTATCTTTCAAACAGCTGTTTCTTGCTAAAATCCTCTTGCTTGGCAACATGTCTTTCTTTCCTTTTCTTCTTTAGACATCTTTCACTGATTCCCAAGCAGCGGGCGGTCAATTATTCAGAAATGCATCAAATACGCTCAAGCCGACGTATTCTACGCGTTTGCAGCACATTCTGAGTAGGCATTCACATTTAAATACATGGTAAGCGTATTCCAAGCGTACACATGAGCCATAAAAACGCATTACGAACGCATTGACAAACCGTGATGTTAAAGTCCGCGGGCGAATCATTGGAAGGTAATTACAAACCTTTAAAAAAATCCAAGCTAACATCCGGGAAACTGCAATAGACCTTGCAGTGTGAAGGTCGAAAATTACTGACATATTTGTTGTGTATCGTAATCGTATAGGCCTTCTCGGAATTTGTGGATGAGTGTCAGGCTCTTCTTCTTTTGTTTTGATCATGGCTTTCACATTATTTGACCAGTGGCGTTGACAACCCGAGCAATACAAACAATAAAACATTGTTTTTATGCTAAGTCTTTTTTCGGGTTATCCGCGCTGCCCTAGCCATCCAATTCCGCGAATAGTCAGTGCTTTACTGTAATTATTACAAATTATTATCATTATGAGGCGCATGTGTTCTTCGCTAATTTCTCCGCTGTAGTATGTAACATCCAGGTTGATTCTTAGTGTGAAACATGAACTGAAATCAGACGTTAACTTGTAGGTGCAGCTTGATAAATAGCTTTGGAGGGTGTCAGAAACATCCCATTTTAGGAATAAGTCAGTTTACAAATGTTGCTTCTTCAGGATTTAAATCCACCCTACCCATTCGTTTTTCATGGGTGCATAAGATAATATACCCGCCCATGATTCTCTATGGCCTCTATATAACAGGAACTATGAATTAAATGTTTGAAACTTACGTGGTTGATTTAGTTGTAGTTTTGTCAGCATGGTTTGTGCGTTATTAGTTGGATGTAGTTGCAATGCAATTTCTGAAACCTGTAACATTTATTGTTTCATACATTTTGTTTTGTTGCTTAAACCACATATATTTTTATCTTACTTATCAATATTTAAATGTAATAGCTCTGGTTGAATCTTACTCGAACCGACAATGGTTTGGAAGAAATATCAGATCGGTCGAGGTATTCCGCTCGCGCAACGGATGTCAATTCTAAGAAATTTAGGCGCTCATAACTCGCTCGGGTCAATCAGAACGACTCTACTTGTGAAGGTCAGCCATGCCTCACTTCGCCCATAAATCATATTTCAAAGTACCTTTAGCTAAGAATGAGTGAAAACGGAGATGTTCAATTGTTCAACATGAGTTTCTTGGAATTACAACTCTTTACACATCATCTTAATTTTATCAATAAAAAATATGTTCATAAATATTGCTAATGGTCTAAAAATTTTTTAAACATTTAAACTTGTATTCAATAAACAAAAAATGTATTTGTTAGTTTTTTTTTT
Organism: Thermobia domestica; assembly: GCF_964235325.1. Taxonomy (NCBI): domain Eukaryota; kingdom Metazoa; phylum Arthropoda; class Insecta; order Zygentoma; family Lepismatidae; genus Thermobia; species Thermobia domestica. The sequence continues at coordinate 28,363,192 of NC_137463.1, read as the reverse complement.
TTTTTTTACTTGAAATGTGATCTATCTTTAGTTGTAAATTTGGTTTCAACTTTTCATTAACTATGAAGACAATCCACGACTAGAAGATGATGATGGATTTAAATAATATTTAAACATTATTATCTATGGTTTTAATACATAAGAATTTGAGTTATTACATTCGGAAAGGGGCTGATTTTCAAATGTTAAAAATTACCGTAAAAATGTGATTTTTTCCAAATTTTGGGCAGACTTTAAAGTACATGCATAATCGGAAGATATAAACCGATTTTATTTTATTTTTATTTTTTTAACTTCTTTTTATTTTCCCCAATTCGTAATCTTTCCGCGGTATAACGACTTAAAATTTATTTTTTTTTTTGGCCCACCTAATGCATACCTTAAAAAAAAAAAACTTTATCACCCACCTCGCTTTGCAAAGCTATGCAATCTTACCCCTCAGTTAAAATTAAATCAAATAAATGTGAATTTTCTTTGTTTTATTGACATGGTTGCTAGAACATCGCCTGCTAAAGCAAGCTGGATAGTCAAGATTTTTTTTATAAAAAAAAAAAACAAGAGTATACGTTTGGAACAACAACATAAAAGAATTCTATACGTTCATTTCATCCGCTAGAAAATTAACTACCGTGAAATGAGGACTGACTGTCAAAAATTAGCTACTTAACGGATTAAGTAATGTTTGCTTTAATACCAGTGGATGGCTTAGTAGTAAATTGTTTGTATCAAATGTGAATGGTCACTAGTTCTGTCCTGAAGCATGTGAATTTGTGGTAAACATTGTTCAGGGGAACATTAAATAGAGCGTCCACATTCCCGATGGAGATACTCGGTCGAAAAATTGTTAAAGCTTTTTCAGGACAGTCATCATGAGTGAGTTTTTCCTGGGTTTTTCTCATTCACACCAGCAAATATAAGGAGATACCTAACATAGAGGTCCAGGTCACTTCATTTCTTCCCTTTCCTCGGATAGTGTGATCGCCGAGGGACGGCAGGCATCTCTCATACGTAACGGGCTAACATGGGCATAGATGCCGAAAGACCAGAAATCTAATTGCTAATCCTAATCTTGCGTTTAGTGCTTAACACTTAGCATGGCTGCTGGGAAAGGGGAAATCGAACGACTAGCATCCATCATCTGTTAAAATACTACGTCAATCCTATAGAGCTGTATGTACGCATTTTTAATTCCTACACCTTTCAATAAAAGTTAAGAAAAAAAGAAAGAAAGAAAAAGAGAGAGAGAGAGAGAGTTGTGAGATTGTGCTCAGTACTGGGTTAGAAAGGGGTATAGTCACTTCTATATATTGCGTATTGATGCAATACTAAAGTCACCGCAGTAGCATGAAAATATTGTTGAGTAAGATCGGATACATTGAGTAAGGTTATGGTATATTGTTGTAGCACAAGGCATTATCAAGTGCGGGTCAACAAAACCGAAACCAAACAAAATAATCCTGGGAAGATACATAATGAACATTTCGTCACGTTCGACCGTGATTGCTTTGATGCAATTTCATCACGGACGATCATGATTGCTTCGAGAAGAGACAGACTCGAAAGAATCATTTTAATTACATCATAACCTCGTTTCGAAGAAGGACTTACTTAAGGATGAGTAAAGATTGGCTAAGGCAACAAATGGCAGCACGTATCACCTGACTTTCCAATGTATTTCGTAGGGAGCTATAATATTCAAAATAATTCAATCAGCTACACGAGATGGATACTTTAAACTTCGTCCAATGGCAGATTGAATCAATAAGAATTAGAGAATAATCTGGACAATCAAAAAATATTCATTGTACGGAGCATGGCTGTCCGCACTAGAGGGCAAGGGGGTCAGTTGCCTCCCTGTTTTTTTCGAAGAGTATTCAGTTCTTGGAAATACATGTCAAAACATACTGATTTGCATTCACGTACTATAATACTTAAATATTTATATTAAATACTATCGTACTACTGTTTATTTACTATAGTTAATAAGGATGTGTGCTTAAATAATTGTTGTTTGATAGTATATGTACGGGGAGCGCACTCACGGGGGGTCCATCGGATCCAGACTCTCTAAAAACTTTGTAATTCAACATCCATTTGTATGCTTTCTCAATAAGACTATACTTGTTTAAAATGGAAATGATTGATGTAGCATGAAAATTTAAGTCTTATGCTTCATCTATACTCTTTCACATATAATAACAACTACTTTTAGCTTTTTTTTTCTGAAAATATAGGTGGAAGTACTTTACAATTACTTATCGTCTTTTTCGGGTGCAGAATAATACACGTTCAATACTACATAGACGTAGTGGTTTATAGTATTGAACCCCCCCCCCTAAAGCTTGAACTCCTCTCGACAAAAACTTCTGGGTGCGCGCCTGATGTGTACGCGTGCAAAACGTGTGTGTATATTCGTGACTGTACTTCTGTGAAGGGGGCGCGCTGGCTCAGTGGTAGAGCGTTTACCTCCGGTGCTTGGGGTCCCTGGTTCGATCCCAGCTCGCGCCGTGTGGACTTTGTAGTGGACAAACACCGTACTCGTGGTTTTTCTCGGGGTTCTCCCGTTTCCTCCCACTTTCTTCGTTCCACCATTTCACTCATCTCTCATCATCACCGTCTCCTCTAGCCTTACCGCCATAAACGTGGGACGTAAAACTTAAAAGATTTCATTTCATGTACTTCTGTGTCAATTTTCTACCCCCTTGAAACCTTTCTGCCCCCTTGGAATGGGACTTTTGCTCTCCCTTGGAATCAGTATTTTGCTCCCTCTTGGAAACGGTTATTTGCCCCCTCCCTTTCAAAAAAAGTCCTGCGTCCTCCCTGGTTCAGAACACTTAATTTAATTTTTCAGAAGCACACTTCCATAAGACACTCTCAATGGTGCAACAAACGAAATACTCTTAAGGGACAGTTATTAATATCGGATACCTGTATAATTGACAGACTTCGATCCCCGGCCAAGTACGTTTGTGGTGGACAACATCGTGTCCGTGGGTTTTCTCGACCCCCTTTTCCTCTCATTCGTTTGTTTGAGGGGAGAGTTGCATAACTTGGGACACTTTTAGAATTCATATTTATTTTACAGATACTAATCTATATATATAAAAGAGAACGTACAAAATCCTTTGTCCGCTCATCACGCTAATACGGCTGAACCAATTTCTTTCATTTTTGGGGGGTTATTAGGATTTGGACCCTAGATGGTTTTTATCATATCACTTTAATTTTTAATTTCCAGTGTCTTGAGATAATTGACCATTCAAGTGTCCATAACGTACAAATCCTTTGTTATTAGTTCATCATAGGTAAAAATAAACGTATTTATATGCAACCCGCATGACCGTGTCACTCGGCGGGTTAACATAAATGACAGGCGATATACAGCGGAAAATAGCTTGAATCTTCTGTTTAAAATTTTTTAATTGATTTGCTTATTTTTACAGACACTTTTACAATATGCCAGCACCGGGATGACCGCAGCGAAGCGGGGCGGGTTAACATAAATGACAGGCGATATAATGTTAAGATTTACTGCAATCTTCTATGGTTTTCATCATATCACTTGAAAGCGAAAAAGTAAAAATTATCTAAGTAACAAAGTTTATTGCGTTCCGGGGTGACCGCAGCGAAGCGGGGTGAACGCTGCTAGTACAAAATATGAAAGATAAATCTGCTCATTGGATACATTGGATATTGTACTCAAGTACATATAAATATTTTTGTACCAAAGAAATAACAAATGGGCAAAACCATAGTACAGGCGAATTTTATATACATCCAAATATTTTAGAACCGCATTGCTCAAACATACTTTCAATTGTTGCGCATGTATTTCTCCTTGCAGCTCCTCACAACTAACGTCGTGTCACTCCTTCATAGAACAGTCGAAGCTTGTCTTTCAATGCGCTTACTAGAGCAGTGTTGCCAGCGTCCCATTTTAGGAGACGTCCCAACTTACGCAACTCTCCCCTAATCATCGTCTTCCTTAGCCTAAAAATGCATATTTGTGGGACGTTAAACTGAAATATTTCATTTTCTTCTCTTAATTCTTGAGCCAAACGGGAAGTGGTAGAAATTTACGGTTTCTGTATCAAGATTGATCGTATAAAGAAAAATGTATTAAATGGGAGATTTATTTATTTATTTATTTATTTTTAATGTTGATCCAGTGTTCTAAGAATAGGTTCTCTTTCTGACTTTGATTGGGAAGTAAAGAAGGTCTGCAAAGTATTGTACTTCAACTAGGGCTGCCTTATAGTACAAGTAAATAAAAAGTAATGTTTTACCCCTGTTTGTTACGAAATCTCTAGTAAATTAAAATATTGCATTCGTCATCTTCGTCATATAGGTTGTTTACTTTATATGAACTAATAAATTAAAGACTTAATTTTAGGTATTTCTAAGCTAAATGGATAGCTCCCACATTTGGTGCGAGAGAAGCAGGTTCGGTTTCCGATAGAAGCCCATCTTTAATAATAATAATAATAATAATAATAATAATAATAATAATAATAATAATAATAATAATAATAATAATAATAATAATAATAATAATAGACTAATAACGTGTTTGTCTCTTGTTAGCTTTCCGCATAGAAAGAATTCACCTAGAGCAACAACTTTTGTACACAGCTGGATCTTCACTAAATCTGATGACGTATTTAACCTCTTTTTATTTTCGGCTCCCGGGAGATTTGTGGAGGCAGTCAAAATGTATGCGCACATCTAACTGTTTGTAGGAACGCTTGGCCTGTATGCAACCAACATTACCTATTAGTTATGCGGGCTTACATAACAGTAGGTGATAGATACCCGGGAATGAAATGATTGTGGGGAAATTATTTAAGGACATTTTTCTTCTTCTGCTTTTTATCCAGGTTCTGAATTAAGATTGGGACCGGCGGATGCTTACTGTTTTCATACAGATTCCAAATTAAAATCCAGAAACGACAGATGCTTACAGCTAGTTCAAAATGAAATAAAATGAAATTTATAGGGTGAATGTCCCATGATTATACCATGTAGGCTAAAGGAGACGGATGAGTAATGAACGTGAATAATTATTTTTTAAAAGTAGGTGGAATGAGAATGTGGGAGGCCTTCGAGAAAACACACGGACACAATATTGTCAATTACAAACTCGTGTAAATCTGGCGTCGAACCAGGGAGCCCTAGGACCAGAAATGAACACTCTACCACGAGTCATCATGCCTCCAGAGAGCTCATGTAAAATGTATTCCATATTAAGCAACAGAACCATATTAGCGCTGGGCAAGACCGTTTCGTCCAGCAAATATTTTGTAGAAAAACCGACAACCGTAAAATTGACATTTTGTTTTCTCGAAAAACCTGTTTAATTTCTCACCGATATCGTTTTCTCAAAAGAGTTTTGGCTTTTTACTGAAACTGTTGTGATTTTCGCTGAAACTGGTATTTGTTTCCTGTTCTTGTAGTAGTCATTTCCAAAGAAGTTAACGAAGAAGCAACAAGTTTTTGATTTTAAAAGAGAGAAACGAACTAACTGGTTTTGAGAAACCACTTTTTGAAAGTTTACCAAAAAAATGACGAGATTTAGTCTTTCTATAATCTGAAAGCCCAAAAGCCAGTTTTGGCCAACACTAATCCATATCTCTCATATCCTCAATGCTAGAAAAGCAAATTGTAAACAAACTAAATTACATGTCGCGCCATGTTTTCAATTCTCTCAGTGCCACCAGAATTCCATAGCAGGAATATAACTACAGTATAACTTACGGATAATGAGGCAACCTCAGTCCATTTAACTACAGTACGAGTATCTGGAACATGTTTGCGTTAAATCTCTTAAATAGAATGACTGAATAACACCAAGCTTTGACGAAGGCTTCTGGGTTTTCTCGTTAGCAATGTTCGATTATAATTTGATATTTACATTTGTAATTACATTCGAGATCAAGCTATCCCCAATACGGCTAGGAGAAAGAAATGAAATGGGAAAGAGCTAGCGAGAGAGGGAGATAAATTTTCTCTGAATTTAGAATTCAAAATGTGGCGAAGAAGCGGCTGATCACGTCTTTCCTCGTCCTTGAAGACGTAAGTTGCTTTCTGCTCAAATTAGTCTCGTGTTCGCAGGAGTGAGAAACTTCCACCCATGAACGGAAAAAAAAAGTCCAAAGTTGTTTACATCTAATTCATACAACATTATGTAAACAAAGAACATGAAAAATCTCTTTGGATGACATTGGAGATAAACCGGAAAATCGGGGTAAACAAACACACTCAGGAATTTCAAATGAGCTGAAAGCTAACTGTATTCTCATAGTGCAACCTTGGAGTTCTCAACACTGAGTCCCAGCATATCCCATTCTGTATAGAGTGTATGAACTACAGAGCATATTATTATCTGTGTGGATCGCTGAAAGATGAAATATGTAATTGATCTTTGAGATTTATTGTGTACAGCTCCTTAGTTCAACTTTATGAAAAACAGGCTCCCCTATGGTTTATTTAGTGTATGCGTCTTTGACATGGGAGACCTGGGTTCGATTTTTGGCGGGAGATCATATTCTTTGGAAAGTTTACCCATATATGTTGAGTGAGGAAGTTTTGGGGGATCCGGACCCGGTGGACCTTTTCCGTAGGTGCGTCCTAGCATGATAATCTATTCATCCGCCAAGTGCACTAGATCTAAGACCCGGGCTTGGAGCTCACATTAATAATAGGTTCCATCCTTCATAACCTTGGTGTTAGATAAGGACCTAAAACACAAGAACTCAGAACTAAGAATGCTCATAATGATAATTCAGGGTTATATTCGTTTGTGGCATAGAACATAAATTTATGTTCTAACGTTTGCAGTACTTTATGGTGAAGGTATATTTTTCATATGTTCTTGTTTTTGTGCTGATTCATGCATTGTTACAAAATTGCATTTCTCGGTCTGCCTTGTGATGTAAAACCCTCAGTGAATTAGGAGCAGACGCTATGCAACCTACAGTGAATGTGACAGTTGTAATGAAATTTCTGCAGAGCTTTCATGTAACAGTTTTACTCATAGAAGCATCTTCCATTTTTTTTTTTTTTAATGAACGTGAAAGCAGGTAAAGTCACATTGACCTACTTACTGTATTTAAGCAAGAATAATTGTATTTTTTTGAAGCAAATTGCTCTCACATTTAATATGATATTATAGTTTGTTACTAAGTGAATCGAGGAGAAAGGTTCTTGAATAACCGAATGTAGCACAGTCTCAATAAACCCTTTTAAAGACAGTAAAGTTAATCACGCGTTTTCATGTATGGATATGGGATATTCATAGTAATAAAATCTACATATCCCTTCATTATTCGCAACCAACGTAGTAATAAAAGCTTCATATCCCTCATCAGTGGTAACCAACGTAGTAATAAAAACTTCATATCCCTTCATTATTGACAAACAACGTAGTAATAAAAGCTTCATGTCCCTTCATTATTGGTAACCAAGCTACATATCCATTCATTATTAGCAACCAACGTAGTTAAAGCTACATGTCCCATCATTATTTTAAATCAGCGTAGTAATAAAAGCTTCATATCCCATCATTTTTGGCAAGCAACTTAGTATAAAAGCTTCATATCACATCATTATTGGCAACCAACGTAGTGATAAAAGCTTCATGTCCCATCATTATTGGCAACCAACGTAGTGATAAAAGCTTCATGTCCCATCATTATTGACAACCAACGTAGTAATAAAAGCTTCATGTCCCATCATTATTGACAACCAACTTAGTAATAAAAGCTTCATATCACATCATTATTGGCAACCATCGTCGTAATAAAAGCTTCATATCCCATCATTATTGGCAGCCAACCTAGTGATAAAATCTTCATGATCCATTATTATTGACATCCAACGTAGTAATAAAAGCTACATATCTCTTCATTATTGGCAACCAACGTAGTAATAAAAGTTTCATATCACATCATTATTGGCAGCCAACGTAGTGATAAAAGCTCCATGTCCCATCATTATGGGCAACCAACGTAGTAAGAAAGCTACATATCTCTTCATTATTGGCAACCAACATAGTAATAAAAGCTTCTTACCACATCATTATTGACAGCCAACGTAGTGATAAAAGTTTCATGTCCTATCATTATGGGCAACCAACGTAGTAATAAGAGCATATCCTTTCATTTTTGGCCACCAATGTAGTAATAAAAGCTACAATTCCTTCATTATTGCCAACTAACGTTTCTTTGCTACTGTGCACCAATTTGGCCGAGGTAATAGTTCTAGCTGTTATGTATTGCAAAAAGCAGAATTCAAGAAGCGTTATCTTAAGGAGCAAACATATTTCCTTGTATGGAATATGCATAGCCAACACCAAAGTCTCCGTTACCGCGAAGATGTTAACGGACTAACTCCATTGACCATCTCGGTCGAGATGATTGTTCTGGCTGTCTATTAAAAGAAATAATTAAAAATTCGCATTCGTTCAACATTTATTGTGTGTAGTAACGGACGGATTAACAACACAATCCTATGAGTCCCAGTAACATGATTCTAACAATTATATAATTTCAAACAAATTTATTGTACTTTAATACGATACTATTCCACTGTTTTTTTAACTAAGTGAGTTGAAGACCAAGATTTTTCAATAATCGAATATAGCACTCGTCTACTCATTTTTTCTCTGTGAAAATATAAATATGCAAATGAAACAAGCATTGAGCGTGACACCAAAGGAAACATACCAGAGTCGAAACTAGACAGTCCCCCTCCCCTCCATCCTCTTGCGGTACAACCATTTGCCACTCTTCCTTCCCTAGAAATAACATATCTTAAATGCCATTATTTTTAAGTACGTTTTCGATCTTAATTTTAGTAGCTTAATGAAAATATAAATTAACTGAAAGTGGTACTGTGTACACGACCTAAAATGTTTGATTCAAAGGCATTTACTTTCATTTCATTTAGTTTCATTCCTCGGACAGATTACTATTTTACATACTGAGCATTATATTACCTCGCTATTTTCAACAGCACTGCGGGTAGTCTATCCGGCAAGGATGATGTCAATAATTACTCCCATCAGAATACAGGGGAACCGATTTGTGATTGTCCATATCTTGGAATCAACTGGATGGGTCACCTCCATCAACAAACTTAAATTCTGAATTTTAACCTTCTACATTCTGTGCCATTTAGCGAACTTAAATTCTAAATTTAAACCCTCTACATTCTGACCTTCAGCGAACTTAAATTCTAAATTTTAACCTGTACATTCTGGCCATTCAAATGATTTAAATTCTAAATTTTAAGCTTCTGTGTTCTGGCAATTCAACGAGCTTAAATTCTTAGTTTTAATCCTCTACATTCTGTCCTTCAGCGAACTTAAATTCTGAATTTTAACCTTCTCTATTCTGGGCCATTTAACAAACTTAAATTCTAAATGTTAACCCTCTGCATTCTGGCAATTCAACGAATTTAAATTCTCAAATTTAACCCTCTATATTCTGGCAATTCAATGAACTTAAATTCTAAATTTTAACCCTGTACATTCTGGCCATTCAACTGATTTAAATTCTAAATTTTAACCCTGTACATTCTGGCCATTCAGCTGATTTAAATTCTAAATTTTAACCCTGTACATTCTGGCCATTCAACTGATTTAAATTCTAAATTTTAACCCTGTACATTCTGACCATTCAGCTGATTTAAATTCTAAATTTTAACCCTGTACATTCTGGCCATTCAACTGATTTAAATTATAAACTTTAACCTTCTACATTCTGGCCATTTAGTAAACATAAATTCTAAATTTTAACTCTGTACATTCTTGCCATTCAGCGGACTTAAATTCTAAATTTTAACCCTGTACATTCTGGTCATTCAACTGATTTAAATTCTAAATTTTAACCCTCTACATTCTGTCCATTAAGTGAACTTAAATTCTAAATTTTAACCCTGTACATTCTGGCCATTCAACTGATTTAAATTATAAATTTAACCCTGTACATTCTGGCAATTCAACGAGCTTAAATTTTAAGTTTTAACCCTTTATATTCTGGCCATTCATTTGATTTAAATTCTAAATTTTAACCCTCTACATTTAGACCAAATTCATGGTAATGCATTGAGTAGTTCTTGAGAAATGTGTCTCCTGGACGGATACCCGATCAGAGTAAATATCAGGCTCTCTGAAAAGTATTGAGCCTTTGAAGTCAAAATTGGTAATTAATACATTTATTATTTCAGAATTACATTATGAAACCACAGATGCATCAATTTATTGGATGACCTTCTGCCACTTTTCCAGCAACACTATGATCATGGCTGCATAAAACTTCTGTGGGTTTTGATTAAAAAAAAAAAAAAAGTGTTTTCACTGGCCTTTTTTGAAACTAGTTTAGCACCATTCAAGAAGCTCTGCAGAGACCGAAACAAATGATAGTCTGATGATGCCAAATCCGGCCTAGAAGGTGGAAGCGTTAAACCTCCCAGCATAGTTCTTTCAATTTCTGACGGGTTGTATGCCGTATGTATGCCGTTTGACGTTAGCATGGTATACGACACGCTTTGTTGTCTAATTTTGGCGGTTGTTTTCGAATTGCTAGGTGTACTCACGCTAATTATTCTACCCGGGAAGAGCAGCTCGTGATGCACAATGCACGATTTAATTTGTAAGTCTATCTTCAAGCACTAAGTGCCCAACTCTTGTCACTACTCTTTGAGTCTGTAGCCGTTGAGGGACAGGCTTCTCTTTGGTCATATTGTAGACTTAGGATGACCAGATTTGAGTTCTGGCGTTTCACTGTGTCATGAGATGTTCATTCTTCTCTATACCTAGATCACATCTTTTCATGTATCATGTTTTTCCTATTTTCCTTGAAGATGGAGGGACCTAATCACAGTTCTGTATTTGATCTTTTCGACTATGCTGCCGCTATGTAGTTATCTGGCTGTAACATCAGTTCAACATGGCCTGTAAAAGTACAAATTAACACAAATATTAGTGATATGCTAACCTATCATTAAGCAGATTTTTGAGTTACCAGCACATCTCTAGCATGACGAAGGTAAGAACCTTCTGGCGCCTCGTATTAATATGTTGCTAACCTTCACATCACTTATTTTCGCTACATAAGACAATCATTTAACTCAAGTCATGCAATGGTGGATTCAGTCACAGTTGGACCCGACAGTAATAACGCCGTAATATGCATCGTTGTATTAGCCAAAGTTAAATCTTTTTCCGAAGATGATAACACCTTGCTATATATAATTGAGTTCTATACGACCTTTATAACAATCACATCTGACAATGATATAGTCATGTCCTGCTGGTGTTGAACCTTTCAATACTTCTCACAGCTGTATTAGAGATACATTAAATTACGTATTCTTGTAAATCATGGTCAAAAGTTACTTGTGAAAAATCAGTCCATAACACATACGTAGAATAGTCTTACGTAATTTGTATATTTGCAGTTATAACTACATGTCGTATTACAGATCAGTATTGTAACTATGGTGTCTTCCTATCGACATTTTGAATATAATTGCACATGTCAGCAGTAATATAATGTCATATGGCGACGTTGTTCAACCTCGTGATATTTATGTTACGTTTGACAACGATAATGTCATATAATATCGTAACGTTGATTAATCTTTCTACGCTTATGACAATCGCATCCTACAATATTGTTACTCTTTTGAGGAATACTAAATACTGGAGTTTCAACTGAGAATTAAATCCTTGATTGTGGTTCTCAGTTTTTATCTAAATCCTAGGTTGACTTTTCGTAGAATATTGCGAGAGATAGAGACACAATTGAAAAGAATAGGAAACTGATAATTGACTGATAAAGAGGTCTTAGTTTTATTACTTGTATCTCATAACGTATATAAAGGCTGTGCTTGAGATACAAATCAAGGAATCTGAAACTATGAGAAAAGATTAATATGAAGAGGCATTTATATTATGTTCTTTGTGGTAGTTTTAGTAGACTTCGTAAATTTCGAATGTCTTGCTTCTTCTTGACTTACAGCCGAATGGAAAGTCTAGAACTAAAGTGTAGATTGGAAGTGTGTTGAGTAAACGTAGGTCTTATATATATATATATATATATATATATATATATATATATATATATATATATATATATATATATATATATATATATATATATAGTAAAAACTCGTTAATCCACACGCACGGTACTTTGAACGCCGTGCTACTCTGAATGGCCTTCAATCGTCGTCTGTACTTCGTACTGTATTTTTAGATTTTCATGTCACGACAATGCAACCGTCAACAAATGTAAACAAAGTTGTTGTTATTAGTCAGGTCAGTTCAGTTTCAGGGGTGCACAGTATGTAGTACAATACGCACTGTAATTGCGTGCACTCAGGCGTGATGTCGAAAAGGATACATATTACTCTACCTTTAGAAGACAAGTGCATTTCTATCAAGCGACTGGACAATGGAGAAAGTTTAAGAAAACTTGCTTCAGAATACGGTGTTAGAAAATCGAGTGTTTGACATTAAAAGTAAGAGAGACAAGATAAACTCGTACAGTTTTCGTACGGAATGTGGTCCAGGAAAGCGACAAACTTTGACAACGGCTGAAAATGTGGATGTTGAACAGGCACTTTACACATAGATAGTGCAGCAAAGGGCCAAAAATAATATACTAAGTGTTGACATTATCGCAGAGAAGGCTATTTTTTTTAACAGAGAAATGATGGGCAGGAATGACTACTGTCAGAAAATTTATGTACACTCATGTCCAAAATTATTGTCGCATGTCTATAAATATGTTGTTGAAGGAATATAATTTGATAACAAATTCGTCCAGCGTTTCTTATAATGTTAGTTTATGTATAATTGGCAAAGACATGTATGTGGCAAATTTTATGTCAAAAGAGCAGTAAATAAGAGCAATAAAACGAAAATAAATTTGTCTTGCCCATTTAGCAACATTTTGATTTATTTCTAATTTTCGTATTTATAATTCTTTTCCTATGAAATTTATCACAAATATACATTTTCCGATTATACACATAGTATCAGTATTAAAAGTACCCTGCAAAATCATTATCAACTTATATACTTACAAGAAGACAGTTATGGATATGCGACAATCATTTTGGACGTGAGTGTACGTATTTTAAGCTTGTTTCGAGCGTTTTTTTTTTAAATCATTCCTTAGTAATCCGAAATTGTTGATAATCCGAACAGCTCGAGCATTCAAATATTCGGATTAACGATTTCAAACTGTATATATAAAACTGCTAAATGCAATCCGCATACCTTTCATATTTCCTTGTCTGGAAGTTCCACGCTTATGTGTGATAGAAGAAAATAAATTTTGGCCTTATTTCAATAAACCGGGTTAGATTGTGGAAACAACCCTGATTTAATTTATTCAATTCAGACAATTGGTATTTTCTACTCAAGCTAGCCTTGAATTGTTTACATATTTTTTTTACAAAAATATTTATAATTTCTGAGTTCTTAAATTTTGTACCGTATACTACATGTACAGTCAGCGACAAAAGTTCTTTCCGTTTGATGATGACAGTTTTTTAAATAACTTCGCAAACAAAACTAAATACATGGAAGTGCGTCGAGACCGTAATACAGCTAATTATGGATACATTAAAGTATTAAATAATACTTTTGATAAAGTGGATACTTTCAAATATCTAGGATCAATATTAACAGACGAAAATCATATTCACGAAGAAAGTAAATGTCGACTAAAAAATCAGGGAAGTCGTGTTAGTATTCGGTTCAAAATCTCTTGTCGTCGCGAATTTTGTCGAGGAATTTGAAGCTTAAAATATATAAAACGATAATCATTCCTGTTGTTGTGTATGATTGCGAAACATGGTCGCTTACTCTGAGAGAACATAGACTGAAAGTATTTAAGAACAAGATCCTGAGACGAATATTCGGACCCAAGAGAAACGGGAATGGGGAATGACGGAAACTTCGTAACGAGGAACTACATAATTTATACGGTTTACCCAACATTGTTAGTGTCATCAAGTCTAGGAGGCTTAGGTGGGCAGGTCATGCAGCTAGAATGGAAGAAAGTAGAAACGCTTTCAAAGTCTTGACTAGAAGACCAATCGGAAAACGACCATTAGGAAGACCTAGGCGCAAATGTGAGAACAATATTAAGATGGATCTTGCAGAGATAGGAGTACAAAGTAGAAACTGGATCCAATTAGCTAAGGATAGAAGTCAGTGGAGAGCTTTTGTGAATGCGGCATTGAACCTTCGGGTTCCATAGGCCATAGAGTTAGTTAGTTTTCAGTAAATTAAAAAGAATGTAATTTTCTGTACGTTCCACCCATACCATCGTTGTACGTTCCAGTCATACCACTGTTATTCTCAAAATAATTTTTACTAAACGGAAAGAACTTTTGTCGCTGACTGTACATTGTCGTGTCGTATAGTAATGTTCTGTCTCGATATAAAGCTATGATCCTGTAATCCAGTACTCCTGAAGGCGAGATAGCGTGGTGGGAAGCTGTGATTATTGATCTTGCATGGCGATCTGCGCACCCGGAAATTGTAAGCCCCGGTCGTAGTTCGTAGCCCACGTTTTAGTAGCTCTGTTCTTTATAGCCTCGGCGTTACATAAGGACGTACTATATAAAAACTAGGGATGGCCAAAATTTTCCGGAATCCGGATTCCGGAAATTTTGTTTTCCGGAATCGGAAAATTTACTTTCCGGAATTCGGAAAAATTCCGGATTTCGGAAAAAATCCGGAATTCGGAAAAAATCCGGATTTCGGAAAAATTCCGGATTTCGGAAAAATTCCGGAATTCAGAAAAAATCCGGAATTCGGAAAAAATCCGGAATTCGGAAAAAATCCGACATTCGGAAAAATTCCGGATTTCGGAAAAATTCCGGATTTCGGAAAAATTCCGGAATTCAGAAAAAATCCGGAATTCGGAAAAAATCCGGATTTCGGAAAAATTCCGACATTCGGAAAAAATCCGGAATTTTTCCGAAATCAGGAATTTTTCCGATTTTACTTTCCGGATTCCGGAAAGTAAAAATTCTGGAATTGGCCATCCCTAGCTAGTAGCTGTTAAAAGAGAAACACAATAATGAATATATATACTGTATTAGTTTCTTGTAGTTGGATATGTCTTTATCACTTACGTAGACAATTGCTACTGCAGTTATTTACTGTTTTATAAGGGTCTTATTTTCACACACAAAAAAGTCGCCGGTATGTCTCAAACATTATCGCGTTCCCACCTACAGCTACTCCAAAGCACTGCAAACTACTTTGTAACCAGGCGAAAGGCAGTGGAGGAAAAGAAATCTCAACAAATATTCTAATAACATTCGCTTATTGTCAACATACCTACAGTGAGCGCAGAAAGTGTTCGTACACCGTGCATACTTTATATTGAAAACAGCTAGCATGAGAACGGGAGGTGGAAAATATATATATAACCAGAATTAAGACTACACATTCATACATTTTATTTCTATATACAAGAGAAAGGTCAAACAAACACAATCACTGTTTTGTTCAGAAGAAAAGAGAGAATTCCTTTTTTGTAAACGCAAAATGTCACCGTACACTTATGCTTGAATTAGTGCTTATAAAGTATATTACGTTATTTAATATTTTGTGGGATTACCCTGTGCGTTAATGATTGTAGTCTTCGTGGCATTGATTTTACCTGTAGTAGTTCGTAGTTCTGTAGCTTCGGGACTGATTATGTCCCATTCTTCTTGAATAGCTTTTCTTAGGCCTTCTTTAGTAGAGACAGGGCCGGCGCGAGAGAGGGTCGAGCCGTGCCACCGCCCAGAGCGGCAAGTCTAATGGGCGGCAAAATTTGAAAAAGAAAAGAATACTATCAAAATATAATGCTTCGTAATAGGCTCACATGGAAAAATAAGATTGTGTTAACCTGAGAATGTAATTGAACTTACTTCACTCACATTCAAGAAATACTCTCTCAGGAAATTCAGAGCATTCCTCCTCGTTTTCAATTATCAAACTACTAGCCACAGGTATCTCGTTCAATATTTCCCTTGCAGCAGTGTAGATAGGATTTTGAGCTAGAGTGCATAAGATTATCACGGTGTCTTTTTATATTTTTTTCTATTCAATAATGTTCTAACGCTCCGCTCCAAGTATGCAAAAGGTACACTCCCACTTGAGACAGGCCGTTCTAGCCTGTAGCATTCAGGGGCGGATCCAGGACGGACTTCTGGGGGGCGGTGGGTTGTAATACTGCTACTTAGAGCTACTTTTAAGAGCGTCAAAAAATAAACTATATATTTTATTTATATATAAAATAAAAGTTTCCTCTTCTGGGGGGGGAGATCGCCCGATCGCCCCCCCCTGGATTCGCCCCTGGTAGCATCTAGAGACATTTAGGTTCTAATAGCGAGTTTTTGACCAATTTACAAATTGTTCATTCCGAATATAGTAAATCGTACAGCGTATTATTTCTTGAGAAATGTTTCATTTTTTGTATAGCTAAAAAAAAGTTTATGACTTTTTTTTTTCTGCGTCAGTTCAACGTTGGGCCATACTAAAGGAACATATTAGTAGTCTCACTTTAAAATCATAATCCACCACAAGGTGGGAGAGCCGAATTGATGCTCTGACTCAGTTATCAAATATAGGAAGTTTATGATGCCTTACTTCAAATAAGTAATGACAATAGAACCGATAGAATGGTCGTCCACGATGCTCTGTGTATAGCAAACCAGCTGAGTTACTTTTCTTTCCTTTACTCACTCGTTGTCTGATATGACTTTAAAGCATTGATTCTCATGTGTTGGATGCAGTAGGATTTCTTGAAAATATATCTGGGTACTTTGAGAGGAGCAGAAATTATGCAAAGTTTAAATCTTACTTAGTTGATACGATGGACTTGGCATCAGCATTAGATACGGGTGATCCACTGATACGTAATACAGTGCAAGCTCGAAGTCGAAAGAAGATACAGTTTCAGTACGAGGCAGAGGATGAAGCTACTGAAAACATCCACAAACAAGATACAAGATCGATTTTTATTACAAAGTTCTAGAAGTGATTGTGTTAGCTTTTAAGAGAAAGATTTGAGCAACTTAAACATCACAGCGAATATTTCAATTTTCTTTGCGATATAAGTAATCGTAAAGATATAGCCTACCACCTGAACTTTTTGTCTGAAAAGTGTACTAAACTTACCACCATTTTAACACACGAAGAATTGAAAGATATTAACCCCAGTGATTTGAAAGACAAACTGAAAGTGTTATCCACTATAATTAAGCCTGTGAAAGTTCACAAAATAATAATAATAATAATAATAATAATAATAATAATAATAATAATAATAATAATAATAATTAAGGAACATGACTTTGCTCCCAATGTTAGTATTGCACGTAGAATTTTGTTAATCTTGCCTGTAACAGTGGCAAGTGGAGAAAGAAGTTTTTGGAAACTTAAGTTTATTAGAAACTATCTACACTCTTCTATGTCTGAAACACGCTTGAGTGGTCTAGCGACGATATCAATAGAACACAAATTGGCTAAAACATTGGACTACGTGATGTGATAAAGGAATTTGCTCATATCAAAGCAAGAAAAGTTTCTTTCAATTAAGATATGTTAAATTTATGTTTGTCTATTGTGTTTTAGTACATTATAAGGCTTAAGCTAATCACTTACATTTACCATAATATCTGATTTACTGTATTATCTTCTTGCTCCATACTCTGTTGAAAACGCCTTTTGATATAAAATAAGCCTAAAAATTAAAATTCTTAGTCATGATTAAAGTATATTTTTAAAATTTTATTTTCTGTATGCGCTGCTCTATATTACAGATATACAGCGAAATCGAGCATACTGAATATTGTGTCAGTATAGAGTCGTTTAAATATTACGTGAACATTCCAGAAAGGTAGTTTTTTTTTTGTTTACTTTTCCATTTTATACATGTTTTTAAATGACACTTGAACGTTATCTGTCAAAATAAGGTTTGCGGATTAAAGGGGCGGCATGTGAAAGCACCGCCCAAGGCGGCAAAATTGCTAGCGCCGGCCCTGAGTAGAGAAGCTGTGCCTTCTGATTGTTGTCTCCAGAACAGACCATAGATGTTCTATGGGGTTCATGTCTGGGGATTGGGGAGGTGTGCGAAGCTGTTTCAAGGTATTATAGAGTAGCCACAATCGAGTATTTTCCGCTGTATGTTTGGAGTCGTTGTCTTGCTGAACAATAAATTGTTTTCAAGAACCATCTACTGCGCACTAGTATGGAGATTTTCCTTTAATATGTTAATATACACTTTGTGGATCATCACTCCATCGATAAGGTGGAGACGACCCACCCCTGAGGCACTCATACAACCCCAGACGAGCACGGACCCTCCTCCGTGTCTTACTTTAGGGACGAGATTTTGAGGATTCATCTCTGTATTCACCTTGCGCCATACAATACGCCTCCCATTGGACTCGATAAAGTTAAATTTACTTTCGTCCGAAAATGTGACCCTATTCCAGAAAGAAGCCTGATCCCTTATCTTTATACTCTTTTTCAAACTTTAGTCTCTTTATACGATTTGTCTTGTTCACCCAGAACATTTTCCTGGCTATCCAACCATGATACGTACCTTGGAAATATTCCGCACTGTACTGGCTGATACTTTAACACCGCGTGTTTCCAGATCCGTTGCCAATTGCACAGCACTATTTTTTGGAACCTTTTTTCTTTCCCTAATAATGTAACGTTTATCTTGTTCGCTCAACAGTCTTGGTCTTCCAGTTTTTTTTTTTTTTCGCACAGTGATAGAAACATTATACATCGCAATTATTGTTTGTACTGTTATACGAGGCCTGTCTGCAAGGTTTGCTATCTTTCTCAAAGACTTACCCTTCTTATGCAATTTAATAATTACTTTTCTTGTCTCCTCATTTGTTTCTGTTCGGTTGCTTCCCACTTTGACAGCCCAACGTGCAGTTTTTTCACTTCTATTCACAACTAAACTCATTCTGTTACTCGTCATGCTATACAGAGGTGTATATTCAGGTGAATACTAGTGAACCCCAGTTGTGGTATCTTTGTTTCGTATTCGTACGTCAGGTGTACGATCACTTTTTGCGTTTACTCTATACACTTTCTACGGAATTTATTTACTTTCTGACCATTAAACTTGTCTTTGTGGTTCTTTATTGATACATTCATAAAGCTTAGTTTTCATTATTCACATTGTGTGTGTTATTACACTTCTTAAATTTTCTGTTTCTTTTTCGCAGGCATTCTTGTTTCAATAGCATAGGTGTACGAACACTTTCTGCGCTCACTGTATGTACAGTAAATACAAATTTATAATTTTTGACTTTACGAAGTGTACAATGTAATTGTTCAATAATTAACATAAGCAGGCATTCATTAATTTATATTAATATAATAATTAATAAAACTAATAAGCGGGTGATTGATGACTCAGTGGTAGAGTTTTCATCTATGGTATTCTAACCCAGGACATGTGGGTTTTCGATGGCTAATTTTGTGTTCGAAAATTTTCCCGGTGGAAGGCCTACCTTTCTTATATTTGTTCCATCATCACTCATTAACGAATTTAGTTTATCAAAACTCTATAGCCATATATTCATTCTGTCCGTCAGTGAAGCAAACAGTCTCAAGAACTATCTGATGGATTACCAATCAATTTTGGCCATGATGTACAGAGTCAATAGTTAAGAATCGAGTTCCCTGATGAATGTAATATTCAAACCGGAAGCGGTACAAATCAACCATTTCCGGTTTTAACGTTAATCATTATATAGTAAATATGGTAATAGATAGCGAGAAGCGGTTTCCAGTAATCGACATATATATAACATTCATGTAGATAGAATGTTACCCAATTTGTGCATCTGCTGAAAATAATGAGCTTAGGTATTTAGAGAGCATTTTCCGCTTTAGAAAATGTGTGCTTGGTAAAGAATGTAGAGAATTAGCTGAGTCAGGCATGTAGCTAGAATATGGTAATAGGAAGGGGGGGGGGGTCTGTCACGAAATACTGTGGTTATTTACCAGGGGCTCAATCATTCTAAACTATTTTATTGGCAACATATATTGGTTCGTTTAGCCAAGATTTCTAAATGGGGGGATGATATGAAATACTGTGGTTACACACCAGAGGCTCGATCAATCTAAATATTTTACTGACAACATACCCATATTGATTGGTTAGGACAATAAAATGAGGATATATTAGTAAGTATTTTAATTAGAAGCTATGAAGAAATCTCGAGTAAAAGAATATAAAAAAGTATTGAAAAAGATATAGTTTTCCGAGGTCATTCGAACGGTGTCGAGAATTTTGCGTCTGGGAAATTTGCGCCCTACCTCAAGAACAGGGAAAATTGCGCCTGCGATGTACACCTTGTCTCAAAAAGGTTGAGCGCATTCTTTATTGGTGTTTTGAGGCAAAAATTTTCTAAGTCCAGCTTCGGGTATCTTCGGGAAAAAGTAAGCCAGGTTCGAACCTCCAAGCCAGCCTTTGCAATCGGGAAAAAGTTTGCAGATGTGTTTTTCTTCTTTTAAATATAATAAGACTTGTTACCAAGTGTTTAAAAAAGCAACCTTGATTGAAATACTTAATGATACAATATTTCGAAACCTTGCACATGCTTGTTTGTCATTTAGCTCTCTATACGTAATGGAGGATTTAAATACGTTAAAGAATCTTTCCATATGTAAAAGAATGCTCAAAGTTAAGAAATAGAACATAATTATCGCCTGAGTACTAAAATAAAAGTCAAAGTAGAACAGAAACAGCGTTTGTCATGGATATGAATGTCATAATTATCTTGAGATCCGTTATACATCGCTAGAAGCTTAGTTCTAGAAGTCCTTGTGTTAGCTCATTGGTAAGCTGTCGGATTTCAAATCATAAGGTTGTGAGTTCGAATCCCATCTGGGGCAATACTTTTTTTAAAATTATATTTTCCGCAATGCATGAAAAATTATATAAAATAATTACATAAGTTCTTTATATATAACATAATAATTGCAGAACATAGTAATTATTATGTTTAAAATATAACATCTGAGATAATTTTCACAGTAGGTCGGTATTATATATGAGGATGTAAATACAAGTTAAGAAACTCGTTTAATAGCAATAAATAAGTTATGTAGTGTATTTATTTGCAGCTATTTGTCATATAGAGAGTAATTCTCAACATTCATAATATAGAATGTCATTTATGTTCTTGAAAAGTTATTCGATGCATAAACAGAGGGTATAAACAGAGAATCCAAAGTCGGAACGCTCGCAAAAAAATTCATGAACCCCAAAGGTCACGTGAGCAGACTGGAATTGTCCTTATGAAGCATGCCACAGCAGAAAGTCTTTACATAGATTTTCAATTCAATTCCTGATACATGCTTTTGCAATGTGGAAGTGGTGATGCCTTGAGTCGCCCTCTCTCGCTCGCTCGCTCGCTCACTCTCTCTCTATTTATACAGAATATAAAAGTGGATTTATGTGTGTGTTTCAACATAATTCTGATATATCTAGAGCAATTTTAACTATATTTCTTACAGTCTGGAAAAAGAGTACTGTCGGGATACATATCAAAAATGCTAGAAACGGGTCGATATTATTATTGAATCCATAGTTTCGTGGTCGCTTAGGTGAATAGCTCTACTTTCAATTCAAGTCCAATTAAGCTCCCATTAGCACCCAGGGTGGTTACGTAGCGACATAAAGATATCGAAATCAACCGATATTAGAATCGAATCATAAGTTTTTAGCGCCGCTAACAGTGCAGCATTTCCCATTAGTCCACATTAGTCCCATTGCCTAGAGGGCAACATATTTGCAGAGTGCAAATTTTAAAACTTGAATAATATTTTAATGTTTTCCGTATGAAAAAGTTAAAAATCATGAGCAAATATACTATTTCACGGACAATCCTCTTTTACTATTCTAATATGTTTAATAATAGCGTAAGAAATGTAATAGTAATTCAGAACATGTTTCACAGTTGTTATTTTTTCTTACATAGTTGTAGCTGTAGCATGTAGTGAGTGGAATTTAACTGTAATAAATTCACTAATTAACCATATTCGAATTAAGTTTTATTTTTAAGTTCGGAATGAAGGGGCGGAGAAATATGGAGTTATTGGGGGCACCGAGCTTTTCTACATTTTACTTTCAAGATCTCAATTTTTCTTTTGTCATTTGTTCCTAATAAAAAAAGTTCAGTCACTTTTGGATTGTCATAGGATAGTAGGAGTTGGATTTTGGGATGCAGCCTGTGAGATTCTAGAGGAGCTAACTGCTTGAAAAAATATTTTTGAATCATCTGTAACATATGAAATAAGGATATGTATCATAAAAAATTGAAAGTAACTATGTCTGCGTAATCATCACGGTCAAATTGCAAAGTCAAATGAATTGACGTTTAGTATATAATCATGCTCCAATCCCAACTGGGAAGTTATCATACGCGTGTCACTTTCATTATAATACATATCCTTAGGGGGAGTAGAAGTCCGAATTTTTGCGAAAAATTTAGTATCTCACAAGCCGTTCAACTGAGAGCTGAAATTCAGCATATAACTCTTTATTAAAAATAAAGAGAATATGCCCTGGCATTTTTTTAAATTGTCTTTTATGAGCGGGGGGACGGGGGTGCATTTTCTATATATTGGAAATTGGTAGTGGGTTGATTTGTAAAAATAATCGAAAACGATTGATATTAGTTGAGAAAAAAATTGAGTAATGCAAACTAAAGTTCTTTTTGAATTTTATACCCACTGCTTTCTATTTATAATTGCTGAAGCTGGTGTTTAATATATGGAGCGTTCCGAGCATAAGGCAATCAAGCCATAAAGTTAGAGAAAAATGGCCATAAAATTTGTATTCTAAACTTAATTACATGGGCATTTCCAATTAGTACGGCATGCTTAATTATATAGAAAATTAGTTTCTCTCTCTCTCTCTCTCTTTTTTTTTTTTTTTTACGTTGGTCTACTTTTCCTTGATTCGAAACTTTTAAATTTCACCCTATTTTCTACTGAAATGTGTCTGTAAGGCAACAAAGAAATAATTACATATGATAAATTTAAATTCATTTTAATTCGGAAGATGAGAAACACTTTGCCATTATATATCGTAAAGGTCAGACCCACCAGTATTGTAACAAAGAGGTGCTTGAGCCAATGACGGTAGAAATTCAAACTCCGATAAGTGATAATTTCACAGTCTTGTTTTATTACAAGTGTAATCTCTTTAGTCAATGGAGAGGAGGACGTGGGTCATCGGTCAGAGTTGATGTCGATGGGTTTTGGTGGGTCGGAGTTGGTCGCAATGGTTCAGAGTGGTTCATAGTTGGTGGTGGGTCAGAGTGGATCACGATGGTTGATGGGTCAGAGTGGGCCAATGGGTCATTTGGGTGGTGGGTCGTGGATCAAATTTTCATTGACTCACACCATCTCTGGTTAAAATTGTACTAAAGATAAGAGGCACCGAAGATGCATGTCGGCTATTATGCTCAAATTTTGCGTATGGATAGTACTCCACCAGAAAGCAATAAATCTGAAACGGTTCACGGTATGACCTCCTAGAACTCGAGATGTAGGGGTTTGTCTGATTGGCTAAATTAAGACGTCAATGATTTATCCTTCAACAACCAAGCTTTTTATGATCGTTTCCGTGGGGAAGTCAGAAGAACACGTGCCTAGTAATCGTAATATTGATAGTTCGCGTCCACCCCGGGGTATTTGTTTTGTGTTTTTTTTGTTTCACCTAAATATAAACAAATCACACATATAGGCATTTTAACATATTTTGGGAGAGTAATTTTGTGGTTCGTTGGCGTTTCATCGCGTCTCTGCCGCTGGTAGTAAAGTTTTCAATATGGAACTTGGGCCATCAATTTCGTCGCTGCGGGGCCACCAATTTCTGGCGAGAGGTTAATAGTTGACCATCTGTAGTCCACCGACGCTTACAGCTTAGGGTAATGAACGATGTTCTTGCCTTGTAGACTTCATGACTACCGACGTCGGCAGTCAACTAGCTTTTAGTATTCCTTTACTAACCATCTATCGTTCATGTTTGTACACGGTGTTGTAATAATAATAATAATAATAATAATAATAATAATAATAATAATAATAATTATTATTATTATTATTATTATTATTATTATTATTATTATTATTATTATTATTACTATTATTATTATTTGTAGTAACAGTAGTATAATTGATGATAGAATAATTATTGTCTATGTATTGTCTAGGTAGGACTACACACAGGATTTGGCTCGTTTTGGTTCGACTTGACTCTAATCCGAGTCGAGTTGGAAGATATTTTTCGCGCTGAGTCCAAGAGTAGACCTCAAAGATGTTTGTTTCGAGTCGAGTCGAGTTTCAAAGAAAAGTCGTTCGTGTCCAACCCTACTAATGAGAGCTTAATCGGAGTTAAGCGAAATTGAAAGTCTCACTATTTATCTAAGCGACCCCGAAAACTATGAATCTAATATCGATCATTTTCTAGCAATCTTTTATATGTATTCCCCTCCCATTCACCATAGGTAACCCGACAGCACTCTTTTTGAAACTATAAGAAATGTGGTTAAAATTACTCTAGGCCAGTGGTTCTCAATCTAATTCCTATCGCGATCCCCTTTTATCACACGCTCTTGCCAGCGACCCTTTTATAATTTGTTTTATAATAAGCTTGTGTTGGATTTTTAACATACCTATTTCTATAATAGTAGAATCCATTTTTTTTTGTTTATAGTGAACAGTGCCATGGAAAATCATTGCCCGGGGCGAGAGTATAGTACGATGTCACCGTATATATGAGTGACGTCGACAGACTAGCTACGAAGCGCCACCATGGTTGGCACGAAGCTCAATAACATTTTCAAAATAAACCCTACCTTTCCTTAATTTTGAGCACATTTTATTACGTTTTTCCTTCTATTTTACACATGTGCACATGCACTTTCCTAACTTGAGTAACACACTTCCTCCGAAATGTGTGGCCCCTCTTTTCGGCGCCCGGCACTGACAGTGGATACAGTAACTGTAATATCTATATTCCCAACGACGAAGGTGCTGGTTCAAGATGGATGTTAAACTCCTTCATTGAAGAGGCCATTAACGTATCCGATCTAAGCCCACAACTTCTTGACCAAATAATAGAATGATCATGCGACAAGTCTTTGCAACTAGTTTTCTGTAACGAAGACTTGGACAAGTTATGCCTGATGAGGAGAGAAGAATATCCTGGTCTGGGCATTGCTGCTTTAAAAGTAATAATTCCATTTGCTATATCGTACTTGTGCGAAAGTGTTTTTTTTATGGTAAACATTTAAACAAAGATAAGAAATCGCTTATCAGTTGAAAACGGCTTGATAATATTCGTCATGAAGATTGAACCGGGCATTGCTGCACTAGTGAAATTACACCATGCTTAGGTATCTCATTAGGTTTTAATTTTAATTGTATTTCAATGTGCAGGTTTTGTTTCATGTGTATTTTTCTAGTATTTCTATATACAGTTCTCATTAGTTTTATATCATACCTCTTTGATTTAAATTCATTCTTAAACAACTTTACTAACTAACTCTATGGCCTATGGAACCCGGAGGTTCAATGCCGCGTTCACAAAAGCTCTACACTGACTTCTATCCTTAGCCAATTGGATCCAGATTCTACTTTGTATTCTTATCTCAGCGAGATCCATCTTAATATTGTCCTCCCATCTGTCCCTAGGTCTTCCTAATGATCGTTTTCCGATTGGTCTTCCAGTTAAGACTTTGAAAGCGTTTCTACTTTCTTCCATTCTAGCTACCTGACCCGCCCACCTAAGCCTCCTAGACTTGACGACCCTAACAATGTTAGGTAACCGTATAAATTATGTAGTTCCTCGTCATGAAGTTTCCGCCATTCCCCATTCCCGTTCCTCTTGGGTCCGAATATTCTTCTCAGGATCCTGTTCTCAAATACTTTCAGTCTATGTTCTTCCCTCAGAGTAAGCGACCATGTTTCGCAACCATACAGAACAACAGGCATGATTATCGTTTTGTATATTTTAAGCTTCAAATTTCTCGACAGAATTCGCGACGACAAGAGACTTTGAACCGAATAGTAACACGAATTCTACACCCTTTGAAAATGTTCAGTAGACTTATTTTTTATTGTTCTTTACAGTGTGTATAAAAAATAAAAGTATGCCTATCAGAACAAAATTAAAAATAATATTTAAAAATAATTTCTGGTATTAGATTCTAACTATATTTATCTCTTCCGCCTATCTTCGCGATCCCCTAGGGGCCGCGACTCCCAGGTTGAGAAACCCTGCTCTAGGCATACATGAGTTATGATGGAACATACATACATACACTTTTATATGTATAAATGCAGATAAGAGAGAGTTGAGAGAGAGCGATTAAGGAATTACCGCTCTCAATCTCTTCACTTTACTTTTGCGATTCGTGAATTTCTTACGTGACAGTTTGGGGCTAGCTAGTTTTTTGTCTTGAACCACGATCCGATTTTCGATATGCTCTACCTAAATGCTGTAATGCGAATATTGAGAAGTTATCTGCGATGAAAGTAGCTGCAAATAAATATATTACATAACTTATTTATTGCTATTACACGATTTTTTAAATTTGTATTCAATATTCACACATAACACACCGACGTTCTGTGAATACCTCAGATGTTATATTTTAAAGATAAGAATTACTTATGTCGTGAAATGATATGAATATATATATTCAACTGATATATACAACTGATGATATGAATAGAGGAAGGTTACCAAAGAGTACGCACTTAATATTCATCTTGAAAAAGCTCCAAAAATAATGAAGCAAAAATTATATAAATTGAATATAATTTTAATTGAAGGTTAGGCTACATAGTAAGAAATGGAAAACTTTAGTACTAAATGTAGATATGGAGTTATACGTTAAAAAGTGAAAAAACCCAAATGCGTACTCTTAAGAACCACTGTCCCAAAGAGTGCGTTTCGTGGTCCCTAAGAGTGCGCACTCAACACCTATCATACTTGAAACCCAAATCCCTTTCGTAAGACGAACACTGAACTTGTCACCATCGTTCACAATTAATGCACTGAATCCAGTCCTCGTCAATTGGTTCTTCATACAATTCGTGACAGATTGGGCTTGAAATTTTGGTGATCTCAGCTGCAGTTTTCTCTGTTGAAGTGGATGGTTCATTGAGATGATGTAAAAGTTTTCTTTTTGACTTAACATTTCCTTTAATTCGTTTGCTCTGAAGGACTTTGTGAAATGGAACACTAGTAAAAATTTCAGATCGAAGTTTGGTACGTGCAGTTTGTCGTATTTCTTTTATTTCGGAATTGGAATGATGTATCTCGGATGAACAGACGTGTTTGAAGTTACGACTTCTGTAAGTTATGACGTTTCCCTTTTTCTATGGTATTGCCATACCATGAAAGGCAATAGCAAACTACCATGGATTCACCATGCCTGGGGATCTTCGGGCAGAACAGAAGATCATCATCATTATCATTGTAATTTAAGAAATTCTGTAATTGAAAATACTACTTATAGAAGATTTACTGTTGGTGCTTGAATCAAAGACAAACAATTGCAAATAATTCTACAATCCATTCAAATATTCTGTTACACTCCGCTTTCTTAAACTAACTAACTACAGAGAATAACCATATAGTCTGTATGATGAATGCCGCTACCTACACACACTCTTAATGAAATTATCTCAAGGAGTACGCGCGCGCTCTTTGGTAACTCACTAATGCGCACTCTTTGGGAAACAGCAGTCAATTCGAGTAAAATTCATCCAGGTGGCTGCACATGCAAGACCCCCGAAACTAAGCCATGGTAAACAATTCTATCTACATTCATGTTTTCTACCATGCATCAAAGGTACTGTAGTTAGCTATTATATCAGAAAAATTTCTTAACTGAGAGTACTAAAATATTACATCAAGAATTCAAAAAAGTTATTTTTATCTGTATTTTCTGTTTGGAGCTATACGTCAACCTCAGTTTTCTTCGTATCAACACTCACACAAAGACGCATCAAACAGCGTAGCAATAATAATTCTATGTATTACCACTTCAGCGTAATTGGCACTGCGCGCTCTTAGGGCGTGCGTACTCTTTGGTAACTCTCCTCTATATATATTCAACTCATATATACAACTGATGATATGAAAATATATATACAACTGATGAATTGTAATGTAACTATTTTACATAATTTTCATGCATTGAGGAAAGTAGAATATCATAAAGGAATCTGACCTGAACGGGTATCGAACTCACGATTTAAACGCTCGGTGGTGTACCACTGAGCTAACATGACCGCTTTTCGGAAGCTGCTTCTGAAATATAACTGAGCTCATACGTAAATGCTCTTTTCCGTATGGAAATCACAATGACGAAACGAGAGTGTGAATACATAGTCTCGAAATATTGTATCATTAAGTATTTCAATCAATGTTACTTTTTTCTACACTTAATACCTTTTCAACATGTCTTATTATATTTAACAGAAGGAAAAACATATCTGTGCATCTTTTCCCGATTACTAAGGTTGGCTTTGGAGGTTCGAACCAGCAGCTTTAGTTTACTGTTTTCCGAAGACACCCGAAGTTGGACTTCGAAAGTGTTCGTCTCAAAACAGCTATAATCATATCGCTCAATCTGTTTGGTATATGGTATATGTTTTTATACGTGTAAAGTCAGTATAACAATTCATTCTTTAACAGCTTTTCGTATGTATTAATATTCCTTTATAAAAACTGTTTTTATTATTATTATTACGGCGCACCATTTTCAGATTTCTTTCGCGAGTCGTTGACCAAGTCGTTCGCCACCAGCGTTGCCAGACTCACAGCTCGGAATTATTCCAAAACCTGATCGAACTTATGCTAGATTCGGTCAAATTATGCTAGATCCTCATAATTACTAATTCAGGAGTTTAAGAAAAACAAAGTTGAGATACGATAACGTAACTTAAAATACACAGAGAGCAAGAATGCATGGATAGAACTCAATACTTCACGCACCAAAATTTTAACTCAACTAAATTACTGCAGTCGTTGCCAAACTCAATGGCGTATATATCGTATAAATGAATGCAAAGTTTTTGTTTACATATTTTGAAAGAAAATTACTTCGCAGCATAAGCGGAGTTGGGAATCGTCTGCTGGGGGAGGGGGCAGATTTTTGGTCGGTCTCGGAGCTGTCATTTCAGGAATAAATATGATCATGAAGTCAGAAGTAAAGATGGTGATTTGTCAAAAAGTTGGGGGGAGAATGGCCTCCATAGCTCCGCCCATGCCTCGGAGTTAAAGGATTAGAAAACCCTGGGTGGAGCCACAAAAAAAAAAAAAAAAAAAGCCCAAAGCCGTTCCGAACTTACTTAGGAAAATAAGACTGCCTGTATGGTTTACCGACTGTATGAATCAATGGAAGAGGATACATTTCTGCCGTTCTTTTTCTTCCCACGACCAACTTCTCCAGGTTTTACGGCTTTTTGATAACTTGCTGAAATTGTGCTAGATTTGGGCAGGATGCTAAAAGCAAGATGCTAGGTGCTAGAGACATGCAAATTATGCTAGATCTAGCATCATTATGCTAGATCTGGCAACGCTGTTCCCCACAATAGGCTTGTCGTGCAAGTAACCAATCACACGTCAGGTACTAGCTTTTACCTATTGCTTTCTTCTCACAGCTCAGAACATTGGTAACTATGGATAGACGTACAGCAGTAATTACTTTATGGGAGTTGGAAGGTTATTCTGCAACTGCAGCTAGCAGGCGAGTAGGTGTCCCGGCCTCTACAGGAAGGCAATGGATTCGGAAATATGGTGCTACAGGTCAGACTGGTAATTTACGATCTCCTGGTCGTCCGCATGTGTCAACCGAAGCCCAAGATGCGAGATTAGTAAACGAAGCCCGGTTAGACCCACTAAGGACGTCTAGACAGATAAGGGAAGCTTCTCTCTTTCCTGGTAGTAAGCATACAGCTCTGCGAAGGCTTCGTCATGCTGGGTTACGTGGCCGTGTTGCTGCCGTGAAGGAAAAACTCTCAGACGACCACAAAATTTACCGTCTCGCGTTTGCACAGGCGAATGTGGGTCTCAATTGGGAAAACGTAGTTTTCTCAGATGAATCCATATTCACAACATAAAAGGAGGGACGCCGTTTTGTGTATCGTCCGAGAGGCACCCGATATGACCATGGATATGTGGCTGCTTGCAATCGCAGTGGCCATGTATCTATTTTATGTTGGGGTTGGATTTCCAGTCGCGGAGCAGGACAGCTTCATAGAATTGAAGGACATCTGGACAATACTCAGTACTTAGACAGTATCAGTAATATCATGGTGCCATCTGTTTCAGCCTGATGGTGTAATTCAGTTCCAGCAATACCAGTCGCCAATACATAATTCCCGTGTGGTTCAGGAATGGTTCGCAGGGCACCCTGAGATTGATTTAATCGACTGGCCGCCTCGTGGAGCAGACCTCAATCTCATGAAAAATATGTGAGCAGAAGTGAAGCGTACTCTAAGGGAAAGTTGGCCTTAGGCAGATCCACCAAGAACTCAGGATGACCTGTGGCATCTTGTTTCCGAAGCATGGCTGGAGGTAGGGGAAGGAGATAGATTTGTCACCCATGTAATAGATTCCATGCCCAGAAGAATGGAGCGTGTAATAAATTCAGAAGGGTCTTGGACACAATATTAACGACCCCGCCTTAACTCCCGAAAACAGTTCTTTTCAGGGCTACCTAAACGCTTCTGAAAATATTTCTAGAAGTAAACCACTCCTTGTATCCGATTTCTGTGCAATCCTACTAACAAAAGAATGATAATTAGCTGTAGGCTTTGAACTCAAGACCTCTTCAATGGCAAGTCCGTACTCTACCAGTGAGCTAACATGAACACGCAAACCTAACCTGAAGAAACACGACTTTCAATTTCTGGTATTCGATGACAATGGTGCTCATATACTTTGCAAATGTTGTATTCAACTTGGGATATTCTGCAACACACACACACATAAACAAAGCGAAAGAGAAAGAGA
The DNA here is from genome assembly GCF_964235325.1 of Thermobia domestica. Lineage (NCBI taxonomy): Eukaryota > Metazoa > Arthropoda > Insecta > Zygentoma > Lepismatidae > Thermobia > Thermobia domestica. Next base: position 28,332,095 of record NC_137463.1, on the reverse strand, counting down.
GAGAGAGAGAGAGAGATGAATACACAAAAGCATATTCAACGTATTCGAATGAGACTCTAAGTAACGACATTCCGTTCTAAAGAGAATTTGTGTTTCTTCCCGTGACGTTAAGGGGATCGGGAAAAGCTATGTGTCTTGAAGCAGGATACGACTTTGGATACTCTGTTTATACACTTTCTATATCCGTAGGAATATACTGTATTTCACGAATATAAATAACATACTGTAATGAGAATATTGAGAAGTTAAATCTGTATGACAAATAGCTGTAAATAAATACACTACATAACTTATTTATTGCTATTAAACGATTTTCCTAACTTGTATTTAACATTCTCATATATAATAACGACCTACTGTGAAAATTATCTCAGATGTTATATTTTAAACATAATAATTACTATGTTCTGCAATTATTATGTTATATATAAACAACTTATGTATTTTAATGTAATTATTTTATATAATTTTTCATGCATTGCGGAAAATATAATTTTAAAAAAGAGTATTGACCCAGATGGGATTCGAACTCACAACCTTATGATTTGAAATCCGACAGCTTACCAATGAGCTAACACAAGAACTTCTAGAACTAAGCTTCTAGCGATGTATAACGGATCTCAAGATAATTATGACATTCATATCCATGACAAACGCTGTTTCTGTTCTACTTTGACTTTTATTTTAGTACTCAGGCGATAATTATGTTCTATTTCTTAACTTTGAGCATTCTTTTACATATGGAAAGATTCTTTAACGTATTTAAATCCTCCATTACGTATAGAGAGCTAAATGACAAACAAGCATGTGCAAGGTTTCGAAATATTGTATCATTAAGTATTTCAATCAATGTTGCTTTTTTAAACACTTGGTAACAAGTCTTATTATATTTAAAAGAAGAAAAACACATCTGCAAACTTTTTCCCGATTGCAAAGGCTGGCTTGGAGGTTCAAACCTGGCTTACTTTTTCCCGAAGATACCCGAAGCTGGACTTAGAAAATTTTTGCCTCAAAACACCAATAAAGAATGCGCTCAACCTTTTTGAGACAAGGTGTACATATTCTAAGTAATTTTGTTGAAGTAATGAATATTGTAATTACTCTAAGTACTCTCATTGAAGTACAAAGGTTCAATTGTAATTGAATTATTACCGGTACTTTAGGTACAATTACTGACATGTAATTATGCTGTACCGGACTGTAGTCTCATTACTTCGCGTATGTAACATTGAAAATATTTAGTTTTTTTGTACTATCAGTTTACTTACTGTGCTACTTTTTGTATGTATGTAACCTTGAATATATATACTCTTATTACTCGTATGTAATCTAGCATTTCGCGTATGTAATTTCATTATCGGACTGTAATTGAAGTTCATAAGTACCCGTAATGTACCCTTTATTTGAATCAAAGTTGTGATATTCCGTTAGGTATGATAGTATTTTTGATAATAATGTATGTGTAAAGCTTACTTACCTTTTATATTCACCCTTTTTGGATGTTTTGCGCGGAACTTTCTTATTTGAACACCATTTCCAAGGTTAAACCTGCTTAGTTTAATCGCTTTGTACTCTCTTATATTTATATATGAAATTGATTTTTTTTTATGCGCGAAATATTAATTATTTTTGTTTGTAATTGTTTGGTAGAAATTATCGTATTTTGTGCGATCTTTTAGAATTGTTTTGTGCGATGTTGACTTCTTGCATAAATATATTTTTTAAAATGAAGAATCATTTCGATTTGTATATAGACTTAGCATGAGTTTTGAAAAATCATATAAATGTTTGAGTATTATGAGGTTGAAATAATTAAAAAATTTTACAAGCTGCATTTTTTTTATTGAAATTATATTGTTAGAAAGTAAAAAACATGAATTGCATATGTAGTTATTCATACAGTAACTCTTATATAGCATGATATACATTTACTAAATATATATAAATAATTAATATTGTACAATATGTGTTTGTCATTTACCATTATGAGTACAATTTAAGGTACATACATTCGGTAATCAAGATATTTATATACATATAATATTGTTGTACAGTTGACTAATAATTAATATGATACGTACACATTATTTAATACATGAAAATGTCCATGTAATTTTATATCATATACAAAATATTATCAAGTTGAATCAACAGGTATGATTATTACAAACATTTTCATTTTTTTTTCACATGTGTAAAATTAAATTTTCATTGGTTGTAGGTCAAGATTTACATACATCCGTGCATTATGACTCACTAAGTAAGACTAACGTCGGTATCCATAGGGTAGTGTTCTATAGTCTGCCTTACTGTGAGGATTTAATCGGCGTCTCTTATTGTTTACTACTCTATGCATTTTAGTTTCAGGTCTTGTAACTATAGTAAATCCGGGCTTACGAGTAATCTTACGTGGATTCAACAATGTTTTATTTTCAATTTTTTCCTGTACTAAATTATAATAATGCTTAAAGGTAATTACTTGACGTGCCCTAGAATCTAAAGTAATTCCTCTAATTTTATACACGTAATCGAATTTTCCAGTTTGAATATTTTTCATTCTGTAAGCATAATTCTTTGCTCCACACCCTATAAAGACATCTATTTCCCACCCTTCTGGAACCTCATTTGTTAATTCTCCTAAGTAAGACCCTATTCTAAACTTAGATTTTTCATGTCGTGGTTGAACAAATATAATACTATCTGTGTCACAGTACAGTACGTTGTCAGGTCCAACAGTAGTCAGTAGATCGTGAAATTTAAGCCTTGCCCATGATGTTATGAATGCTGCAAGGACAACATTGGAAAATTTGTTTGGTTTGTTTTCATTTTCTCTGTCTTTATATGTTACAATTAAATGTTTCTCTTCTATAGGTATTACAGACTGCACCTCATATTGTGGTGCATATAGATACGACATAAATTTTTCGGGAGTATCGACGATTACAGATTGTGAAAGATCTGTTCTTTGTCCCCATTTCCCGTACAGCGAATTCAAAAATATTTTCGAAATATATCTTAATCCGGGATTGTACTCTATGTTCTCATAATTTAACTGTATTCCCTCATGTCTGAAATATTCTTGAATGTACTCTTCCTGTTTTTCTTTTGTAGTGCATTCTGCAGGGAAGCCTGAAGCTTCCTGTTTCATTTGAAGGAATGTGTTCACGTAATTACGAAACAAACTATTTGAATGGTCGTCTTCAGATCCCATAAGCTCAAATTCCCAAATTTCTTTTATTTTCAGTATTTTGTATCCGCATTTCATTGCTCTATGCAATTCAGGAGTACAAAAGGTACTTGTAATGGCGCGATCACTTTCACAATGTGTACATTCTCCAATATTATTTTCCTGCATGCATGATCGACATAGACCAAATAATAATTTTCCATTCCATGTGTAAGGAAGGATTGGAAAATATAAATCGGATGGTGGAAGAACAGTACATTTTACGAGACCATGGATTTTTTCAACTTCTGGAAAAAACGGCCCTTTGTGAATTTTCGGTTTACCTATTGGGAGAGCTTTACGAGCCATTACCCAGGGGTAAAGACTAGTAACACCTAAGTAAGAGATAGTCTCGTCATCATTACATTCATGCAGTGCCTTATAGCATTCTACACGACCACCGTGAAAACTTTCTTTAGGGACAAGATGATCAACAAGATCATCACATTGATCTTTAATAAAATCTTGTATTGTTTTGTCTGATTTTACTTTGGCATCCCATTCACATTCCCATATTTCAATAACATTAAATTTTCGTTTTTTCAAGTACTCGATTTTTGTGATCGTTGATTCATATCGATCCTGCATGGTTGTACGATGATTTGAAGATGAATCAAGACTTGTATGACGAAGATTAGCATAACAAATTTTACACCCATGCCAAAAACAGCCATGAAATTCCAATACTGTGTTTGTTTTACTTTCGTACCCATCGACTTTGTATTTACCGAAACGTCTTTCCAATCCATTGGCGGAATATTCGATTTTCGTACCTCTGGTACGTTCCATATATCGTAACCACTGCAATGCTTTTAGGCTTTGTCGGTCACGATGATCAAATCCAAGGGGTGGAATAATTGGAATAGTATTTTCCGGTAGATGCAATGACCGATAAGTTAACATTGAAGTACTTGCGATTGTGCTAGCAGAGATAAAGCACTGGAGTCCACCAGTCTTTTCTTCAATTAAATCGGAAAATTTAATCACTGCCTCCGCTAAAATTCTAACGTCATTGTGGCAGTAATCGAACATTTCCTTTTGCAGATCGTACTGCATGTTGTTTTTTATACATTCTTTGTGCCAACTTATTAATTCTTTGCGTTCTTCCGGACTTCGTGAATCTGGGTCAAAGTAATGTAACTCAGGAATCTTTCCTACATAATTTTGGTTTTCCTCTGTATTAAATAAATATGGAGAATATCCCTTCTTTAAATTTTGATTTAAGCCTAATGTCTTTGGGAGTGCAGATAATTTGATACCCATATACAGGAAAGTGTCCCTAAAAATAATTTTATTTGCTAATCTTATCTCAATAATTTTGTGTCCCTGTGCTATTATTGAAGGTGAAAGATTTTGACTTTCGATCAATGTCTTAGCCGCGAAAATCATATCATACTTACTGCCATTATGAGATAACGTCACAATTGATTTAAAGGCGGGTCGATCCATGAGTACGTGACGTATGAAGTCTTCCATGCTCTTAAAAGAAAACTCGCGACTTCCATCTTTATCTCCGCAGTTTAGGCATGGTTCATCTAAGGATTTTTTCTTGCAATCTGAACAAAGATGCATTACGTGTACTAAAGTAACAGTGTGTTCTTGTTCATCACGATCATTCTTATCGAGTAACATCGTCTCTACATCAAATATAATATACAAAAATGCGTTTACATGAGATGGTGTTGCTTTTTGAACGAAACATACATGATCTCGATCGACATGATTATAGCACGTTTTACAAAATCGTTCATCACATGTGTGAGCAGATTTACGTCGCCGAATATCATACAGAGCACAACATTCCATACAAACTTTGACATTATCACAAACACTTTTCCCATTTTCTGTTACACTTTTATGATTTATAAAGCATTTTTCCGTAGGAAACAGTCTGTGACAATCTGTACATTCGCGTTTTATATTGTCTGAGGAAGACACTTCATGATATTTTTCACAATACGTACATTTGTATGCACATTTGTGATCTTGTACATGATGATAAGCTTCTAAACAATGATGACAGTATCCTTGTTTCCCTAAGAGTGATCTGATATTCGTAATCAACTGATAATGTTGATCTTCATATAAAATATAAATTTGCTTTCCAGCGTGGACTCCAGGATATATTACATTAAATTCTCGAGTCATAGCATTTTTCTCGTAAACAATAACTTGGTATTCAGGTAACAGATGATTTTGAAATTTTTTCACGTCATCTAAAGTACACCCATTCTTATTCACAACATCTATTTCTACATCTGCACATAGAATTTTGGCTTGCCTTAACAATCGTTTTGGGTTTGTCTTAAGACGATACAATTGTTGACGATTATGATCAGCTTTAGTCTTCCCAAGAATAATACTTTTGGGAAGACAGTACACATCGTTTTCCACAGGAATTACATTTTGTTCTAGGTAAGTAATTAAATCGGTATATTTCTTAGTACCAAGGGTTCGTCCTCTTCCTTTACGAGGATCAACGATATGTACTTTGAAAGTAACTTCATTTGCGAAAAGAAACTCTTCGTTACTGTTTAACGTGTTCTCCACTATAGAGAAGAGTACATCAGGGTTTAATTGCGCTTTTGGACGCCATGACATGTATATGGGTTTGTTTAGATTACAAGCAGAACTTTCAATAGTTATACCAACATACGTGTCATTGGCAACGCCACTAAGCGTATTGTCTATAACGAAATCAAATAGATTTCGAATGTGCGTTTCCGGATCTTTGATAAGTTTAGCATCACGCCGAATCGTCACTTCCTTTCCTTGTAAACCAAAGTAGGAGTAATGCTTAGATGTACTTTTGACAACATGAAAGTCAGATTGTATACCACCAGTACCATACAATGAAGATGTTGATGGAATCGTACCAAAAAATACTGTGTCTGAACTTGGACTTGGTGAATTCACAGTGTCCCTCATATATTCAACAAAGTCGGATAGAGTTAAATCAGAAATTTTATCATCCGATATGAATTGCATTAGTTTTTCACGCGCCTGTTTTCTTATTTCTCCATGTTTAAAAAATCCAGCTTCATGGAGATCAATGATATCTTTTGCCGTCTTACAACTGTTCAGGACAACATCTTGAGTTTCATAGTAGTAAATATATAACGCACGCCGCAATTTAAAATATTTAAGATTGTCAACTCTAACACCAGTGGCATGGCATCGCGTCACAATTTCCCATGAGAAAAAGACCTCTTCAGCGTCAAAGTAGTCTCGAGCCTCTATAAAATCCAATATGGTATTGATTGTACGAATGGCGTCCATCTGTAAGAATAAATTAATCACTTACTTAAGAACAATATTTCAAAACAAATAATAAGCGAGTAATATATGCTATATTAATCAAAATATTTCTGAAATTCGTAATGGTAATAAGAATTGAACAGTAATTAGAACGATAATAGTAATCAAAATATTAACTACGTAATGGAACAAGTTGTAATTTTAATCAAATAAAAAATAAAATTTGATGCAAAATATAAAGGTATGTCTAAAACATCAAACAATTACTTACATTAGTACTTGATAATATTAGTGAACTGAATAGCCCTTTCTTGATTCGTAATGACAATGAATCTATAAGAAAAATAATTTGTTGTTGTCGCTACATAATAATAGCGTTTAATCAGAACATTAACATAGACACTAATTTAAGTCAATTCTCTCAATTACTGTATCTGCTTTATCTTGTTATATTAGATTTCTGATTTACGTGTAGAATTTAAGCTAAATACTGTATCAGCTGAATTTAAGCGTAACAAGACTGTACATTGACAGAGTATCAGCGAAAGTTCTACGATAGAAAATGAGTTATTTACCGAGAATGACTGAAGTATCGGGAAATGCTCCTGAACTTGCCGATAAAGGGTAACTTTGACGTTCGGTGAATTACCAAGTATCACGGAATATAGAGTAGATACTACTCAAGCGCAGACATATACTGAAATTTCAACAGAGATGTGTCACTTTTATACCATCACAAGACCCTAAAATATCCGAACATTCCCGAAGTTAAAACCCGAACATTCCCGAAGTTAAAACCCGAACATTCCCGAAGTTAAAACCCGAACATTCCCGAAGTGAAAACCCGAACATACCCGAAGTGAAAACCCGAACATTCCCGAAATGAAAACCCGAACATTTCCCCAAGTGGTCCGAAACATTCTCGAAGTGAAGACCCAAACATTCTCCAGCTGAAGGCCCGAACTTTCCCGAAGTGAAAACACAAACATTAACGAAGCAAAGATACAAAATTTTCAAAAAGGAAAGTTATTATCGAAGGTAATGTTTTAAATACAAAGTTTATAAGTCAAAGTAGTTGAAGTTTACCGAAGATAACAAAAGTATCGGGAAACGGACCCGTGGTTTCCGATAAATTATAACGTATTCGTTCCCGTAAAATGTTATATGCACAATAAATATGTAATATAGAAAAACACCACATGACATATTCCTAATTAGTATTTATCATTCATTAATTTAATTATAATAATAGCATTTTCAATTTAATTAATAATAGTTCAAATTGATCAATACATTTTATTTGAAGTTTTATGTGTTTATAAAGACAAAAAATTGTATTTGTACTACTCTATAATCTGTCTTTCCGTAAAAAAAATGTTTCTGATTTTATAGAAAATGTTTTACTCTATCATAAACAAAAGACTGCACGAATAAAAATTAAACGTACATTAAAAAATTGTAAATTTTACACTTTTATACATATAAACTGTAAAATTACTGAACCTCAACCAAAATAAAACAAACAGTTTCATACTAACAAAATATAAGTTATGGATAACTATAGTGACACAAACGATAGTAGAAAATTTTTCGTCATCGTTGTAACAATAAAAGTTACTGATTTTTTTTCGCATTACACTTAGGGAAATTAACGTATATTGTAATACAAAAATAAAGCCCAAAATCTTAATAGAAAAAATTGACATGAAAAAATGTTCAAACGAAAAGTGGCTACTAAAAATGTTATAAAGTTTAAACAGAAAACTTAAAAAAAGTGAAAACAAAAGATGTAAATTCAAAAAAAGTAAGTTAAAAGAAATAAAACAAGAGTTCAAACGAAAGGTTAGTAACGAAGTGTTAAAAAGTTAAAATAGATAACTTAGAAAGTTTAACAGAAAAGTTAAAAAGACGAAAGTGTAAAAACAAAAGATTAAAAGAAAAATGTAAAAACAAGAAAAGTTGAAAAGTGAAAATAGAAAATTAGCAGCAAAAAGTTAGAAAAGTTAAGTTAAAATAGAAAATTGACCTTTATTGTACACAAGAAATTAACACTAAGAACAAATAATAATAGTAATTAGTATAACAAGAAAAATATTGTAAATCAGTTGAATGAAAAGACAAATTGTTAAATTTCATTCTTAGAAAATAATACTTGAAACTATTTTAGTTTAACAAAAGTTTAACTACATTACATGTTCTTAGACAAGTTAACATATTCATTTTAAATATAAGTAATTTTGTATTGTGTTCAAAATCGTAAGATTTTTCATTTGTTTTGAAGTTACGGAAAAAATAGGAATATAATTAAATTTGCAACTACGTTCGGAATATTACTTCAATTGAAATGCTGTAATAGTTATTGCGGAAGGTTATTTATCAGTAAGAAATAAGTATTAAATTAAAGACATTTAGTTAAATGTTAAGATTTAAGTTCATAGTGTTGCTACAGACGCTAAGAAAAACTAGTAACTTGGAAGAAAAATATTTTTTATCATTTATCTATGAATTTCCATTTTTTGACAGAATTTTCCGTTGATATATTTTATTTGTAAATTGTACAAAATAAAAGTATCAGTACTGTTACTTATCAATCAATTTAGTCAAATCGTGGTTACAGGGAAACTTGATTAGAATGCAACAATCGAATATCTGTGTGCAACACTGTAATAGATTCAAAGATTATATTATGACTTCATGTTCTATTTAAATTACAATTATCTATATTTGTCTCTACCTTAATTTTATTTATTTATCATTAAAAAAATAAATTTCTAAGTTCTCTTCCACAGTTTACCCTCTTCTCTTTCTTCTCAGTTAAGATTCGGGTGTTCATATTTAACTGTTTAGTAATCCTATGGACGAGAGTGAAAAGATTCGGTTATAGCTAAGTCAGACAAACTTTCAATACAGTTGCAATTCACTGCTTTGTATTGTTCTGGGTGTAATCATCAAAGTATATTTCTTTCAGTTTTACTCAAGATTTAGAAAGGAAGTAGCAACTATGTATAGTACAGGGCGCTGAAGAAATGAATTCGAAAAGCAGAAACATTACTATTAGTTTCTCATACATAGTTTGTGCAACTACAAAGCAGTGCTTTGGAAGTTCCAATTAATTATGTAACAGATTCTTGCTTAGATCATAATGATGTTCTCTTTTCTACTTTTCTCCTTAGTCATTAGATTTTCTCACTATTATGCAGTTTAAAGATATATAAGTAAAACATTATCTTAATTTCTGACCTTTATTTTATTGAATTATTGTTTACGCTTAAATAACATTTAAGTCATTTTCTTGGTCTTTGTAGCGTGTAGTAGACTAACAAACAAGTTTATCGCCTTATTTAGTTCATTGTTTTCCAAATTATGACTTATTTCAGCATGTTATATAGATTACTCCAAACATAATTACCTTCGTAGTAATTACTCAATCACATGTTTCGGTAAAACACTATTCATAATTCAGATACTAGTAGTAATAGTAGCAATCTTAATGTTAGATGTAGTAATAAATACAATTTAGAGCTATAACAGTAAAACATTTTAAGCGTATAGATACATTTCTATGAATAAATGTATCTCCTAAGAATGTATGAATGTAATATTTTTTTTCTAACAATTATTGCACAAGAATATACTATTCTTATTTTCAATACATATATTTTATAAGATTACCATAAAAATAGTGTTGAAAGAAAAGCATAGCAGTCAAATTTATACAGGATATATTAAAAAGTTATAAAGATCAACCATAGAAATGTAATCATGAAGAGAATATATATAGTAGCAATAATATTCCTAATAAAAGGTATACAAGACAATTAAAATGCTATTCATATGCTTATGATATGATAAAGAACAAGGAAAAATAAAGTGAGGTAATCAATCATTGTAATAGAATTATCTAATAAGAAACGAAACTTCTACAACAAGCTTTTAATCAAAAAACAAACGAATGTGTAAGCATAAGTATTAAAGAGTATGTGAAGAAAGAGGTACAATGCATAGAACTGAACGAATTAGCTTCTAAAGGAATTCCAGGACAGGACATTTGCAAGATACGCAATACGCAATCAAATATCAACGTAACTGAAAAAGACGGAGACAGAGAAGGGAACGTAATCTTCAATATCAGATTCACACAGTGACACATAATTAGTAAAGATTAAAGAAGACGAAAGAATAAAGAATGAAAAAGTAAAACGATCTTATATATTCTATGTATATCATGTCAATTTACATGAAGATGGTAAGAAGTAAGAAAGAATGTCGACAAAACGAAACGTTCACCAATGACTTCCATTTCTCTATGCAAATATATTATGGACCAATTGATAACATTGTGCGTCAATGATCTGGTCATCTTTCGATAATATATAAATTATCTCACACTATAAAAGTTTTCATCTCACTACGTTCATCTTAAGATTTTCTTTCCCGTAACCTATCGTATTGTTCTTGTCAACTTTCGCAACGATATAGCGTATGACATTCTGTTTTCCCTGACATTATACAGTCTCTTATTATACATTTTCTATTCAAACAGTTTCTTCTCTGAAACTGTCTGGTTCGCGACCTAATTCTCTTCATTCTTCTCCACACCCATAGTTTCAACACTGTACTCTCTTTCACGTACTTGTTTTCATATCACACGAACCCTTTCTCATTATTCACGGAAGCACAGAATAAACTTCCTCCTAAAGGGTTCTTTTGCCATTTCTATCCTTGCTTTTATTCCACGTTTGCAATGTTATTATTACCTATGTATGAAAATCAAGTCATTTGTAATTGCAATGGACAACGCTCATACGAGAATTATAGTAAAAAAGTGTAAAATATGCAACTGAAATAATAGAAAATATAGTGAATTAAGTCGAATATCTGAAGCTTTTTTTAGTATAATCATGTATTATATATGTGTTCAAAATTATATTAGAGGAAAAAGGAATATCCAACAATACCTCCTATCGGTATTTTTAATTTAGTGCCCTCCAAAAGTGTGCAAGCAGAATTATTACTATGCCTCTTTCAAAGAAAAAAATAACGGAAAAGTGGGGATCGATTTTTTCGATCAATTGAAGAGGCTGTGTTACCTTAAGAGTAGAGCACTCAATTCTAATGCGTGGAACCCCCTGCTTCCATACTAGTATACATCAAATGGTTTTTGTGATGGCGTGTGTTTCTCAACTATTTGTTTTAATTCTCAAATGTCCCACAAATCATGAACGTAAGAATAAAACTTCCAGATTTTATTGTACAGTCGCGCTTTAGAAAATTGTATCCACAGAGGACAAATAGACACATATATGTATAAAACATCAATCTATCTTTTGTAAGCTAAAATCTGTATGCCACAGTGTTCCTGAACTCCAAGTGTATTCTAATATTCAAGGATTTTAAGGTACAACTCATCACTTCCCTTACTGTTACATGTTATTTAACTTAGCTCCTCTCATTTGTAACTCCAACAATAAGTGATTTCAAAGCAATTTGTGTCTTATCACATACTTAAGTAATGTATATATTTATTTTTCACAATTAATTTCAATCATCATCTTATTAAACGCTTGCAGAGACATGGGTTTAGAAGTGAATGCAGAGAAAACTAAATACATGGAAGTGCGTCGGGACCGGAATACAGCAAATTATGGATGCGTTAAAATATTAAATAATACTTTCCACATAGTGGAAACTCAAATATCTAGGATCAAACCGAAAGCATATTCACGAAGAAATTAAATGTCGACTAAAAGCAGGGAATTTGTGTTATTCAGTTCAAAATTTTTTCATAAAAATTTTATTGAAGCTTAAAATATACAAAACGATAATTATGCCTGTTGATCTGTATGGCTGCGAAGCATGGCCACTTACTCTGAGGGAAAAACATAGACTAAAAGTATTTGAGAACAATATCCTGAGACAAATATTCGAACCCAAGAGGAACGGGGATGGGGAATGGCGGAAACTGCATAACGATGAACTACATAATTTATATGGTCTACCCAACATTGTTAGGGTCGTTAAGTCTAGGAGGCTTAGGTGGGCGGGTCATGTAGCTAGAATGGAAGAAAGTAGAAACGCTTTCAAAGTCTTGACTGGAAGACCGTTCGGAAAACGACCATTAGGAAAACTTAGGCGCAGATGGGAGGACAATATTAAGATGGATCTCGCAGAGATTGCAATACCAAGTAGAAACTGGCTGCAATTAGCTAAGAATAGAAGTCAATGGAGAGCTTTTGTGAACGCGGCATTGAACCTCCGGGTTTCATAGGCCATAGAGTTAGTTAGTTAATTAGTTATTTCAATCATCAAAATAACCTTCTGTTTAAAAAAAACCTTTATGCTAAGTTGGCAACTCTGTTACCCTGATGATAATGCAAAATATGTCAAGTATGTCGGACAAATTCTAAACAGTTTTTCTATTTACCACGGTGCACCATGTTGTTATCCTAATAATAAACAGCATGTCTCAGTCTGTATATCACATTAATAGACTTCACTATATGCCCTGCCTGCATAACTGGCAGCCTTTATACAATAGATATTGCTACCGATTTAAAACTACTATCCTTAATGTAACAGCAAGGCGTCTCAGTAACTCAGTCACGATTATTTCTAATAGGAAGGTTAAGCCAATAGTTGTTATTATCTGAGCTGCCTCGTATCTGACGGCAAACATGACGCTACTGTACAGGAAATTTGCAGACGTCCTACAGAATTTCAAAGCTAGTAAACCTTGCCATAAACTTAAATACTATAATCAATATATAAGGCTAATTCTAATAATAAGTACATTAATCACACTATTAGATGCAGTTACCTGCGCTGCCGAATAAACGTTTATCTCTTATATTCCGTAACAAAAAGGTCGTTACCTACCTTGTTTAGATGACACCAAGTTGTCCCTGACGTACACTACGTGTTATTACATATATATCTCCTCTTACTAGTCACTTCTCATACCAAGTCGCTCGGCGAGAAACAAATATGTTTTCTATATTTAAAAAGTGCCTTTAAATCATGCAATCATTGTGATTAATATTAGACAACTTATTATTCTCGGATCATTTTAGCGCACTGCAGTACGCAGTATTAGTACTGCGTACTAATTTCATACACAAAATTTCAATAAAGAGGATTCTTCGTTAACCAATACCGTATCATGTTCTAATTACTTTTACATTATCCCCATCTAAAAAATCTTGATCTAAAAAATCTATGACCTAATGCCTCATAAAATAGTATGGTTATGTCTCATACTTCCTTTCATCCGAAGAAACATTATGTCTGTTTCTCTCTACCACTATTATTTCTTCCCTTCATCAATTACTTATAAGTATTCGCTTTCACCCGTCTACTTTACCCTAAACCCTAGATATATAATACTAGCAAAACAAAATAATCTCACTGATAATGTTAGTATAAAAACGTCCCAACCTGTATGTCACATACGCACGTAAAATTACATTCTTAGTACGAATTCTTGTTCTCCATACTGTCTAATATATTCCGATAATTTAATGGCTAGCATGGGCGCTTTTCGTACACGTAGGCCCAAGTTTGATTCACGGTGCTTCTTTCATATAAACAATAGTAATCGTTTTACTTTTTAAATTAGTTTCGCATCTTTCATAGCCAGGAAGTGTAACCCTAAGGCGTTAAAGTAAAAAACCATATGCTCTATACATACAAAAGGCGCTTGTCCGGCATTCAATTAATGAAACTGAGACGTGACTTTGAGCAAAATAACATTTTCAAATACTCTCCTCCCATTTATAACACAAAACTCCTATCTATTAGTTTACAACCGCTGTAAATCACGAGGTGAATATATAATGTAAAACACAAAACTTACCAAAAGAAATTAATTATATACCGTATTTTAGTTCACGTAACGGTTTTAAACACGAATAAATCTTCTTTGTGGCTACATGGTTAGCGTACGCGCCTTTGGCGTGGGGATTAAATTCCCTGCTGGAGCTCAAGGATTCTAATTCCACGTTAATCAGTAGGTCCATGTCTCACATAACTATGGTGCTAAAAAAAAGGGACGCTAAACTTCAAATCAAATACGATTACTTGTACCTTCAAGAAACTATAAGAAAAAATCTAAATTTTCTCATAAAATGATTACAAAAGTATCACATACCAAGCTTTATTCAGCTCCTGCATTTCACAAAGTTAACATTTTTTTCCAGATGCGCCTCAAAATGAAAAAGATTGGGAACCACTGACATATGCTAACAATTATAAAAGTATTATTTGTCACCAAAATTCAAACTTATGTTCAGTTCAATATTACTAAAGATAAAATTCAAAGCAGGTGTAGGTTACCCAGTTCCTTTCCCCTACTGTAAATGTTAATACCACACACAAAAATAATAAACAATTAATACTATATTACATAAATAATCAGTTTCACCCATCATTTAATGGTCTTTTCATGTAACATTAACTTCTTATATTCTGAAGAGATGCTAGGATTCTATGAGCAAGAAAATAATCGCATATTTATTTTGAAATTTATCTGTCTCTGTGTCTATGCAACTATTGTTTTAATATGTAAAATAATAACTGCGTTTAGCCCTGACGGAGAGGTCCAAACAATCCAAAATTTCTTGCTATTTTTTATTGTATTTGGTTTTCGGCGCGGAAGATCATGATTCGATTCCCGGCAACGTCACAGGTTGTGTTCAATTTTAGTGCCATATAAGTAAAAACTCCATCGAACAAAATATTTAGCGTACGGTTCTCCACCTGGGAGAATACTCATTCGATTCCCGGTGCAATGAACAATCTTGATTCCCTGTAGCCTCCATATTACATTACACTACACCTTAGTTAATTTATAATTCCATAAAAATACAGCGAGTCATATGGTTTTTAATGCCGGAAAATCCGCAATCAATTCCTGATAAGAAAAAAACACTTCCGTCCCCTATACTCCCAACAATTACAAGTGTTTTGCGTGTATTTCATTTCCAATGTCCCTTCTCATATGAAAAAAAAAACATAAACATAAAACAAGAAAAGAAACACAAAGCCAGTACTTACAGATAAATTCTTCTTCTCTGTTAACTTCTATAGAATACAATCCACCAACTCAAACGCATCGTGCTTTTATTTCTTCAAATGAAACCACTGGATTTGCATCAAAGTTTATATACCAACGAAAATAAATCCAGAAGATTCTACGAAATTCTAGAATGATTTTATTACTCTCACTCTCCGAGACTCATATATTACATCCTCTGTGTCGCCCAACCTCCCCTGCGGGCACTTAAACAGATGGTGGTCTCTTTTCTTAAAGAACCCTTGTCGTTCTGAATTAATTTTCCTGTCGCGTCCTGAACCTTTCGCGTTGCAGTTTACCTGTTCTTTTCCCAAACAATTAATCTTTAAAGGATTCCGTTTCCGTTTCAAAAAAGTCTATCAAAATCAAACGGTTGACATTAATTATACATTTCAAGAACCATGCGTGAATTTTTTACATTATTAATTACTTCCTTTATATTAAAATGTCCACCCTACCCAGAACTAAATTAACATTATTTTCTCATTTAAACCCAAAACAATTTATTTTCAGTAACTAATGTTGTTTTCTTTAAATTTGTCGCTATAATTCAAAGCACTACAAAGTCTGCCGATTCAATTCATCTAATGTCACACCCTCATTACAAATGCATTTACTTATCACTTTATATATGGGCGAGCTCTGTTTGGACATTCAAAATGTTACGAAGTACACAAAAATAATTAATCAACATAAAGTACAAGCACAGCCAACCATTTCGTTCAATTTCCTATTTAAACCTTTATCAAAAATAATTCATCCTGTCACTTTAACATGCTCTACAAAGGAACGCATATAAAAAAAAGTGAACAAAAAATATGTAGGTCGTTATTACGTACGCAAAATAATGAGACTACAGTCCGGTACAGCATAATTACATGTCAGTAATTGTACCTAAAGTACCGGTAATAATTCAATTACAATTGAACCTTTGTACTTCAATGAGAGTACTTAGAGTAATTACAATATTCATTACTTCAACAAAATTACTTAGAATATGTACACCTTGTCTCAAAAAGGTTGAGCGCATTCTTTATTGGTGTTTTGAGGCAAAAAATTTCTAAGTCCAGCTTCGGGTATCTTCGGGAAAAAGTAAGCCAGGTTCGAACCTCCAAGCCAGCCTTTGCAATCGGGAAAAAGTTTGCAGATGTGTTTTTCTTCTTTTCAATATAATAAGACTTGTTACCAAGTGTTTAAAAAAGCAACATTGATTGAAATACTTAATGATACAATATTTCGAAACTTTTTTTTTAATGTCAGCACATGCTTGTTTGTCATTTAGCTCTCCATACGTAATGGAACATTTAAATACGTTAAAGAATCTTTCCATATGTAAAAGAATGCTCAAAGTTAAGAAATAGAATATAATTATCGCCTGAGTACTAAAATAAAAGTCAAAGTAGAATAGAAACAGCGTTTGTAATGGATATGAATATCATAATTATCTTGAGATCCGTTACACATCGCTAGAAGCATAGTTCTGGAAGTCCTTGTGCTAGCTCATTGGTAAGCTGTCGGATTTCAAATCATAAGGTTGTGAGTTCGAATCCCGTCTAGGTTCACCTTTTTTTAAAATTATATTTTCCGCAATGCATGAAAAATTATATAAAATAATTACATTAGAATACATAAGTTGTGTATATATAACATAATCATTGCAGAACATAGTAATTATTATGTTTAAAATATAACATCTGAGATAATTTTCACAGTAGGTCGGTATTATATATGAGGATGTAAATACAAGTTAGGAAAATCATTTAATAGCAATAAATAAGCTATGTAGTGTATTTATTTGCATCTATTTGTCATACAGATGTAACTTCTCAATATTCTCATTACAGCATGTCATTTACATTCGTGAAATACAATATATTCCTACGGATATATAAAGTGTATAAACAGAGTATCCAAAGTCGTATCCTGCTTCAAGACACATAACTTTTCCCGATCCCCTTAACGTCACGGGAAGAAACACAAATTCTCTTTAGAACGAAATGTCGTTACTTAGAGTCTCATTCCCATGGGCGGCGATTAGGGGGGCAAAGGGAGGCAGTTGCCCCCGCACTTTTTTGAAGTAACCAATTAATGTATATAGTTTCATTTGGAAATGTAACGATTTTGTATGTGTTACTGATTAATAGGAAAAAATGCTGCCATATAATATTTGCTGTTGCGTGAATACGTATTGGTTGTCTTCCCGTGGAGTAAAGAAAGCTACAGTAATTGCGTTTTAATCGCCACAGAAAATAACCCCAAAAAATAACCTATTGGAGCACAATTTCAGCATACTTTCATTTCTTCTTACAAGGGCTCGATATGTTAGTGAGCCGCTTTGAAGCTGATCGAAAGAACATTATGCAAAAAAGTAGGGCCTATTTCACAAGTTATTCTTTAATTGCACAAAAATTGACAGTTCCTAAAATGTCTTTTCTCCTTTCTAAAGTAAGGAATATCGATTAAAAAGAGCGTGATAAGAAACAACTTCTACCTTTTCCATTGTTTTGTAGTGTAATATACGAGTGAAGTGTTGTGTTTAAGGATGTACGAGTGTATATACAATAAAATTTAGTAAATTGAACATAATTCTAGGTTTTAAGTTTATTTTGTATAACTGAAGTGTGGATTGATTCTAAGTATTGTTGTGTTTTGATGTGTTCCAAGAAAGTGAAAACTGCACCTAATGGCAACGAACATATTTCAAGAAGTTGCAAAAGCAAATATTTCTTTAAATGTCGTAGCATATGCTTGTAGTATTTACTGCCTTTCATTTTCTAAGAGTAATATCATACATTTAATAGCATGTGTGGAATTAAATATTAAGTTTTTCATTAATCCTCAGTTTCAATATAACTTTTGCAAAACAAGCATCATTATTCATTACAATGATTAATATTATCCTTTCTATTTATTTGTTTTGCAAATTTATTAAATAATCTGATCATACAATTTTCCGGACAGAATTTTAAGATGTTCATGAGCAAGAAATCAAATCTCTTCTTACACTTTCGTTGTTTAAGAGTACAAAGGGCTAGTATCTACTTGCGTTGTTCTTCTCAATTTACTTAATAAACTATTATATACGATATACGGTATTTTAACTGAAAATATAGTATCCTGTTAGTTATACAACCTTTCGTCAAACAAAATGTTAGAAACAACCAGGAAAACTAACATTTATATACAAATATTCAGATCGTCTTGCCCCCTCACTTTTAACGTCCAACCGCCGCCACTGCTCATTCCAATACGTTGAATATGCTTTTGTATATTCATCTCTCTCTCTCTCTCTCTCTCTCTCTCTTTCGCTTTGTTTATGTGTGTGTGTGTGTGTGTGTTGCGGAATATCCCAAGTTGAATACAACATTTTCCAAGTATATGAGCATCATTGTCATCGAATACCAGAAATTGAAAGTCGTGTTTCTTCAGGTTGGGTTTGCGTGTTCATGTTAGCTCACTGGTAGAGTACTGACTTGCCAATAAAGAGGTCTTGAGTTCAAAGCCTACAGCTAATTATTATTCTTTTGTTAGTAGGATTGCACAGAAATCGGATACAAGGAGTGGTTTACTTCTAGAAATATTTTCAGAAGCGTTTAGGTAGCCCTGAAAAGGGCTGTTTTCGGGAGTTAAGGCGGGGACATTAATATTGTGTCCAAGACCCTTCTGAATTTATTACACGCTCCATTCTTCTGGGCATGGAATCTATTACATGGGTGACAAATCTATCTCCTTCCCCTACCTCCAGCCATGCTTCGGAAACAAGATGCCACAGGTCATCCTGAGTTCTTGGTGGATCTGCCTCAGGACAACTTTCCCTTAGAGTACGCTTCACTTCTGCCCACATATTTTCCATGAGATTGAGGTCTGCTCCACGAGCGGCCAGTCGATTAAATCAATCTCAGGGTGCCCTGCGAACCATTCCTGAATCACACGGGAAGTATGTATTGGCGACTGGTATTGCTGGAACTGAATTACACCATCAGGCTGAAATACCCGTACAGATAGCACCATGATATTACTGATAATGTCTAAGTACTGAGCATTGTCCAGATGTCCTTCAATTCTATGAAGCTGTCCTGCTCCGCGACTGGAAATCCAACCCCAACATAAAATAGATACATGGCCACTGCGATTGCAAGCAGCCACATATCCATGGTCATATCGGGTGCCTCTCGGACGATACACAAAACGGCGTCCCTCCTTTTATGTTGTGAATATGGATTCATCTGAGAAAACTACGTTTTCCCAATTGAGACCCACATTCGCCTGTGCAAACGCGAGACGGTAAATTTTGTGGTCGTCTGAGAGTTTTTCCTTCACGGCAGCAACACGGCCACGTAACCCAGCATGACGAAGTCTTCGCAGAGCTGTATGCTTACTACTAGGAAAGAGAGAAACTTCCCTTAGCTGTCTAGACGTCCTTAGTGGTTCTAACCGGGCTTCGTTTACTAATCTCGCATCTTGGGCTTCGGTTGACACATGCGGACGACCAGGAGATCGTAAATTATCAGTCTGACCTGTAGCGCCATATTTCCGAATCCATCGCCTTCCTGTAGAGGCCGGGACACCTACTCGCCTGCTAGCTGCAGTTGCAGAATAACCTTCCAACTCCCATAAAGTAATTACTGCTGTACGTCTATCCATAGTTACCAATGTTCTGAGCTGTGAGAAGGAAGCAATAGGTAAAAGCTAGTACCTGACGTGTGATTGGTTACTTGCACGACACGCCTATTGTGGGGAACAGCGTTGCCAGATCTAGCATAATGATGCTAGATCTAGCATAATTTGCATGTCTCTAGCATCTAGCATCTTGCTTTTAGCATCCTGCCCAAATCTAGCACAATTTCAGCAAGTTTATCAAAAAGCCGTAAAACCTGGAGATGAGAAAGAAGTTGGTCGTGGTAAGAAAAAGAACGGCAGAAATGTATCCTCTTCCATTGATTCATACAGTCGGTAAACCATACAGGCAGTCTTATTTTCCGAAGTAAGTTCGAAACGTCTTTGGGCTATTTTGTGGCTCCACCCAGGGTTTTCTAATCCTTTAACTCCGAGGCATGGGCGGAGCTATGGGGGCCATTCTCCCCCCAACTTTTTGACAACGTCACCATCTTTATTTCTGACTTTGATCATATTTATTCCTGAAATGACAGCTCCGAGACCGACCAAAAATCTTCCGCCCCCCCCCCCAGCAGACGATTCCCAACTCCGCTTATGCTGCGAAGTAATTTTCTTTCAAAATATGTAAACAAAAACTTTGCATTCATTTATACGATATATACGCCATTGAGTCTGGCAACGACTGCATTAATTTAGTTGAGTTAAAATTTTGGTGCGTGAAGTATTGAGTTCTATTCATGCATTCTTGCTCTCTGTGTATTTTAAGTTACGTTATCGTATCTCAACTTCGTTTTTTTTAAACTCCTGAATTAGTAATTATGAGGATCTAGCATAATTTGACCGAATCTAGCATAAGTTCGATCAGGTTTTGGAATAATTCCGAGCTGTGAGTCTGGCAACGCTAGTGGCGAACGACTTGGTCAACGACTCGCGAAAGAAATCTGAAAATGGTGCGCCGTAATAATGATATCAAAAACAGTTTTTATAAAGGAATATTAATACATACGAAAAGCTGTTTAAAGAATGAATTGTTATACTGACTTTACACTATAAAAACATATACCATATACCAAACAGATTGAGCGATATGATGATAGCTGTTTTGAGACAAACTCTTTCGAAGTCCAACTTCGGGTATCTTCGGAAAACAGTAAACTAAAGCTGCTGGTTCGAACCTCCAAAGCCAACCTTAGTAATCGGGAAACGATGTACAGATATGTTTTTCCTTCTGTTAAATATAATAAGACATGTTGAAATGGTATTAAGTGTAGAAAAAAGTAACATTGAAATACTTAATGATACAATATTTCGAGACTATGTATTCCCACTCTCGTTTCATCATTGTGATTTCCATACGGAAAAGAGCATTTACGTATGAGCTCAGTTATATTTCAGAAGCAGCTTCCGAAAAGCGGTCATGTTAGCTCAGTGGTACACCACCGAGCGTTTAAATCGTGAGTTCGATACCCGTTCAGGTGAAAGTCTTTTATGATATTCTACTTTCCTCAATGCATGAAAATTATGTAAAATAGTTACATTACAATTCATCAGTTGTATATATCAGTTGAATATATATATTCATATCATCAGTTGTATATATCAGTTGAATATATATATTCATATCATTTCACGACATAAGTAATTCTTATCTTTAAAATATAACATCTGAGGTATTGACAGAACGTCGGTGTGTTATGTGTGAATATTGAATACAAATTTAAAAAATCGTGTAATAACAATAAATAAGTTATGTAATGTATTTATTTGCAGCTACTTTCATCGCAGATAACTTCTCAATATTCGCATTACAGCATTTAGGTAGAGCATATCGAAAATCGGATCGTGGTCCAAGACAAAAAAACTAGCTAGCCCCAAACTGTCACGTAAGAAATTCGCGAATCGCAAAAGTAAAGTGAAGAGATTGAGAGCGGTAATTCCTTAATCGCTCTCTCTCAACTCTCTCTTATCTGCATTTATACACATAAAAGTGTATGTATGTATGTTCCAACATAACTCATGTATGCCTAGAGCAGGGTTTCTCAACCTGGAAGTCGCGGCCCCTAGGGGATCGCGAATATAGGCGGAAGAGATAAATATAGTTAGAATCTAATACCAGAAATTATTTTTAAATATTAGTTTTAATTTTGTTCTGATAGGCATACTTTTATTTTTTATACACACTGTAAAGAACAATAAAAAATAAGTCTACTGAACATTATCAAAGGGTGTAGAATTCATGTTACTATTCGGTTCAAAGTATCTTGTCGTCGCGAATTCTGTCGAGAAATTTGAAGCTTAAAATATACAAAACGATAATCATGCCTGTTGTTCTGTATGGTTGCGAAACATGGTCGCTTAATCTGAGGGAAGAACATAGACTGAAAGTATTTGAGAACAAGATCCTTAGACGAATATTCGGACCCAGGAGGAACGGGAATGGGGAACGGAAACTTCATAACGAGGAACTACATAATTTATACGGTTTACTCAACATTGTTAGGGTCGTCAAGTCTAGAAGGCTTAGGTGGGCAGGTCATGTAGCTAGAATGGAAGCAAGTAGAAACGCTTTAAAAATCTTGACTGGAAGATCAATCGGAAAACGACCATTAGGAAGACCTAGGCGCAGATGGGAGGACAATATTAAGATGGATCTCGCTGAGATAAGAATACAAAGTAGAAACTGGATCCAATTGGCTAAGGATAGAAGTCAGTGTAGAGCTTTTGTGAACGCGGCATTGAACCTCCGGGTTCCATAGGCCATAGAGTTAGTTAGTTAGTAGAGTTGTTTAAAAATGAATTTAAATCAAAGAGGTATGATATAAAACTAATAAGAACTGTATATAGAAATACTAGAAAAATACACATGCAACAAAACCTGCACATTGAAATAGAATTAAAATTAAAACCTAATGAAACACCTAAGCATGGTGTAATTTCACTAGTGCAGCAATGTCCGGTTCAATCTTCATGACGAACATTATCAAGCCATTTTCAACTGATAAGCGATTTCTTATCTTTGTTTTAATGTTTACCATATAAAAAAAAAACACTTTCGCACAAGTACTATATAGCAAATGGAATTATTACTTTTAAAGCAGCAATGCCCAGACCAGGATATTCTTCTCTCCTCATCAGGCAGAACTTGTCCAAGTCTTCGTTACAAAAAACCAGTTGCAAAGACTTGTCGCATGATCATTCTATTATTTGGTCAAGAAGTTGTGGGCTTAGATCGGATACGTTAATGGCCTCTTCAATGAAGGAGTTTAACATCCATCTTGAACCAGCACCTTCGTCGTTGGGAATATAGATATTACAGTTACTGTATCCACTGTCAGTGCCGGGCGCCGAAAAAAGGGGCCACACATTTCGGAGGAAGTGTGTTACTCATGTTAGGAAAGTGCATGTGCACATGTGTAAAATAGAAGGAAAAACGTAACAAAATGTGCTCAAAATTAAGGAAAGGGAGGGTTTATTTTGAAAATGTTATTGAGCTTCGTGCCAACCATGGTGGCGCTTCGTAGCTAGTCTGTCGACGTCACTCATATATACGATGACATCGTACTATACTCTCGCCCCGGGCGCTGATTTTCCATGGCACTGTTCACTATAAACAAAAAAATGGATTCTACTATTATAGAAATAGGTATGTTAAAAATCCCACACAAGCTTATTATAAAACAAATTATAAAAGGGTCGCTGGCAAGAGCGTGTGATAAAAGGGGATCGTGATAGGAATTAGATTGAGAATCACTGGCCTAGAGTAATTTTAACCACATTTCTTATGGTTTCAAAAAGAGTGCTGTCGGGTTACCTATGGTGAATGGGAGGGGGATACATATAAAAGATTGCTAGAAAATGATCGATATTAGATTCATAGTTTTCGGGGTCGCTTAGATAAATAGTGAGACTTTCAATTTCGCTTAACTCCGATTAAGCTCTCATTAGTAGGGATGGGCACGAACGATTTTTCTTTGAAACTAGACTCGACTCGAAACAGACATCTTTGAGGTCTACTCTTGGACTCGGCGCGAAAAATATCTTCCAACTCGACTCGGATTAGAGTCAAGTCGAACCAAAACGAGCCAAATCCTGTGTGTAGTCCTACCTAGACAATACATAGACAATAATTATTCTATCATCAATTATACTACTATTACTACAAATAATAATAATAATAATAATAATAATAATAATAATAATAATAATAATAATAATAATAATAATAATAATAATAATAATAATTATGACAACACCGTGTACAAACATGAACAATAGATGGTTAGTAAAGGAATACTAAAAGCTAGTTGACTGCCGACGTCGGTAGTCATGAACTCTACAAGGCAAAGACATCGTTCATTACTCTAAGCTGTAAGCGTCAGTGGACTACAGATGATCAACTATTGACCTCTCGCCAGAAATTGGTGGCCCCGCAGCGACGATCCGTGATGGCCCAAGTTCCATTTTGAAAACTTTACTACCAGCAGCAGAGACGCGATGAAACGCCAACGAACCACAAAATTACTCTCCCAAAATATGTCAAAATGCCTATATGTGTGATTTGTTTATATTTAGGTGAATCAAAAAAAAAAAAAAAAAAACACAAAACAAATACCCGGGGTGGACGCAAACTATCAATATTACGATTACTAGGCACGTGTTCTTCTGACTTCCCCACGGAAACGATCATAAAAAGCTTGGTTGTTGAAGGATAAATCATTGACGTCTTAATTTAGCCAATCAGACAAACCCCTACATCTCGAGTTCTAGAAGGTGATACCGTGAACCATTTCAGATTTATTGCTTCCTGGTGGAGTACTATCCATGAGCAAAATTTGAGCATAATAACCGACATGCATCTTCGGTGCCTCTTATCTTTAGTACAATTTTAACCAGAGATGGTGTGGGTCAATGAAAATTTGATCCACGACCCATCATGACCCACTATCACCCACCACCCAAATGCCCCATTGGCCCACTCTGATCCATCAACCATCGTGATCCACTCTGACTCACCACCAACTATGAACCACTCTGAACCATTGTGACCAACTCCGACCCACCAAAATCCATCGACATCAACTCTGACCGATGGCCCACGTCCTCCTCTCCATCAGGGGCGGATCCAGGGGGGGCGATCGGGGCGATCGCCCCCCCAGAAGAGGAAACTTTCTTATTTTACATATATAAATAAAACCCATCCCAAAGTTTGAAGCCATTAAAAGTAGCAGTATGACAACCCACCGCCCCTCCCAGAAGTCGGTCCTGGATCCGCCCCTGCTCTCCATTGACTAAAGAGGTTACACTTGTAATAAAACAAGACTGTGAAATTATCACTTATCGGAGTTTGAATTTGTACCGTTAATGGCTCAAGCACCTCTCTGTTACAATACTGGTGGGTCTGACCTTTACGATATTGTATAATGGCAAAGTGTTTCTCATCTTCCAAATTAAAATGAATTTAAATTTATCATATATAATTATTTCTTTGTTGCCTTACAGACACATTTCAGTAGAAAATAGGGTGAAGTTTGAAAGTTTCAAATCAAGGAAAAGTAGACCAACGTAAAAAAAAAAAAAAAAAAAAAAAGAGAGAGAGAGAGAGAAACTAATTTTCTATATAATTAAGCACGCCGTACTAATTGAAAATGCCCATGTAATTAAGTTTAGACTACAAATTTTATGGCCATTTTTCTCTAACTTTATGGCTTGATTGCCTTATGCTCGGAACGCTCCATATATTAAACACCAGCTTCAGCAATTATAAATAGAAAGCAGTGGGTATAAAATTCAAAAAGAACTTTAGTTTGCATTACTCAATCTGTTTCTCAACTAATATCAATCGTTTTCGATTATTTTTACAAATCAACCCACTACCAATTTCCAATATATAGAAAATGCACCCCCGTCCCCCCGCTCATAAAAGATAATTTAAAAAATGCCAGGACATATTCTCTTTATTTTTAATAAAGAGTTATATGCTGAATTTCAGCTCTCAGTTGAACGGCTTGTGAGATACTAAATTTTTCGCAAAAATTCGGACTTCTACTACCCCTAAGGATATGTATTATAATGAAAGTGACACGCGTATGATAACTTCCCAGTTGGGATTGGAGCCTGATTATATACCAAACGTCAATTCATTTGACTTTGCAATTTGACCGTGATGATTACGCAGACATAGTTACTTTCAATTTTTTATGATGCATATCCTTATTTCATATGTTACAGATGATTCAAAAATATTTTTTCAAGCAGTTAGCTCCTCTAGAATCTCACAGGCTGCATCCCAAAATCCAACTCCTACTATCCTATGACAATCCAAAAGTGACTGAACTTTTTTATTAAGAACAAATGACAAAAGAAAAATGGAGATCTTGAAAGTAAAATGTAGAAAAGCTCGGTGCCCCCAATAACTACATATTTCTCCGCCCCTTCATCCCGAACTTAAAAATAAAACTTAATTCGAATATGGTTAATTAGTGAATTTATTACAGTTAAATTCCACTCACTACATGCTACAGCTACAACTATGTAACAAAAAATAACAACTGTGAAACATGTTCTGAATTACTATTAGATTTCTTACGCTATTATTAAACATATTAGAATAGTAAAAGAGGATTGTTCGTGAAATAGTATATTTGCTCTTGATTTATAACTTTTTCATACGGAAAAAAATAAAATATTATTCAAGTTTTAAACTTTGCTCTCTGCAAATATGTTGCCCTCTAGGCAATGGGACCAATGTGAAATGTGGACTAATGTGGACTAATGGGAAATGCTGCACTGTTAGCGGCGCTGAAAACTTACGATTCGATTCTAATATCGAATGATTTCGATATCTTTATGTCGCTACGTAACCACCCTGGGTACTAATTGGAGCTTAATTGGACTTGAATTGAAAGTAGAACTATTCACCTAAGCGACCACGAAACTATGGATTCGATACTAATATCGACCCGTTTCTAGCATTTTTGATATGTATCCCGACAGTACTCTTTTTCCAGACTGTAAGAAATATAGTTAAAATTGCTCTAGATATATCAGAATTATGTTGAAATGCACACATAAATCCACTTTTATATTCTGTATAAATAGAGAGTGAGCGAGCGAGCGAGCGAGAGAGGGCGACTCAAGGCATCACCACTTCCACATTGCAAAAGCATATATCAGGAATTGAATTGAAAATCTATGTAAAGACTTTCTGCTGTGGCATGCTTCATAAGGACAATTCCAGTCTGCTCACGTGACCTTTGGGGTTCATGAATTTTTTTTGCGAGCGTTCCGACTTTGGATTCTCTGTTTATACCTTCTGTTTATGCATCGAATACCTTTTCAAGAACATAAATGGCATTCTGTATTATGAATGTTGAGAATTACCCTCTATATGACAAATAGCTGCAAATAAATACACTACATGATTTATTTATTGCTATTGAACGAGTTTCTTAACTTGTATTTACATCCTCATATATAATACCGACCTACTGTGAAAATTATCTCAGATGTTATATTTTAAACATAATAATTACTATGTTCTGCAATGATTATGTTATATATACACAACTTATGTATTCTAATGTAATTATTTTATATAATTTTTCATGCATTGCGGAAAATATAATTTAAAAAAAAGGTGAACCTAGACGGGATTCGAACTCACAACCTTACGATTTGAAATCCGACAGCTTACCAATGAGCTAGCACAAGGACTTCCAGAACTATGCTTCTAGCGATGTATAACGGATCTCAAGATAATTATGATATCCATTACAAACGCTGTTTCTATTCTACTTTGACTTTTATTTTAGTACTCAGGCGATAATTATATTCTATTTCTTAACTTTGAGCATTCTTTTACATATGGAAAGATTCTTTAACGTATTTAAATGTTCCATTACGTATGGAGAGCTAAATGACAAACAAGCATGTGCTGACATTAAAAAAAAAAAAGTTTCGAAATATTGTATCATTAAGTATTTCAATCAATGTTGCTGTTTTAAACACTTGGTAACAAGTCTTATTATATTGAAAAGAAGAAAAACACATCTGCAAACTTTTTCCCGATTGCAAAGGCTGGCTTGGAGGTTCGAACCTGGCTTACTTTTTCCCGAAGATACCCGAAGCTGGACTTAGAAAATTATTGCCTCAAAACACCAGTAAAGAATGCGCTCAACCTTTTTGAGACAAGGTGTACCTCCACCGGGAAGATGAGCCCTGCGAAATAAAAGAACCTATTGTAGCTTACGCATTTGCTCGGAGGGGCTGACATTACAGCATAAACAATCCTCCCCCACAACCATGCCATTTGTGATTTATTTTCATTGTGGCTATATAAGGGGAGAATAAACTTCAATATAAGCCAAAAGAACACAACGGATCAAAGCAATCACTGCTTCTTCCAGAGATGATTTTGGGGGAACACTGGCCTCCCCAGAGCTCTCAGAGTGCCCCCTCGGAGGAGATCAAAATAATACGTCTATAATATAATAATAAATAGAATAGTACCAGCAGTGACCCCCCTCCGGAATACTAAGTGTGCCCCCCGGAACATTTTTTTCTGAAAGAACAACTGAACGCAATTGTGTGTTTGAATTCCAGCAAGTAAACACACTGTACATAGTTTTCTTGATAATATTACTGAACTGATTTTACATTCACTTTACATTTTCTTTTCTATATTTTGTGTCCTGAAAAGCCAAACAACTCGCAAGGATTGTGAACAGAGATATCTGGGTAGAGCCAAACAACCTTTTGTAGATTAAATTATACTCTTTGATTATATTAATAATTATATATCAGTCATTTATACTTTTTTGTAAATTTTGTAGTATAATGAAAAATTGTATTTGTATGGATTGCCCTTTAGTGAACTAAAATTGTATTTTTTTCATTTGTTCGGAATATTATAACGGATGGAGTAACTCACTGAGACGATGATAGGCAAGCCTAGTTCAAGTGTGAGTGGAAGTTACTTTACACAATACAAAAATAAGTTGAATTGTAGGGCGCTAACATCCCAGTGCAAATATATAGCCGGCGCATTTTCCCCTCTTTTTGGGGTAGGGCGCAAACATCCCAGTGCAAATATATTGCGAGCGCATTTTTTTCTATTTTTGTGGTAGGGCGCAATTTTCCTGGGAGCAAAATTCTCTCGTCAAGGAAAATATAATGTCCGTGAAGTTGACAAGCCACTTATGTCAGACTCCAATTTCGACTTTAAACGTCGCTAGTGCTACGTTAGTGTTCGATAGTGACGCAAATCGTTAGTACTCCACAGATAACGTGTGCTTTTTAAATAATGGATATAGGTCTTCTAACTGCATGCCAACACGCCCCTTCTAAGAATCATCTCAAAAATGAGGTTAACCGTTAGAGCAAATAAGTGCTCATTAGAGCCATTAACATTAATGCCTCCATCGTACGGCCCTATGAGTAATGATAATAGCACGCTCTTTGCTAGTCTCAATGCGTCCCTATATTCTCGCGAACATTCTGACATGCCGAAGTTAGTTACTTTTTTTTTTTTTTTTTTTGCAACTATTGTTTATCTGTTATTGTTTATTGCTAGTCTGCAGAGTAGTCCTTACATTAATATGCCATTGTCCTTGATAATCATTGCGTATTTACAAGCAGTTTGTTATTACTGTTAGAAGATATCAAAAAACAACAGATAAAATCTACTACTTAACGGTTCACATTTTTCTTTTACAGTACATAAACGATTGATAATAATAATAATAATAATATTAATAATAATAATAATAATAATAATAATAATAATAATAATAATAATAATAAGACTATTCCAGCATAAAAGTTATCAATTGCATCCCACTGGCAACAAGAGACGCATATTTTAACTTCACAAAAATTAGTTTCTCACGATTTTCTGGAAAACTACGTATGATAACATCTTCATTATGTCAAGTTGTTTATCTCAGTGTGATATATGTCTTACCTCTGGACAATATCACAGTAAAACAAAAATTAAATATTAGAAGTACATCGTATTTTTGGACTACATCTCATTAACCATGGGAAGATTGAGTAGTGTATACTTTAGGATGTAAGTTTCAGCTTAATTTGCATCATACATTCTTAGGATTACAAAAAGGAAATTTGTTCGTTTGCGTTTGAACAAAATTCTTAGGATTACAAAAAGAAAAAATAATTTTTCCGAATTCCGGAATTTTTCCGAATTCCGGATTTTTTCCGAATTCCGGATTTTTTCCGAAATCCGGATTTTTTCCGAAATCCGGATTTTTTCCGAAATCCGGAATTTTTCCAAATTCCGGAATTTTTCGAAATCCGGATTTTTTCTAAATTCCGGAATTTTTCCGAATTCCGGAATTTTTCCGAAATCCGGAATTTTTCCGAAATCCGGAATTTTTCCGAATTCCGGAATTTTTCCGAAATCCGGATTTTTTCTAAATTCCGGAATTTTTCCGAATTCCGGATTTTTTCCGAAATCCGGAATTTTTCCGAATTCCGGAATTTTCCGATTTTACTTTCCGGATTCCGGAAAGTAAAAATTCCGGAATCGGCCATCCCTAATAAAAACTTATATTGCTAATTGGAAGAGAAGCAAATCGTCAATTGTGCTCTGAGGTAGAGAGTGCTATTTACAATAGCAACCGTATATGTAATGTATGTGTGTGTATGTTTTGTAATATGTTAATATTTCCTTTTATTGTGGTAAAATATTAAATTTCCACTCTGTTTCCTTTTCATTTTAGCTGAAGATAAGGGTCGAAGTACACTCGATGTTCTCCTATCTACTACATATTGCCGTTCGCAGATGTATTTGTCTCGACAGCTGGCTCAGCTTCATCCAGAACTTACTATGCCAATGTTTTCTGGTAAGTTTTATAGATTCTGTTTGTCACTATGGTATTGTAAGGCATTTGTACTATTTGAACGAGACAGACCTATTTTTTGGATATGCTACAAATATGCAATTTTAAACGATGCACTGTCTCTCTTTCAAAGTGCTGCTCTGAAATCGAAACCAGAGTACGCTTTTGTCTGACATCTAGTGGAAAGTATTTACCATGCAGAATATTAGCAATTGACGTGCATAAATGCTTGAGATATATCCATTTGAAGTGGTCAGAAGTCACATAAACCTCTGAACTTCAACGCATAAATATACTATATTTGAGTTTTTCTGTACGTACACCTTTTTGGGGTATGTTGGATTAAAAAGAATGCTTCTTACTTAGCTTTTGTTCTGCACATGAATGAGAACATACGAGGGCGGGGTGAAAAGTTCTCGGCCTGACAATGAAAGACTGCGATTTCAGTTCAAAAATGATTTTATTTTTCGACATAATCCCCCTTAACTTCAATACACTTGGTCCAGCGTTTCTCCAACATCACTATTCCTTCCCGGAAGTGAGAGTCTGGAAGGTTGTGAAAATAATCATCCACGACCCTCTCAACTTCTTCATTCGATGTGAAGCGCTTCCCAGAAAGAAATTTCTTCAAGTTTGGGAACAGATAGAAGTCCGATGGTGCCAAATCAGGAGAATATGGGGATGGCCGAGCAAATCGTACCCCCAAATCCCGCAGTTTTCCCATCGCCAACGCACCCTTATGCACAGGTGCGTTGTCCTGGTGAAAGATGATTTTCTTCTTCAAACCAGGCCTCTTCTCGCGAATTTTGGCATCCAGCTGGTCAAGAAGGTTGGAGTAATATTCGCCTGTAATTGCTCTCCCTTTTGTAAGGTAATCAATTAACAGGATCCCTTTCGCATCCCAAAACACACTGGCCATGACCTTTCTGATTAATACGATTGTCTTCGCTTTCTTCGGCGCTGCACCACATGCTTCCACCCACTGCTTGGACTGCTGTTTCATTTCTGGCGTGTAGCGGCGAACCAATGTATCATCCATTGTCACAAAGCGCCGCACAAAATCGGTCGAATCCCTTTTGAATTAGTTCAAAGATTGCTGCGAAAATCGTTTTCGCATTTGCTTTTGATCGGCAGTCAGAAAATGCGGCACCCATCTTGCTCAGAGCTTTCGCATCCCTAGTTCATTGTGCAAGATGTTTCGCACCCGTTCCTCCGATATCCCCACACTCTCAGCTATCTCACTCACCTTCACTCGCCTGTCGTCCAACACGATATCATGCACTTTTTCGATTGTTTCCGGTGTGGTTGCGGTTTTCGGCCTTCCTTCGCGTGGGTCATCTTCGAGGGATGTGCAACCGTTTAAATCCAGCTGCTTACTTTTTAACGGTTGACATGGAAGGAGCAGAGTCCCCGTAAACTTCTGTCAACTTCGGATAAATTTTCGTAGGGGTTAATCCATCCAAAACGAAAAATTTGATTACCGCACGATATTCAAGTTTATCCAATTTCACAACTAACACGCAGGACGTCTAACTACAACAATCCTGCACACAAATACTTGAGAGAACAAGTTGACACTTGTTATACGAACAACTGAAAAGCACCTCCAGGGAAGAACAATAAAATGTTGCTAATTGGAGTGCCATCTCTGTGTCAGGCCGAGAACTTTTCACCCCGCCCTCGTATGTAGTGTATCGTCTTCAATAAATATTAGGTTATACAACCTTTAAATCTTGTTAATGGTGTTAATGATGATGTGTTGCTGATGATCTTGTTATTCTTATGATAAATATATAGTTGTTCGATCAACATAGATTTTGTAATTTCTTTTATTTTATTTAGGTCTTCAGAAAGAGCACTGTTCAAATGTGCTCAAGTAATATTTATAATTCCAAAGACAAGAATCAATGTTTGCCTCGCCTTGAAATAAATTTATGAGAAAGTAGGACCTTTCTTGAAACTCGTTATAAGCTTCTCTTCTTTTCTTGAATTCACGAATGAATTTACAAATGATAAATTAATAAATATTTATTCTAAGATCTTCCCGTAAAATTTACCTCCTCATGTCTGTTTTCATCGTGTCAGACTTCCATTTTACGCTTTTACTATCCTTTTCGTACACAGTAGTTTCTGTTAAATCCATTGCTAGTGTTTTAAAGACTTCAAAGTTTTTTCTTTGTTCATCCAAACATGCTTCAAGTGACCGATACAGATCTCGCACAATCAAAACTTTTTTACCACTTTGAATAGCATTACTTACTTTGTGAATCTTGTGAAGTACATTAGTCCAAAAACGCACCATAAACGCTATTTGAAATCGCTGAAGTCGTCGAAGAATTCCTTGAAATCCAGTTTTAGTAGTTGCTACTTCACCATTGTATATGTATGTATGTATGTCAAAGCAAAAGTTTCGTAAGCTTTGACAAGCATCATCTCTTCCTGACCAACGAGTTAGATATACTTTCTTTACAGTCTTCTTCTTAAACATGTCCATCAGGAATTCCCATTTTATTCTTTTTTTTTCAGCAGACTTTGTGAAAACTACATTCCTTTTACAGCAGCATGAGAAAGTTGCAAACTTTTGTGCATGCTTCTGCAGCGACAGTTTTTTTTAACGGTACACGTACTCGTAATAACCTACACACCATTGTATATCCTTACCATGTTTGAAGAATTAACGTAAAACTGCACTGTACAATCACTAATATTTATTTTCAGTTCATCAGGTTCATGTGTAATGGTTTTGAAACATTTTTGCCGCTTTGTGTTCAGCTGATGCAATAATAGTAAGAGAGAAGATCGTTTAGAACATTATCTAACAGCTAGAACTAATCAGTCTGCGTTTGGGACATGTGGTGGTAAAGCGTTCAAAGAAAAATATTTAATTCTTCACAAATTGACTTTCTTACCCTCTGAGCCATTAAATCTATTATTTCGTTACACATTGAAAATGAAAGATAATTCGTAGTGCCACTAATACAGTTACCGTATTTGTCGATATGCATCGTGAAGAAAGGATCGAATTCAGCTGTTAATTCTAACGCCATAAAAAAAAAGTTTATATTCCTATTAATAGTTTCGTTGTACCTCTACGAGCAAATCTCCTTGATGTTAACGCTTTAATAGCCGCAACAGCTCGTGTTAAAACATTTATCCAATTGTAGATTTCTTTATCCAGTTGTTGTGCAAGTACAGGGTGCGGCACGTAAAACCGGCCCGTAAAGTGAACACATAAAATGAAATGTAATGTATTGAATATGATTAACTACAACACATAAATGAAATGTAATGTATTGAATATGACTACTCACCTTCACAGCAGCCTTCACAGCAGGTGCTGAAAGTGTCCTCTGCCCACTTCAACACGCATGTGAGCACGATTGAGGAGATTCATATATACCCTTGTCAGTTCTTGTGTTGTAATGCTATTGGTGACATCCTGGATCCTGATCTTAAGTTCTTCAATTGTGTGTGGATTTGTTTCGTATACTCTTCCCTTTAACAGTCCCCATAAGTAAAAGTCACACGTGGACAAGTCTGGTGACCGAGGAGGCCACAAGCCTTTGCTGATTGTCCTCTCTGGTGTAAACATCTCATGCACAAGGGACAATGATGCAGCTGATGTGTGGCATGTTGCACCGTCCTGCTGAAAGTAACATAACTGACGCTCCTCTTCGGTCAAGTGTGTATAAAACTCCTCCAGGATTCCCATACACATGTCACTGTTCACTGTCGTCTCAAAGAATATGGGCCCAATAACGCATGTGGCGGAAATGGCACACCAAACACCAATCTTCTCATCATGCAAGGGTACCTGGTGGATTGCGTGTGGATTTTCTGTCGACCAATACCGGTTGTTTTGGGAATTTACGTACTCAGACAGGTGGAACCACGCCTCGTCACTCATGATGAGCATTAGTGGATCCAAGAAACCACTGGCAACATTGCTCAACAGCCATGAACAGAAATGCACTCTCTTCTGCAGGTCAGGCTCCTTCAGTTCTTGCGCAACACTTATCCGGTACGGTTTTAACTTCAGTCCCCTTAAAACACATCTGCAACTTATCTCACTCGCATGAACCTGTTGACTCAATCTCCTGGTTGACTTTCGAGGACTTCTTGTCATTATCTCCTCCACCTGCATCTTTAATTCAGGTGTGCAGACAGATGGTCGTCTGTTCCTGGGAGCATTTTGAACCGATCCTGTACGCCGCCATTTTTCAATCAATTTCTGAATGGTGCCTTTTGCTGGCACAGAACGTCCTGGAAATTTCTCCCGAAACAAATTCTTTGTTTTCACAAAAGATCCAGTGAGAA
The DNA here is from genome assembly GCF_964235325.1 of Thermobia domestica. Taxonomy (NCBI): domain Eukaryota; kingdom Metazoa; phylum Arthropoda; class Insecta; order Zygentoma; family Lepismatidae; genus Thermobia; species Thermobia domestica. Next base: position 28,296,748 of record NC_137463.1, on the reverse strand, counting down.
TGAACCCTTCAACAATGGCAACACGCTCGGGTATCGAATTCGTCATTATCACACACTGACACTCACCCGGGTTAACACAACGAGGCCTTTTTCACAACTGGTTTCGACAAGTTTCACTGGCTGCGGCTGCACGTGACTGCTGCAGGTCACGTAAGTCGACCCGACCTCGACACGCCATCTCTTGGTAGGAAGGTAGATTATTTAAGTGTTGCCAAAAACACAATATACCAGAATATTACGACGGGCCGGTTTTACGTGCCGTACCCTGTATTTTGTCAACAGGATTGAGAGCAATGCTTCTTCATTTTAAAGTAATTATTGAGGATTTAAATTTGGGAGAATTGTCACAATGACATTGACGCATTTCTCCGTCTCTTCAATTATTGAAACTATCTTTGTCATCCCAAATTGAGATTTATGACTCATACTAAGTACTAAACATGGTCCACAAAATACTGATCCTTTATTTTCAAAGTAAATAATCCAATTTATGTCGCTAACTTCACCAATTTTAAAATTTTCCTTCAGATAGTGATTCGGGCAGAAATCAGTTTTGGTCTTTGTATGATCGTATACTTTCAGTCAAATAAGAGGAAGTATTGTGATTAAAGCCATATTTTGCTATTAAGTGTCTAGTTACATCATTTAAAAGCGTTAAAGCTGGTTCCTTGTTCAAATGTACGAATTTTTCTTCCGGTTCTTCTAATATATTTGAAATTATATTAATTTCTAGAGACTTGTTATTTGTACTCTCATTAATTACCACTGTCTGCCTTCGGTTTTAGCGTTGATCTCTATTAGGGATACGCACGAGACGAGTCGAGACAGGATTTTCCTGACAAAATTCGAGTCGAGACACTGCTGTTTCAGTAGAGAAATACAGGAGCGTAATTTCAGATTTTGCTTGGGAAGGGGGGGGGGCAAAACCTCTCAATATAAGTAAAATTTCGCGTTTTTCACTCATTTACTACTTCTCTATTGATAAAATCTATATAAATCTCAAATTCGGGGGGGGGGCAAATGCCCCTCCCTGCCCTACATTTTTCGAGTCGAGACATCACTTTTACAGCACTTTTTTCAGACGAGATAGCCACAAATCTTGTCTTGTGCGCATCCCTAATCTCTATAAAGTAAAAGCGGGGGACACGGTGGCTCAGCAGTCCCGTAGCCAGCCCAAAAATGTAGAGGGGCCCCGCTGAAGTTAAGGGGGGGGGCGATCCAACCATATAGTTCATCACCATATTATAGTACATTTGCAAGCCTACCGTGAAAATTTTAGGGGGCCAGCAAAAATTTATCCCCTAGCCTTCTTCCCTGGATACGGGCCTGTGGCTCAGCGGTAGAGCGCTTACCTCTGGTGCGTGAAGTCCCTGGTTCGATCACCAGCGAAATAAGTTGCAAACTTGTCCGTGAGATTAAACGGGGTACTCCTGTATCCTCCCTCATTCTCATTCTACCAATTCTTCCATAATTCATTTGCCTTAATCATCAGTCTCCCTTAGCTTAAAGCGCATAATCGTGGTACGTTAAAGAAAGATTTCGTTTCATTCTATAGAGCAAAACGGTAATAGATAGCGAGATCCAGTTTTCTGCCATCAGTGAAGCGTTCAAAGAATATGTCCCACAAAACTGGTAGAAATCAACTACCACTTGGGGTTCAAATATGCATTGAGAAAGTATCACACCATATAAATCAAACTCCTTTGCATAGTGTACACGTAACAGTGCTATTTGTTGTAGATAAGAGAGCTGTTAAATATAAGCTGAAGGCGAATATAAGTTAAATGTTTGTGCAAGTAAAAATAAGCATGCAAATTGTTACATGTTTTTACCTGAACTTGAATTTCTAAAAAATCATCATTTAGGTAATGTCTAGTTAGGATACTATTTATATGAATGATTAAATTATGGAATTTAGTCAATCATGCGGATCAAAAATATGACCGTAACCTAAGCTCTTAATCCTGCTCTCTTGGATGTCAAATATTATAATGAGGAACGGCCCATACTGTGAGAATTTGTCCTACATGCTGGTCTGTGCATCTACCAACTACGCCGGATTCAGGCTCTTACCTGTTTCGGAACCAACATTAATAGTAGATCCCGCCCAGAGGCGCACCTACGGGGGATCCACCGAGGCCGGACCCCCAAAATTTCGTAACTCGATTAACATTTGTAGACTCTCTTAACAGAACTATATTTGTTTAACAGAGAAATGATTGACGTAGGTTAAAGATTTGATTTTATCCCTCATCTGTACTCTTTCTTTTCTTTTCAAAATAATCTAGTTTTCATTTTCATTTTTTCAAATAATATACGTGACGGTAATTAACAATTATTTATCGTCTTTCCCGGTGCATAATATGACATGTTCAATATTACGTATATTTATCAGACGCTCCCCCAAATACTCTGGACCACTACCAGCAAACATTTCTGAGTGCGCTCATGGCCCACCCTTTATAACTTCGGTGTTGTATAAAGGTGCAAACACAAAAAGTCAACTTAACTCAACTTGTTATGATTTGTTTATAGAAAATTGATTAATTGTGCTGAAATAATAATTTGACACAGGAAACCTACTTCCAGTTCTCAGAACTTCTGGTAAAGTTCTCAGAATTCATGCTCTGTTCGTGTTCGGAGAGCACGAAAATTGTATTTTTTTAAAAAACAAAAAGGGAAGAGGGGAGAAGGAAAAGAAACGAGATTGCTCCAAGACTATTAAGATTTGAAGGAAGATAAGAAAGTGCGTTTGATCGTATTATAAGGATTCCAAGAAAACTTTTGGATGGAAGCGCTAGCTTGATGAAAGCTACGAGGATGGATTGAATGAAAAATTCCTGAAGGCTTTAACAAGTTTAAAAGTTCGTAAATTGATTCAGAGATACCCATCTAAACAGAAAACTTCTTCAAATATCTTTCTCACTCGTTATATAGGCTACGTATTTGTACGGTGGCTCAGTCGTAGGTGCTAGAGGTCCCTGGTTCAATTCGAGGAAAGTGAGTTTCGGTTGGGCAACATTGTGTCATTTGGTTTTCTTAGGGTTCTCCCATTTCCTCCAACATTCTCACTCCACCAGGGTTCGATTCCTGGTGGGAGCTCATGTGGTTCGGATTCCACGTTAATCAGTAGGTCCACGTCTCATATAGCCTCGCTGCTGAAAGGGACGTTAAACTCAACTCAACTCTTTTATAATCATTCACTTTCATTACTAATCCATTATCTTTTCACTATTATTATTATCCGTGTCCTTTAGCCCAAAGGGAATATCGTTGGATGGTAAATCAAAAGATATATATATATATATATATATATATATATATATATATATATATATATATATATATATATATATATATATATATATATATATATATATAAATTTTATATCGGATTCCACGGTTACATTGTTTAGGATAAAGAAGACAGATGATTAATGAAGGCAGGGACCCATTCATGGGGGTACACCGGATGCGGACACCCGCAAAACTTCCTAATTCAACATACTGTACATTTGTAGACTTTCTCAACAAAACTTATATTAGTTTAAGAGGGAAATGATTGACGTAGCATGAAAATTTGATCTTACACTTCATCTGTACTCTTTCTCTTATAAGAACAGTCTACTTCCAGGGTCTGATTTAGGGGGTTGTAAAGGTGCACGTGCACTCCTCTTCGTTGTAAATATACACTATCTAAAATGTTAAGCTGGCAGTGAAAACACATTCCGAAACTTTTTGCCATCATGTTTCCGTTTGGGGCTTAAAAGAAAGTAGAGCTTTGCAAAAGCAATAGTTTGAGTTGATTTTCTGAAGGTTGAAGGAAAAGGATTCACCAAGCAAAATAATATAACTTTTGTCAAGTAGGTAAGGAAACATAAGTCAAGAGGAGAGAAGGACATTTTTGTCCTGCAGTCCACTTGCGGCCCTGTTTAGGATACTTTCCTTCGTTCTATGCATCAGTGTTATCAGGGCTACAGAATATTGTCACATGTCACTTTGAAGAGTTTCAGTATGATTGGTTCTTTTGGTAGTTATAGGTGCACCCCCCTCAGACAATTTTGGATCCGGCCCTGTCTACTTCTATTAGTTTTTTTTTCTGAAAATATAGGTGCAAGTATTTTACTGTTACTTATTGTCCTTTCGGGTACAGAAGATCACCTATTCAATGCTACATAGACGTAATGGCTTATAATATTGGACCCTGCTTCCAAAGCTTGAACCTCTCACAACAAAAATTCCTGGGTGCTTGTCTGGATGGAAGTGAATAATGAGGAAAAGAATCGTGTAGTAAGAATGTGGGATGAAACTGAAAAAACCTGAAAAGACCTACTCACCACAGAACTTACATGGTCTGAGATCGAATCAGTGATCCTCCAAATTAGAAGTGAATTCTAGTGTTCAGTGATGAAACTACCAGTGTGTCGGGAGAAGGGTAGGACATTACGATAGCGACAAGGTTTTTTTTTAAGCCTTATTACGACTTATTATATTCAGTCGTATTCTTTTACCAAAACCGGAAGTGATGGAAATTTGCTACTACTTCCGGTTTCAATATTGATCTCCATAGATCAAAAGCTGTCAGAGACAACGACAAACAATCTTTTCTTATCAATGCAATATCTGAAGAACAGGTTCTGTCTAATCCATAATTCGCTACTCAAACCGGAAGTGGTAGAAATTTATATTTCCTGTTTCAGTATTGTTCGCCATAGGATGAAAACGGTGATAGGTATCGTCAGGGTTTTTGTTTTTTTGGAATTGATTCAACGTCTCAAGAAAATATATAATCTTTACCCACGCTTATAAACCACTGAAACCGGAAGTGTTAGAAATATATTACTACTTCCAGTTTCCCATGGATTTCTGTAGAGCAAAAACGGTAACGGCTAATTCACACATAGTGTGCCGTTCCCATACTGTGCCTCGTTCGTGCCGTGATTCATGAAGTTTGTTTTCTGATTTTGACATTGAAAATTGATTGGGCTGTAACTTTTAATTCATACATGACGTGCCTTGCCGTTCCCAAGCCGTGCCCAACAAGCTGCCTTGAAGAGAAACCACCTGGGTCGCGACTCGACGGCCACGATGTTTCGGCTTTCCTCGGAGTACTCGAAGCGGCACGAAGTTGACCCTCCTTGCAGCAAATGGTGTAAAAAACAATAGCAGGACAGCACAGTACTGCATGCTATGTGCGAATGATCATTGCCGTGACAAGGGAGGAACATAGCAGGGAAACTGCGTGGTCACGGCACCCTATGTGAGTATCAGCCTTAAGAGACTGGAAGAAGCAGTTTTTTTGCAATCGATTAAGCGTCCGAAGAATATGTTCCATCTCTGACCTTATTACTTTAGTAGTACAACTGGAAGTTGTAGAAATTTACTACCATTTCTGGTTTGAATGATAATGTTCATATATAAAAACGGCATGACACGGCAATAAATGGCTTTTTGATATGGTTCATGTGTTCCAAGAATGAATTGCGTCTCTGACGTTCTTCCTGTATTACAATTGGAAATTATATATCTAATAGGCCTGTTTCAGTTGAGTTCGCATAGTGTAAAATACTCACGTGTTTCGTTGTCATATCTCCAATCGTAAAAACGTGCTTCTACATCACACACTAACCAGTTGAAAATAACAGGTTTAGTCTGTTGTCCACCCTTGAAATGACAGGGAGGGAATTATAGCAAAAGTATTCTGGGCTTTTAATGGTTTTTCTTCCAGTTCACCGTGTTTAATTAATTATTTTAACTTCTATTTTGCGTTTGACAGCACTAAATTCGTCTCTATGAAAGCTTCTGGGCTATATCGTGACAGGAACAAACATCAGCTTCGCTCCCTCTCCCATTCAACTCCCGAGTCAGTCAATTAACCAATCAATTGATCTGTCAACTAGGTCAACTAGAACTATGAAGTGTCAAATTATATGACATTAGACAGGTGCAGAAATTAATAAAAAGGTTTATTGATGAAAATTGCTTGTTGTGAAAGTTTTAAATATAAATAGGTACCAATGTCACGTGTACACCACGTGATGAAGTTTGGTTTGTATGGCGTGTATTTTCTCAATAATAAAAATGGAAATGGTACTAGATGCTGCCACTTCCGACTAAAGTAGAAGGATTACAGTGAAGATGGAATATATTGAGATATAACTTAGATTTATTTCCCAAATTATACAATTGTATATTGACTGCAGAGTTCAGAAAAAGGATATTTAATTTCTTCTTTCTCACTTCAATCATAGGTTGGTGGGCAACATGGAAATTTTAGAACTTTTCTCTCTCTTGGGAGAACTGTTTTATACTTCGATAAGGTCTCTTCTTCATAACTGCTTTTAGAAGATGCATAACTGCATCTTGGTCTTCCTCTTCCTGATTTTCCTTCTGTCTTTCCCTCTATCAACACGGTGATGCAATCGGAGTGCCGAATAAGATGGTCAAGCATGCTGTTCTTCTTTTTCCTATCATTCTTCATGATCTGTCGTCCATCATTAGCTTCCTTTAGTACATCTTCATTCCTTTTCTTTTCGATCCATGATATGCGCAGCATTCTGCGCCAACACCACATTTCAAATGTCTCCAGCTGGGATACTTCAGCTTTTCTCAGTGTCCACGTCTCTGATCCGTAAAGCGACACGCTTCATACCAGAGTCTTAATAAATCTTTACGAACGTTCAGCGACACGTCTCTTGAGGTTAGCAGTCCTTTTTTCCCCATTGAACACTTGTTTACCTTTTGCTATTCTGGAACTTAAGTCTTTTTCACTTCTTTCGTCCGAGTATATTAGACTTCCTAAATAGGAGAACATCTTAACACCTTAGATATTCTCTCCATCTAGCCATACGTTTGCCCCTTTCTGTCCTGCTCTTGTGCACTTTATCACTTTGGTTTTCTTCTTATTTATCTTCATTTTGCATGTTTTCTCCAGTTGGTCATTCAAGTTTGAAAGCGCTTCCTGCATGTCCTTTTCGCTCTCCGCTATTAATGCTATGTCATCAGCGAACCGTATTGTGCTGAAAACCTGTCCCTTTACTTTTACACCTTTCTTGTTTTTATCAAAGAATTTTTTCTTAGCCTCTTCTATATAGACGTTGAACAGGAGAGGTGAAAGTCCACATCCTTGTCTTCCTCCTTTACTTATTCTTACTTCCTTCTGATCTCTTCCTATAAAAGCTGTCTGGTTCCTATAAAGTTATATTATTCTTCTGTCTCTGTAATCCACCTTTAGAATCTTCAATGCTCTAAACTAATAAGAAAACACACAGAAATACTGTAAAATTGCAAACATTTGTGACTAGGTGTTTTCATAGTGAAGTCCACGAGCTACCAGAATTTAACTGACTAATGGGACAATCCATACGAAGTGGTCCAGATGCGATCTCCGAAAATTATAAAACTTTGAGTGTGACGAACCTTGTGTATGAGAAGGTCAATAGCAATATTCACGTTGTCGTATGTACAAGTGTTTCTGAATGGCGGCCATCTTCGTTGTCGTTGGAGTGCCATTTTTTGCATTTGCAAGCGTTTAGGACTACAGTTATTCAGGACGCACTGTAACTTACTTCTTTCTTTCATACATTTTTCTTCTTTCTTTTTAGTCCATTTTTATTTATTTATTTTTAAATTCTCGAGTCCAGCACATACAGGATGATCCAAAAGTAGCTTTTAGAAAACTTGACAGCTCCAACTCCATGTATCATACTATGGACTGCTACAGTACGTATTAGACGAACTCCAAACAAAATCGAATGTTTAGAGGAGAGAATGAGGTACATGAAGAACATATATTCTTGCTTCTAAATAAATATGCAGGGTTGCAAACTAATACATGAAATCACCAGAAAAAGTACACAAAATTACACTTTTAAAAGAGTTGTAATTTGGAATGGCATAAAGTGGGGAGTTCATAAGTATTGTGCTGAATACTACTGCATGTAAAGAGTCTGTAGAAATATCCACACCAATGATACTACTGGCATCGTAGATTTATGAGGGTCCGAAAGTTGAAGCTTGTGATTTTCATGCCATGTTTGGAGCGTAGGAGGGTAAAGTGCAAAAAACTACTGCTTAGGCCACAAAATAATTCTGTATGTAAATAAACTGTTGCAAAAAAAATCATGACTGATATTACATGGAGAAAAATGTAAGGACATGGTAAAAACGCGAAGAAGGCAGGTGTAAGGACATGGTAAAAACGCGAAAAAAACAGGTGTGTGACAATGGTTGTAGCCCGGAAAAATTTAAATGTTTTGATATGTTTCATGCTAGTACTTACTTCTTATCCATGAGACAATTTAGTACAAATTGGAGAAACTTCGGTAGACTTCAATAACATTTCTTTATTCCTATTCTGACCAAGAAATGCTCAAGTAATATATTTACGCTCAACAATGGCCCAGGAAGAACTTAATTTATTGGCCATACTAACTACTTGAAAATGATTAGACCAGAAAGTTAGATTTCAAGGAGATATTATTCATATTTGCTCACAGAAAAGTCAGGAGAATGTCATTTAGTGTTTGAATAAAGTTTGTATATGCCATTATACAGTTAATTTTGCTCACTTCTATTGTAATTTATTAATATTTTTATGTTATCATTATATGATCTTTATACTACATGTTTTGGAACAAAGTATCGTTAACATCATCTTGCAGAACAAACATTAACAAACCAGACATTTTGATTTTGAACATAAATTATAAATGTAAGATTTAATTGAAGCAAATACAAATAGAGTAAACCCTCGTTAACACGAATTCCAAGGGACTGAAAAATCAGGAGTTCGTGTTAAAAAAATTCGTGTTAACAGGGGACCCAAATTTTATTATTCGAATACATTTTCTCCATACAAACGCACTACAGTATACATGCTATACATACCACTACGGTATATTATGTGTCATAGAAAACACTAGAGATGGTATCGAGACGAAACTGAGTAGTCAATACTTATTTGTTTATTAATAATATTATCTGAAGATACATAGAACTTTTTAACTGAAATTAACAGTGATAGGAGTTCTAAATGATGACACTTTTTATATTAGTCAATACTTATTTGTTTATTAATAATATTATCTGAAGATACATAGAACTTTTTAACTGAAATTAACAGTGATAGGAGTTCTAAATGATGACACTTTTTATATTAGTCAATACTTATTTGTTTATTAATAATATTATCTGAAGATACATAAAACTTTTTAACTGAAATTAACAGTGATAGGAGTTCTAAATGATGACACTTTTTATATTAGTCAATACTTATTTGTTTATTAATAATATTATCTGAAGATACATAGAACTTTTTAACTGAAATTAACAGTGAGCTTAAAAAACGTTAAAAAATCAATTGCACCGCAATGTGGTACAATCTTTATATTGTGGGGCGCGGTGACTCAGTGGTAGAGTGTTCACCTCCGGTGCTTGGGGTCCTTGGTTCGATCCCAGTTCGCGCCGTGTGGACTTTGTGGTGGACAAACACCGTGTTCGTGGGTTTTCTCGGGGTTCTTCCGTTTCCTTTCACTTTCTTCATTCCACCATTTCATTCATTTCTCATCTTCACCGTCTCCTTTGGCCTAACCGGCATAATCGTGGGACGCAAAACTCAAAGATTTCACTTTTTTAGAAATGCTAGGGTTATATGTTTGTGGCCAAGAAAAGATTATGTGTTTGTGTAATGTATGATTGAGTCCAATTCTTTTCGTCAACGAGATCTCGGAAACCACAAGCTCTAGAAACGTTCTGTTTTCCCGGGTCTGTTTCAAATTCTGTGTATACTTGCCAGTTTTTATTGACATTTTCAAAGATCGTGCCATATTATTCCATTCAACATTTTAGGGGAAATTTTGAGTCCATATTAATATTGTAGCTAGAGCGACGAGAACGTTAATATCTTTGTTAGGCAACCAGTAGAAGAGTTATGTACAGCGGGTTGACGGACATTGTAGGCGCTTTGCTTGAATGTGAATGGTAAAACCTAGACGTCTGTGAAGTTGTCCCGCCCACCTAACGAATTTTTCTTTTTTTTATCTACATCGTTAGTTTATCGTTAGTTTACGTTAGTTTTGCTAAAATTATCGTTAGTTTCGCAAAAATAACGATTTTATTTGAGAAATAAATGGGCAGGCTAACTTCACGGTTCCCCGCCCACAAACGAATTTCAAAAGTTTTTCATATCACATCGTTAGTTTATCGTCAGTTTACGTTAGTTTTGCTAAAACTATCGTTAGTTTCGCAAAAATAACGATTTTATTCGAGAAATAAAGTTTCCCGCCAACTGTGAATTAGCCCGCCCATATTGAATTCTCATAAAATTCCAACTCATATCGTTAGTTTATCGTTAGTTTACGTTAGTTTTGCTAAAACTATCGTTAGTTTCGCAAAAATAACGATTTTATTCAAGAAATAAAGTTTCCCGCCAACTGTGAATTAGCCCGCCCATATTGAATTCTCATAAAATTCCAACTCACATCGTTAGTTTATCGTTAGTTTACGTTAGTTTTACTAAAACTATCGTTAGTTTCCCAAAAATAACGATTTTATTCGAGAAATAAATGGGCATGTGAACTTAACGGTTCCCACCCGCAAATGAATTTCAAAATTTTTTCTATCTCATCGTTAGTTTATCGTTAGTTTTGCTAAAACTATCGTTAGTTTCGCAAAAATATTGATTTTATTCGAGAAATAAAGTTTCCCGCCAACTGTGAATTAGCCAATCCATATTGAATTCCCTTAAACTTCCTACTCATATCGTTAGTTTAACGTTAGTTTAGATTAGTTTTGCTAAAATTAACGTTTGTTTTGGAAAAATAACGATTTCATTCGACAAATAAATGTTCCCGCTAAATGTAAACCCTAACAGCACATTTACATAACAGGCATACGTAAGAAGTATATAAGGCACATACTGGACACATTCTCATGTACTGTATCTGAGGGAACATGATAGGCGTATGCCTGCTATGTAACTCTGTTTACATTTGGCGGGATCTTTTATTTCTCGAATAAAATCGTTATTTTTGGAAAACAAACGTTAATTTTAGCAAAACTAACGTAAACTAACGATAAACTAACGATATGAGTTGGAAGTTTATGAGAATTCAATATGAGAGGGCTAATTCACAGTTGGCGGGAAACTATTTCTCGAATAAAATCGTTATTTTTGCGAAACTAACGATAGCCTTAGCAAAACTAACGTAAACTAACGATAAACTAATGATATGAGTTGGAATTTTAAGTGAATTCAATATGGGCGGGCTAATTCACAGTTGGCGGGAAACTTTGTTTCTCGAATAAAATCGTTATTTTGCGAAACTAACGATAGTTTTAGCAAAACTAACGTAAACTAACGATAAACTAACGATGTGAGTTGGAATTTTATGAGAATTCGTTATGGGCGTGCTAATTCACAGTTGGCGGGAAACTATTTCTTGAATAAAATCGTTATTTTTGCGAAACTAACGATAGCTTTAGCAAAACTAACGTAAACTAACGATAAACTAACGATGTGATATGAAAAACTTTTGAAATTCGTTTGTGGGCGGGGAACCGTGAAGTTGGCCTGCCCATTTATTTTTCGAATAAAATCGTTATTTTTGCAAAACTAACGATAGTTTTAGTAAAACTAACGTAAACTAACGATAAACTAACGATGTGAGTTGGAATTTTATGAGAATTCAATATGGGCGGGCTAATTTACAGTTGGCGGGAAACTTTATTTCTTGAATGAAATCGTTATTTTTGCGAAACTAACGATAGTTTTAGCAAAACTAACATAAACTAACGATAAACTAACGATATGATTTGGAATTTTATGAGAATTCAATATGGGCGGGCTAATTCACAGTTGGCGGGAAACTTTATTTCTCGAATAAAATCGTTATTTTGCGAAACTAACGATAGTTTTAGCAAAACTAACGTAAACTAACGATAAACTAACGATGTGAGTTGGAATTTTATGAGAATTCGTTATGGGCGTGCTAATTCACAGTTGGCGCGAAACTTTATTTCTTGAATAAAATCGTTATTTTTGCAAAACTAACGATAGTTTTAGCAAAACTAACGTAAACTAACGATAAACTAACGATGTGATATGAAAAACTTTTGAAATTCGTTTGTGGGCGGGGAACCGTGAAGTTGGCCTGCCCATTTATTTTTCGAATAAAATCGTTATTTTTGCAAAACTAACGATAGTTTTAGTAAAACTAACGTAAACTAACGATAAACTAACGATGTGAGTTGGAATTTTATGAGAATTCAATATGGGCGGGCTAATTCACAGTTGGCGGGAAACTTTATTTCTTGAATAAAATCGTTATTTTTGCGAAACTAACGATAGTTTTAGCAAAACTAACATAAACTAACGATAAACTAACGATATGATTTGGAATTTTATGAGAATTCAATATGGGCGGGCTAATTCACAGTTGGCGGGAAACTTTATTTCTCGAATAAAATCGTTATTTTGCGAAACTAACGATAGTTTTAGCAAAACTAACGTAAACTAACGATAAACTAACGATGTGAGTTGGAATTTTATGAGAATTCGTTATGGGCGTGCTAATTCACAGTTGGCGCGAAACTTTATTTCTTGAATAAAATCGTTATTTTTGCAAAACTAACGATAGTTTTAGCAAAACTAACGTAAACTAACGATAAACTAACGATGTGATATGAAAAACTTTTGAAATTCGTTTGTGGGCGGGGAACCGTGAAGTTGGCCTGCCCATTTATTTTTTGAATATAATCGTTATTTTTGCAAAACTAACGATAGTTTTAGTAAAACTAACGTAAACTAACGATAAACTAACGATGTGAGTTGGAATTTCATGAGAATTCAATATGGGCGGGCTAATTCACAGTTGGCGGGAAACTTTATTTCTTGAATGAAATCGTTATTTTTGCGAAACTAACGATAGTTTTAGCAAAACTAACATAAACTAACGATAAACTAACGATATGATTTGGAATTTTATGAGAATTCAATATGGGCGGGCTAATTCACAGTTGGCGGGAAACTTTATTTCTCGAATAAAATCGTTATTTTTGCGAAACTAACGATAGTTTTAGCAAAACTAACGTAAACTAACGATAAACTAACGATGTGATATAAAATACTTTTGAAATTCGTTTGTGGGCGGGGAACCGTGAAGTTAGCCTGCCCATTTATTTCTCGAATAAAATCGTTATTTTTGCAAAACTAACGATAATTTTAGCAAAACTAACGTAAACTAACGATAAACTAACGATGTAGATAAGAAAAAGAAAAATTCATTAGGTGGGCGGGACAACTTCACAGACGTAAAACCTAGTGCATGCTGGCAACATAGGCTTTAAGTGCCGCAATGAGGCGTACTCGGACGGATATGGATTTATTAAGGGGGAAAATATTTCCACTTGATGTCGTGTCGCTTCTACACTTTTTTTTTACAAACTCACTCCAACATCTATACATTAAATGCTATATTTGTATGTTTGTATAGCAATTCACTTTCTTTTTGGAGTCTCTTGGCCTTTACTTGTATGAGTAAGGAGACATGCACAGTGGAAAAGAGATTCATGTCATAATGGAACGATGCGCTGAGTAGATAGCGGAAGTTCAGCTAGTTACTCTTAAAAATATACGTACTTCAAGTGTATTTCCCACCAATTAACGTGTGACTATAAAAAGTAGTGTATTCTGAAATTTTGCTCTATTTTCTTTTTTTGCCAATATATTTAATTTATATAGTATTTAGTATTTTAAAAGAAAATATAAATTTAGAATTCTAATACATTAATTCATTTTTCGTTAAATAGATAAAGAATACAACTACACATGTTCAATGAAGCTTAGAGGTAAAGCGCTCATCTCTTGTGCATAGATTCTCTGGCTCGATCCCAGCTTTCGCTAAGTTGTTTTTGTGGTAGCAAGCGAGGTGTACGTGGAATTTCTCGGGATTCTCCTATTTTCGCTCACCTTCGTTCCACAATTTCGTTAATTACCATCTCCTTTAATGTAGATGCATAACGTGGACGTTAACTTAAAAAATAATGTTCGTGAGTTTTATCGGGTTCTTCCTTTCATTCCGAATTATCATTCTACACCCGTACAAGTAAGTCTTTAATCTCGAACAAAACCACATTATGTTTTATAAAAATAGGAGCTCTTTATAAAATTGTCGTGGAAATATTTTATTTACAATCAGGAGGGATTATCCGCTCATTATTGCCGTTTCAAAATAGAATAATTTTACATGTGTAATTGTGGAACACTTTTTTTTTTAATCGGGGACGAAGGAGATAGTTTAACTATCTAGTTCTCGTTTGATTTTAAACCCCAGTAGTAGGGATGATTATGATGCTTTAAAAAATATGCGCCATATTAAGTTTTTTTTTTTTTTAACGAAAGTTACCTTGAACCTATATAGCTTATTTTGCAAAATTGTTTTGTGTGCTTACAACATAGGGTTACTTTGATCCACCTGTCACTCCTTGAGGGGGTATTCATCCTACACTATGGCTAAATTTATCGATTACTCTTAACTAACTTCAATCCCGAGCACTGACTATGAGAAATCCTAAATGAAAATGTATACTATATAATGTTATCAAAATCGATGAACATTTACCAAGATATCATGGACTTTTAAAGAATTTTTGGAGGGGGGTGTAATCAATCTCTTTATTCTCCACTGATTTCAGCTCCTCCCAGAGAGGCTTAAAGAAAATATACGCCATATATGTCAAACATTTTTTTAAAACAAAAATTATCGTGGAACACATTTTTCAAATGAGGTATAAATTCACCCTTTCATTTTTGGCAAATATTAATGGCAAACTGGGGTATCATCGGAATCTCCTAAAGAAATTTTACATTATGTTTCGTCAAAATCGAATGATTTTTACGTATCCTAATTTTTTTATGTGTTCACAACATAGGGTGGCTTTGATCCGTCTTTTACCTTTATCCTACATAGAATGCAACCCTAAAATTAAAGTTTACTTAAGAAGGTTAAAGGAAGGCATATACGGAAGGCATGTTCCATTTTAATTACGTAAATCTTACGTGAGTTCTCGCGGAACAGATAAGACACATTAATTCTGGTCGAATCGAATGGTAAAAACTCGCTGCACTCGTTTCAACAACTGGAGCATATTACATTATTTTTACTTTTAGTTCAGTCAGTATGAGAGTATGGGAGTTCTACACGAGAATGACAAGTACTGGAGAAAAAAAAATACTACATTTGCAGCGTATGTATTTTGCAGGTCACATAAAAACCCCTTCCCTGCGATATCTTTGTTTATTTATAGACATAGGTATTTCCCGTTCCTCCCTAGTAATTCGAACACCGAGTACAGTGTTGTACTGAAGAAAAAAAAAGTAAAATATCGGAAAAATTCTCAATATTTTACGAAATAAAGTATGTTACAATGCATTTTTGCACGGAAGAACTTGCCATTAATATTACTCCTAGCAGAAATATTTTGTTCTATGAGCTAGCTTTCGTTCCTGTCTAAAGATGTAACCACAGGAAATTTTAGTTTTTTTTTTTTATGTAATCTAGTTTTACACTTAAGATTTATAAAATATTTGACTTAATATACTTCTAAAACAGTTATATTATTTCTTTAAGTTCTACAATACAATTAGTGAAAAATAATAGTAGTGAACAACAAGATGATATATATGTATCAATGGATAAATCTCATTAGATTGAAGAAAATGACATGCATGAGAATAAAACCTTGTGTGTAGTTTCCGAGAAAATCTTTAAAAAATGAATTTTTATGGTGCTAAAAAATGTAATTCTTTGCCAACAATAACAGGCTCAATAACATTACCCCTATTAAAGCAAAACTGATATTTAAAAAAAAAAAAAAAAACTCCATAAAACCTTTCATTGTGACAATAGCAAGAGATCAGTACACGCTATGGTTAAAGATTCAATAACCTAAAATTATTATTAAATCTTGTACTTTAATTTTAGTGGAATATAGCAAAACCTCTGAGTTGAAATTGTTTTAATTTTAGTGAAATATAGCAAAACCTCTGAGTTGAAATTGTAATACTGGATTCCCTTGAATTAGGTTCATATAAGTCTTACCGCCTTGGGCAAAGCGCTGATAACAACTATAGCAAAGTTTGTGGTGATTATTTCGTGGCTGATTTCTATCCAAAGGCTCCCTTTCCGTGTTGTTAATCCTCCATTAATAATATTTATAATATCAAATGGTTTCGGCTTTGTCAAGAACCAAGTAAATAAAATAATTATCAAAATTTGGAATAAAATCTTAGAGAGATGGAAAGTTTTAATTTTAGAAAATGTTAACAGACAAAAAAAAAAAAAAAATAAATAAATAAATAAATAAAAAGACTACAAATGACTTTTAGAGGACAGTGACAAAAGGAATAGATTTAATCCCCCATTGTTCTTCAACAGGTAAGAAGTACCTATAAAGAGTGTTTCCAAACAACACCGACATTTGGGAGGTCATTCTTGACACCAATATAAGACAAAAAGTATAGATGAACTTGGGTGCATAAATGCTTCCTAAGCTGCCGAAAACATGAAAAAGTGAACTTTAAAAATCCATAGCTCCAAAACAATGGGACCTACTGCAGTAGGGTCAAGACTTCACCTAGGAACTAATATGTGCGCTATCCAAAAATACATGTTTCAGAATCCTAAGGTACTCGCAGCAATTTTTATACAAGGAGTTTGTCTGTATAAAAGTCTGTATAATTTGAAGTGCTCACTAACTACACTGTAAAAACTGTATAGTTGGAATAACCCAGAATTCTGAGTTGAAAAAGTGACAACCACGCCGTATTGTCTTAGAAATCAGAAAATATGGTTATAATAACAATACGAGAAGTCAAAACTAGTAAAAAATAAAAACCTCTGGCATGACCTGGATTCGAATTCACACCGCGCGGCTGTTAAGCGCGTGCGTTATCCACCAGACCAACCGGAATCTTAGTTTAGGCTGTGTGATAACAAGAATTACAGCATACTTTGGAAGCAATTGTTTAGTCACTTTGAATTTAAAACAAGTCAATTAAAAAAACTAAACCAAACCAAACATCACCCGGAATATTGAATCAATGCCATTAAATGCTAGTTTAGTACAGCAGCTATTTATCAATGTTAACGTATGTTTTGAGAGAAATTGTCTTCACTCTTGGCGAAGTGTACTGAGTGAACTGCAGTGCACTTCGCCAAGAGTGAAGAAAATTTCTCTCAAAACATACGTTAACATTGATAAATAGCTGCTGTACTAAACTAGCTTTTAATGGCATTGATTCAATATTCCGGGTGATGTTTGGTTTGGTTTAGTTTTTTAATTGACTTGTTTTAAATTCAGTGACTAAACAATTGCTTCCAAAGTATGCTGTAATTCTTGTTATCACACAGCCTAAACTAAGATTCCGGTTGGTCTGGTGGATAACGCACGCGCTTAACAGCCGCGCGGTGTGAGTTCGAATCCAGGTCATGCCAGAGGTTTTTATTTTTTACTAGTTTTGACTTCTCGTATTGTTATTATAACCATATTTTCTGATTTCTAAGACAATACGGCGTGGTTGTCACTTTTTCAACCCAGAATTCTGGGTTATTCCAACTATACAGTTTTTACAGTGTACCTTTACAAAAATTGATGCGGAAGTACCACAAGATTGAAACTTGAATATTTGGATAGGGTACATACTAGTTCCTAAGTGGTCTTAATCTGACTACGGTAGGTCCCATAGCATTGGAGCTATGGATCTTAAAGTTCATTTTTTCATGTTTTCGGCAGCCTGCAACTCCGAAAGGAAGCATTTGTGCACCCAGGTTGGTGTATACTTTTTGTCTGATCTTGGTGTCAGGAATCACTTCCCCAAACGTTGTGGGTGTTGTTTTGAAACACCCTATACATACATCATGTATATGGTCCAGGGCCTAGAGTTGAACGGTATTCACCAGGTTATGACATATGCTGATGATGTAAATTTAATAGGGGATGATAGGAGAACAACAGAAAGAAATGCAGAGATTTTATTAAACGCTTGCAGGGACATGAGTTTAGAAATAAATGCAGAGAAAACTAAATACATGGAAGTGCGTCGGGACCGTAATACAGCAAATCATGGATGCGTTAAAATATTTAATAATACTTTTGATAAAGTGGATAGTTTCAAATATCTAGGATCAATATTAGCAGAGGAAAATCATATTCACGAAGAAATTAAATGTCGACTAAAAGCAGGGAATTCGTGTTACTATTCGGTTGAAAATCTCTTGTCGTCGCGAATTCTGTGGAGGAATTTCATGCTTAAAATATATAAATCGATAATCATTCTGTTGTTCTGTATGGTTGCGAAACATGGTCGCTTACACTGAGGGAAGAACATAGACTGAAAGTATTTGAGAACAAGATCCTGAGACGAATATTCGGACCCAAGAGGAAGGGGAATGGGGGAAACTTCATAACGAGGAACACATAATTTATACGGTTTACCCAACATTGTTAGGGTCATCAAGTCTAGGAGGCTTAGGTGGGCAGGTCATGTAGCTAGGATGAAAGAAAGTAGAAACGCTTTCAAAGTCTTGACTGGAAGACCCATCGGAAAACGACTATTAGGAAGACCTAGGCGCAGATGGGAGGACAATATTAAGATGGATCTCGCAGAGATTGGAATACAAAGTAGAAACTGGATCCAGTTGGCTAAGGATAGAAGTCAGTGGAGAGCTTTTGTGAACGCGGCGTTGAACCTCCAGGTTCCATAGGCCATAGAGTTAGTTAGATAGTTAGTTATATATATGGTCCGGACACACACACACATACTTTAAGCCACAGTTTTTATTATGAACACGCGTTTTTACGATCTGTGACAGACGACAGTTGGAGACTACACTTCCATGAAAAGACGAAGTGAATACGGAAAACCAGGAAGAAATCCGTTAACCCCCTCCATAGCTTCTCCTTCCAAAGGATGGCTATAAAAAAGACGACGAGACCGAGAAATTGCCAGTGTCTTGTACTGATCACTAACTTAAAACACCTTCTCCCGAGGCCGCCATGGGCTATGGAGACTTACCCTTAAATACCTATTCCCAAGGCCACTATGGGCTACGGAGTATAAACCTTTAATACTGCTCACGAAGCCTCTGTGAACTACTGAGTTACGCTATGGGCCGCTATGCACTACCGTCTGAGGTCGCTTTGGGCAGAGACAAATTCCTCTCTCCCAGAGGCAGTATCGTACGCCAAAGGGAATTATCCTACACTGAAAACATTTTAGGGTACCGTATTTAAAGACCTACAGAAATTTTATATAACTTTTTGAGATTTTTTATGATAATAAAAAGTGAAGAGTTAAAAGCTTCCGTGTACTTATAGAACATTGCAACAGATTAATTGTATTTGCATTAATTTTGAATGGGAAAAATAATATTGGTTTACGAATAGCGTTACGGAATTTATTAAGTTTGTAACCGGGGATCCACTGTATGTTTTTCTGAGCTTAACAATAGTAGATGCGCAGAGTATACATGTTAAAGAACTGCATACCTAATAATCATTGCACGACAGTAGTATTTAAAGTAATTTGTTCCTGAATGTGTGTCAAATGAAATCTGAACTAACTTGTAAACTTTTTCTTACAGAAATTACTCATCGCTTCCAGACAGCTCGCCCAGAAGTTCGTCAACTTCTGTTGCAGTACTTGCTTCCATGGCTTCACAATATGGAGTTGGTGGATCCAAATGTTCCTCCTGCCAATCCACTTTCCTATTTCCAGGTAAGTGTTCTCATTACTTCCGTTATTTTGAAAATTATGAGGCTTGAACAGCATGAGATCAGAGCAATAGCTAGAGATCTCGGCGTCCGGGGCGAAGTAGAATTCGATGCCTCATCTCACCAAGCTTTTCCTTCTGTTTATTTATTTATTTTTTCATATAAGAAGCAGTTTTGTTATTACGCTACGCTGAATTTTTATCAAGCTGCTTGGACAGACCATTGCAATATCTGAGTGTTCGTTGTTTTTTTTTTTTTTTTTTTTTTTTTTTTTAAATACAAATAAGAGCTGTTTTCAAGAGGCTTATTTTGGACTTCCTGTTATGCTTGACAAAATTACCTTTGGTTGTATGCACGTCTACTTGGAGAACAGTTATGGAAATTTACAGTCCAACTAATTACAACATTTCATACTATCGATAGGAAATGAAATTTCAATACATTTAAAAACTATGTGCTTTTAAAATGTTCGAAATGTGTGACAACATTGTAAACTTTTGAAATTTTGTTGTGTATGTTTTAATTTTGATTCTCTTTATATATATATGTGTATAATTTGTGAAATGTAACAGAAAGTCAGAAGGATCCTTCGCGAATTTCTCAGTATTTATCGATAGAGCTGAAGAATATGTTTAATGTTTTATATTTGTATTTATATTCTAAAATATAATTTGGATACTACATATTTTCAAATTATAGTAATTACTCAATTTCTTAATGAGTGAAAGTTCTGAATTTAAGGTTACTTATTATTAATTAACATATTAAAAATACAATAATACTCATAAATAATGTGTGTATATGTTTTGTGCGAATGTAGATAGATAAAAAAAAATCACACAACTGGAAAGGAATACAAAAAAGGAAAGAAATCCTGTCGATGCAAGTAGTTGATGGAAAAATGATCGGAATAAATTCCTTGAGATTGGAAGGAATTTCTATATCAATAAACAAACAAACAAAACAAAACAAAAAATAGCTAATAGTGATCAGTCTTTGAAAAAGACGAAATTCCTTGTGTTAAGTTCTGAGCACCGAAGTCCCTATTCTACAACTATGTCAAGTTCGAAAATGTTATTATTCCTTTAATTTATCTTCATTTTTAATATTTCCGCGCATATAGCAGCTTGCGTGTGTCTCTTCACCCCTCTCACTTTCATATCTTCATTCTCACCTTTTCATACCTCTTTTCATGCCTTCTTGAATTATCCAATTGGGTAGAAAAGCAGGATTAACGAACCAAACTCATTACTATCAAAACTCTGAACACGTATTTTAGACTTTAACCATTTCTGAAAGACGTTCCTGCGTACACTATAAGTCATTACTCGACACCTTGTATATCACATCGCCATTAAGACATCACATTGTTGGAACTCTTATTGAAACGTTTGGGTTGCTCGCTCCATTCACAAGAAAATTTTTACCAACTATATTTCTTTGCAACTGACAACAATATTGATTTAATAGGGTGCTAATACTCTGACGGAGAGTCGCGTCGTTTACTATTTTCAAACATTTTTCTTTCTGCTTGCTTGCTTGTTCGGCGCCCTCTTGCCATCAGCGCCCGGGGCAACGACCCCGCTCTCCTCTTCCCCTCCGTAGCTACGGCTTTACATGAGATGGTAATATGTATGATCTGAGAAGGTAATAAATAACGTTTTGGCTGATTGACAGGCTGAAGTTGAATGAGATTTGTAGAAAATTTCCAACTCTGTGGCTAAAAGTCTATTAATTGCCAATCATTTAAATACCCAACTTCACATTTAAATACCCAGCTTAGAGTAGTACATTTAAGGGAGACGACGCTTAAACTACTTTTGGTAAAGGCTACTGTCAGTCAAGAACGCTACATGATATGCTGCTTGCACCATATCTTCAGAATTTGAGACCTTCTGGTGTTAGAGGTCTCTGGTTCGATCCTGGACCATGTTATCCTGTGGGACAACATCGTGTCCATAAGTTTTCTCTGGGTTCACCAATTTCCCACCATATTCTCATTCCATCAATTCTTCCGTAAACTTATTTCATTTACCTTCATTAATTATCCGTCTCCTGTAACCTATAAGGTATAATCGTGGCACATAAAACTTGAAATTTCATTTCATTTCATTCCAGTACTGGGAGAACAGTCATACCGCTTGAAAAGCTCTAATCATGCTACAGGAAAACTTTCCAGGACAAATCATTTCACGGTTACTGACTTTTCAGAATCTGGGTGAATGGTATGAACAGTTCTACAGCAAGGGGGTGAACATTGTGAACATATACAGGGTGCGGCAGCTATTTGAGAACAAAATAACATCCGCGGAAAAAGGAGCAGAGACAGAAGATAGAGCATTTAATGACCATTGAACATTATGTACACGTGTAGACAGACCCAATACAGGATATCATTCTATGAAACCGCTATCTGCCGCAATAACAGCTACTAAACGGTATTGAAATCGTCGGCAGGTATGATTGAGATGGGTCCTGGGAATGTTGGTCATGGCATCCATAATGGCTGCCCTGAGAGCCAACGGTGTTTGTGGATGCTTATTAGAGACCCTCTCAATCACGCCCCTGACGTAAAAGTCCAAAGGGTTGACATCAGGGGAGCTGGGGGCCACATGTTTGGGTGACGTGGTCATGAAAATTCGTAGCCAACCATTTTTGGATTGAATGGGCCATATGGACGGGAGCGGAGTCCTGCTGAAAAACATATGACCTGCCACGTGCTATAGCAGTAATCCAGGGCTTCACAACCATCTTCAATACATCGGTGTAAGCAACGGCATTGACTCTGGCACATTGACTAAAGAAATTTTGAGGCATCACGTCGCCCTCATTACTTACGACCCCCAGAATCATCACGGAGGCGGAGAACTTGGTGTGCATGACGGTCTGAACCTCCTCGGGTGTTTGATACAGCCAGCCGCATTTCTGCCGTTTGCCTGTTGGTCCTGGACGAAGATTTTCTCATCCGAGAAGAACCAGAGCATTTCTACTGCTCGGGATGTTTCAGCTTGTTCAAAAGGCTCCTGGTGCGGATTACTCTATTCTCCCTGGTTCTCGTGGACATGAACTAGCCTCTTCGCATCACGTACGACTTGTAACGGAGGTCTTCATACAACACACGTCAAATGGTGGCTTCGTCAACCTGATTCTCTCTTGCGAGTGACCTCATGGACTTCCCTGGGTCCGCTTCGACAATAGCTTGGACGGAAGCGATGAGTTCGGGCGTCCTGGTCCTGTCCGAGCGCTGAAAATGTCGTTTCCTGTGGGAAACGGTTTCCACATCACCACTGGCGGCCTCCAGTTCTCTCCGGGCGACAACAAATGGCCGGGCGATGTTCAGGAAGGCAGCGATCTTGGAATCGGCGTGCCCTGCAGCCAAGGAGGCGATGACTGCATGCCTCTTTATTTCCTGGTTAGCGTAGGGTTTGCCGTGCTTACCTGCAACAAAAAGGGATGTGTTACAATGACATACAGGATACTGTGTCACTTATACTATGTGTTCTCAAATAGCTGCCGCACCCTGTATGACACTTATTATGGTAAATCAACACGCTAATATTGTGTATATTAGATTATTTCAGGAGAAATCAACACACAAATAACAAGGTAGCACAGTATTGTTCGTAATTTCGTTTCAGTAATATATATATATATATATATATATATATATATATATATATATATATATATATATATATATATATATATATATATATATATATAATCTTTCCAGCCCTAGAAAAAAAGTAGATGTAAGCAAACCCACCTGACTATCAGTCGGTCGATGACTAGTGATTGGTTGTTGGTCTCACTGCACTAATATCCTATCGCAATATAATCCCTACTAAAATAATAATTTCGAATAAAGATGTCTGAATTTATCCTGAATTTTGTGATAAATGCAATATATATAATATTTAACAACAGATGCAGCTTTATTTCAACCTTAGCCGTACTTAGACATATAGTATTTACTGCGCATGCGTATGTGTTCGCGCGTCGACTCCGCTCATTTGAAATTGTAGAATATAGAGTTTCATGGCGACAATGAGTGACAATAATCCATCTTCGTCTCGTGTTATAAAACACAAAAGAGGACAACATGAACAGAGGCAATCTCGTTTATATAACGATTTAAGAAAATACATATTTCCAGCATAGCAGTAATTAGTGTCAGTGCGTTAATTATTTACCAACCAACCGTAGCCTTACACTTCGGAAATTATGCGACGACAGAAAGCTAGCAGATGATCTTGCTGTTCACGTCTCTCGCTGCTGAAGCACGTGTGAATTGCGGAGTAATACATTTCGCTTTGTTTACGTCTACTTTGTTCTAAGGCTGGAAAGATTATATTGACGCGTGTTGTACTTGCATAACCCAGACTCTTTCTTTGAGGCGTTACCCAAAAATTTGTTAATCCATTTTGTAATTCTCGTATTTTGGATAATATAATCTATTTTATATATTAGATGACCTAAAAATCTCGAGCAAAATTTCTCATTTTTTAAGTTTTATGCTAATTATGCATATTGTAGTTCCGACCTAAAAGAATTTGGTAGCAAATGAAGGTTATAATATTGTAATGTCTTTGAGGCAGAGTCAGTAAAGGTCCGGGTGTTTCCACTTCACCATTTTTATTATAAAATTTAAATACAGTTATCTTTGAATTTTACAAAGAACAAATTAATAATATCTTCCGTTAAAGTGACCAAGATGAAGGAGAAATGGGTTTTGCATGGTGCCCATGTTGCTCAAAGCAGCCTCCAGAGCATCTGCAGGTTTATGGTGAACTTGTAGGAAAAACCTCCTCAGCCCAAAGCAGCTTCGCAAGGTTTAGTTGTGGTTAGGACCTCTAGTCCGTGGCGACCTCGGGATTAGGTTAGGGCCGTGACAACCTCAGGAACGGGTGTTGGTTACTTGATCAGTGATCAGACTAATAGCTGGTTCCTTCTCAGACTGCGCTTTTATAGATGGTCTCCTGGGGCTCGTTCTTCCTCGGGCTCCATCGTCTTGGTTTCGTATCTCCCTGGTTGTAGCTTTCGTCTGCTTATACTGTTTATAAATAAGTAGCACGTGTTGTAGTAACACGTGCTTGCGCTGAAGATGATGATCCTTACAATATAAAATAAAGAGGGAGCGAGTGATTGAGTGTGATATTGATTAAAGAAAACCTAAATGCTGAGTTAGGTTAAAGCAAAACAGAATTGAATCTTTATAAAGTTACGCTAATGGATAAATTTAATACTATTCTTATTTCACTTTTCATTTTCTTTTATATTGCACTTATTAAAATAATATTTATTTGAACTTCATATCGAAAAATATTCTGTTCAGCAGAATTTTGTATTTTGTTTCGAAAATATATTTTGAGTACTATTGTGTATCGAAACTACTTTGTGGAAAGAGTTTGTCCTTGTATCGAAAACATTTTGTCATGGATGCTGATAAGCATTTTCAATCTCTTAAATTGACGAACAAATTTGATTGCCATTCCTTCATTTTTGTATGTTTTCGTTCATACCAAATATGGAATATGCAGAGTGAGTTTTTGAACTAGAGACGGCAAAACATCTGGAAAAATAAGATCGGACGAAATACATTTTCGAAGTAAAAGAGTTAATAATTTTGGAGAAGGAAATTCACCTGTGATAAAATTTGGGTGGAGCGAGGAGAAACCTCGATAACTTAAGTGGGGACGACCCGCATTTTTAATTTCAGATTCGGATTCTAGTGGTAAAACAGGGTGCCTACTAAAATTTCAAAATGAAATTTTGTGACTTTTTCGTGACCTTTTCTTTACCAAATCACACAATTTCCTAACATTTTCAAGAGCGAATTTGGGTGCAAATTAGGCCGAATTTTCATCCATGCGATAGAAACGTACTTTGCTAGCGATTTGGTAGCGTCTAAAGCCGACCATAGACCTTTTTGGTGGTGAATTTTGACGTTTTATGAAACAAAATTTTCCAATCTGTACTTACATTTGTAGTTTTAAAAAAAAATCGTGACCCAAAAGCTAAATTTCGTGACTTTTTCGTGACTTTCGTTACCGTTTTCTGATTTCGTGACTTTTTCGTGACATTCGTGACTTTCGTGACCGATAGACACCCTGTGAAAGTAAGTAAATTTTATTCGAAACCGTTTTCTCGATTCATAATTGATGACATTGTAATCAGTGAAAACTAGTTTCACTAAAGTTTTCTTCAATTGGGAGTCACCACATTTAATTGCAGAATAGATCTGCGATGAACAGTACAAATCTTGTATATATTAAACGTCTTCTCAAATCGTGATAGGTGGCTTGAAAGATTGTTCTGCAATTGGCGTCAATTCAGGTTAATTCAAATGTGGCAGTGCAATTACGTACAGCGTGCGGTGTTAATCGTAGTTGGCTGCCAAACATTTTATCGGCTATATCTCTCCGTGGTTCACGATATGGTACGTAAGGGGCTATCGATATTCACTTCTCTAACTGTTAACCAAGAAGTTTGTTTATTAGTCGCTTCATTCGTTTATTTTGCTCTAGGGTTAATTACCGCTTCGTTGGGTTAAAATAAGAAAAATTAGTAATATGTTCCATTAGTGAGTAACTTTTTACTTTTGACATCTGTCATTTTCATATATCTCTACTCTCCCTCCTCTAAGTTGCAGGGCTGAATTTGGATTTACACTGCATCGGAGATGTTACTAATAATCTCAGCGACCCAGAGAACTATGGATTTGACACTAATATCGGTCATTTTCTATCATTTTTATACATCTCCCCCTCCTCTTCCCCAGGTTGCGGGGCTGAATTTGGATTTAACCGGCATCGGAAGTGTCACTGTTCTGAGGGACTCCAAAAACTATGGATTGACACTAATATTGGTCATTTTCGATCATTTTTATATATCGCCCTCTTCCCCAAGTTGCACCATCAAAATGAAATAATAAAAAACACCTCAGGCCCGAACATCATCTATGTTGAATGATCGATCTGGTGATTCAATAGTTGTTAAGTCACAAACATAGTCACTTTTGAAGTATCTCGTTTTATTTCAGATTTTGTTTATTACTGACACTATATCAATTTTACTGAAGTCGTGTAGTTGCTTCATATGTTTGGAACTGCGTTCATTTGTTGTTCTTAAACTAGTTTTGCCTAGTTTGATGATTACGGAATGATGCAGCCAATATAATGCTTGCAAGCCAAACTACAATTACCACCGCAGGTTGCCTAATTTACATGCCATATTTGAATGATCTGAATTCCCACCGAATTCAGAGCAATCTTCTTTGCAACCTATCACTAGTCAAGAAGACGTTTAATACGAAAGACGTTTAATACGAACTATTCTGCAATTAAACATGGCGGCTCCCAATTGAAGAAACGTTAGTGAAAGTAGTTTGCACTGATTACGGCGCTATGTCTGACTAATCGATAACAATATTTCGAATATAATTTATTTTTCGCCGTAGAATCCAAATTGCAATTTAAAAAATGGGAGTCGCCATTTAAGTTTTCAAAGTTTCCCTGCCCCTCCCGCGGGGTGCTGGGCGAACTAATTTTATCACAGGTGGATTTTCCCTTCCAAAATATAACATTATTTTGGAAGATTTTTGTTTTTCGTTTGATGCTTGTTTCTCCAGATATTTTGCAGTCTCAAGTTAAAAAGAAAAAAACTCACTCTATATTTCATCTGTAACTCTATTGATTAAAATCGTTACGTATGTTACGTGTTAAACCAATATACAAGCTTGCAATAGATCTTAACGTTTTGTAGCATTAACAGTTTTATGGATCTTTAAGTCATCGGCAAATTTGGACTTAGTACTGTTAGAAGTTGATCGTCTGACTAGAAGAAACAATAGTAATCCAAAAGTGGAAGCTTGAGGAACACCCTATATCTTTCAATAGAATGTCAAAAATGCGCATGAATTCAATTTATAGATCGTCTTCGATAGGATATGTGATCTATGTGTGATTCTGACCCTTTGTATCTACAAACTGCTGATTCTGGCTAGTAAGATTGAAACTTTCTCATATTCACACAGATGACCGTTTTTGTAACAGAGCAAAGTGTGCACCGTTGAAAGTTAGCAGTTGTAGACCAACTTTTTTTTTTTTTTTTTTTTTTTGTGCTAAACCATTTTTACAAAGTCTCAACTTTTGCCATCTGTTTTATCAGAGCAGAACAGAAGTAATGGCTCTAACTGAAATGAAGTTTCAGTTTTAAAAAGGTAGTCCAGAGCTCTTGAAAAAACACTTTTCAAATAATATCTGTATTCTAGCTGGCAATCGCTCCAGTTTTAGAACTCATCCTTCAGAAGTAGAAGGTGCAGTAGATTTGTGTGGAAGTTTCATAAAGGCTAAGCCACAATACGGAATTTTCTTCTTCTTTTTTAAAAAAACATTTTATATTAGTTTCTGAAGCAGAAAGTTTACAATACTATGCTATAGTGTGTGTTGTAAGAAGGATTCTCCAAGAAAATTATCAGGTTGGTGAAGCCTGTTAACCCTTAACTAGTCGCGTGAAAAAAGTTACTTAATTAGTCGCGTGCGGAATTTTGTTCCGCATAATAACTACATAGTAAAACTCGTGTAATATTTGTTTTTTTAAAATTTGTATTTAATTTTAGGTTAAAATATTTGTTTTAAAAGTCGTCTTAAGTTATTTTATGCTATTGACTAATTATCCTCCTCCTGCAAGTTCAGTCCTCCTGCAAGATACAGAAGGCCCAGCAAGGCCTTTACTTCTGTATATTAGTATTTTGAGCATCTCTTTCTCTGCTATAAGCGTCCCTATGTGTTTCAATGCACTGGTTTGTAAATTCAACAATTCTCTCTAGCATAGACGTACTAAAGAACAAACTCCAAAATTCGCTCGGCGTTTTCGCTTCTTTAGCATGTCCTTTGACTCCTGGTAAATGAGTCAAAATATTCTGACTTCTTCTTCGTATAATTTGCCGTGGAGCATGTGCGTACCATTTAGTGACATTGTCCTTTCCTAGAAGATATGGTCCCCGTGCAGTAGTATTTGAGAGTGATTTCACATGATCTGCTTGTGGCAACACTTCACCTTCATCTGCTAATTCTTCACTGGCAGAGATATGGTCGCTTTCTTCAATGATATCTTCATCGCCATCTTCCATATCCGGAACATCTAAATTGTCGTCTTCAGCCAGAACTTCCAGCAACATGTTTCTAATTCTGTCCACATCACGTTCATGATGATCCATTTTGAAAGAAAAGACTAACTCTCTTCTCTATGTTTTTATTTTCAGAGCGCACAATGCACATATAAACCGCTTATAACTTCAGTTGCTTACAAATGAACTGTATCTGAAAATATATTTTTGTAAAATAAATTTTAAAAAATAGTGGTGGTGGCGCTTGCTTGTGATATGTTTCGTAGTCACCGAATCGCTTAATTGCTGTCGGCTAAAAACAATAAACTGAAAGAAAGCGTAGAATTTGTAGGAGAAAAAAAAGGGTAACTTATTTAGTCGCGCGCGGAACTTTGCTCCGCAAACTGCATCACTCCAAAATAAATAACAAAATATTCACTAGTGGCTTGGGCAACAATTCAAATATGTATTGTTGTTTAATCATGAAACTTTAAAAGACAGCTAGACAAAAGTTCAAAAGCATACGATCGAAAGTAAGGAAAACAAAAAGAGAAATGTAAAAGTGCGGAACAAAATTCCCCATGCGACTAATTAAGGGTTAAATAACTATGAGATACAAATTGGGAGAAAGAGATCTGATTCTTACAAAATTTTAAACTTTATTGAAACGGACTATTTCGCGTAGCGTAGCATTGTTCATTATAATTTCGCTTTAGAATAGAAGAATGAAGTTCCTAATTAGTAAGTCGTCCTATTGTAGAAGAAAATGTCCTTCAATCATTTTGACAAATCTTTTTATTTTAAGTACACACTGCGTTTACAATTAACTAATGAACCATCTGGTCATTTATTTCCAGATGAGTAAAATTAATGTTTAATAAGTTTCTTTCTTGTGCTTTTGTTCTAAATACCAATTAGAACATCTCCCCTCCCCGAAAATCGTGCTAATATCAAATCCCAGTTTTGATGACCTGTAGCAAGAAAATATTTTCTTGTGTACACAAGAAAATATTTGACTGCATACTGAGAAATTTAAGGTTTAGACTATAGTAAGCTCGATGAAGATCGAATGTGCTTACCTCAGAACGTATGATACATATACTGTCCTTTTTGTCTTCATTTAAAATACAAAAATCATTTTAAGGACGAAAGTAGCAAGAGATAGTTAACATTACATTCTTGAAAAATTCTAATAAGTACGTATCAATGAAGTAATGTGAAGCACCCTAAAATATTCCCTTGTAAAAATCATCTTGTCATATTTTATTACTTTAATCATAAGAGACAGTAATTTCTGTTCGTTCTGTGGTATCGCTTGAGCTAGGAATTTAAAAAAATAAATGAGAACAGTACTTTTCAAAATGCACTAAAAGTTTTTTGTGGGGCAAAATGAAGAATAGATACTAAGAGTAAAAGCATTGTGTGCTCTTACTAAGGTTGGTTGCTAAAGCTTTTGCGGATTAAACATTAAATGGGACTAACAAGTAACGCTAACAGTTGGGTTATTATCCTAAGATTGTGGGGTAAAGTTTTCATGGATTATACATGAAATGGACTAACATTGTAAGACTAAGATTGAGTGCTAAAGCTTTTGTGGATTAAACATTAAATAGAGCTAACAAGTAAGCTTAAAAGCATTTGGTGCTCTTCCTAAGGTTGTGGGCTAAAAATTTTGCGGATTAAACATTAAATGGGACTAACAAGTCATGCTATAAGCGTTGGATAGCTTTCCTAATGTTGAAGGATAAAGTTTTTGGGCCTTATGCAGAGTTGTTCTGACGCGTCATTAGTGCCATACTTAAGAGTTCGACTAGCATGTTTCCTGCAATAGTCAGGCCTTTAGTGGACGCTAATGCGACATCAAAACGACTCTGCATAAGGCGGTTTATGGATTAAACATTAAATGGGCTAAGACTAAGAAACATTGGATGCTCTTTCTAAGACTGAAAATCAGTGTTTCTATAGATCAAACATTAAAAGGGATTAAGACTGAAAGCATTGGGTGTTCTTTCTAAGGTTGATTGCCAAAGATTTTGTGCATTTTTTGAATGTCACTTAAAGATTAAATTGAGCCCAATATTTCTAGTCCTAGTTCCTTTTACTTCGTTTTGCCCCATCAGAAACTATTTTCTCCTTTTCAGTGCTTTTTATAGAAGAATTGTTTTTTAGAACTTGTTTTAGAATGTTATTCTTCATTTTTAGTCTTCAGCTAATATTCTGCAGTCTCTTAGTTGCTTAGTTTGAAAATACTATATGGCTTGTTTCGAAAATGGGAAAGAACATTTATGGACTAACTTTCGCGTTAAAGGTACAGTCCGCAGCAAAAAAACCTGCAACATGAGCATGTAAGTTTATTGTGAAACGACGAAGTCTCTTGCTCCAAAATAAGTGTGCAGGGGAGGAAGCCGAGGTTTCTCCTGGCGTGATTCGTGCCACTTAGACGTTATGTTGATTCCCTGCAGTGTTAGGCGTAGTTTCACTGTAAACTTACATGCTCATGTTGCAGGTTTTTTGCTGCGGACTGTACCACATAAGGTTTCGAACTAACTCTGAATCAATCTGCCATCCATTGAAATAATGCTTAATTAACCTGCGTTGTACACATATACACAATCGAAATGCATTTGATGTAACTTAATTAATTTAACACTAAAAGGATAAGCTAAAGCGAAAAGTACCGGTATGTGTAAATATGATATATCATCGGTTAACTTATCTGTGCAAAATTTCAGAGCTATAGTTAGTATGGATGTGCATGATTTTAATCTTTAAACGCCCATTGATGCAACTGCTGCGTCCAGGATTATAGCTCAGCCCCTAATTAAGATAGGAAGATAATTTTGTTATCAATGTATTCCTGAACGATTAGGCTTTTCGCCGATGCATTTTATGTGTGGGGGGGTACCACGGCGGAGGTACATTATAAAATGTTCATGATTTTTGTGTTTATTGCATCAGGTTTTTTAGAGACCATCCCCCCAGGAGGTGCATTCATAAAAAATTGGTATGTGAAGCAGTGAAGTAGTTCACTACTTAGTAGTACCCTGTATGCGTACTTGTTGCTTATATGGGGGAGGAGGGCAAAGTTGGCCAACTTTTTTAGCCAGTTTTTTGACGTAAATTACATATATTTTCAGGACGGTTCCATATAAGACGACTACTACGAAATAGGGCGGGAATTGCACAAATGTTACCTCTTTGGAATCTGTGTTCCATAAGCTTTCCAACGATGTACCAATCATGATTCTGTGATAATCAGGAAGTCACCAGGGCCTCCAACGTGAGTCTACGATTTCGTTCAAATTCCTGGCGGGAGCTTCCTCGTGGCAAAGCGGTTAGCGTACGCACCTTTGGCGTGAGAGACCCGGGCTCGATTCCCGGCGGGAGCTCATGTGGTCCGGATACCATGTTAATCAGTAGATCCACGTCTAACATAGCCTTGCTGCTGAAAAGGACGCTAAATTCAAAATCAAACATCAAATCCCTGACGGGTGTTTAAAGGTCAAGTTGCAAAATTTGATGCAACAAACAGACAAACAAACAAACAGAAAAGTACCTAATAATAAAACTGTTGTAAAAAGAGAGGATAAAGAACAGAAACTAGAAACTCCCATAACCGAAACAACTACATTTTATAATCGATCGGACATGTAAGAAGGACGTGGTGTGTACTGTTATTGGTATTTTGCTCTGGGACTTCGGAAGAGTACACTATTTTTCGTCTCTACGCCTGTTCTTAACAGAAAGAGAAAAGTCCGAGTAAGCGATTCCGAGAATGCTGTAGGCGAAAGGGGCACTTCCACGTCGTCTCACGTTTGTAATCAACCCAAAGGGATAAGTTCATTCTCTCAAATCTTTTTCATTTCACAATCCAGATTCCGAGCGCTTCTTGAACAGACTCTGAAATGACTCTAGCTATTGATGAGTGCGTAATTCATATATCAATATCTTAGGAACGTGAGTAGTGCTCAGGTTCATCAGATATTGTCATTCAGTGATTTTAATTCATCATAACGGTCTTTGTTGCTTGTTATTGTGTTGATGAAACTTATACTTGTGACTTCTATTTACTGTTATTAAAAACTAAGAAGGGAAAAAGCCTATTTATATACAAAAACAGCTTAACAGGCTGTCAACAAAGCTAATATGCGAAGTCCATGTTTGCATAAACGTCTAGGCAAAAATAATTAGATAGTTTTAATGCTCATTATGAACACAAGACGCCTCACTATGTCAGTCACGCTAATTATTTAATAATTCACAGTTGGCTAATAATTGTAGCTAGCTGTGCTGCCTCCTAATTCTTTTTCTAAGCCTTTTCCCCAATCAGTTGGGGGTCAACTTTTTGGATTGCTGTCCTCGGTCTGTTTCTATTTTCTGTCATATGTACTGTGACACCAGCTGTGACAGCAACCATATCGTTATTAAACACAATCTCCCCACTTCTTCTTTGGCCGACCGGAGGATCGCTTCCCGTTCAGTTCTATAGCATCCACTTGGTGAGCTACGTATTCCAAAGGTTTTCTTCTTACATGCTCAAACCATCTCAGTCTACCTTCTTGCACTTTTTCTACTATTGGTCTCACCTTTACTGTTCCCGTAATTATTTTATTCTTAATTTTGTCCTTCCGCGTCACTCCACACATCCACCGCAGCATCTTCATTCTCCGCAACATGCAACTTCCGTTCCTCTCTATCTTGTTCGTCGTCCATCATTCCGCTCCGTATAATAAAACCAGTCCCACTACTGTTTTGTAAACTTTTCCTTTAAGGCATACTAATACCCTGCAATCGCACAGTCTTCTGTCGCTTCTTTCCATTTTCTCCAATCACTACTAATTCTGCTGTTTATATTTTCTTTTATGCCTGCATTTTCCTACAGAGTTGATTCCAAATACTTGAATTTCTTCTTCATTACCACCTCTTCTTGCTACCTTCAGTCATATTCTCCTCTTGACACAAAAAGATGTCGCTAGCGTGCATGCGACGAGAACGGGCTTGCAATTAGTGTAGTTCCTATACAAACTATATGAATATTGTTGGTTCTTGCTGTAGAATTACATATATCTTGAGTAGTAATAAAATCTTACCAAATTAACACATATTGTTACTAATCCGTTACAGTTTCGTCATACTAATCCGTATTACAGTTTCGGCATACTAATCCGCATTACACTTTCGGCATATTAAGCTATATTATAGGTTCGACTATATATCGTTTC
This sequence comes from Thermobia domestica, assembly GCF_964235325.1. Taxonomy (NCBI): domain Eukaryota; kingdom Metazoa; phylum Arthropoda; class Insecta; order Zygentoma; family Lepismatidae; genus Thermobia; species Thermobia domestica. The sequence continues at coordinate 28,262,644 of NC_137463.1, read as the reverse complement.
CTTCATCCGACACATTATTACCAAAACTGTAACACAAATTAGTAATTAGAAGTGTTTATTTTGGTTGGATTTTATTCTATTTTATTTACACGAGTATGTTATTATTTATCGCAGTAGGACCAATCTCTTCTGCAATTCTATCTCTGTTAACTATGTGTCTATAAATACTACACTATACTAACGCATAATAAATCAGTCTGGTATGAAATAAATTCATCCCAAGTATGGATTCTAAGATAGTGTCCAAGAGCTCTCGATCGAATCTGTGAAGGTACCAATTCGTAACACGAGAAACATTGTCTACTGAGATCCATTATCTATAATATTAAATGAAAGATTTGAGATATAAAATTGAAGTCTGAATATTCTTCAAAATTTAACAAGGTACATTCGCGAAGTGTACCCTCGGGATTCGTGTAAAATTGATTCAAATGCAAAACTCTCCGCACCCCAATGTGCATTGTACTAATTGTAGCGTCCCATAAGGACAATTTACATATTTACGGGTCTTCATATATATATATATATATATATATATATATATATATATATATATATATATATATATATATATATATATATATATCCGAAACTCAATCATACACTACTGTAACGTTCGGACACAAAATTGCTTTTAGTTTCTTTAGATGTAACTGGACATGAATACGGGCATATGCAAAACAAATTGGATCAAGTATTTGGAATACGGGAATATGCAAAACAAATTGAACTTCTTCTCTGACACATGTTACCCATCCTGACGACCATTTTGGATCCGCCATGTTGGATTCAACTTTCTGTTTTTCAAATGGGAATAAGTGCAAGTGATACATCAAATTATGTACAGTTATCTCGGAAATTCATTGGTGTAGAGAAGTTTACCGTAGCTTGTACCGTTTGGAAGGTGTTATATGTTAAATATCAGGCACTTCACGAGTATTGAACCAAACAGAAAGTTGTGCAAGACCCCTTGTATATACAGTATATAATCTTTACATTATTTATCATTTACAAAATATTCTCGGAACGTACATACATTCAGACGCACAGACGTCAGTACGGAAATCGTAGTTCTTCACCCAAATCTGGTCATATCTGGATTTACATTAGGCATTTTGACCCTAATACAATACTTCTTTGTTATAGTATAACATGGATGCAATAACAATCACTCACAGAAATGTAATAATATTATGAGACCAATATTGTAATGAGTTTGTTTATACCTACAGTATTTTTTCAGTTAGAATTTTTTTTTTATTTATAAACATCAAAAACGAAAGCGTAACTGATATTACCATGCAATGCCCATTCGCGAAGTGCCTGCAGAGATTTAACATGCAATATCTTCCAAACGGCACAAGCTACGATAAACTTCTCTACACCAATAAATTTCCGAGAAAATTGTACATGAATTTGATGTATCACTTGCACTTATTCCCATTTGAAAAACAGAAAGTTGAATCCAATATGGCAGATCCATAATGGTGGTCGGGGTGGGTAACATGTGTCAGAGGAGCAGTATTTGTTCCAATTTGTTTTGCATATGCCCACATTCATGTTCAGTTACATCTGAAGAAACTAAAAACAATTTTGTGTCCGAACGTTATAGTAGTGTATGATTGAATTCCGGTTATGTGAAGGCCCATAAATATGCAAATTACCCGTATAGGCTGCTAAAATTAGTACAGCACACATTGGGGTGAGAAGAACTTTGCATTTGAATCAAGTTTACATGTATTCCGAGGGGACACTTCGTGAACGTACCTTGTAAAATATAAAATTGAAATTTGGTAGAGTGAAAGGAATTATTTGAAATCCATGTATTTAAGAATCTCTTGAGCTAATTGTTTAATGTTACAGACAGGCATTCAACGTCTGCTAGACTTAGCAGAGAAGTAACACAGCTTTATCCAGCATCTGATGGCATCTTTCCGTGTATCCTCAAAATCGAGATTAGCATGGGGAAACGTGTATAATACATCAGTTGTTCTCAACATGAGCGTTAACGCTCCCCACGGGGACGTTCTCGTTTCCAAGAGACCGCTGGAACAAAAATGGGCAATTGGAAGGCGATAGATTATTTAGAGGCGTTTAAGAGACAATAGAGCAAGATTTTATATTCTTTAATAAAATATTTAACAAGCAAAAATTGTGAACGGTATTTGTTTTTCTTCAGTATTTACTTTTAGTTTTATATGATTTTCACTCGGTTATTGTAACGTTTAAAACTTCGGTCAAAGAAACGCTCGTTGTCCATTTATTTTGGGTGGCATGGAGAGCAAACATACGTTATAAATATAAATAGAGTAAATTGCATTTTTCGGGGGGTGGGGGGTGTAAGGGAAAAGCTAATGCAGGACAAATTATAGAAACAAAATATCCTTTCTCTCTCTCTCTCTCTCTCTCTCTATCTATCTATCTATCTATCTATCTATCTATCTATCTATCTGTATATATATATATATATATATATATATATATATATATATATATATATATATATATATGCGTGTGTGTGTGTGTGTGTGTGTGTGTGTGTGTGTGTGTGTGGTTAAGAATGAAGGAGAGGCGCGCTCAGGACAATGGCATTCACCCAAGGCAGTGCTAGGCTCGAAAAGGTTGAAAACCACTGTAATATATGATATAGTTTTTATGTATCATACTATAGTAAAATAGAATGTGATACTAGATGTGGCACCTAGTAATTTCCTTTTGGGTGTATTAAGTAATTTCCTGAATGTAATTTTTAGAAACATATTATACTTAAAGATATGAGTGTAATAATAATAAAGTCATTTATATTACATAGTTAATAATACAGGTTTGTGTATTACATGCATACATCAGGACATCATACTCCCAAGAAAAAAAAGATGCATAAATGTTACGTAATGTATCGCTGATCCATTGCTCATTTCCTCCCTCAAATGAAAAAGCCAAAACTCTCCTTCTGGCCTGATAACTATCGTGCGCACCTTCAATGCACAACCTGCTGAGTTCGAATCCCGGTGGGAGAGCACCGAACACACTACAGTGGCTCAGTTCCTGCTTTAAACCGTAGGCCTCGTCGTGTATAGCCTGCTGACAAAAGACATAAATGCAGATTAGTCAATCAACCCAAAAGTCTGATATATGCGGTGAAGTTTTCCTTAAAGAACATTTTTTGTTTTATACATCAAAATGAAAGAATTTGCGTATCTTATGTTTTGGTGTCTGTATCCCATCTCTTTATTATTTTCTTCGACAGAAGATTAAAAAATATAAGATAATAATTCAAAGAGTTCGAGTCGTCTCTTCCACCTTCCTACAGCTGTTTGTGTAAACGAGGAATCCTACACACCCTCCTTTGGGGCTTATCGCGGCCGATCCAAGGAACTAAAAACCGAAATGTCCATAATTCAAATATGTCTGTATTTAGTACTAACAATTTTGGTTAGGCTTTGTCAGGTTATCACACCTGACAAAGCATATCACACACTGCGTAGATCGGAAAAGATCTTATTTGTGTTCGGTAACGTTTTAATTTTGCGATAAAAAAAGTAGCAATGGGGAAGGAGATGAATCCTCTGCCCCACATCATCCGTCCTGGCCTATAAAGTCCAGCCAGACGTTTTTCTTTGAATGATATGAAAAGTCATACATATTAAAGATGATCATACACGTTATTGCTCTTGATACTGAATGACCGTAACATTTATTTGCAATATCCTCTTCGAACTTCTCTTACTTACAGTTGAAACGTACTTTTCCATATTCCCTCTTTTTACGCGGGATAAGTTTGCTTTTTCCCTATCGGAGCATATAGTTTATTATCAAAGTGAAATGATAGAAGCACATCTCGAGCCAAGTGCTAACTAATTCAAACGTTCATTCCTAACGGTTCAGCCGTTTTAACTGAAAAAGTGAATACAACGTCGATTTCATTTCTAAATTTCCATATTATGCTATGAATAGGTATGGAAAGTCTTCTAGAACGACTGTGTTCGTCCGTCTGTCGACAGATATCAACTAAATAGATAAGAGATAATGTGAAACGGTTTATTGTTGTCGATTAAACGTTCCGAGTGTATGTTCCATCTTCTATTTTAGCCATCTATTCAACCCGGAAATGACACAAATCAACCATTTCAGGTTTCAACCTTAATCCATGTAGATCAGGAACAGTAATAGATAGCGGGAAGTAGTTTTATGCAATTTATTTAGCGTTTCAAGAATATAACCTGTCGCCATTCTTTTACTGAAACCGGAAGTGGAAGCACATTTTTACCACTTCCGGTTTGAATTTTGATCTCGCTAGAGCATAAACTGTAAAATATAGCAAGAAATGGATTTTAGATATGGAATTCAGCATTCGTGATATTAATTAGCAATATTTCCGAACGTCTGCTGAGTGTGAATGAAATCGGCTTTTCCATGTTCTCTTCTTCACGTGGGATAATTTTCTCCTTTCACTTGCTGAATTTTTCTAAAGGAAGAATGCATATGGTCATTTAACGTAAAGAAGACAACGCGCTATTTGAGGCGACACGCGAAATGGCAGTTTTTCACCGTCCGTAATCTCCTGGTAACAAAGGATTATGTAAGGCGAAGATTCACACTATTCTTTAGTACGGGACAGCTATGAGCGCATCACAATCTTTCAGAGGAAGAAGTTTGTGTATCGCTAGCTATTATTATTGTGAGAGTATTTCGCCCCGTAACATCCAATTTCCGCTTTATTATTCATATATCCGTTGTAGTATACATTAAACTTGCTTTGGTGCAATGGTTGTTCATTGGTACAACTGTTCGCCTGAAATGCACAGAATTCTTGGTAAATTACAAATCATGTGAGATTATGAAAGACAACATCGTATTCGTTGTTTTCTCTAAATCACTATATTCATTTTACCAACTTTGTTGTGACTTACTTGCCTATACAGGGTGATCATTTATTTTCAAAGTCCTTGTAACTTTTAATTTAATAGGTAAACAAGTAGTAGTGTTACATGTACATGACACGAAAGAATTTAGTATGTATAGCGTGATATTTTCCAAATTAAGGTTGAAACTGGAAGGGGCAGTAGATTTCTATCACTTCTGGTCTGGTAGAGAGATTAGAAATTGAATCTATTCTTGGGATGTTTAATTGATTGAAACCGCTTTAGTATCATGTATACTCTATAAGGGATCAGCTTTAAAACCGGATATGGTCGATTTCTGCCTCTTTTGGTTTCAATTGAAGCTGGAGGGAGAAGATAGTACCTATTCTTAGATTGCTAAATCAATTTTTAAAAAACGCTTCTCGCTATCTTTCTGTTCAGATCAATATTGAATGGAAAGTTACAGTGGATTTCTGTAATTTTCAGTTTGGTAGATAGTTAAGAGCTGACATACTAAAAATAATAGAAAATTTACCATTTGTCTTTCGCTTGCTTTTAATTAGTGAAAGGAGATAATGAAGTACAATTTACCACAATCACAGATAATGTTATTTTATAACAGAAAATATGAATCTGAAGAATTTCCAGTGTGCCCATCCGTAAAAATTACATTGTTGCCAGAATAACATTTCCTCCGAAAGCTAAGTTAAGGCAGCGACTAGAGGAACAAACTCAACTGCATTTGAGGCCGCGGTGACTCAGTGGTAGAGCGTTCACCTCTGGTACATGGGGCCTATGATTCGATCCCAGCTCGCGCCAAGTGAACTTTGTGGTGGACAAACACTGTGTGCGTGGGTTTTCTCGTGGTTCTCCCGTTTCCTTCCACTTTCTTCATTCTACCATTTCATTGATCTCTCATCATCACCGTCTCCTTTAGCCTAGCCGGCATAAGCGTGAGACGTAAGACTCAAAGATTTCATTTCATTTCATTTTCAACTGCGTTTAATTACGTATCATGTTTTCTTGGAATCCTGTGATCTATTTTTTTAAAAAATAATGGCTGTATTTAGTTCGTAACAAACAAAATAGTTTTAACGTACAGTTATTAAAATTAAATAACAATGCTATTTAAACAGATATGTTTATTATTTTTAGTATGTCAGGATAAATATAGAATGTGTTCTTGGGACACTTAATTGATTGCACGAAACCGCTTCTCGCTATGTATTACAGTTTTTACTCTATAGTGATCAAAGTTAAACGGAAAATAGCCAATTTCTACGACTTCCAGTGGATGGATCACCTCCATCAACGAACTAAATTTCTAATTCTTGACTTCTACATCCTGTCAAAAATTTATGGTGAGCTATCAAATAGTTCTCGAGAACTTTTTGTCTTCCGGATGGACACATGAACAGACATGCTTTTGTCTCCCAGACGGACGGATATGCAGACAGACTGAATAAATATATTAAGGCGTTGTAGTTGCAAAGCAAATTCCTTGTTAGGGTCATCAAGTGTAGGAGACTCAAATGGGCAGGTCATGTAGCCAGAATGGAAGAAAGTAGAAACGCTTTCAAAGTTTTAACTGGAAATCCAGTCGGAAAATGACCAGTAGGAAGACCTAGATGCAGATAAGAGAACAATATTAAGATGGATCTCACAGAAATAGAATACAAAGTAGAAGCTGGATCCAGTTGGCTAAGGACAGAAATGTTTGATAAGGGACAATCTCGATATTTGAACAACATCGTGACGGGTGACGAGACTTAGTTGTACTATTATGATGTGCCGACCAAAATTCAGAACAAGTTTGGGTCTTTGATGATGAGGATACACCTGTAACTGTCTGAAAATCCCGATCAGTAAGGAAGAAAATGATAGCTGTATTTTTCAAATCGAGTGGAATTGTGGAGCGTATAGTTTTGGACACACAAAAGACAGTCGCAGCTAAGTGGTACATTGAACAGTGCCTGCCTAAAGTAATCGAATCTATGCCAGTGCCTGCGACTTTGATTTGTTCTCGTATGTGAAAATGAAGCTGAAAGGGATGCGGTTTATCAGTGATAAGGATCTTTTGAGAGCTTGGAACAACGAGTGGGCTGCCTTACTTCTTGGTGAAACTTGACAGATCTGGTTTAACGATTGGTTTCGGTGGATGGAGAGGTGTATTGAATGTGGTGGAAATTATTTTGAAAATATTAAATAAATAAAACTACGCGTATTGCAAAACTTTCCTAGTACCGTTTACAGTCTGTAATTTATGGGATAGTTGATTAGCTTTGTTGTAAATTCAGCCTGTACTTATAGTAAAGCAATTGCGCAAACGAACTAAATACGCATATGAAATACTGTATTGTAGTGTGTAAGTCTATGGAACCGGAGTTACGTTCTATCAATGTTAGGGTTTGGACTTTGTCAAATTTTCTTTTCTTTTCTTTTTCTTTTTTTTTAAAAATCGCTTAATTTCTATTCAGAACAAAAATACGTGAAACAAAGCTGTTATTAAACGTTAATTTTCATGCATAAGAACATATTGTAATATTCTCTAGGTGTAGTCAATAACTAACGGGAGTTTTTTTTTTTTTTATCCCTTTCACGTTTTTATCATAAAAGTGTATATAATTATCATACAAAGTCTCAATAAAATCTTTTTCCAAGTCTCCAATCACTCTAAATGAATATTTTCAGTGTTGGATAAAAAGAGACCCCTCGGCGTATAATGTTGCCTTGGGTTAATAGGAATGTCCTAGCCCAAAGCGGCCTCAGAGGGGACTGGTGACTCCGTAGCCCATAGCGGCCTGAGGAGTAGGTGTTGTAGGAGGATGATCAGTACAAGGTACTGAAGGTTTCTTAGTCCCGACGTACACTTTTATAGCCGTCCTTTGAGGGAGAACCTGTGGAGGGGTTGTCGTATTTCTTCGTGGCTTTCCGTGTCCTCTTCGTCTCTTCCTTAAAATTAGTTTCCTTCTGTCGTCTGCCATTATTTATTTACAAATCGTGAAAACACGTGTTTATAGTAAAAGCATGTACGTAGCTTATAGTACGTGTGGGTGTACGGATCTTTGCAATACAGTCTGTAATTAATTAGACAGTTGATTTTCTATGAAGTAAATATGGCATGTACTTACAACTACAATGTGCTCAAACGAGGTTAATACGAATATGAAATATTATAGTGTGCAAGTTTTTGGTCCCAGAGTTATGTTAGCAAATTTGGAATTTGAATTTAGTTAAATTTTCTCCAATATATATATATATATATATATATATATATATATATTAGGGTGTATCGAAAAAAAACTTTTTTTCGAAATCTGGTTACGGCTAGTGCGAATTTTTGGCCAAATGGCATCAATAAAACGTATAAAAAATCTCAACTCGATCAGACAACTCCTTCTGCTGCCGAGTAGAGCCCAAATATTAGAAAAATCAACAAAAGATTCACTTTTCAACTGATTTTCCAAAAAATATCTTTTAAATATTTCCTATATTTTTCGGTCTTTTAAATTATTGAAATAGCATTGGAAAGGAGAAATAAATACATAAAACAAATTTATTACGGTTATTTCTGTACACCATAAGCATAAAAACCTAGTTAATTATTTGTAAAAATGCACTGATTTTCTGTCGTATCGTACAATTAAATTTTAATATAAAATTATTGAAGTCTCTTGAATAACGAAGAAAACACTTTAGTGCTAAATTCTAAGAGCAGTAATAGTATAAATAATTTGCTCCCAATGCCTAATGCATCTGCTTATCACACTAGATCACCTGCCGCCCACCTCTCCCCGAACGCCTCTTCTCTTGTACTTGCCCAGCTGAAACGATCGGTCTTATCAGTCGCCAGTAGTCAACCAGCTGTGTCGAACGTGATTGTCGCTGCTTGAGTTATTTATTAGTGAGGTAGGAAATTTTAACTAAATAATTTGTTTTCGTGTGAAGTGCAGTATGTAGAAGTGAGAACAGTGTTTCAGTTGTGTTAAGTACTTTTTATTAGGAAGAGAGTGACCGATACGCTGACGTTATGGCATCGACAAGTTTGTTACGGTCTGACGTTAGGAATAGCATTATTGGGACACCCAAGGAATTGGGTAGAACACAGCTACCAACCGTTGAAATGTATTGAGACAATACCTATGGGAGCGAGAAGAAAAAATGGGAATTTCGGGATCCCGGAAAGAGCCTTCAACAAAGGATTTATCTTCTATCGTCGCCAGGAAGATTGTAGAAAATTGAGATTACGCCTCAATCAGCGGCGAAGCAATTTTCAGTGTCAGAAGGATTGTTGCAATGATATTAAAGTACCATAATATTGTCCGTGACTTGCAAAACTCAGCAAAGTCCGGTTTCCAAACTTCTGCGAAACGAATTGCTGATTTTCAACAGTCTGCCAAAAATATTTCATTTGATATAGCCTTTTGTAAGTGTTCCGATCCTCTTGCCTGCAACTGCGAAAAAGGAAGAAAAGTGCCTGTGCTAGAGGCGCCTTTTCTTTTAGATCAAAGAACCACAAGATTGAGGCGTAATCTCAATTTTCTACAATCTTCCTGGCGACGATAGAAGATAAATCCTTTGTTGAAGGCTCTTTCCGGGATCCCAAAATTCCCATTTTTTCTTCTCGCTCCCATAGGTATTGTCTCAATACATTTCAACGGTTGGTAGCTGTGTTCTACCCAATTCCTTGGGTGTCCCAATAATGCTATTCCTAACGTCAGACCGTAACAAACTTGTCGATGCCATAACGTCAGCGTATCGGTCACTCTCTTCCTAATAAAAAGTACTTAACACAAATGAAACACTGTTCTCACTTCTACATACTGCACTTCACACGAAAACAAATTATTTAGTTAAAATTTCCTACCTTACTAATAAATAACTCAAGCAGCGACAATCACGTTCGACACAGCTGGTTGACTACTGGCGACTGATAAGACCGATCGTTTCAGCTGGGCAAGTACAAGAGAAGAGGCGTTCGGGGAGAGGTGGGCGGCAGGTGATCTAGTGTGATAAGCAGATGCATTAGGCATTGGGAGCAAATTATTTATACTATTACTGCTCTTAGAATTTAGCACTAAAGTGTTTTCTTCGTTATTCAAGAGACTTCAATAATTTTATATTAAAATTTAATTGTACGATACGACAGAAAATCAGTGCATTTTTACAAATAATTAACTAGGTTTTTATGCTTATGGTGTACAGAAATAACCGTAATAAATTTGTTTTATGTATTTATTTCTCCTTTCCAATGCTATTTCAATAATTTAAAAGACCGAAAAATATAGGAAATATTTAAAAGATATTTTTTGGAAAATCAGTTGAAAAGTGAATCTTTTGTTGATTTTTCTAATATTTGGGCTCTACTCGGCAGCAGAAGGAGTTGTCTGATCGAGTTGAGATTTTTTATACGTTTTATTGATGCCATTTGGCCAAAAATCCGCACTAGCCGTAACCAGATTTCGAAAAAAAGTTTTTTTCGATACACCCTAATATATATATATATATATATATATATATATATATATATATATATATATATATCATTACGATTTTTTTAAATATGGGCAAAGTTATTAAACTTCAATTTTGCATTGTAAGAAGATAATTGATTAACTACGTTGTAAATGTAAAGTGCACTTATAATAAATATTCGCTTTAAAAATATGAATGAAGAACTTTTTTTTTTTTTTTTTTTTTTTTTTTTTTTTAGAATGAGGAAACTTACTAGTGATGCATGTGGATATGTACTTAATAACAAAGTGAATTAGGTGCTTGCTGTTATTAATGATCAAACATACAATGTAATTCTGCGTAGAGATTTTTATTGCGATCTGTTGAAATTTAATATTCTGGTACTAATGCAGATTACAAATAAAAGCAAAACTAATAGTCATTTTAAAGGTTTTGGTGTGGCTTAATCAAACAAGTACGTATTGTATGTAATATGCACTCATTTAAATTGAAGCCGTACCAGGAAGATCCATGTAGATAGATGATCATAGTTCTGATTGGAAGAGCGTTAATTGTTATATTTCGTCTTTGACAGTATTCTCTTTGTCGCTTCCGTATTTATTTGTATTTTAGAAAATGGCTTCTGTAATTACGGAGTTAATATGTTACATTTACGAGATAGTAATGCGTATAATGTATTTCCATAGAAACTAGAATATACTTGTGTTCAATTTAGATAGTGGAGCATATGCACAATTTAATACAATTAGAGCTACTTGTTACACTTCCTGGTATAAAAGTATGTGCATGGATATATATGGTTCTTCTATCAGATTTTTTAGCTTTAATAAAAAGTAGCAAATGCCGCCGCGTGGTACTGCGGGCAATATTTGGCGTTCCCTCTTCTGTCATTCATGTAGGATTTGTTTGAACTTAAAGTCTTGCACGAAATTTTTACCATCTCGTATGGGAGCAACTTACCGGTTAGTGAACCTGCCATTTTCTCCACTTCTAGGTCAAACATCAAGAAACGCTGAAAGATGTGCTTATTAGTTCAAATTCCAAATTTATTGTCTTTAACCTTCAGAGATGCGGAGATATGGACATCTTATATTAATTGCATACTCCTTTTTCTTTTCACCTCTTTTCTTCCCCTTCTCGAACGAACATCTAAACACGCTGAAACACGTCTTTAATTATTTTAAATGAAAAGTCTAACAAGATATATTCCCGAAGTGTCCCCTCGGGATTCGTGTAAATTGATTCAAATGCGAAGTTCTCCGCTGCCCAATGTGTATTGTACTAATTTTAGCGGCCCATACCGGTAATTTGCATATTTATGGGCCTTCATATATATATATCCAGAATTCAATCATACATTACTATATCGCTCGGACACAAAATTGTCTTTAGTTTCCTTAGATGTAAGTGGACATGAATGCAGGCGTATAAAAAACAAATTGGATCAAGTACTGCCTCTCTGACACATGTTACCCACCCCGGTCGTCTCATATAGCCTCGCTGCTGAAAGAGACGTTAAAATCAACTCAACTCATGCAGTGATGAATGAAGATAACAACATCGGTCTCCATTTCCTGAAAGAAAATACCAACACTGTTAAATTCGAGGTACGATCTCGACATATTAGTAGGAAGACATACAGGTGTTATATTGATTTTCTTCCAATTACAATAGGGTATTCGGGTATAAAGCCGTATAATTGTGAATGTTCACATGGGAATCGAACAGTTTGATGTTGTTCTTATGTTGTTAAAAACATTTATTACCTTTCACGCGATACTTTGCTAAGATTGTTCGACCTACAGAGATTTAAAGTAAATTATGTGTTGCCGGTCTTGTCACTCCAGTAATACGCACATAGTGATTAAGATTGAAAGTTTCATGTATTGTGTCCTTTATTTTCCTGGTAATGTTTTCTAATACAGGAAAGACATTTCAAAAACATTTTGAATTTTCGTATTATTATTTTGTGCATTATAATATTTTGTACATTATATATGGGTATACATTGTATGTAAGGATAATCAGAAATGTTGTTTTCTGTAAATCACGATTTAAAAACATTGGTATCTTACTAACTAGTTAGACATACTAAAAACCAATGGCACTAGTACTCTCTCACTGTTTCTGGAAGAGGCACGATTATGAGAGTTATATTCCCACGTAGAACAATTTATGACGAGTGAGAAACTCAAATTCAAGCATCTTTGACTTCTGACAGTATTCGTGGCGGCCAAAACATGTATGTTGTAACGCCGGTTGAATATCATCCAGGCGTGTCCGAATCTGGTTTTCTCATTTTACATCAAGTTGCACCGCGAGTATTACACCATGGTCAAGGTATATTATAGGTGGGTTGGTGCGGCTTCCATTCATACTTTGTTTCATACTCATAACTTAAGGCGTTTCCGGCTATGATCAATTTTTGATTTCCGAATCTTCAATAATAACTTCGAAATTCGAAGGAATTTGAAGTTCATTTTCAGACCAAAGTTACCCTTGTATACAACTATCACAGCAATCCGTGTAAGGGCACTTTTTTACCGTCTTATGCGGCTAGACCCTTTGTAGAGTAATATTCTGTAAATGTTTTAGAACAGCGTTTCTCAAACTTTTCGCAACTGAGGACCACATTTATTACTCAGAATGTTCTCCGGTCTGTGATACTCTTGTTTCCGTTATTCAGCAAATTCAGCATTATTATTATTATTATTATTATTATTATTATTATTATTTCCGAGCTTATGTTAATACCGATATTCTTATATTTTTAAAGTAATATTAAATAAAACTAACCTTAATTAGCTCCCGGCGTAAGCATACGGAAGCTTATGGTTACAGTAAGTTGTGTGTGTGTGTGTGTGTGTGTTTATGTGTACACGTTGTGCTTTATTTCTCAGTAACTAGTGGCCGGATGTGAACCAAATTTGTTGGGCAATAGGTCATCATCCAGGGAATAAAGGTTGCTCTGGTATTTAGTTGCCGAGCTCGACCTTGAACAAGCTTCCTTTTTTCTTCTTTCTTGCCTCCCTCCATCATCCATCGAAGTGCTGGGTGGAGAATAACCCAATTTACGTCATCGATGTCGGATCTAGCAGAAATATGTCTTTTGTATTAGGACTAGCTCGGGAGAGTAATGCTCCCGGAAGTAGAAACGAGAAACACAGTCCTGATTGGTTGGCGTTATCCAGTTCTTGCCACGTTGCATTAAAATAACAAAAATCAAACGCTTACTGCCGTCGACCTTCGTGGCCGAGTGGGCTAGCGCTATATGCTAGTAGTAAAATTCTCTTTTGGCGTGAGTTCAAACCCGGCCCGAGGAAAGTTTTTTTACATTTGTTATTTACGTTTTTATAACACTTATTAAATTAAAATAATATGAAAATAATGCTTAAAAAGAGTGATTTATTTACTTTTGTGCAGATAAGTAGTTGTAGTACTTATGCCCTTGTACTCCATGATATAGGGCTCGTTTTGTTCCCCTTGTACTTCATGATATAAATTTTGTGACCAACTTAAAACAACTGGCTAGGATAGCGCGTAAAACAGATGGCTAGAGTAGCGCGCGGAAAAACGTACTTCCGGGAGTATTACTCTCCCGACCGGGTCGTTTTGTGTTATTTTTTCTTCTTTGTTGTGTATTCTTACGAAGATTACGTAGTGAGTAGGAATGCTTTTAGATACATTATTTTGTGGTTTATTCAGAAGCGTCATATCAGATTTTGCTTGGGGGGGCATTATTTTGTGGTTTACTCAGGAGCGTCATATCAGATTGCTTGGGGGGCATTATTTTGTGGTTTATTCAGGAGCGTCATATCAGATTTTGCTTGGGGGCATTATTTTGTGGTTTATTCAGGAGCGTCATATCAGATTTTGCTTGGGGGAGGCAAGAACCCTTGATATAAGTAAAATTTTGCGTTTTTCACTTACTTAGTACTATTTTATGGATAAAATCTGTATAAATCTCAAACTCAGGGGAGGCAATTGCCCCTCCTGCCCCCTAAATGACGCCCCTGCACTGTAAAAAATCGTTGTGTTATTTCAACGACATGCCTATGTGTTAACACAATTGTGTTAAAATATAACACAAACAAGTGGTTAGAACAACTCACTTTCCATTTGGAGTTGTGTGTCGAATGCCGGTAGTTGAAATGACACATAACTTGTGTGTTAAATTAACACAAGTGTAGAATATTCGGTGTTGTTTTCTGCGTGATTGCCAAATATATTGGGCATCTAATTATAAAGGCTTATTTATGAATTGAAGCTACAGACAAACACAGTAGAAAGAAACACTTAAACAAATCCAGGTATACGTAAAATTTCATCTCCAACATTTGATGCATTTATTGCTTCTTTTTCTAAGCGATTGTGTACTAAAAGCAACAAACGCATCAACTTCATTAGATGGCAACTGTCGCCGATCATTTGAAAGTGAATATGAAAGAACTATAAAATAAAGTAAATAGACAGCCGTCATTTTGTTATAAAATTACATGGGAAGCAGATTTTATCTTATCCAGAACGGTTATCGTCGAATATACGCGGCTTAAAGGAGCACTCTGATTAGCCAAATTCAAAAGACCTCAACAATTTATCCCTCTACAAGCGACATTTTCTTCATCGCCTCCGTGTCCAAGTCGGAAGAGCACGCGGCTAGTAATCAAAAGGCTGGTGGTTCGTGCACTCCACCCGCCACTGCAGTATTTTTTTTTTTTTTTACTTGTTTAAAGTGTTTTTTTAGACTCAGCATAATGTAAACACATTACGCATATAGGCAATTTAATATATTTTGAAGGAGTAATTTTGTGGTTCATTAACACTTACGGCACGGCTCAACACCGGTTGTGTGTTAAAGACGTAACACACCCCCGGTGTTAAACGCCAGCACCGCGGGGTATGTGTTGAACTAACACCGCATAGTGGTAGTCACGCTGGAACCACTGCCTTGTGTTAAAATTGAGTTGAATTAACAATAATTTTTTTTACTGTGTGGGTTTATTACACTTATCTGCTTCGCTTTATTTTTCGTTTTCTTTCTTCTTGGATTCCATCGCACTGTAGTACAGCGTGAGTCGCAAATCGAAAAATGGCTAGAAGCATACTTAAACCGTTCGGCCGACGTGATTTTATAGTGTCCATTCACAACTTCATCCCTGTTCCCCAGCTAACATACAAATACACCCTTTCAAATAGAAGGATATCGCAACATCAGGGTCTCAAGCCGATCGTGTGTAACAATATATGCCGGAAATATCTACGATTTATTTACGAATTTGCGTCCCTCCTCAAGAAAGATCTGAATGTGTCCCTGTGAACTGAGACATAGAAAGATAAACTGATAATAATAAAGGAAAAAAAGCTGAAAAAGCTTCAGTTTACCAGCAACTAAAGAAAGCTTCATTATTGAGCTATATACGCTTACTTTCTTGTATTACATCAAAATTTAGACATAGACACTGAGAATGAGGGGAAAATTCCTCTTTTTTTAAAAATAGATTTTCTTTAACTGTGCAGAGTTGCGAATGGTATAGACATTTTACTTTCTTTATTTTCTTTCTTTCTTTTTTTTCTTTTTTTTAAAGAATCCTTTTGATCTACGAGTTTTTTGTAAAGGAGATATTAAAGTTTCAAGCATAGAATCGTTCTTTCTTTTTCTGAATATATAGAACCTATGAAGCAATATTTGCTTTCAGTTTTTGAAAGCAGTGGCGAGCTTTCAAACTAAAGGTATTGGAAATAGATTTACTAAGAAGCCTTTTTTTTTTCTCTTTCACTTTTCGTCAAAAATTTTCACTATAACGTTGTAATATCACAAGTCAGTTCTTAGTTCTCTCTATCAGAGGAAAATTGAAATGTTGTATATTTCAAGTTACTATCGCGTTGTCGACAATGACTTCAAGTACATTTCATCTCAGCGGTTGTCACCCGTTTGCTGTTCGTCAGCAGGTAAAAATAGAACATAATTTGGCGACTTGGGAAAGCACAAAAAGAGTGAGTTTTGCTGGTGAGTTTTGATGTCTTTGGCAGGAAATTTCGCTGTTTTTAGTAGATAGGCTCTTAAATACATACATACATACATGGATTTTTGGTTAGTTGTGAAAGTTTAAAGTTCCATTTCAGTAACGAGACAATGTGAGATGTGAATCTACAGTGTGACATTGAAATCACAGTTATGCGTTCAATATGTTTTACCACCGGGAATCAAACCCAAACACCCATTCACCATAGGTGTGCGCACTGGTCACTAAACCAGTGGAGAGAGCATATTGCATCTACATACAAAGTCTTAAGGTGACCGCGAGGACTCGTAAAGCGAATCACAGAACTGGTTTGCCTCATGTATGATGAATCGGAAGAATTCGGTACGATTCGTAAAGCTACCTTCCGAACACACACTTGAGAAAAGGTGAAACAACAGAAGTGCACCAACAATGTTGCCAAACTTAGGGGAAAAAAGAAGTGAAACAGCAGAAGTGCACCAATAATGTTGCCAAACTTAGGGGAAAAAAGAAGTGAAACAGCAGAAGTGCAGCAACAATGTTGCCAAACTTAGGGGAAAAAAGAAGTGAAACAGGAGAAGTGCACCAACAATGTTGCCAAACTTAGGAGACATGGCGAATGATCGACAAAGAAACAGCACTTGAAAAACTATAACACAAACACTAACAATTATTCAAATTAAATAGCAACAATAATAATAGCATAAATGTAAAACAACAACAATAATAACAAAACGAAACTTAGCGGCAATCCGAAAACACTGCAGCCTCAGAAGATGTTCTCCGTATAGCACGAGAGACGGTACTGCCAAAATTTCGTGGATGGGGGTTGACGACCGCGATACACCCTTGCATTCTATTGGATACTGAAATTGGTAGATCTAGGTTAAGCTTTACGACTCGTTGCGATCCCTATAATTACCTATAGGGACTTGAAAGCGAGATTCACTTATCCTGTGAGTGCTGAGCTTAAGTCCTTCTATCGAAACCTCACTTCGTTCTTTGTTGATGTGTTAATTAAAAAAAAAATGATATGATCTTGAAGCTTTGCTGGCGTCTATTATTAATCCAATGTTCTCGGGATTGCTGCCAGAGTGAGTGTTGCTGTGCTGAGCTTTCGCTACCATACAGCGGCAACATCTTCAGAGCTATGTGTTGGAGTGTTCTGGTCGTACAATTTATATTGTAGTCTTTAGGAATTGCTGTATTTCTATTGGTTGTTTTTGTTGGCCAATCTCTATTCATCCGTACATACAAGCCATCCATCAACAGAGACGAAGGTTATCATCTACCTGACATCTGGATCCAGCTTCTCAGTACGAAAAGAACCATCAGCCAATCAGAGAACAGTTTCCACCAGCAAAATCAGAGCACGCCATTGGCCAACAAAAACAACCAATAGAAATACAGCAATTCCTAGACTACAATATAAATTGTACGACCAGCACACTTCAACACATAGCTCTGAAGATGTTGCCGCTGTATGGTAGCGAAAGCTCAGCACAGCAACACTCACTCTGGCAGCAATCCCGAGAACATCGGATTTTAAAAAAAAATGATGTCTGACACAGCTGAATGTACTAGAAACAAATGTACTTTGAGATCATTCTGTCATATTAATACGATTATTTGACGGCAAATTCTATTATGATGGATTAAGGCAAGTAATTATGGTGGAAGAATTTTGGAATGAGAATGTGGGAAGAAATTGAAGTATATCAAGAAAACCCACGGTCATGATATTGTCCACCATAATCTTACTTGACCGGAATTGAACCAAGAACAGTGGCGGATCTAGAATGTAAAAACTGGGGGGCAGGCAGAATCCAGACTATGATAGGTATATCATGAGTTTACTATAAACTTTCAAAAATATATAAATAATAGCTTAAATTATTTTTGTCACTCAAAAAACTGCGGTGCCTAGCCCCTCCGCCCTGGCCTAGATCCGCCACTGATCAGGAACCTTGCGCGCCAAAAGTAATCGCTCTACCAGTGAGCGACCATGCTTACTAATAGAGGAAAACAAAGCTAGTAATCAAGCAAGATTATTTAGAAAGGTAAAAAATGAAGATTTCCGTTGTTCTTTTTCTCCATTTTTCCATGGAACCCGTCTTTCTTGCATTTCTAATTAAGAGTTATATTTTTTTTCAAACTCTTGTAGCATGTTTCAACATTTACTAATCAGTTTACCAACACTTGTAATTTTCAATTTCAGTACTATGCAATGGAAATGTCCCGTGCTGGCGGACGTCGGGAAGGATGGGGATCAGCAGAAGCAACAGAGATGGTGCTCAACAATTTGTTTTACATCACAGCCAAGGTAGGTTTGAATTCTTTTTCTGGAGCGCGCCCATCACTTATAAATGTACTCGCAGTTTAAATTATCAACTGAATTTAATATATATTTGTCGTGTTGTTGGTCTTTACAAAAACTGTTTTAGCATGATGCTTCTTTGGTAGAGCTTTAAGGTATCTTTGGATCATTTAGGGGCAAGTAGTGTCGGATATCGGCATTCAGTACACTAGGGAATCAAGTTACTTTTGGTCATTGTGGGCATGTTTCGTCTTCAAGAATTCTATCTGAAGCTTTTTCCAGAGCTTAAAAGATTCATGTCCAGATATTGTAAATGATTGTTAACGTTCTCGAATATACTTTCCCTGTCTATTTTTCTCACAATTTTGTTGATGTGACGTGATTCCCTCGTTTTTTGAACACCCCATATACTGTTTGCGATTCTGAAAGATACTCGAGACACACAATTATTATTTTTCATCTCACAGTCAGATTTCACATATAAAATATAGAATGAATTTTCACGCAAAGAAAACACAAAAAGTGGTCAAGATGGGGGTTTTGTTGTCAAACATTCCTCTCTCATGTAAATGGTATGTGGTTCGATCCATATATCGTTGGTAAATCCACGTACAGGCATATGTGCATGTTTCTAATTTTACAGGACAGCGATTTGAAATTCTTCGTATAACAATATAGGACTACTCATTTCTTTTTCAACACAGTGTTGAGAAAGTTTGTACAATCCGCGGCAAAAAACCTGCAACATGAGCATATAAGTTTATTGTGAAATGACGAAGACTTTTGCTCCAAAATAAGTGTGCACGGGAGGAGGCCGAGGTTTATCCTGGTGTGATTCGTTCTACTTAGACGTTATGTTCATTCCCTGTGCTGTTAGGCGTAGTTTCACAATAAACTTACATCCTCATGTTGCAGGTTTTCTGCCGCGGATTGTACCAAGAAAGCTTTGACCTTAGTGTTTCTGAAGATAGTATTAAAGGTATAATGTTATACGAAGAATTTCAAATCGCTTTCCTGTACAATTAGAAACATCCAGATACGTCTGTACGTGGATTTACCGATTATATGTGAGTTTGTAGTGGAAACCTTTGTGTTCACGGAAGTTTTCAGGATTCTTCAATTCCCTCTTCGCACTCTTTTATTCCTCCGTTTTCCCCACCTCTATTCAGAGCTCTCCTGTGGTTATACGGTTAGCCCATATGTTTTTTTCATACGGGAGACTTGGATTCGATTCCCGGTTTACCAGGTCCCTTCAGATCTACGTCTCAGATAACCTCGGTGCTGAAAGGGATGCTAAATTCAAAATCAACCAACGTACCTCTATTCCCTTGTAATTGTTATCCATGTCTTTTAACGTAGAGAATGTAATTGAAAGGTTAAATACTTTTGATTTATTTGCCACAAACACAAGAAAAGGAGTTAGAAAATCAAAATTAAGATTACAATAAGTTAGCTGAAAATTACGTTACAATATGATCTCAAGATTATCATATGTCAGTTAACGAACAATTACATATCAAGAAACTACATTGTTCCTATAAGTTTAAAAGAACGTGAAAAAATATATGTAATAAATAAGGTATTGGATCTTATTATAGAATGACTACTACAAGGGGTGTTAAATATACGTGCATAACAAAGCTGCGGAAATATATTCCTCTAAGGGAGACAAGAGAAAAAAAGTCTTGTGTCCACAAATATGTGTTTCACTAGCCTTCTGCTACTTGTCACGTCAGAATACCAATAAAAATGTAATCGTGTTATGGGTATTGAAGATAAGTCCGTATTACTTTCATTAGAGTGGAGATCCGAAACTATTCGTTTGCGAACACATGTGTATTGGGACTTCTTTACTTGATTTTCTGTGAAGAATACGTTCCCCAATTGTTGGCCAATATATCTTTGATGCACAATCACAGTAATTTTGCGATATGAACACATGTAAAATCTAGAACATCAGCGAAATCTTAGGAAGACTTACATAAAAGGGAAAACAATACATAATTCGCTAAGTGTAACAATTAGATCTTCAGCACGCGATTTTAACCTATGGTGTACAACGGGCGAAAGACTCGGGGGGGGGGGGGCGTTCGAACAGTTGTCCACAATTCGGATAATGAATTCAGAAAATATTCTTATTTGAATAATGATTTATTTTTTGAATAATAAATTGTTCAAATACGAGATTGTCTGAATTTCAACTACAGTTCTACGCTATAAGACTTCATATAAAAGTACGGTTTATTACTGGCAAATCTGCCACTACATTGTTAAATTATATAATGTAAAAGTACAGCGTATTACTGACAAATCTCCTGTCACGATATTGTTAAGTTATAGCGATATGTATCTCCTGAAATACGGTTGATATTAAAATAAGGAACATTTATACGTATAATAATGGTCAATCTTTAATTGTTATTAACAATATTTCGCGGAATATGAATCGCAGTAATTTATCAAAGACAATATTTTCACACTTTTATATACCAAGGGGTGTTGATTTGAAAAATGGTTGGTGTATTTGATCCATTCTACTACTTTTTCTCTTAATTTTTCAGTTCTGTTATTTACACTATTTTCTTTTATTTCTGGTACGTTCACAGATTAAAACGTTATTAGTATTTGTGTTATCGATAAAGTTTGCTTGTAGCCCCAAATTGTGCAGCCTCTTGTTCATGTTTAGGTCAATGTACTCATTTGGCCTAGTGTTACTATTATAGCAACTATTACGCAATATAAAACAAGCAATCCGAAGTTCTCAGTAATGAACTCCAGATAACTGGATAATTTTGGTCTCTTTACTCCTTTTATCTGTCATCATTCACCCACACAATTATCTTGTGGTTAATTAAAACCTGGCGTCCGATTGACCACGTGATAACTCAGCTGCGTCACAAGGTTAGTTTGTTTAAAAAGATCAACGTTATATCTCACCTCCAACTCTATGAATACATTTTCGTATTCATCTGCACCGGCGGAACTTATAACATCCTACTTTTAAAACACACGTAACGTGAATCATTGAAATACTATTGACAACAACGCGGTTTTACACTTTTTGTGCTTTTTCTGGTACTATTTGCTGCCCTTTCTCCCCTTTTCACAGCGTACTAGCTTGGTTTATGAATAAATGGAAAGAAAGTGAGAAAACACATAGATACCTACATGCTTCATGCTTCATGGAAAACACATAGTACATGGAATCATATGTAACCGTTCCCACTGGTCTAGTAGTGACTAGCGCTCGCACCTTTGGTACACGATATCCCGGGTTCAATTCCCGTGGAAGAGCTTTGAAATTTGAACACATTACGCACTGAGAAAAATCCGTTATGTGGACAGCAGTATATTGTACAAATATTCGGAATCCGTATGTTTACTACGGAAATCTGTACGGAGCATGCGTTATCCATATGTGTACGTGCTGCCCGCTTAGATGTTACAGGATGGCCCTGCAGGATGTCTGACACGTAACGGTCTTCCGTATATTACGTACCTATAATATGTTACATACTTCAGCTATGTTACACGGATACATGCATCTGTATGTGAGATCCTGATCACCTATATAGTTTTTTCATACGAAAAGTAAGTAGAGAAGACCGTGGCACGTTTTCCAACTGACTTTTTAGTTCTGAAAGGATCTGGTAGATCGTTCCTGCGGGTGGACTGGGTGAAGCAGCAATGCTTGGCACGTCATCTACGCAAGTTTACAGTTGAGTAGCTGTGTTGACGTAGGCAGGAGATCTTGTGAAATCAGTTTTTTCGAAAATGAGTAAAGTAGCAGGTCTGCATTAAAACTTAAAGTAAATGTACTAGTGTTAAACGTACTGCTTTGACATTGCATGTAGTCAAAAAAACGTAGCCCGTACCAAACGTAGCCGTATAGTACAAATTACGTAGCCCGTTACCAGGCACGCATTCAGGAGAAACGTAAAAAAGTTAATGTTATTCTATGCTGAAATATTTTTCTTCCTTTTTCTTTTCTTTCTTTCTTTTTCTTTTTTTTTTGGCAAAAATGACGTCCGAACAACCCCCTCGAAATATCGAAGCGGCTATGGCCCTATCCCTCCCCCAAAAAACAATACTGAATATGTGCTTGCCATTGACCATATAGTCTATTGTGTAAAAACTTTAATTCGAGTGATGAAGATTGTTTATGCATTTATTGCTTTGAGCCTTTCCCCAGCACTAAGGCAAAGGAGAAGTGAGTGAGGTACACAAAATGCAACAACTGGGCACACGAAAACTGCGCAAAGGAAGATGTATTTTTTGTTCGCGTTCATTGTGATTCAGACAATGATGACTTTTGTTAACTTGTTGATTAGACCTACCATAATCTCACTTCTCTATACTGTCCAAGCAATAAACAAAAGGTACATTTTCAGTAAAAGCAACGTTTTATTACCTGTGTTTTAGCATGTGAAGTAGTTGGAACACTTGCCCCTGTCTAGTTTTAGTAGTTTGGCCAACTTGCCCCGCATACGGGGCACATTTTCAAACGTCACATGATCACACTTAACCATTGGTTTTGAAACTCAATATTCATTTTGTGAAAAAATATCTGTTCCACTTCGTTCATAAAGGTATAAGGAAGAAAATGATATCCTGTTTTACCTCTAAATAGGTTTCAGATAAAATATCATACATGCAATTAAAAAAAAAAGTTGCCAAATGTGCTCCGGTCTCCCCTATAGATCGAACACTTATCCGGAAAGCATTATAAAACATATGTTTTGTGCAGGATGTTACCATAGTCGTACGTTAAGTCCAAACACTACAGGATTTACGTATGTAACTTACGTTTTTACGGACGCCAGATACATTTTTCTTTGTGCGATTGTTCGTGTTACACTTTGAACTGTAAGTTCACGTCTCATATAGCTAGGTACTAAAAAGGAACGCTTAAGTCAAAGTAACACCCTCTTAATGATTTATGTCTCTTACCAGCTCCATGAACTTATTCGAGGGGTCAACAGTAAGGTATACATTTCAGTCGTAGGGCGGTATCACATCTAATGCAAAGTGTGAATTGTTCAATTTCAAGCTATGTGAGCTTGTGCACGTCATGTGGCGTGACGTTGACCAAAGCTTTTATTTCAATTTATATGGACGTGTTGAGATGTAAGACTAAAAATATTTGTGTGTTTAGTTAAAAACTGACAATGTCCATATGCTAATTATGTCATAGTATTTTGCTACGTCCACTTGTTTCTCATTGAAATAACGAAAGAAAAGTAATGTTCGATTTACAGCTTTTTAAAAATGGAAGAATTAACTGGCCGGGTAGCGTATCCCTACAATGGGATTTACGAAACTGGCAGTTGTGTGAAATTAAGATATCGTCGCTGCGCCTCGAAGAACCGCTATATGTTAAAACCGCAACTTTTCAGAAGAAGCAAAAACATTTCAAACTTAAAATTTTGCCAAATATACACGGAAACACTTCAAAAATGTAATAAAATTGGTTCTGCGTATATTATGCACTGGACATTGTTGTAGCTTGCTTTAACAATATTATATTACTATTTTTGAGTTTACGTAGCGCAAGTCGGTTTATCTTTTGCGCCTTTATAAGCACATAAAGGATCAATACGTACGTTATGAGAACTTGAAGCCTCTAATTTCAATCTATTATTTTTTCATTGTTGCGGCGAAGCCATTGAATATTCACTTATCACATTATAAGGGACGCTGCTTGACAGCTTTGAGGTTTATTTGCACGGCATAACTCATTTTTGACAAAAACGTCACATAGCGGTTCTTCGAAGAGCAACGACGATATTCTTTTTGCCTTAAAAATAAAGGTTCACTTCATGAGCTACGTAATGTCAATTTTCCCTTTTTATATATACAGGCAGGGGTAAAATGAGGGGGAACGTAGGGGAACATCGTCCCCCGCTTCCAAAAATATCCATGGCGTCTCCCCGCTTTCTAAAAAAGATTACAATGAGCACAGATAGGCAGGGGGACGGCGTGACGTCATGCGTTCCCCTACCTTTTCAGATTCACTTTTACCCCTGTATACAGGGTTTATCCGGGAAGTAGTAGGACTGATTTTCCCTCACCAAAACGTGGTGAAGAAGGGTTACTGCGCTGGTTGGGTGGTGGTGGGTCTTAGCTACCACCGAACAAGTTGCCAGTCGTCTCCAAGCCTTCACCAAGTGTAGATCGAGTTTAAGGTGAACTCCTTTCAAGGTGCCTTGTCATCACAATGAATCTTTTGTTAGAGCAGCGTTACGCGGTGAAGTTTTGCGTCAAACTGGGTAAAACTGCTAATGAGACCCGATGCTATGGGTAGAGCAAGTGTTTTTGAGTGGCGCAAATTGCTTCGGGAGGGAAGAGAGCAAGTTGAAGATTAAATTGATGTTGATCATCATTTTCTACTGCAAAGGAGTGGTTCACAGAGAGTTTGTATTCGAATGCAAAGGAGTGGTTCACAGAGAGTTTGTATTCGACTGCAAAGGAGTGGTTCACAGAGAGTTTGTATTCGACTGCAAAGGAGTGGTTCACAGAGAGTTTGTATTCAACTGCAAAGGAGTGATTCACAGAGAGTTTGTATTTGACTGCAAAGGAGTGGTTCACAGAGAGTTTGTATTCGACTGCAAAGGAGTGGTTCACAGAGAGTTTGTATTCGACTGCAAAGGAGTGGTTCACAGAGAGTTTGTATTTGACTGCAAAGGAGTGGTTCACAGAGAGTTTGTATTCGACTCCAAAGGAGTGATTCACAGAGAGTTTGTATTTGACTGCAAAGGAGTGGTTCACAGAGAGTTTGTATTCGACTGCAAAGGAGTGATTCACAAAGAGTTTGTATTCGACTGCAAAGGAGTGGTTCACAGAGAGTTTGTATTCGACTGCAAAGGAGTGGTTCACAGAGAGTTTGTATTCGACTGCAAAGGAGTGGTTCACAGAGAGTTTGTATTCGACTGCAAAGGAGCGGTTCACAGAGAGTTTGTATTCGACTGCAAAGGAGTGATTCACAGAGAGTTTGTACCGCCTAGTCAGACTGTGAATGCTGCATTCTACGTGGAAGTACTTGAAAGACTTAGGAAACGAGTCGCCCGCACCCGTTCAGCAATCGTTGGGTCATGGAAGCTTCATCGCGACAATGCGACAATGGACTGTCATGAAATTCCTGACCAAACATGGCACCACATAGCTTCCCTAGCCACTCTACAGCTCAGATGTCATGAAAGGACGGCACCACGGCTCAGTCCAGGCCATTCAAGAGGCCGTAAAGAGGGAGCTGAAGAGCATTCCAGTTTTTGTGTTTCAGGGAGTCTTCAGTGATTGGCAATGTCACTGGACATGCTGTGTTGATACAGAAGGGGCATATTTTGAAAACTATTAAGTCGATGTGTCCAAATTGTGATTTTAAAAAAAAATCAGACCTACTACTTTCCGGATAAACCCGGATTATTATTATTTATAATTGTACGTTAAATGTAATAAATAATACAAAACCTTAAAACCCCGATATTCATTTTGAAACATCCTGTACATAGATTAACTTACTTCAAAAAATATTAGAAAGCAGAAAAAATTTTAAAAAGCTCAAAATATGTTATCAATAAACAAAATTAAATGTTTAGCAAGCCAAGTAAATTAATACCTAATAAATTACCATTGATACTCTTGAGTTCATTTGGTCTAGGAATTAATTCGTGCGGTTGGTACGCACACATTGAAGCTGTAGTACAAACACAAAATACATAAATACCTTAAGAAAAATATTGTCCATCGCTAGCCACCACTTTCGCCCATTTGTCAGGCAATGTACGGATTCCGTGGCGAAAGAAGTCCTCATCCTTGGAAGCGATCCAGTCAGAGACCCATGTTTCGATATCTTCTGAAGAAGTAAACCGCTGTCTAATCAAATCGTTGTTCATGCAATCGAACAAGTAGTAGTCCGAAGGAGCAACGTCTGGTGAATACGGCGGGTGGGGTAAAACTTCCCATCCGACATTTTCTAAATAGGTTTTGACCGGTTTTGCGACATGTGGGCGAGCGTTATCATGTTGAACAATAAGTTTATCATGTCTGTTCTCCCATTCTGGTCGTGTTCTGGCCAGAGCTTGCTTCAAACGCATTAATTGTCGTCGATAACGTTTTCCATTCATAGTTTCACCCGGTTGCAGCAGCTCATAGTACACCACACCTTTCATATCTCACCATATGCACAGCATAACCTTTGCACAGTGAATATCTCGTTTTGGTTGTGATGGACCTGGTTCACCTGGTTTCACCCAGGCCTTTTTTCGTTTAGGGTTCTCGTAATGGATCCACTTCTCATCACCCGTAATAATTCGATGCAGAAACCCCTTTCTGCTCTGTCGTTGAAGCAGCAATTCGCAAATGGTTTTTCGTCTTTCAACGTCTCTGTCTTTCAATTCATGTGGAACCCAATGTGACATCTTTTGAATCATTCCCATGGCTTTCAAGCGTTTGGAGACTGTTGTTTGATCAACGCCTAATGCTGCTGCAAGTTGTTCCTGCGTTTGACACGAATCCTGCTCGAGCAATGCTGTCAATTCTTCGTCTTGAATTTTTTTTGGCTGTCCAGCTCGCTCTTGGTCTGCCAAGCCGAAATCACCACTTCTAAACCGTGCAAACCACTTCTGACACGTTCGCTCAGCTAGAGCATGGTCACCATACACTTCCACCAAAATACGATGACTTTCAGTCGCACTTTTCTGCATGTTAAAGTAATGCAGCAGGACACCCCGCAAAAACACTTTATCAGGCACAAATTGCGCCATGTTCACTTAACTACAAACTGGTGTTGTTGACGCTTTAATCCACTGCCCTATACTACGAACGATACGCGATGACAGGGGTTTGCAACACATGTGTGGATACACGGAACTGTGGGACGCTCCGTTCGTTGCGCCATCTCTTGTCCACCCGCACGAATTAATTCCTAGACCAAATATATTACATTCACATACAGTATATTGTGCTTCGAAATTTGTTTTCGTCTTGCAGGCTGTCATTTTTTGGACTTCGTTTCTCCCTGCATCCTATATTCTTCATATTCATCCTTTTGTTTTCTTCCCTGTGTTAGAAAGAACGTAATTCAAATCGTTTCATAAGGACAAATCTGTGCTAGTTTAGTTTTTAGATTCTTTTCATCTATTTTTTCTAAACATTTCAAAGAAACGAATGTTTTTAGAAAGCTGGAGGACTCACGAAATGTATCTCATTCAGAGGAGTTGGACAAATTTTAAATTAGTTTTTATCTGATTTTATTTCATTTTAGGAGATATAAGTTGTGGAAGTTATGAAAAGAAAAAACAAACCTTATTGAATTCGTGCTGCGAATGGGTGTTGTAGAAAAAAAATAGATCCTTAGTTTTTGAAAAAGAAACAAAAACATTTTCTGAAGTCTCTCTTTCCGTGGAGCATTTTTTTTTTTATTTTTTTATTTTTTTGGTAAGTCTGGATTCGAAACGTGAAGCCAACGGAGTGTCTCTGAAAAGACTTTCAGAGTTCCTTTGTGCGGAACGAAATGCCCCTAAGAAAATATCGATCCTGTTCCCCCTTTTTCTTGGACATTGCTTGACAACACACGTCACTACCTAATCACATCAAGTTATATTCCAAGAAATTGTCCACAATTGAGGAAAAGTCCAATGTGTTCCTCCTTGCTTTGTTCTTGGCTTTCTAGCATCCCACAAAAATAAAATACTAATAAGAAAATATTAAATAAACGATGTATTTTAAGAATATAAATTAAATAGCTTTTTGAAAAAATAATATTTTTAAAAGAATTGTAATAAACAAAATAAAAAATATATAGTGATATAAAGTTAAAACATAATTATTTCTAAAAAAATATTTTTAAAAAGAATTCTATTTATGGATGATTAAGAAAAAAAAGCATAGGGAAACAGTTCTTGCATACAGTCACTTGATTTACAGGAGAATTGTAGAATTTATAAGTCGTTTGTATATGAGCGTACTAACAGTGTATTTCTTTCAATCATGCATAAATGTACTTTTTTTTTAAAAAAAAACTAAATTTTTAAAACTTTAAAAAATGTTTAAGAACAATTTCTTGTATGTTGTTTGTTAAAAGTATTTTAAAAGAACATTTTTTCAAAACAAAAAATATTTTTACCATTAGTTCGGTTTGCTTTATTTCGTTTGTTAAAAGAAAT
Organism: Thermobia domestica; assembly: GCF_964235325.1. NCBI lineage: Eukaryota > Metazoa > Arthropoda > Insecta > Zygentoma > Lepismatidae > Thermobia > Thermobia domestica. Next base: position 28,233,822 of record NC_137463.1, on the reverse strand, counting down.
TTAAAAAGTGCGTGTTTATAACAAATATGTTTTTTTCTAATATATTCAAATGTGTTATGAAAAATCGTGGAAATTTGACATTTTGTTCGAACTTGTGAATGTTAACCCTTGTGTACTAGATAATCCCTGTGTACCCAAACGTAACGCAGGTTGTATACAAAAAGGCTGATATCGATCTTCAATATTTAATAAGGTTGAGTTGATGTTAGTTTAGCGTCCCTTTCAGCAGCGAGGCTATATGAGACGTGGACCTACTGATTAACGTGGAATCCGAACCACATGAGCTCCCGCCGGGAATCGAACCCGGGTCTCCCACGCCAAAGGCGCGTACGCTAACCACTTAGCCACGAAGGATCTCCAATATTTAATAAGGTGTCTAACTTAGAAAGTATACTATAATATATAAAGATGTGTAAAAGCGACAAGATAATTTTATTGCCACCCGTCTTATACGTCGCTGTGCAAAATTTTAACAATGCATTATGTTGGGAAATGAGTTAAATTAAGGTTGCATTTTGAGGGCACGGTTAAACTTAGGGATTGGCACGAATCAAGCTAAAACTCGACTCGAATTTGACTCGAGTTTTGAGTCGAGTCAAGGGTAATTTTGTCGGGTCGAGTTCCAAGCCAAGTGACTGTTTTTGAGATCGAGTTTCGAGTCGAGTTTGATAAATATCTCGCTCGTTCAACTCGTTTTAACTCTTTTTGAAATCATGCTTGATTAGACTGGAAAGCGAAAGCCATGAGAAATGTAGGCAGTAATGTGGAATATTTTTAGTGTTGCTCACTAGAGGGGACACTGCTCGTATCTCGTCTCGTCTCGTCTTGATAACGAGAGAACAAGAGATTTTTATAACGAGCTTAGTTCGGCTCGGTTCAAGTGAGCCGATGGCTCGAGCCGGCTCGGTTGGGTGAGCTGCTGGCTCGGCTCACTTCTCGGTTTGGCTCGATAGTGAATGAGGTGTGAGCCGAGCTGCTCGAACCGTTGACAACCCGAAACGAACAGTTTTGAACATGTTTGGTCGCCGCCCTATAACTTTTGACAATTTTTGACTCGAGCCTGAGTGCTTCCTCCTCCGGAACAAACCCAGAACTTCGTGAAGAATGTCCTTGCCTCCTTGACTTCACGACTACTGAGGTCGGCAGTCAACTAGTTTTAATATTCAGATAAAACCGCTTATCTTTCATGTCTATACACGATGTTACTTATATTGTCTATGTAGGATCTTGAAGAGAGTACTTGAAACTACACACAGGATTTGGCTCGTTTCGGCTCAGCTCGACTGGAAATCGAGTAGAGTTGGAGGAAATTTTTCGAGTTGAGTTATCGAGTCGAGCTCAAACATGTCTGTTTCGAGTCGAGTCGAGTTCCAAAGAAAACTCGCTCGAACTCGCTTATGCCGAACTCTAGTTGAACTAGTGTTAAGTTTTAAAAAGGCATGTAATAGAAATATATAAATATATAAAAGTAACAATGGCATAGTGTATTGTCACCCGACTTAACGTCGCTGTGCAAAATTTCATCACTGCATAATGCGCGTGCGAATTAAACACGTTCTCCGTTGATATCAGGTCCAAATAAAGCTAAAATGGCCATTTGTGATTCACTTTCAGTCAATTTCCCACACGGTCCTCGTTGAGTCATCCTAAAACTGCAAATAATTGTAAAATATGTCTTCAGTAGTTTTTAGCCAATCAGGATATTATGAAACGATTTGCTTCAGTGGGTCGGTCCAATGCTGAAGACACAAAAATCCAATCTGGGTAACTGGTAGGTTGAGACTGTTTTTAAACTTAACGTTATATTTCAATCCTCAAACACACAGACACACACCACATTTTAGTAAGACAATACACTTGACCAGGCCCAATTAGAGGGAGGAAGGGGGGCCTGCCCCATCTAAAATTTTTTGCTTCCCCAAACCACTATACACCATTATGTGATCCTTTAATACATAAAAATAAAATTTTAGATATTTCTATGAGATTCGTTATAATAAATTCACTCAATTCCTATATGTCATAACAATTTCATTCACTTCAATTCACTAATAATTCCCATCTACTTCGCTAGTCGTTTGTGTTGATGCAACGCGAAATTTTGCGTATTTGTGGTAATCAGCATAGCAATTATAATTGATTTTTGCCTTTGCGTTGCGTTGCTGTACGCAAAGTTTGCGGAGACTGATAAATATACTGATCAGAATGTGCGTCGGAGAAATTAGGGAAATATTAGGAAGCTAGAGTGAAGGGGCAGGATGAGTAATACGGATCAGATACGAGTAATTATTGATATAGAAAGGGTTAGGACTTTGCGCCCCTCCCCCCAGCATAATTACGGCTACTCCAAACGTTTGTGGCTGGTTACAGTCCTGTACTTGACGTTAGTATGAATTTTAAGTTTGGTACTTGAGTGTTATTGATGCAAACTCACACGCAGTGATAACAACAAAAGATAACACATATTCGCTATTCTTAGTTGTACTGCGTACACGTCACTGGAGACTGTACTCCAAGCATTCCTTTCCTCTTCTACAGGCCAAGTACTCAACTCTTAGGCCCGGCACATACGTTACGATATATACGTGTCAGGTAAATTTCACCGGTATACCGGAAAGGTATATCAGTGCATACTAGAGCACACACACACACGCAACGGTAAACCTGAAAATTTTAATTCACTCGAGAGATGGCGAGCAAACAAGAAGACGACGATCGACGCTTCCTATTCAAGGGACTAGCCACAACTCACCTAAACACTGTATAGGTGTGCCGGAGTGACTCACACACACGCTCAGGTCCACACACCTGCGCAGGTAGTAAGAATTGAATTTCGATTTTTCTCCGGTTGCCTGCACAGGTCGCTACGCCTGTGCTGTTTGGCCTGCAGCGGCTGGCACACACGCTGCGGTTTACCTGTACAGGCAAACCTTACATTATACCGGAACGTGTGTGCCCGGCTTTACACCTTCAATAACTCTGTTTCAAAATATTGAGCAATCCAATTTAGAAGCCGGTCCAAATTCGACAATTCTTCCTATATTGTATACGATTACAGAACTCATTCAATCTTGATTAATTTAGCATAGAAATAGACCTCGACTTAGTTCGTGTACTTGTGAAGTAGTTTCCTGTACATACCTTTGGTTCTCCAGTTGTGGGCTGTCAAATTTGTGCCAAAAAGTTCACCAATTGATGCTTCTTAAAATATTCGTAGACCCTAATAACATAATTACCTCTTCAGTTATAATAAGAATTGCTACTACTTAGAATATTTGTAATAACATAGTAATCTCTACAGTTATAATAAAGATTTGCTAGTAAAGATAGCCTATTTGTAATAACGCAATAACCTCTACAGTTATACTAAGGATTTGCTACTGCTTACGATATATGTAATAACATAGTAACCTGATCCCAGCTTGCGCCATGTGGACTTTGTAGTGGACAAACACCGTGTTCGTGGGTTTTCTCTGGGTTCTCCCGTTTCCTCCCACTTTCTTCATTCCACCATTTCATTCATTTCTCATCATCACCGTCTCCTTTAGCCTAGAGTGGCCGCGGTGGCTCAGTGTTAGAGCGTTCACCTCTGGTGCTTGGGGTCCCGGGTTCGATCCCAGCCCTCGCCAAGTGAAATTTGTGGTGGACAAACACCGTGTGCGTGGGTTTTCTCGGGGTTCTCCCGTTTCCTCCCACTTTCTTCATTCCACCATTTCATTCATCACTCATCATCACAGTCTCCTTTAGCCTAACCGGCATAACAGTGGGACGTAAAACTTAAAGATTTTATTTCATTTTTTTTCAACGTAGTAACCTCAAGGATTTGTTCAAACCAATGAAGGACTATTTTATTCACATTCGTCGCTTTCTTTAACAAGAAGACATTTAACAGTAATCTAATTCAAGCTTTTAGAGTGTGGGTGAATCTCTGATTATTATTAGTTCATATTTAATCTCATATTTTTGGGATTATAACAATGTGTATTTTATGTATCTAACATATTTTGTATGTATATTAATCGGTTTCATGATTATAATTGTAGAAGAATGATAAACAAATATAACAAACCCTCCTATTTATCTAGATTAGAAGCTTTGGTCTTTAGCGTTTGCAACTGTATTCTGGCATGCATTTCGAACTGTGTTGATGCTTGGGTTATTGTAAGTTTCAGAGAATCCGTTTCGCTGAGATAAATCTTAAAATATTTTCTTTTTCTCCTGTGCTTGAAGAGGCTGTAAATGTATTCTAAAAGATTTTCTGCGGATCGCTTCCTTTTCCGGGCCAGTGGACCCATTAGTAATACAATTCCATTAAGAAATTTCCCCGTGGATTTGTTTAAAAGCCCATAGCGTTTCAAAATACGCCATAACTAGAAGTGATTTTGCTGTTGTAAGTGAGTATGGCAGCCACGAATAATGTTTTATGGTGGAAGTCTTGTGCATTTGTAATTTGTTGACTGTTTCGTTTTGTTTGAGTGACCTGATTCTCTCCTCGCCTCGCAGAAAGAATATTTTACGTTGGGTAAATGGATCAGAATTAAAGAAAGATCGCTAGTAGTTAAAACATGCCTTTCATCGAGGCAATATTAGACGTGGACCTACAGCGTAACGTGGGGCAGAATTACATTAGTTTTCGACCGAGAATCAAAGCCGGGTATCCTGCACTGATGTTATGTACCGGGTAACAAGTCTCCTCTACTGATGCTAATCATGCACCCATAAACAAGCTCAATTTAAAGAAAGATCGAGTCTGTAAATATATCTATAGTTGTGCTTAGATAGACTTGTGCACAATACTACATCCCTCATAATGTTCTCGTTTGGGGACTTGGGTCCGAATTCTAATGGAAACTCACGTGGTTCGAGTTTACTCGTAGCATGTTCGCAGAGGGCATAAAGGCTCAGTGGTAAAGCACTCACTTCAATTACAAAGGTTTCTGATCTGTGATTTTCTGATAGCCAACGTGGTCAGGAGGTTTCTTGGGGTTCAGGGCTTTCCTCCTAATTTCACATTCTCCTTATCCTTCATCACTTATTTTAGTACCATTTTGTACGCTAGGACAGTGGTTCTCAACTGGTGTGCCGCGAAACTTTAGAATTTAAAATTCATGAAGCGTTTAATAATTAATTGAAATCAATTTTGAGACAGACTGTACTAGTGCGACACCTTCAGCGGTAGCAACAATGCTCACAAGGGGACATCTTAAATTGATAATGGCCAGTGGCGTATTTAGGAGGGCTTCCGGGCTTAAGCCCCCCGAAATCTTACTTATAGTAAAGTATATGAAATATCTTGTAGAATTTTCACATTTTCAGGCAAAGGCCCCCCGAAAGTTAGCAAAGTCCCCCCCGAAACAAAATCATAAATACGCCACTGATAGTGGCATTTCCCAATCAAATAGTTCACAACTGATAGAGAGGCGAAAAAAGTGCGAAATCCCAAGTTTTACGTCCTGGCACGCAGAAACACAGGAGATTGAGAGAAGAATCAATAATCATGTGAAGAGAGCAATGCAAAATATACACAAATATTTTCAAAATGGTTGAAGTAATCAAAAGGAAATTTGCACAACAGTATAGTAAGCAAACACTGCATTCACAGACGCATTCAATGTCGTCATATATAACGCAGTGTTTCCATCTTAGCACAAAGGAAACTTGTACTAAATTGCACGAGATACAAATTATAACACATTGAAAATCTATTTATGTTTACAAACTAACATGTGAAATTCCGATCTAGGATTGAAGTTCTCATGTCGTGGTAAGAGCAGCGCCTACAAAATGTGTGGTCATTCCTTCCAAATGTCATCGATTTTCTTCTAAATGGGCTCAATTTTTCTCTCCGTGTTTCTCTTTCCAATAACTTACCAAATACATTGAAGATACCAGTTTTAATACAGTTCTCGGTAATTTAAGAGTGCGTTATTTCATTTGATATGAAGAAAATTGTAACTTACAATGGTATGATAGATCAATTAATTCAGAAATTATTCGTAGAACAACTTATGAATGTGACTTTACCTATCTCATGTGGCCTCAGTAATAAAGAGGAATATCCAACTCCGAAATACTGTAAGAAGCAGATAGATCCGTGCTTTCCCAAACTATTCGCGTACTTACATAGACATTAATAAAGAATCATCTTTTTAATCCTGCCGCAGTCGATAAAAATTATACTACGACTAATCGAATTAGGTACAAAATTATTAGGGAACGAACTTCTGTAGTTATGAATTTGATTTTGTTTGTCTCATATAGTGTCAGTGCGAGAATTCTATTTTGAAACGTACGTTAATGAGAAGGAAAAAATAGTAAGTGTAGCTTTTTGAAAGTGTTCGAAGCAGTTCGGACCTTACGTAGTCATTATATGTATACAGATAACTAATACCTAATTTATTCATTCTACATTAGACTGAGGGAAAAAAATTAGTTTATAAGATATGCTGTAATCTTTATACTAGAAGGTTATATGTAGGTATAGTTTTAAGCTCCAAGCTAACAGACAACACAAAAAATGTGAATTATTGAGACAACACATTCTCTTGAAAACTTTTCATTTGTTTTGAATTCTCTATCCTAAAATTACTGTTTGTTTTACGAGGTTGATTTACTTCAGCCGTGTGCAACAGCCGGTCCTCTGGCTGCACTCGGCCTAGTGAGCCCTTTAATCCTCCCCACCTGACTTGTTACTGAAAATGAATTTCTTACGTAATCTCTTAAACTGAGCTGGAAGCTTTTTTCTGGATAAATGGTATCTACTGAAAATATCCTTCGCGTTGGAACATCCAGTGTAGAGTGTACAATCGAACATTGGCAGACTAGTCAAGTGTTCCACTAAAATGGTAAATAAGTAGATGTTTCTGCTTTTCTTTAGTAAGTATATATTTTGGTTACCGTTAAAACAGTTTTTATGTTCCTGTGATATTAGTGTACGATGAACGATTTTATAAATTGAATGTGGCTATTCAGTTCGTGTGAAAATTTTGTACACTCATGTGCAAAATGATTGTCGCATACCTATAACTGTCTTCTTGTAAGAATATAATTTGATAATGATTTTGCAGAGTACTTTTAATACTGATACTATGTGTATAATCGGAAAATGTATATTTGTTGTAAATTTCATAGGAAAAGAATTATAAATACGAAAATTAGAATGAGTAAAACAAAATGTTGCTAAATGGACAATAAAGTTTTATTTTCGTTTTATTGTTGTTATTTACTGCTCTTTTGACATGAAATTTGCCACATACATGTCTTTGCCGATTGTACACATACTAACATTATAAGAAATATCGGGCGAATTCGTTATCAAATTATATTCCTACAACAACATATTTATAGACATGCGAGAATAATTTTGAACATGAGTGTATATTGTCTTGTACGGCACTTGACGCCAGTAAGTCCTATGTGATTGATCCATTCCCTGTTCGAACTCGCATATGCCTAGTTTACCTTATTATGTAACACTCAGACTAAGAAGGATGAGATCGGCTTTTTAAAATGGGATCTGAATCACTGTATGATTACCTGAAGCCTGTACTTCCAGCAGTTTGAACTTGCAAACTCTCTGAAAGCAAACATGCTTTATAGTGTGCGGGGTGCTGGCTATTGTTGATGAGACCCTCCACGATGGTCTAGGGGCTAGCACGCACGTCTTTGATGTGTGTGGTCCCGAATTTGATTCGTAGCGTTGAAATTCGATTCCCAGAGACTGAACATTGAACTGTGGTTCGGGTTTCACCTTAAACTGTAGGTCCACGTCTCATATAGCCTCGTTACTGAAAAAGGTCACTAAACTTGAATAAATAAACAACTGTTGATAAATCGGGCACACAAGAAATGAATGGTAAAGACGAAGTCTGTTGACATTCATTCAGTTGAATGATTGATTAAAGCGTGACTCCCTTTTCAGCACCGAGGATATGTAAGACGGGGTCTACCGCTCAATATGTGATCAGAACCACTACCTATGTTTGTATTCGAAGCAAGTACATGTGGCGGGAATTGAATCCAGGACGATGGGCATAGAAAGTATGCGCGTTATCACTTTGCCATGAAGAGGAACCACATTCATTTTAATTTCTGTTATCTTCCGGGAATGAAAATAGCCCAAAAGTTGGTTCGATGTCTTCGGCAAATATCACCACCGAATTCCTAATTTTTTATGTTAAAAACGTAGGTTTCATTCTCAAAGCTTTTCGCTAAGATCGAGCATACTATTTTAAATTTCACTTAGTAACTGAAATACAATGAAGGACTAGAATTAGGAATTAGATTTCTGGGCTTTCGATATCCATGGCCATGTTAGCTAGTCAAGGCATCCCTCGGCAATCACACTATCTGAGGAAAGGGAAGGAAGAAAGGATTGGGGAAGGACAAAAGCGGCGTGGGATCTACGTACCATTCCGGCATTTACCTAGTGTGAATGAGAGAAACCTCATTCAGGATGGCTAGCCTGAAAAAGCTTTTACACTTTCCCGACCGAGTGCCCCCACCGAAAATCGAATCCGGGACCTCTCGCACCAAAGAGGAGAGACAGCGATTACGCTACATTGGGCCACCACAAAGTAGTGGAAAGTGAGCTAAATAGTATCTACAGAACACTATCATATGGACTAATAATTTTCAAGTGTAGTGTATATAGAGGGAAAGGCAGAAGGAAAACCAGGAAGGGGAAGACCAATGATAGAATATCTAGATGCAGTTACGAAGAAGAGGCCTTATCAAAGCATAAAACAGCTTTCCCAAGCGAGAGAAAAGTTTTAAAATTTCCATGTTGCCCACCAACCTATGGTTGAGGTGAATAAAAAGAAGTGTATAAATTTAGGTGCCCAACAATTACGACGCCTCAAACTGCGACTGCGTAGCCAAATTTATGGTCGTGAGGAAATTTTTGAAAATAGTTATTAGTTCGTTTAATATCGTTTATATTGTTCAAGAAGTGGAAGTAAGCTAACTGTAAACACTTAAAAGCGAACAGTACTACGGCACGTGGCTAAAGGGTTTGTCATCTTTATTACCACTTATATCTAATTAGTTTTTTCGATGCTTCGTTCAGCTTACATAGTTGCATCTTTTAACAATGTCTTTATCCTACAAAACAATTTAACTGTCAAGTATCATAAGCGATTAAAATTGCTCTAAATGACAGTTACCTGCTTATAATGTAGGATTTCGCCATTAATAAATCTCTTTTGTGTAACCAGAAGCTCGCAATTTCCGAAACGGATCAACTTCACTGGTGTCCCATTATCCAAATTACAGATTCTCTGCACGTTATCTCATTCTTGTGGCTTCTGGGACGTTGAATCTGTCGGCTAAAGATCAAAGCACGTTGCCCTTAAAGCATTGTTTTTCTTTGCCTTCTCGATCTTTCAACTTTAAAGCTGGTTTTGTATCGTTGTGTGCTTTTAATCGGTGAAGCCATAACGCTGAATAGCTAGCTATAGCTCACTGAATCTCAGACCTAGAGGTACCATTTTCTTCTCTGACCTTTATTCTCTTTCATATTACCTCAGGCTCTTTCACCTGAGCTCATGCTTTGGACTCTGAACCTTGTTATTGTGACTAATGTTAAAGAAATACTAAAAATTTTAGTTGATTTTTATAAATTTTAGTAGGTTCTTTTCTAAATTTGAATTATGTTAGACACAGAGAATATGATAATTTAGAATATGACGTCACTGTTTTGCCTATCTAATCTACGTATTACGTGATGATGGATAAGGTAAAATCTCAGTAATTCTGCAGCCATGCACAGTAGGAAAACTTTTTCTTTTTTTTTTTTTGCCAGGCTACATGTAGTCCGACCTTTCGCCGATTTAGAAATCAGTTAATTCTTTTGCTGTTCTTTTCAGTTTAGTCCAATTTGATTAAAAATGTTATTCGTTTCGAATTACTGACGTGCATTTTTAAATGAAAATGTTTCCAAATTATGACGTCACTGTGTCGTCATCATACAAGCAATGACTACCAAAAGGTTTCAAATTGTGGAAATGTCCCATTACATGTTGCCTGGCAAAAATTGTTTTCCTACTGTGTATGGATGCTGAGTTATTGAGATTTTAACTTATCCATCACCGTTTAATTCGTAGGTTAAATAGACGAAATACTTAACGTTATACATAAGGTTACAGGGGCGGACCAAGAGCCGAGCTACCCGGGGCGCCACAGTCAGTGGGCACCAGAACGAGTCTAAAAAACTAAATTTTATTACGTACACTATTTTCTACCGACATTTTGGGTTTATGTTCTTTTAAAGTATCATCAATTACATTTTTTTTTTTTTTATGGAAGAATAGAGTTTCATAGTACTAGGAGGGCTGTATCGACAAATGGAGACATGGCATGTGGAAGAAAGAGTGGAGGGGGAGTTAGTATTGTACTAGGACCTACATAAAAAGGGTTGTTTATATTTCTTTGCGTAAAACACGTTAAAACGTATGTAAAGTGTATTTATTGGATTTCACGTTACTAGAATAGAAAGTTACATAGTCGGATATATGGTAAAATGACTTCCGATGTCATTGATATAACAAACAATTTATAATATAGCAGTCATCATGTCGTCATTAACAAATTCAATAAATGCTGTTCGATATTGTTTTTGTTTATACATATAATAATAATAATAATAATAATAATAATAATAATAATAATAATAATAATAAATAAAACAATGTAATTGATACCACATATATCTTTAAATACTAAATATATCATGTATTTGAGTATTAATTTTTCTTTTTGAAAAATGAGTTTAAAACATTAAGATCACTGTAATAAAATGTAAAATATAGGCTAGGACTAGGGGTCGCCAAGAAGTCACTTTGCCCGGGTGAAAAATTTGCTTTGATACGCTCCTGTAATGTTATACTTAAAATTGCCTAAGGATCTCAAAGTGGCATCACTTGGTATCTGAAAGAGGACATTCTATTTCGTAATAAAAAGCAAGGAAAATAACTTTTTATCATATGTTACGGTATGGCGATTTTTACCATTGCTTTCTTCTGGATTGTTAAAAATAAAATGAAATATTTTAAGTTTTACGTCCCACAAGGAGACGGTCATAATTAGAAATGAAGGAAATGGTGGAATGAAGGAAGTAGGAGAAAACGGGAGAACCTCGAGAAACCCCACGCACGAGTATTTGTCGACCACAAAGCTCACTTACGCAAGCCAAGATCGAACTAAGGACTCCATTCACCAGAAGTGAATGCTCTACCACTGAGCCACGGCGGCCCCCTTCTGGACTATTAGTATTTTTGCCACTTGTAAACAAGTTATTTTTGTTGTACTAAAACAATTTATAAAATATAGGTCAACATAACTTTTGTCTAACCTTGTAAAACATAATAGTACTTGTTCAACTCATTAACAATCTCACGGTAAATGTCTTACAAATATATACTATAGTCGTTTAAAAAATAGAAAATTGTAAATAGATTATCACGGCAAAAAAACATACGTATTAGAAGGCTCGAAATGTGAGTCTTTTATGTTTGCAGTCAAACTTATATCCATAAAACATTGAGATAAAAAAATATATTTAAAGAATAATCTGTTTAAAATTGTAATTACATCAATCTTCAAGATAAACTATTCTGGACTTTTATTAAGTTTTACGATATTAGATCTTATTCGTATCAACCAACTACATCTGTAATAAACAATTTGTAAATTTTATAATGATAATAAGAAGTTACCCAAATACGAACTTTAAGCTCTAAATCTAAACTAACTTTCTACAAATATGTTTATGTATATTTTCAACGAACTTAAAAAGTTCGTTACTGAATTCTCTATGTCTGTGTGTTTGTCCGTCTTTCTGTTATTTGCGACTTTTTCAATTTTGAGCCCTGCATTCGATAGAGAATCAAAAACTATCAGGGAGAGTGATTAAATGTTTCTTGTCACTCTTACCGTTCCCAAGGTATTAGCCAAAAAAGGCCGATTTCCAGAGATTTAAGGAGCCATATCTCGGGAACCGTAAGTCATAGAGAAATCATATTGGTGTTGATCAATCTCTAAAAGGATGGTAAATATTTTGGTACGAAATAGTAACCGGTGGCCATTAGTTTGGCAATGACCAGTTGGCCAGTGACCACCAGTTAATATCGGTACCAAAATGTTTACCATCCTCTTAGGTATTGATTATCACCAATATAATTTCTTTATGACTTACCGTTCCCATGATATTGGCCCGAAATGGCCAATTTCTAGATATTTAACGAGCCATAGTTAGTTTGGGAACCATAAGTTGTAGAGAGATAATATTGATGTTGATCAATACCTAAGATAATGGTAAATATTTTGGTACCAAATAGTAACCCGTGGCCACTGTCCAACTGGCCACTAGTTTGGCCAATGGCCAGTGCCCATCAATTAATATCGGTACGAAAATGTTTAACATTCTATTAGTAATTAATTAACACCAATACCATCTGTCTATGACTTACTGTTTCCGTGATATTGGCCAAAAAATTCCGATTTCGGCAGATTTAAATAAATAGTCAAATCTCGGGAACCGTAAGTCACAGATAGATCATATTGGTGTTGACCAATACCTAAGAGAATAGTAAACATTTTGGTACCAAATAGTAACCAGTGGTCACTGCTTAACTGTCTACTGGCCAACTAGCCACCGTTCCCGAGATATTGGCCAAAAAAAGTTCGCATTTCTAGATATTTAAGCAGCCATATCTCTAGAACTGTAAGTCATAGAGAGATGACATTTTACTAATTTTTGCGAGAAAGAGAAGAAGGTGCGGATAAAAAGATTTACTTTTACATCTAGGAACAATCACAGTTATCCTTCCCGCTCCATCTCTCCATTCTTTTTAAGTTCGTTCCAGCAATGCTCTTGGAACATTCTCAACTGGTTTATATTGCTAACTATGAATGTTAGAGATCATTATTATCTGCCATCCTCATGTAGAAATATGAAAATAACTGTATTAGAAAACATTATTATTATTATTATTATTATTATTATTATTATTATTATTATTATTATTATTATTATTATTATTATTATTATTATTATTATTATTATTATTATTATTATTGGTATAAAACTATAGAAAGCAAAACAATTCAATGTATTCTCTATTCTATACAGTTTTCCGTATTTTCAGTTTATATTGAACTGCTGCCTGCAATATTCAGTTGTACAGATTATTTCTTCAAATTCATTATGTTTCTTTTGTGGACAGACTTTTGTGAACACTACTACAAGAAAGTGTCATAAAGTATGGGATATTGACTTCATAAAGAATTACTTGTGAAACCTCTCAAATAGAATGTGTAGCTCATCGTACATAAAATGAGAAAGTGTATTTGTTTAGTAAGCGTATCCAAATATTATTGTGGATTTATTGTATCTCATAGAATTTAAGGTTCAACAATTTTTGTGCATTGGTTACTACACTTCCATTCGAATAAATCTGTCGAGACTTTTAGCAATTTAATATAAAGTTTACTGTCAGTTAATCATTGCATTGTTTTAGTGTTACACGAATATCACAATATTGCGAGCGGTGATGATATTTAAGAGGGCAGACCACTAAATATTTTCCAAAAGCTAACAATTTTTCTTTTGCAAGTTTTTCGTAAGTGAAAAGAGATAATGAAATGTTACTTCCCTCAGTAGTAGATAATGTTATTCTACACCCGAAAATACGAATCGAAAGAATTTCCAGTGTTGCCATCCATAGAAATTACAGTGTGATCAGAATTTGAATTACCCAAAAATCTAGGTTACGGCAGCGACTAGAAAAATGAACTGAACGGCAATTGATGATTTATTATGCTGTCTGTGTTCCTTGTTAATTACTTTTTAAATAATATTTGTATTTTAATTCTTTTGTACTCTTTGTTACAAAATAAATACAAATATTATTTAAAAAATAGTTAACGAGGAACACAGACAGCATTATAAGTCATCAATTGTCGTTGAGTTAATTTTATTAGTCGCTGCCATAACCTAGATTTTTGGGTAATTCAAATTCTGGTCACACTCTAATTTCTATGGATGGCAACACTGAAAATTCTTCCGATTCTTATTTTCGGGTGTAGAATAACATTATCTATTACTGAGTTAAATAACATTTCATTATCTCTTTTCACTACGAAAAACTGGCAAAAAAAATTTGTTAGGTTTTGAAAAATATTTAGTAGTTTGCCCCCTTAAGGCTAATACTCACCGCAAAAGATACATAGCAGAATTCTCTTCTACATGCAACAAGTAGCACTTTCGGAAGAAACTACTTCCTTCTTCGGCTTGCTTAAAATTCAAAAAGGATTTAAAACACGAAGGAGAATGTGGAAGGGTAAAAAAAATGTTAAAAGGTTAAGAAATGTAAAGACAAATCTTCTGTTAAAAAAAAAAAAAATTAAACACATGGGAATAACCACTTACTGTCCTTGTACACTGCAGTTCACTTTTTTTCTTGCTTTCCAGATGGCAAAAGTATATAGTGAAAAGATTACTTCAAATAGTATTTATTTCACCTTTATCCAAATTAAGTATGAGTCTCTCTTTATGGATGTAATATGATTCTATGATATTTCGTTCTGTTGCTGTTTTTGCTTTTTTCAATTAAACATGACTCCACGATATGATGGTTTTAATCTCTAAGGTGCGTTGATAGACTAGGCAACTGTTCCGGGTTCCGAAACTTCGAAGTACGAACATGTTTAGTTATTCTAATGCAAATATTCCTTTTTGTTTGACCTATGTCCACTTGATCACACTCACATTTCACCTGATAGACGCCACTGCTTTGTAGAGGATCAGTAAAAAAATGCCTTAAAATTTGTTATGTATTTGTCAATGGATTTAGGAGGAACTTCTGAAATTTTGATGTTGCAGAATCTTCTTCATTTTTGCCGAAAAATGTGGAATTAGCCTTTTTGCTGTTCTCATGTTACATGAATATTTTTAGTGTTCTCCATCATAATATGGGGATAAGTAATTCTGAATTCCAATCTTGGTGATTGGTCTCATGTTCTTTACTCTACGATAGAAACTGGAGGCATTCACAATTCTATATCCAAATCTTGAAGCTGAAATAAAACATAAAACAAAACAAAACAAAACCTCGTCAGCTTATGATTTTAAAAAACGGTAGTCATACAAATGGGCTTCGTTTTGTAGATTAGTTCCTCATAGTTTTAAGGTGATGTTTGGTTCTATTGATAACTTGAAGACTTTATTCTAGTTTTTTTTTTTTTTTCGTTTCTATTAAAAGTGTTAGGTTTTATTATCAAGCTTGTTAAAATGTTGAATTCCTTTTAATTTATCTTATACCAAAGCTAAAAAGGATATTTTTTCATCGATGTAAGAAGTTTTGTGATTTCCTGTATTTTTAAAGCTAACGCCACGTAGAACCTAAACTACTTGAGAGAGAGAATTTAATGTTGAGGATCGATAAATATCTTCCAATTTCGGTGGTGACCTTGAATATATGCCATGCCATAAAATACTTGCCAATAAACATGAGTTTTTCGCAGCTGGGTTTCTTGACAAAATGTATAAACTCTGCCAAAGATACGCCTAGAAGTTTCAATTTTGTCCGATGGATGTCAAGCGTTGGAGGATGTTTGCTGCCATCTAACGGCGCGATATATAACTTCTTGTATTCTACCATTATACAAAAGTTACATAACTTTGTTTCAATAGTAGAAAACGGAATATTGATAACCACCGTTAAACACCGTTACCGAAATGTTAACTGATTGATACAATTAACGAAATCCTACGATGTATTGTTTCTAGCTATCTATTGCAAAATAAAATTGCTTTCACTCAGAGAGTTATCATACATAGTAGCGGACGCACTAACATTATCGTCTTATAGCACCGACTAGCATGATCTATAAACTTGCTACAGAATATGTTGGCCTTAGAACGGAGAACATTGAGGTGAGTTGTGTGCGCTTACTTAAGGGTTAAGCCGTCTTAAAAACAGTGCATATTCCTTATAATGTTAATAGTGATTCGTTTAAATAGAGGGTAATTTTTAATAGATTGGAATTACCCATATTATTTGTCTCAAAACGTTTTTACTTCTGCGAAAATGATCTCAAGACTTGAGATTTTATAGCACAATGTGTTCAATACGTGACCATTGCTTGGCACGGACATGGCGCAACCTGAAGTCGCCATAAATGTCGAAATTTTCTGCCTCTATGGATTGTTTCACTTTGTGAATTGTTGTAGGTTCGTCTTAAACACACCCAGTAGTTTCGAACTTCTGCACTATTCTTCAGACTGTATATTTGCATGGTTCATCCCGCATATTAAACTGACTGTGGTAGTCTCTTTGAGCCTGAACAACAGAGTTCCCGTTACTGTAATTACATTTCGCAATGAAGATCCTCTGTTCTGTACTGTATACTTCTGTTTGTCTCTTTTGGGGGATCACGATTCCACACAGTTCATACTCCACACAGCTCACCTGTAATGCAAAGGAAGACATTAATTCAGAATTGCTGTGTCTATACTCTGTTTCTTCCTCGTTTTTTCAATCAGCTAACTTGAAATAAGAATTTTTTTGTTTCTGTTGCTGATGTAAACAGACGTAGACCTAGCTAAAAGGATTATGGTTATAATTATTTTCCCCAATCATGTTATTCCTAAAAATACAAATACAAACCATTAATACTGCATATTCTAATTTTTAAAAACAAAACAGATGGTTTAATGTATTAATTACTACACTATAGGTTCTCAATTTCAAAATTTCAAACATCAGGCGTCAGAGACTATTATTTTATGCTCAGTGTATTAAATTCACATCAGTTTCGTTTTTAGTCAATCAGGTAAACAGAAATATAATTTCTATGAAAAATTACTAAATATTAGTTTTTATTGTGTTTTCAGTTGATAAAACAGCATAAACATTTAATATCAAGATTCATTGCTCATATAATGAATCACCAATAGTCGGTCTGTACACTTGAAAGATTTGTTGAGTTATTTTTGTGACTATGATGTATTGCTAAACGGATGCTGTAGTGAATTTTGTTTCCCATTTCTTTGATGTACTGTAGAATATAATGTAAATTGATGGCGAGACTGATTTTGTAGTTGTCTATTATTTTATCCATGTGACTATTACATCTGCTACCGACATGTACCAATTGAATGTGTTTAAAGGTTTATCACTCATTGCTTTTTGTTGCCTTTATTCTGCTTCTGTATTTTGTGCGCTGAAATTAGGACTGTGAAACAATGAAGATTTTCTGTTTGAGTTAACAATTTATTCAGTGGTGGCAAAATATGAAGCACGCAATGAAATCACAAATATATGTTTAAAGTGATAGAAATAGCATAATAAGCGTAATTTCAGTACGTTTTTATTTTAAAGCTAGGGACATCCAAAGTGAATTAGTATTTGTTGGTGCGAGAGAATGATTTGTTGGTGCGAGAGAATGTGTTCATAAAATACGATAGTGGTTACGTTATATGTTCTTGTCGTTCCAACCAGATTGTCTGTACACGCTGATGAATTCCAACTATTAGCAAGAAGAACTGAATGAAGAACGGTAACGTAGACATTCATATTTGAGCCACACAAGAATATCTACACTGAGAAAAATCCGTTATACGAACAGCGGTATACTGTTCAAATAAACAGGATCCGCATGCTTACTACGGAAATCAGTACGGAGCGTACGTTATCCTTACGCTACATACGTACTGCCCTTTTTCTCGCTTAGATGTTGTATCATACTAATGAAGGATGCCTGACAGCTTTCCGTATATTGCATACGTATACATATGTTACATACGTCAGCTATATGTTACATACGTCGATCTGTATGTGAGATCCTGACCGCCTATGTACAGTTCTTTCGCTCGTACCGGAAGTACGTTTGTTCTGAACACTTACGCGGAAAGTATGTTTATAATATACTTTTCCAGTTATACGTTAGCTGTATCTTAAGTCCAAAAACTACAGAATTTACACATGTAACCTACGCCACATACGTTTTTTTCTCACAAGGGACATGTTTTGGTTCGAACGCGAGGATCAACATAAAACTTGGTAGACATATAGAGGACTAAGTACTGACCACTGTATGGTATGTCATTCCCGTGTAAAACTCGTTTTCCGCCGACAGCGCCACCTATCCTTGGAAACACTAGCAGTTAAATTCCCCGTTATAGGTGTTGAGTGAAGATCAGTCAGGTGCGTTAGCGTGTGGTAGTAAGCTCCAATTAGTGTTAGGTGTGGTAGTCAGTGTGGAAAGATGGGGCGGACTGTTGGCATTAACCCCCTTCATGTAGTTGAACTCCTAAAAGACAAACTAAGGCGCAGATTTAAGAATCAAACATCAGTTGGATCAGAAGATGAGTATATGAGTATCTGAACTGCTATCATAGATATCTTGCTGTGTCGTGCCATTTTTTTATCATCTCTGGCGAGTGTCGATGTGGTATCATTTCTAATTCATCTTCGTACTCATTGATAATTAAATTGCACCAACATGTCGCAAACGACTCATCTTCTGCTCCAACTGATGTTTGATTGCTAGAGATTGATTGCACAGTTCGGGGATCAAACATTGTCAAGGACGCGTGTATGCATGACACGAAAAGTTCAAGGAAGGACGAGAACGTGTGGAAAATCAGCAACACGATCGCCGTCCTCGGACCAGCATTACGGATGAAAACATTCGTGCGGTTAAAGGCATTATTGACGACGATCGACGAGTAACAGTATCAGAAATTGCAGAACAAGTCGGAATCAGCTATTGGAGTTGTCAAGCAATTATCAAAAACGGCCTAAGTTCCGTTAAGTGTGTTCCAGATGAGTCCCTTACCTTTTGACCGAAAATCTGAAGTTGAGACGTTTGGAGGTCTGTCAGAGGCTTTATGCGGAAGAAGGTGATGCATTTTTGAGTCGGATCGTCATCTGCGATTAAACATGGGTTCATCTCTACACTTCTTTATCCAAACAAGCCAGTAAGGAGTGGCGGAGGAAAGGGGAGGCAGCACCGGTGAAAGCCAAGACTCGACTGTTAACTGGCAAAGTTCTTTCAACAGTTTTTTCGATCGGCGAGGCATTTTGCGGATTGACTTTTTACATGAGCGACGCACAATAAATGCTGAATACTACTGCGAGCTGTTGAGCAAGGCGAGAGTTGCATATCGCCGCAAAAGACGAGACCAATCGATTCGACAGATCCTACTCCTACACGACAATTTAGGACCCCATACTGCAGCTTGAACTGTCTCGAAGCTACAAGAAATGCACTGGGCTACACGTGAACATCCTCCTTACAGCCTGGACTTATCGCTCTGCGATTTCCATTTGTTCGGACCGCTTAAAGAAGCTCTAGGAGGGCAACGATTTGAAGATGACGAGAGTGTGAAAGAGTTCGTGCGCAACTGGCTGGTGACACGACCCTGTTCTTTTTACGATGAGGGCATCAAAAAGCTGCCCATACGCTGGGACAAGTGCATTTCCAAAGGAGGAAACTATGTGGAAAAATAAATTGTGCCTTGTGGTATTCAATAAATGAATTTAAGTAAAAAAAAATAAATAAATAAATAAATAAATAAAATCCCGTTTATATTTGATCCGCCCTCGTATACAAAATTTGGTGGCTCTAGGTGACTCCTTTCTATACGAAAAGCGGATTATACATACGCACATACACATTGTTTTATATACCTAGGAATTTGTATTGTAAGGTTCCATACCTCCACACACAGTAACCACAAGTTTCTGCTCGTAGTATGAACATATGTTATAGCTTTCAAAAACGGGAGAAGACTACCAGAAAGATATAAAGAGGATTCGCAAAAACTACGAAGAAGGCAGACCTCCACTCATGGGTCTCCCCTTCAAGAAGATGCCTATAAAGGAAGACCTCAAAAAGAGAAAGCTATCAGTTTACTGCTGATCGCTCACCCATTAACACATTCTTCTGGGTCCGCCATGGGCTATGAAGAATTCCCTTAAAACCATCTCCTGAGGTTGCTAAAGGAAGGAGAATCCTTTAATCACCTACTCCCGGGGCTGCCAAGAGCTACAGAGAAATCCTTTAACTATGTACCGAGGCTGCTGTGAGCAAAGAAGATATTCTTTATTAATCCATTCCTGAGGCTGCATTGAGCGAAGGAGTTATCTTCATAACCTGTCTAAGGCCATTACGAGCTGAAGACAATTGAATCTTTATTCCGAGGCCACTTCTGTGTGCCGCGGACTTTATTGAACTCTGAAAACATTTAGAGACTTACAAGAACTTTGTAAAATCTGTTACGAGACTTTATTTTTTATAGTAATAAAAAGTGATGGGTTTAAATCCTGGATTTGTTATTTAAGACTCTACCATTGCAGTATATATTATGATTGTCTACACGAACATAATTAGAATAAATTGTAACGTATTTCACCTTCTAAAAGATTACTTTAAGATTCTGAGTAAATTAGCAGATAACTCATCCTGCTGTATAATGTTTCACAATCAAAAAGTCACCAATTAAACACAATGGTGGAATTGTTTCCAAAATGTATGCCACAAGATGTACCAACTCCAGGATCTGTTGTAGAAGGGAAGACACATAACTGGGTTATGCAAAAAATGTTTGTACTACCTACAACAAGATGATCCATCACTTTGGAAGCGATCATTGTCCTTAGCGCTCCTTTGTGTCGACGTTCTAGAGAAGACAACTTTAACCATAAAATTGGAAAAACAAAATCTACCAAGATGCAGTGCCTTTCTCAGAACTAATCTAAATGCCGGCAACAGAAGATGGAAACTTTCCACTTAAGGAACATACTTCATCTCTCATAAAATATATTATGCTCAATCTTCAACTTAGAAAACAACAAAGAACATAAACGTACCTACGTTGGCAATGTGAAAAATCCTTGACCTGACAATGAAAGGCTGTTGTTTTAGGTTAAAAACACGTTTAATTTTCTACGTAGTCCCTTCTTTAGGTCAACATACTTTGTCCAACGTTTATCCACTGAACAGATTCCATCCTTGAAATGCAATTCTGGAAGATCTCCAAAGTACTGGATTCATCTACGGCTCTCGTAACCTCTTTATTGACTCAAAACATTTTCCACCCAAAATTTTCTTTAGAAATAGACAGAAATCAGAGGGCGTGAAATCTGGTGAATAAGATGGTGTTCCAATAGTTCGTATTGCAAATCCCCAGTTTTCTAATTGCCAAATCATCTTGTCCTGTCCTGATAAAAGATCTTTTCAGACTTTTTCTCAGCAATGTTTCATTCAGTTTGTCCAGAGGACTTACGTTGCAAAAGGCCAAAGCAACTATTATTTTACCATTTGCAAGGTAATCAATAAGAAGAAGTACTTCCGTAGCCCACAAAACATTGGCTCACTTTGCGCTAGATGAAATTGACTTCCTCTTCGATGAAATTTAATACTGTTTCATTTCTAACGTTAAGTGGTAGACTACTTCTCATCCACAGTATCAAATCGGCACACTCAGATTCTTTCTAAAATTATCCAAACATTGGTGAGAAGTACATTTGCACTCAGCATTCAATAAATGTGGCACCCATGTTGCAGTTTTTTTCATATTTAATTCTTAACGTAAAATGTACTGCACTCTTTCTTCATACATGCTTATAGCATCAGCTACTTCATACATCTTTAATCGCTAATTGTCCAGTACTATATTATGCACTTTCTCGATGATTTCGTATATGGTTGCACTTTCAAGACGTCCTCCATGTGAACCATCTTTAAGAGAAATATGGCCAGATTTCAGTTCAGCTGTCCTTTTTTTTAACTGTTGAAAATGAAGTACCAGACTCCTTATAAACCTTCACCAACTTCAGATGAATTTCCGTGTGCTATAAACTATTTATAACGACACGGTGTTCCAATTTGTCCATTAGAACGAAATATAAGCAACATATCTGCGTTCAAAAACCTTTTAAACAAAATTATTATGTATAGTTCGCACACAGACAAAATCAACTTTTCGCTTGGAAGGTCAAGACTTAAGGTAACGTTATTGAAGAGTAAGAGATAGGTAAGTCTCTTGTTCGTCATGTTAACAATGACAAGGTACTAACTCTTCGTAATGGAGGCCGCATTAGAATCAATTCATTCCTGTTCCCTGATAACCTTTTGATATTTTTACTGTTGATAAGAAAAGCTGGTTTATAATTGGTTTCTACTATAGATCAAGTTGCTACTTGATTTACGTTGTTGGAAAACATGTACCGACGTAACAAGAGCAAAATTTTGTTGATATCAACGTTATCTCTATGTAAGGCTGAGAACTTTTCACCTTGCTCACATAAGAGGGAACATATAAACGAATGTTTCCCCCGCTCTCTCAGAAATAACAGAACGTCATTGAAAATATAACACAAGATCAAGTTCTAGATAATACAACAAAATCATAATAGATCAAGTTGTAGAGGAGATCACCTAACAGTTTCATAAATTGGGTATTTTTCTTTCCGTCTTTATCACCAAACCATCTGCATAACTCAACTAAAACGTGGGGACCGCGGTGGCTCAGTGATAGAGCGTTCACTTCTGGTGCTTGGGGTCCCGGGTTCGATCCCAGCCACTCCCACTTTCTTCATTCCACCATTTCATTCATTACTCATGATCACCGTCTCCTTTAGCCTCACCGGCGTAAGCGTGGGACGTAAAACTCAAAGTTTTAATTTCATTTTTTCAACTAAAACGTATACTCAACATAACATCAGATTCTGCAATCTACGTTCTTACCCAAATAACAGGAAACGCCAGATTAGCATCATATTATTACAAAAAAGATGTACGACATATTAACTTCGAAAATATCCTGTCATATCTATCTAACAAACGTTAACCGTACAAGTTCAGGCACAAGAAATGTCGATTCTATTTATGAAGATAGAAGAATTAGAGCCATACCAGTTTCTGATTTGACGAAAGTGGTTCCAACTTCTAAAATGGACAAAATACCACGAGCTTTCACATCCCATTTACTCTGGATTGGAAAATATACTATTAATGATGATGAGAGGAAGGGCTGTTTAGTGGAGTTTAGGTAATATGGAGTAATAGCATTTCTCTCTTTGATCTCTCTTCAGTCTAGTGAACAACAGAATAAAATGCTTTTAAATTACAAGTAGTGGCAACACTTAATTTTCCTTATCAGGAATTGGATTTCTGAAATAGTGAATCTAAACAATCCACCACAGCAAAATGTCTTTGTAAGGAAGAATATTTCTGTATCCAGACATACAAAGACCTTTTCTTTTTCAATACTGTGTGACCATTCATTACTCGTGGCACTTCCATTTAGTCTGTTTTAGATAAAAGTGAATAGTTTTAAGATGTGTCTGAATCAGTGTATAGGCTAATTTTAACGCCGCAGACTAACTCCCAAATACCTTAAGATACCTTCAACCCAAAATATGAGTTACATTTAAACATTGAACCCTCTCCCAACCCCTATATGGTTTCTTTGTCATTACTCCATTACTTAAAGATTTTTGTTTATTGTAGTGGACAACAGAGTAGGTGGAGGTACAACGAGGAATGACAGAGTAATCATATTGCGATAATTTTTTTTATATCTCTTCATATTGCGAATTTTTAAAAGTATTGTGGTTGTTCACCTACTTTATGTATCTACTTTCAAAGTAACCATTTTTATGTGAACTGTAGCCTTTTAGCTCCTCTGCGTCGTGTTTACTATTTTATAATTTAGCCACTTATGCCCACTTTGTGGTAGAGTTACCTTTGAAACAGTGTTATGTTTCAAACTAACGAAAAAAAAGATAGGACTTCATACAGAAGGAGGCTTGATACACGGATGTAGAAACTCCCACAATAAAGCACGTAACTCAATCTTACAACAGCAACTTCATATTGAAATACTCTGTTACCTATATGTTTGAGTTATCATCCAATTAGCAATTTAGATACAGTTGGTTATTTAGCATGAGACGTTTGATCCGAGACTTTATTCTTTACAGATGGATACTTGTAATTTATACTACCCTCAAAATCACAAACTTATTTTCTCCACATCTGACTATCAGTCAGCACTTCTTAAAATTATTCTCTGTTCCAGGCAACCTGATAGTAAACTCCCCTACCTCTCACCACTTACCACTGCAGAAGGGGAAAGCAAGTCATTGGCCTTCACAAGGAGAGAAGCTTTTCTATTAATCAGAATCGTGTAAACTCTAAATTCATACGTCAATTCGCTCGCATCTGATGTTGAGAAAGCACTGCTGTTCGTTTTAGCTATCAACCCCGAGTAACAATCAACTATTTTTATTTTTTGTCATGTAGAAAAGTATTGCATATTATTTATATACTAAAGTTTACCCTACTGTAAAACACTTTATTGTCTTAACAAATATCGAAAACATTAAAATCAATAAGACCTCAATCTGCCCAATTTTCTATGAAGTGGAAGTTGATCCCTAACGCGAATACAAAAACGGGAACTGCCGAGTTTCGAAAATAAAATGTTGATAAAAGTATTTGGAGCAAAAAAGGCATACATTCAGATGAATTAAAACGCTATGCAAGCTTTTATTTCACAGCTACATGTCACCGTATAGAAATAGTAAAGTTAATATGTACACCTTGTCTCAAAAAGGTTGAGCGCATTCTTTATTGGTATTTTGAGGCAAAAATTTTCTAAGTCCAGCTTCGGGTATCTTCGGGAAAAAGTAAGCCAGGTTCGAACCTCCAAGCCAGCCTTTGCAATCGGGAAAAAGTTTGCAGATGTGTTTTTCTTCTTTTAAATATAATAAGACTTGTTACCAAGTGTTTAAAAAAGCAACATTGATTGAAATACTTAATGATACAATATTTCGAAACCTTTTTTTTTTTAATGTTAGCACATGCTTGTTTGTCATTTAGCTCTCCATACGTAATGGAACATTTAAATACGTTAAGGAATCTTTCCATATGTAAAAGAATGCTCAAAGTTAAGAAATAGAACATAATTATCGCCTGAGTACTAAAATAAAAGTCAAAGTAGAACAGAAACAGCGTTTGTAATGGATATGAATGTCATAATTATCTTGAGATCCGTTACACCTCGCTAGAAGGTTGTGTTAGCTCATTGGTAAGCTGTCGGATTTTAAATCATAAGGTTGAGGGTTCGAATCCCGTCTAGGCTAATCCTTTTTTTAAAATTATATTTTCCGCAATGCATGAAAAATTATATAAAATAATTACATTAGAATACATAAGTTGTGTATATATAACATAATCATTGCAGAACATAGTAATTATTATGTTTAAAATATAACATCTGAGATAATTTTCACAGTAGGTCGGTATTATATATGAGGATGTAAATACAAGTTAGGAAAATCATTTAATAGCAATAAATAAGTTATGTAGTGTATTTATTTGCATCTATTTGTCATACAGATGTAACTTCTCAATATTCTCATTACAGCATGTCATTTACATTCGTGAAATACAATATATTCCTACGGATATAGAAAGTGTATAAACAGAGTATCCAAAGTCGTATCCTGCTTCAAGATACATAACTTTTCCCGATCCCCTTAACGTCACGGGAAGAAACACAAATTCTCTTTAGAACGGAATGTCGTTACTTAGAGTCTCATTCGAATACGTTGAATATGCTTTTGTATATTCATCTCTCTCTCTCTCTCTCTCTCTCTCTCTCTTTCGCTTTGTTTATGTGTGTGTGTATGTGTGTTGCGGAATATCCCAAGTTGAATACAACATTTGCCAAGTATATGAGGATCATTGTCATCGAATACCAGAAATTGAAAATCGTATTTCTTCAGATTGGGTTTGCGTGTTCATGTTAGCTCACTGGTAGAGTACGGACTTGCCAATAAAGAGGTCTTGAGTTCAAAGCCTACAGATAATTATCATTCTTTTGTTGGTAGGATTGCACAGAAATCGGATACAAGGAGTGGTTTACTTCTAGAAATATTTTCAGAAGCGTTTAGGTAGCCCTGAAAAGGGCTGTTTTCGGGAGTTAAGGCTGGGACATTAATATTGTGTCCAAGACCCTTCTGAATTTATTACACGCTCCATTCTTCTGGGCATGGAATCTATTACATGGGTGACAAATCTATCTCCTTCCCCTACCTCCAGCCATGCTTCGGAAACAAGATGCCACAGGTCATCCTGAGTTCTTGGTGGATCTGCCTCAGGTCAACTTTCCCTTAGAGTACGCTTCACTTCTGCCCACATATTTTCCATGAGATTGAGGTCTGCTCCACGAGCGGCCAGTCGATTAAATCAATCTCAGGATGCCCTGCGAACCATTCCTGAATCACACGGGAAGTATGTATTGGCGACTGGTATTGCTGGAACTGAATTACACCATCAGGCTGAAATACTCGTACAGATAGCACCATGATATTACTGATAATGTCTAAGTACTGAGCATTGTCCAGATGTCCTTCAATTCTATGAAGCTGTCCTGCTCCGCGACTGGAAATCCAACCCCAACATAAAATAGATACATGGCCACTGCGATTGCAAGCAGCCACATATCCATGGTCATATCGGGTGCCTCTCGGACGATACACAAAACGGCGTCCCTCCTTTGATGTTGTGAATATGGATTCATCTGAGAAAACTACGTTTTCCCAATTGAGACCCACATTCGCCTGTGCAAACGCGAGACGGTAAATTTTGTGGTCGCCTGAGAGTTTTTCCTTCACGGCAGCAACACGGCCACGTAACCCAGCATGACGAAGCCTTCGCAGAGCTGTATGCTTACTACCAGGAAAGAGAGAAACTTCCCTTAGCTGTCTAGACGTCCTTAGTGGGTCTAACCGGGCTTCGTTTACTAATCTCGCATCTTGGGCTTCGGTTGACACATGCGGACGACCAGGAGATCGTAAATTATCAGTCTGACCTGTAGCACCATATTTCCGAATCCATCGCCTTCCTGTAGAGGCCGGGACACCTACTCGCCTGCTAGCTGCAGTTGCAGAATAACCTTCCAACTCCCATAAAGTAATTACTGCTGTACGTCTATCCATAGTTACCAATGTTCTGAGCTGTGAGAAGGAAGCAATAGGTAAAAGCTAGTACCTGACGTGTGATTGGTTACTTGCACGACACGCCTATTGTGGGGAACAGCGTTGCCAGATCTAGCATAATGATGCTAGATCTAGCATAATTTGCATGTCTCTAGCATCTAGCATCTTGCTTTTAGCATCCTGCCCAAATCTAGCACAATTTCAGCAAGTTTATCAAAAAGCCGTAAAACCTGAAGATGAGAAAGAAGTTGGTCGTGGGAAGAAAAAGAACGGCAGAAATGTATCCTCTTCCATTGATTCATACAGTCGGTAAACCATACAGGCAGTCTTATTTTTCGAAGTAAGTTCGAAACGTCTTTGGGCTTTTTTTGTGGCTCCACCCAGGGTTTTCTAATCCTTTAACTCCGACGCATGGGCGGAGCTATGGGGGCCATTCTCCCCCCAACTTTTTGACAACTTCACCATCTTTATTTCTGACTTCATGATCATATTTATTCCTGAAATGACAGCTCCGAGACCGACCAAAAATCTTCCCCCCCCCCCAGCAGACGATTCCCAACTCCGCTTATGCTGCGAAGTAATTTTCTTTCAAAATATGTAAACAAAAACTTTGCATTCATTTATACGACATATACGCCATTGAATCTGGCAACGACTGCATTAATTTAGTTGAGTTAAAATTTTGGTGCGTGAAGTATTGAGTTCTATCCATGCATTCTTGCTCTCTGTGTATTTTAAGTTACGTTATCGTATCTCAACTTCGTTTTTTTAAACTCCTGAATTAGTAATTATGAGGATCTAGCATAATTTGACCGAATCTAGCATAAGTTCGATCAGGTTTTGGAATAATTCCGAGCTGTGAGTCTGGCAACGCTGGTGGGGAACGACTTGGTCAACGACTCGCGAAAGAAATCTGAAAATGGTGCGCCGTAATAATAATATTAAAAACAGTTTTTATAAAGGAATATTAATACATACGAAAAGCTGTTTAAAGAATGAATTGTTATACTGACTTTACACGTATGAAAACATATACCATATACCAAACAGATTGAGCGATATGATGATAGCTGTTTTGAGACAAACACTTTCGAAGTCCAACTTCGGGTATCTTCGGAAAACAGTAAACTAAAGCTGCTGGTTCGAACCTCCAAAGCCAACCTTAGTAATCGGGAAACGATGTACAGATATGTTTTTCCTTCTGTTAAATATAATAAGACATGTTCAAATGGTATTAAGTGTAGAAAAAAGTAACATTGAAATACTTAATGATACAATATTTCGAGACTATGTATTCACACTCTCGTTTCGTCATTGTGATTTCCATACGGAAAAGAGCATTTACGTATGAGCTCAGTTATATTTCAGAAGCAGCTTCCGAAAAGCGGTCATATTAGCTCAGTGGTACACCACCGAGCGCTTAAATCGTGAGTTCGATACCCGTTCAGGTGAAATTCTTTTATGATATTTTACTTTCCTCAATGCATGAAAATTATGTAAAATAGTTACATTACAATTCATCAGTTGTATATATCAGTTGAATATATATATTCATATCATCAGTTGTATATATCAGTTGAATATATATATTCATATCATTTCACGACATAAGTAATTCTTATCTTTAAAATATAACATCTGAGGTATTGACAGAACGTCGGTGTGTTATGTGTGAATATTGAATACAAATTTAAAAAATCGTGTAATAGCAATAAATAAGTTATGTAATGTATTTATTTGCAGCTACTTTCATCGCAGATAACTTCTCAATATTCGCATTACAGCATTTAGGTAGAGCATTTCGAAAATCGGATCGTGGTCCAAGACAAAAAACTAGCTAGCCCCAAACTGTCACGCAAGAAATTCGCGAATCGCAAAAGTAAAGTGAAGAGATTGAGAGCGGCAATTCCTTAATCGCTCTCTCTCAACTCTCTCTTATCTGCATTTATACACATAAAAGTGTATGTATGTATGTTCCAACATAACTCATGCATGCCTAGAGCAGGGTTTCTCAACCTGGGAGTCGCGGCCCCTAGGGGATCGCGAAGATAGGCGGAAGAGATAAATATAGTTAGAATCTAATACCAGAAATTATTTTTAAATATTATTTTTAATTTTGTTCTGATAAGCATACTTTTATTTTTTATACACACTGTAAAGAACAATAAAAAATAAGTCTACTGAACATTTTCAAAGGGTGTAGAATTCGTGTTACTATTCGGTTCAAAGTCTCTTGTCGTCGCGAATTCTGTCGAGAAATTTGAAGCTTAAAATATACAAAACGATAATCATGCCTGTTGTTCTGTATGGTTGCGAAACATGGTCGCTTACTCTGAGGGAAGAACATAGACTGAAAGTATTTGAGAACAAGATCCTTAGACGAATATTCGGACCCAAGAGGAACGGGAATGGGGAATGGCGGAAACTTCATAACGAGGAACTACATAATTTATACGGTTTACCCAACATTGTTAGGGTCGCCAAGTCTAGAAGGCTTAGGTGGGCAGGTCATGTAGCTAGAATGGAAGAAAGTAGAAACGCTTTCAAAATCTTGACTGGAAGACCAATCGGAAAACGACCATTAGGAAGACCTAGGCGCAGATGGGAGGACAATATTAAGATGGATCTCGCTGAGATAAGAATACAAAGTAGAAGCTGGATCCAATTGGCTAAGGATAGAAGTCAGTGTAGAGCTTTTGTGAACGCGGCATTGAACCTCCGGGTTCCATAGGCCATAGAGTTAGTTAGTTAGTAGAGTTGTTTAAAAATGAATTTAAATCAAAGAGGTATGATATAAAACTAATGAGAACTGTATATAGAAATACTAGAAAAATACACATGCAACAAAACCTGCGCATTGAAATACAATTAAAGTTAAAACCTAATGAGATACCTAAGCATGGTGTAATTTCACTAGTGCAGCAATGTCCGGTTCAATCTTCATGACGAACATTATCAAACCATTTTCAACTGATAAGCGATTTCTTATCTTTGTTTTTATGTTTACCATAAAAAAAAACACACTTTCGCACAAGTACGATATAGCAAATGGAATTATTACTTTTAAAGCAGCAATCCCCAGACCAGGATATTCTTCTCTCCTCATCAGGCAGAACTTGTCCAAGTCTTCGTTACAAAAAACCAGTTGCAAAGACTTGTAGCATGATCATTCTATTATTTGGTCAAGAAGTTGTGGGCTTAGATCGGATACGTTAATGGCCTCTTCAATGAAGGAGTTTAACATCCATCTTGAACCAGCACCTTCGTCATTGGGAATATAGATATTACAGTTACTGTATCCACTGTCAGTGCGGGGCGCCGAAAAAAGGGGCCACACATTTCGGAGGAAGTGTGTTACTCATGTTAGGAAAGTACATGTGCACATGTGTAAAATAGAAGGAAAAACGTAATAAAATGTGCTCAAAATTAAGGAAAGGTAGGGCTTATTTTGAAAATGTTATTGAGCTTCGTGCCAACCATGGTGGTGCTTCGTAGCTAGTCTGTCGACGTCACTCATATATACGGTGACATCGTACTATACTCTCGCCCCGGGCACTGATTTTCCATGGCACTGTTCACTATAAACAAAAAAATGGATTCTACTATTATAGAAATAGGTATGTTAAAAATCTCACACAAGCTTATTATAAAACAAATTATAAAAGGGTCGCTGGCAAGAGCGTGTGATAAAAGGGGATCGTGATAGGAATTAGATTGAGAACCACTGGTCTAGAGTAATTTTAACCACATTTCTTATAGTTTCAAAAAGATTGCTGTCGGGTTACCTATGGTGAATGGGAGGGGGATACATATAAAAGATTGCTAGAAAATGATCGATATTAGATTCATAGTTTTCGGGGTCGCTTAGATAAATAGTGAGACTTTCAATTTCGCTTAACTCCGATTAAGCTCTCATTAGTAGGGATGGGCACGAACGACTTTTCTTTGAAACTCGACTCGACTCGAAACAGACATCTTTGAGGTCTACTCTTGGACTCGGCGCGAAAAATATCTTCCAACTCGACTCGGATTAGAGTCAAGTCGAACCAAAACGAGCCAAATCCTGTGTGTAGTCCTACCTAGACAATACATAGACAATATTTATTCTATCATCAATTATACTACTGTTACTACAAATAATAATAATAATAATAATAATAATAATAATAATAATAATAATAATAATAATTATTATTATTATTATTATTATTATTATTATTATTATTATTATTATTATTATTATTATTATTATTATTATTATTATTATGACAACACCGTGTACAAACATGAACAATAGATGGTTAGTAAAGGAATATTAAAAGCTAGTTGACTGCCGACGTCGGTAGTCATGAACTCTACAAGGCAAAGATATCGTTCATTACTCTAAGCTGTAAGCGTCGGTGGACTACAGATGGTCAACTATTGACCTCTCGCCAGAAATTGGTGGCCCCGCAGCGACGATCCGTGGTGGCCCAAGTTCCATTTTGAAAACTTTACCACCAGCAGCAGAGACGCGATGAAACGCCAACGAACCACAAAATTACTCTCCCAAAATATGTCAAAATGCCTATATGTGTGATTTGTTTATATTTAGGTGAATCAAAAAAACACAAAACAAATACCCGGGGTGGACGCAAACTATCAATATTACGATTACTAGGCACGTGTTCTCCTGACTTCCCCACGGAAACGATCATAAAAGGCTTGGTTGTTGAAGGATAAATCATTGACGTCTTAATTTAGCCAATCAGACAAACCCCTACATTTCGAGTTCTAGAAGGTGATACCGTGAACCGTTTCAGATTTATTGCTTCCTGGTGGAGTACTATCCATGAGCAAAATTTGAGCATAATAGCCGACATGCATCTTCAGTGCCTCTTATCTTTAGTACAATTTTAACCAGAGATGGTGTGGGTCAATGAAAATTTGATCCACGACCCACCATGACCCACTATCACCCACCACCCAAATGCCCCATTGGCCCACTCTGACCCATCAACCATCGTGATCCACTCTGACCCACCACCAACTATGAACCACTCTGAACCATTGCGACCAACTCCGACCCACCAAAACCCATCGACATCAACTCTGACCGATGGCCCACGTCCTCCTCTCCATTGACTAAAGAGGTTACACTTGTAATAAAACAAGACTGTGAAATTATCACTTATCGGAGTTTGAATTTCTACCGTCAATGGCTCAAGCACCTCTCTGTTACAATACTGGTGGGTCTGACCTTTACGATATATAATGGCAAAGTGTTTCTCATCTTCCAAATTAAAATGAATTTAAATTTATCATATATAATTATTTCTTTGTTGCCTTACAGATACATTTCAGTAGAAAATAGGGTGAAATTTGAAAGTTTCAAATCAAGGAAAAGTAGACCAACGTAAAAAAAAAAAAAAAAAAAAAAAAAAAAGAGAGAGAGAAACTAATTTTCTATATAATTAAGCATGCCGTACTAATTGAAAATGCCCATGTTACAAATTTTATGGCCATTTTTCTCTAACTTTATGGCTTGATTGCCTTATGCTCGGAACGCTCCATACATTAAACACCAGCTTCAGCAATTATAAATAGAAAGCAGTGGGTATAAAATTCAAAAAGAACTTTAGTATGCATTACTCAATTTGTTTCTCAACTAATATCAATCGTTTTCGATTATTTTTACAAATCAACCCACTACCAATTTCCAATATATAGAAAATGCACCCCCGTCCCCCCGCCCATAAAAGATAATTTTAAAAAATGCCAGGACATATTTTCTTTATTTTTAATAAAGAGTTATATGTTGAATTTCAGCTCTCAGTTGAACGGCTTGTAAGATACTAAATTTTTCGCAAAAATTCGGACTTCTACTCCCCCTAAGGATATGTATTATAATGAAAGTGACACGCGTATGGTAACTTCCCAGTTGGGAATGGAGCCTGATTATATACCAAACGTCAATTCATTTGACTTTGCAATTTGACCGTGATGATTACGCAGACATAGTTACTTTCAATTTTTTATGATACATATCCTTATTTCATATGTTACAGATGATTCAAAAATATTTTTTCAAGCAGTTAGCTCCTCTAGAATCTCACAGGCTGCATCCCAAAATCCAACTCCTACTATCCTATGACAATCCAAAAGTGACTGAACTTTTTTTTATTAGGAACAAATGACAAAAGAAAAATGGAGATCTTGAAAGTAAAATGTAGAAAAGCTCGGTGCCCCCAATAACTACATATTTCTCCACCCCTTCATCCCGAACTTAAAAATAAAACTTAATTCGAATATGGTTAATTAGTGAATTTATTACAGTTAAATTCCACTCACTACATGCTACAGCTACAACTATGTAACAAAAAATAACAACTGTGAAACATGTTCTGAATTACTATTAGATTCCTTACGCTATTATTAAACATATTAGAATAGTAAAAGAGGATTGTTCGTGAAATAGTATATTTGCTCTTGATTTATAACTTTTTCATACGGAAAAAATTAAAATATTGTTCAAGTTTTAAACTTTGCACTCTGCAAATATGTTGCCCTCTAGGCAATGGGACTAATGTGAAATATGGACTAATGTGGACTAATGGGAAATGCTGCACTGTTAGCGGCGCTGAAAACTTACGATTCGATTCTAATATCGAATGATTTCGATATCTTTATGTCGCTACGTAACCACCCTGGGTGCTAATGGAAGCTTAATTGGACTTGAATTGAAAGTAGAACTATTCACCTAAGCGACCACGAAACTATAGATTCGATACTAATATCGACCCGTTTCTAGTATTTTTGATATGTATCCCGACAGTACTCTTTTTCCAGACTGTAAGAAATATAGTTAAAATTGCTCTAGATATATCAGAATTATGTTGAAATACACACATAAATCCACTTTTATATTCTGTATAAATAGAGAGTGAGCGAGCGAGCGAGAGAGGCCGACTCAAGGCATCACCTCCTCCACATTGCAAAAGCATATATCAGGAATTGAATTGAAAATCTATGTAAAGACTTTCTGCTGTGGCATGCTTCATAAGGACAATTCCAGTCTGCTCACGTGACCTTTGGGGTTCATGAATTTTTTTTGCGAGCGTTCCGACTTTGGATTCTCTGTTTATACCTTCTGTTTATGCATCGAATAACTTTTCAAGAACATAAATGACATTCTGTATTATGAATGTTGAGGATTACCCTCTATATGACAAATAGCTGCAAATAAATACACTACATGATTTATTTATTGCTATTGAACGAGTTTCTTAACTTGTATTTACATCCTCATATATAATACCGACCTACTGTGAAAATTATCTCAGATGTTATATTTAAAACATAATAATTACTATGTTCTGCAATGATTATGTTATATATACACAACTTATGTATTCTAATGTAATTATTTTATATAATTTTTCATGCATTGCGGAAAATATAATTTAAAAAAAGGATTAGCCTAGACGGGATTCGAACCCTCAACCTTATGATTTGAAATCCGACAGCTTACCAATGAGCTAACACAACCTTCTAGCGAGGCATAACGGATCTCAAGATAATTATGACATTCATATCCATTACAAACGCTTTTTCTGTTCTACTTTGACTTTTATTTTAGTACTCAGGCGATAATTATGTTCTATTTCTTAACTTTGAGCATTCTTTTACATATGGAAAGATTCCTTAACGTATTTAAATGTTCCATTACGTATGGAGAGCTAAATGACAAACAAGCATGTGCTAACATTAAAAAAAAAAAAGGTTTCGAAATATTGTATCATTAAGTATTTCAATCAATGTTGCTTTTTTAAACACTTGGTAACAAGTCTTATTATATTTAAAAGAAGAAAAACACATCTGCAAACTTTTTCCCGATTGCAAAGGCTGGCTTGGAGGTTCGAACCTGGCTTACTTTTTCCCGAAGATACCCGAAGCTGGACTTAGAAAATTATTGCCTCAAAACACCAGTAAAGAATGCGCTCAACCTTTTTGAGACAAGGTGTACATATAAGATAAGCATGACACGTTGCTTGTATGGGAAATAAGCACTAAGTCACCAAGTCTAGGAGAAAGAGACTATTAGGTGGGCTTTCGGTTTCTGGACAATGTAAAGCGGATCTTTGAAGGATGGTTGATAACAAACACGATACATTGACTTTTCGCAGGTTAAAATCTAATGGAAATGTTTGTTTTTAGTACGATGAGCCTTTGAGCCCTAAGCCAAAGCGTTCGTTATTTTCATATAATTGAACAAACTCGTATTCAACTTTACTTTTTTTTTTTTTTTCTTATACAATAATCAACTCTTGTTACAACATTAGACTATGCTGCACGCTTGGGGCCGCTGTGGCTCAGTGATAGCTTTTACCTGTGGTGCACGGGGTCCCTGGTTCAATCCCACCTCGCACCAAATGAACTTCGTGGTGGACAAACACCGCGTGTGTGGGTTTCCTTGGAGATCTCCCACTTTCTTCATTCCAGCATTTCTTTCATTTCTCATTATCACCGTCTCCTTTAACCTAGCCAGCATAACTGTAGGACGTAAAACTCAATGATTTCATTTCATTTTATATTCTGCACGCTATAACCGTCTCTCCCTTGCATTTTAAATATTGCAAATGATTATTCCTATTAATGGAGACCGATAATATTTCTAAGACAATAACATGTCATTTTCCCTTCTTCTGCAAGAGAGGCTCAGCAAATAAAATTATTATTGGAACACTATTATCAGTGTATATATTTTTCTTCTTGTTCGTTTTAATGTAAGAACATCTGTTAATAAAAGAGAAAACGAAAAGTTTTTTGTTGTTGTTTTTTGTTTTTAGCATTTCAGGTTCTATTGTTATCAACTGGTTTTCGATTTTACACCGTGTTCAGGGGTGTAGCCAAGGAAGGGCCCATCGGGGCCAGGCCCCCCAAATGGTTTCCTGGCCCCCCCCAAATGACCGGCTTTTAAAACATTATAGTAAAATTATCTCGCTTCATTCATTTAAAAGTAACAAAATTTATCGACAATTAATAATTTACAGTAAAATAGTATGGAGAAATATTGTTTTTCCATACCGATCGAAAAATAGTATAGTATATCTTTCTTATACCGATCGAAAAATAGGATACTTTTTTGTGACAGCAGATTACACAATTTACTGCGATTTATATTTGACAGTTTGAAGACAAACGTTTTAAGAAGGCACTACAAATACAGCCATAAAACAAAGGTACTAAACTGATTTGTAAGTACAGTATATTTTTATATGCTTTAACAAGTGTTTTAAAAGACACAAAGGATGGAAAATTTGGTGAGAAACAATGTTTTTATTCAATTTGGATTTCATTCGCTCTCTTTTATTTGTACTCAGTGTAATAAAATAATTGTTTTTTTTTTTTTTTTTTTTTTTTTTTTTTTTTTTTTAGTCACGAATAATAAATAAATATTTTTGTCAGGAAACCGTAAAGAAATTAAGTGAAATTTCAAAGAAAATAAATCTTCTGTAGATAGATTCTGTATACAAGGTCTTAAATTTAAATATAAAGGTAACCAAGAAAAGTTTTGTTGCTTTTTCACCCACCACCTTCGAACATCGATATGTCACCTAACCTGGAAGATCAAAAATAGTCTCCATCAGAATCGAGGACCTTCTGAAAACGTTCTGGAAGGCCATGGAATCCATCGCGGTAGAACTTGATGGGCCGTGAAACGAAGAAGCTATCATGTGCATTTTGGACTTTTACTAGGGATTTGAACGAACTGGCGTCCTCTAAGGTGATTCTTCAAAGAATGGAACAGGTGATAATCGGACGGTACAATACCCGGGGAATATAGTGGTTGCAATATTGTTTCCCATCCAAGGCGGAGAATGGTGTCCTGAGTCATCCTAGCCACGTGGGACTTAGCGTTGTCCCGTAAACTAGGACAAATTTGCAATTCAGAAGTGATGGCTCCAGAGTTTTGAGTTTTTCTTGAGCGCAGCTCAACTGCTGACACTACACAGTTGCATTGATACTCTGACCAGCTGGTAGCAGTTCCCGATGCACGATGCACCAAACACACAGAAGGACCTTCTTCTGGTACAGTGCTGGTTTCGGCTGTTTTGAAATCGGTTCATTGGATGCTAACCAATGATGACGGCGCCGTGGAGCTTCGTATAGGACCCACTTTTTATCACATGTCAACGCCCTGTCCAGAAATGGCTCCGAAACAGTAAATAAACACAGGCGACTGCCGCGTTGCCTTCTGGCCCGGAGTCAAAACATGTGATACCCATCGACCCAACTTGTAGTGCTTTACAAGTTGATGGATGTGCTGCCGAATGGTTTCTCCACACACTGAATTGTAGTCCTATTTCCTCTTTGTACATGTGTTGGTCTTCTGGCATGTGGTGTTTTCGGGTGTTTCGTCATCGTCCTTAAACTTGTTAAACCATTGCTGCCCAGTCCGCGCCGTCACGACATCCTCAACAAAGGCCTGACATATCTTCTGTCCCGCTACAGCGGCGTTTGACCTCCATTTGAACTCGTTCAGCATAGATGCTCTCTTGACGTTCTGTGGATGTCACATGTTCCCTCTGTCTTTACGCAAGTTCACTGTGTATCTGAATTGCCACAACCAGGTAGTATGTTGATATACCTACACCAACAACTTACGTTCGCCTTATCTCCACTCGCATTCAACTCACGGTCTGAGGTCCAATTGAACACAGACCACCACGAAAAGGGACAGAACTTTCTTGGTCACCTTTATATTATGCACAATAGTATAGCGTTTGGTCCCGGGCAGTAGTTCTTGATTAAGTATAGTAAAAACTATCTTGAATATAATTTATGGAGAATAATAATAATAATAATAATAATAATAATAAAGCTAAAATAGTGTTTTTAGTTTTCCAGAAGGAAACTAAACTTTTCCTTTCTTTCAGGCCTCAAAACACTAGCAGCAACACATTTTTTTTGGCTTAGTACATTGTAGCTGTCCCCCCTCAAAAACGACAGGCCCCTCCTACACAAACCTGCTGGCTACACCCCTGACCGTGTGCGTAGGTTTTCTCGGGTTCTCCCGTTTCCTTCCAGTTTCTTCATTCCATCATTTCATTTATTTCTCATTATCACTGTCTCCTTTAGTCTAGCCGGCATAACCGGGGAACATGAAACAGAAATTTCACTTTCGGTTTTCGATTTTATATTGTGAGATCACTGTATTAATAAGTAAACACCCATTCAATTACCAACCCTGCCATTCCTTGCTATTCCAACATTATGTCTCAAGCCCGACTTCCAAGAAGGAAAATAAACAATACAACTGTTCAATAAAATTTCCATTATAATAATACGTGCAACTTATCTCACTAATACAGGCAAATGTAATTGTTTTAAAATGTGTAGTGTTATTATGAAAGTGTAATTTATTATTTAGACATATTTAGATACATTCTATACTTCCGTGTGCGGGGGCTGATGGTGGAAGATTGAACACCAACACTCATCTGTACTTGAGGGTGGGGAGGGGGGAAACTTCTTTTTCCTATCATGTTACGTGAAAAAGATTAAAATAGTTGGTTGTTTTACATTTTCGATTCGAAAAACTTTCTTCAAAAACATCTTAAGGTAGAGACCAACACACTTGTCACCTATATCAACTAAGTTTTCTAAATTTCCAAAATTTATATCCAGTATAGCGTAAATTATTTCAGAAGTAGAAAATAACGAAATACTTAACATAATAAATAACAAAAAGGAATACCACGAAATGCACTCTGACACTACAAAATATTGTGTAATGCGCTGCGGTGCCGATTCATAAAAGCAGCGCATTACATTTATATATCAAAACTCACCCTAATTTAGTTACGCTGCAAGTGGTCCGGGTTCGATTCCGGTGAGAGCTGATGTTCGGATCCTATGTTAAGTTATAGGTTCACGTCTCATATTACCTCAATGTTGAAAGGGACGCTAAACGCCAGTCCAACCATCCATCCTATTTGTCACTACTACGTTTACTACAACACAGGAATTCGATTTTGATTATCATTGAATGGTTTCATACCGACAGCTACCCGTTATCTCCTGATTCTTAAAATCAAGCTACTGTGAGACATGGATGCTTATCTTAAGGGCGCGGTGGCTCAGTGGTAAAGTGTTCACCTCCGGTGCTTGGGGTCCCTGGTTCGATCCCAGCTCGTGCCGTGTGGACTTTGTGGTGGACAAACATCGTGCTCGTGGGTTTTCTCGGGGTTCTCCCGTTTCCTCCATCTTCACTTTCTTCATTCCACCATTTCATTCATTTCTCATAATCACCGTCTCCTTTAGCCTAACCGGCATAAGCGTGGGACGTAAAACTTAAAGATTTCATTTCATTTTTATGGATGCTTGTCAATATTATAAGAACAATAGCGGAGCTCAATTCCATAAAGAGAGTGTTTACAAGAGCTATTAATTATATTAATAGACCTATCATTATGCTACAAAGTAAAACCTTACCTTAAAATGCATAGTACTTCTAGTATATTCTATATTAACTATCATTTACGCGCTTATTGATAGCACCGTTTGTGTTATAATTCTTTATTTTAAGAGGGAGAAGGAGTGCGCCACAGCGGCCGGAATATTGGTGTTCAATTTAACATGGGATCTCAACCATTTTTTAGGCAAATCACGGTTTCATTTCGTTCTTTCGCAAAAATGTCTCAGTAGCGCACTAAATATGATGCATCTCATTTTAAAGGTGCAATTTGAACGCTATGCGTGATATTTTCTTCTTATAAATACAGATAATTATAATCCAAATTCCCATAAGAAAATGATCAAAATCAGACGGAAAAGTCTTCTGTTTTTTTACAGTAAGGAAAAGAGCTAAAAACTCCGGACTTTTTTGAGAATGGAGTACAATCTTTGTATTTGTGCGCTACTGTACTATTTTTTCGCTGTTTCCAAAGACATCCATTTCACAATCGATGAGAAATTATATCCTTCATAATTGAATCTACAGAAATCAGAAATCAGATTTTTTCGTGTTCACGTACTTGGCCGTATAACTGCTAGATGGCACTATAGTCATTCCTCATCCCACTTTCCTTCTCAGCGGGAGCCAGTCCTTTTGAAAATCTACTTTGAACTTCTTAACAGGGGCGGGAGGAAGGAAATCATTGTGAAGAATGGGAACTTCAAACACGAGGAATGGCAAAATTTATGACCTCTTTGGTTGATGGTTTCTGTTTCAGCAGTACAGTGTGTTTGTAGATGGTTTCTGTGAGAAGTAATTTGTGTTTGTAGCGATAAAGTCAACCTTTCGACAAAAATTTGTGAAGGAGAAGCCGAACCAAAGTCTTCGTTTATCTATTCCAAGAAAGAAATGAAAACTTCCTGCAGGACTAAGAATATACATGCAAGAGAAAAAATAAGATACATTATTATAATCTTTAGGATACATTAATTCCCGAAATATTCTTTGTTTACCTGTCAAAAAATCAAGAATAATATGGTATAAAGCTCTTTCATCAGCTTCCATCGTACAACATACTAGACACACACATTTATATACATACATACATGTACATATATATATATATATATATATATATATATATATATATATATATATATATATATATATATATATATATATATATATAGTGGCGGATCCAGGATATGATCAAGGGAGGAGCTAAACCATAGTTTGCCTCTTTATCCAGAGTAAACAGGATTGAAGCCCATTTTATCCAGCCTGAGCGTCAAAGGGGGGGGGGGGCTATAGCCTCTATAGCCACCCTTGGATCCGCGCCTGTATATGTATACTATTTACAGTGCCGGAGTTACGTGTAAGCTAAACAAGCTATAGCTTAGGGCCCCGCTCTCTTGGGGGCCCCAAAATCTAAAGAAAAACTGGATTTCTAAAATATAAGAAAATTTAAAAAAATAAAATAAAATTTATATATACGTAGCAACAGTGCTTCCTGCTGTGTAGCCTACGTTCGTGTAATTAATAGGGCTCCTTCTACCAGTCTGCTTCCTAAATTATCTCTAGTTTCTTCATTGCTGTATGTAGGGTGCCTATGTTCATCTGGACACATAAAGGACCCCATTACCTTCAACAGCTTGGGGCCCCACTAAACCTAAATCCGACTCTGACTATTTATGCATGTTTGCTCCCTATTTTTTCGAAGCAGTGTTTCTTTGATATTTCTTCCAATTCCGGCAGGTTTTACCAAGGGGGGAAGAATCCTTACTCATTCCAGGCATTCAAACTAGGGACTGGACTACTTGCTTCCAACATTCTGTCCCCCATGTTTCCCGGTCTGAATCAATTGTCTAAAGCCCATAAAACATTCAAATTCATATGTAGATGTTGCTCATCAGTGTCGACACATAAATATTTCTCAATCAACGGTAGGGGTGTTTGGTATCCTCAATCTGTCTCCCTCTTATTAGCGGAGCGGTAGTAATAATCGGTAGTAATTCTTTTAAAAAAATGTTTTTTAATGTATGTAGTAACGCATAGGAAACTAAATTTTAATATACCCTAGTAGTATAGAAACGTACCATACGGTACCTTACCAAAATAAACACCCTATGCCAAGGACGAAACATTAACAATAATAAAAAAAAAAAGATAATAATAAACATTTTAAAGACATTCTTTCATTAATCAAGTCGCACTTAAAAGTTAAAAAAAAATGTTTATGCGTGACTAAAAAAAAAGGGATGCGCTCTCATATAGGCTTA
This sequence comes from Thermobia domestica, assembly GCF_964235325.1. Taxonomy (NCBI): domain Eukaryota; kingdom Metazoa; phylum Arthropoda; class Insecta; order Zygentoma; family Lepismatidae; genus Thermobia; species Thermobia domestica. The sequence continues at coordinate 28,192,087 of NC_137463.1, read as the reverse complement.
CAGTTACTTTATAAATTCTTAAAATGACGCGCTCCATTCTTTTTATTTAGTCTTGCATAAACAAAATTATTTTTAACTTTTTAGTGGGAATTTATTAACAAAAGAATGTCTTTAAAAGGTGTCTTATCATTTTTTTTAATTCGTTGGACACCTTTTCCAAATCCTAAAGTGATATGCAACCAGGGATACCAGGGCTGGTTAAAGGCTAGTATTTATTTTAGGATTAGGAAGTTGAAAATAAAAACATATTAAAATTTGCTTTTAAAATAAATAGATATATTGCAAAGTATGAAAGTAAGAATGGAATGTTGTATTGTCACCGGACTTACATCGCTCTGCAACAGTTCTTAGTTCTATGACGTCAGGAAATAAGTTCAATTTATACGAACACTTATTTAATGTTTGAAACAAACACCTGTTACATCCTTGTACACTCATGTCCAAAATGATTGTCGCATATCTATAACTGTCTTCTTGTAAAAATATCATGTAATAATGATTTTGCAGGAGGCTTTTAATACTGATACTATGTGTACAATCGGGAAATATATGTGGTAAATTTCATTGGAAAATACAGTAATTATAAATACGAAGATTAGAATGAGTAAAATAAAATGTTGCTAAATGGACACGAAAGTTTTGTTTTCGTTTTATTGTTCTTATTTACTGTTCTTTTGACATGAAATTTTCCACATACATGTCTTTGCCGATTGTACGCATACTAACATTATAAGAAATACCAAGTGAATTGGTTATCAAATTATATTCCTACAATAACATATTTATAGACATGCGACAATAATTTTGGACATGAGTGACACATCTTTTAATTCTATTGTTAATGAAGTGGTCTATTTCCCCCAATAAAAACCAACATCAAGCAGGGCATGTGCTCCCTCCTGTCCTTCTAAGCCGGCCCCCAAGGCTGAATGTAACATTGCGGCTTTTTCCTGTTATAATAGGAAAAACTCAGGATGGTCAGCAACTGGTATCGAACCCAGGACCATTCGAATGTGAAGGCGAGAGAGAGGGTAAATCTGGTAGTCATATTTTGAAAAGAAAATAAGGAAATGGATTCCACTAAAAAAATGATTCACATTGTCAATACATTTCAAATCTTTGTCTGGGTTTTCTGCCTTTCAATTCCAAGTTTTTTTTTTCTTTTTTAAACCACGAAGGCCCTAAATAAATTAGAATATCGACTCTCCCGTGTTTTTTTTTTTTTTTTTTTTTTTTTTTTAATATTGGCATGGTTCTTTATTTTATATCAGATTCTTCCCACACTATTCTGTTATTTACCATAGGTAGAATCCTTTGAGAAAGAGACAGGCGACAAGTGCTTTAGTTCTCTATGGTATGTTTGTGACCGTTGTAGATATTTGAGTGGCTCTCTGACACGGAGCTGACGGCTGATATCATGATGGTCCCTCTTATTTATTTGTTTCTTCAGTTCTGTTTCTCTTTTAGCCAAAAGAAAAGAATTTCACTCTTCTGTCCCATTTACAGCCGTAACCATCCCCCTCCTACGCTGTCCAACTTTGACCACATGCAGGGGAAAACGAAGGAAAAGGACAGGTGCATTTGCTTTGACGGCATTTCAGCGACAACCCCATCTGTTGCCAAAATAAGGAAACACTTTGAACTGCAAAGAGAAACTCTATCTTCGATTTGTCAAGGTCACTTGACTCCCGCCGGCTCTTAAAAGGACAGTTTAATATCATTTCAACTTCATTAGAATGAGTAGAAATGTACTTTTGGGAACTTCACAATGAAAGAAATGCAATTCAAAATATTTTCTCTCGTACATATTAAGTATTCTAAAAACGCTCATAATTTCATAAATGCTTAAAGAATTCAAATCACAAAGTACTCCACCCCCACACCACCGCGCTTGCTCACCCTACGGCTTTGTACCTTTTAAACCCCAATTCTACGGAATTTCAATTTTCTTTTCGTATTTCAACTATCTAAAAGATAAGATTTTGTGTTCCAAGAAACCCCCCATTTAAATAACATGGAAATTTCGTCATACCCCCCTTTAGACCCCTTAAAAACTATAAATATTCTCTTCCGGCAATTTTCCTGTGAGTTAGCGGAAGGCTACAATCACGTCAAATTTCATCTTTCTGATCCTGCCGGAAGTGCTTAAACATTTTTGGGTGTAGATAAATATTTTGTTCCATATAAATAATGTGGGAAGGATTTTTCAGTTCCATATAAAACCACACTAAAGTTGGATTTTTTTTTATTTTTTGATAATTTACATAGGTAACGCTGACGAAAACGTATAAGCATACCGAATTTCAAGTTTTTATTCCAATTCCAAGTACCTAAAGTATGAGATTATAGGTTAAAAAAAATAACGTGGGGAATTTCTTCATCACCCCTTGAGACCCCCCTAAAAATTAAAAATATTCACTTTCGGAAATTTTTCTGTCTATTAGTCCCAAAAACCTACAATCACGTCAAATTTAATCATTGTAGCGCTACAGGAAGTTCCCAATAATTTTGGGGTGTAAAAGGTCTCCCGTATAAATAACATAGGGAAGATTTTTCAGTTCCTCATAAAACTACTCTAAAGTTGGAAATTTTAATTTTTAATGATTTGTTAAATAATCCTATAGTAAATGTACAAGCATACCGAATTTCAAGTTTTTATTCCAATTCCAAGTACGTAAAACATGAGATTATTGGTCCAAAAAATGCCCATTTAAATAACATTGAAAATTTCTTTATTCCCCTTTAGACTCCTAAAAATTAAAAATATTCACTTTTGGCAATTTTCCTGTGGGTTAGTCCTGGAAATCTACAATCGTGCCAAATTTTAACTTTCCATGTCAACTGGAAGTACCCCTTTCTGTTATATCAGTTCGTATAGTTTTATATATAGCTAGGATTAGTTTTATTCAGTACAAGCCGTACGAGTAAATGGAGTATTATATACACTCTTGGAAACGATGTAAAAAATTTCAGGTTAGTATATGTATATACTGTACATAGTGTTGTACCGAAATTCTTACACGAAATTTTCTGATATCTATGTTAATTATAGTATTTTTGCACGATATTTTAACTGTAAAAAAGTTTCTAATCCGAGAAACGAGTTTCCAAAGAAATGTTATCGCGCAGAACAACTTAGCTCTCGTGCTACTCAGACTGGAGGGAATCTGAGCAACATCTTCGTCAATGATCCTAATCATTTGTTTCTTACCAGAAGAGTGTACAATTCTGTTTATATATATGCTTGTACAGTTTCTGTCTATATATATATGTAAGTACATTAAAAGTAACAATTAACATTGTAGGCTGAGTATGGAGGTCACACTTCGCCCTGAATAAGAATATTTTTCTCTTGAATGTAATTGAGTCGCAAATTTAGGTCCTTAGAAATATTGTGCCGCGGCTTCAAAGATCTTGAAGAACACTGATCTATCCAAACTTTTCCCTGTTCACAATAGTTTAGCAGAAAATTATTTTGTTTGTGCCATCACATTAGACTACTACGGTTTCGACAAATACGGAGCTATGTATTCCAACATGAAGTTTTCTCATCATGAAGGAGTTCATTAATATTATTCCAGCAGCTTTCATAGTGGTAATTAAATATGTAAATAGATTTAATATCGTTCCTATAAGTCCACTTTATTGCCTACTTATGCATATGAAGGAATTTATTGGTATTTCAGACGTTTTATTGCATCTCTCACATAAACTAGCAGACTCAATAAATGAAATTCCAAAGATATGAAAGCGGTAAGATCTGAAATTGTAATTAAAATCGAAAATTCTGTTTTAAATGATTATTTCTCTTTTGTTGTTGCATGTGTGTTATTGGAGTATGACCTAGATTCAAAATGACATGGTAATTCCAGTTTTTTAAAAACATACTCTTTAGTTCAAAATTGTTGAATATGCTCTTGAATAGTGAATGGTTCAGGGTGTTGCCAGCAACTTGTTCTAAAGGGGACTAACGACTTTTTCATGTGGGCTGGACTTTTTACATACTAAAACCAAACCAAAATATGAAACCAATAAATAGCTGACCATACATACATATTACACACATACACACGTATATTATTATTATTATTATTATTATTATTATTATTATTATTATTATTATTATTAAGTTCCAGTGTGCGTTCTGTTTTTGAAACATATGTATTGATATACCATGTAAAGTAGAATTGCAGGTTGCAGGACTTGTACGAATAAACTATTCATAAGAATATAAAGCTTTTTTTATAAAGTTCATTTGTTTGACTGCAGTTAAATGGGTACACAGGGTTTTAATTAAAAACTCAGAAAAATTAAGACTCGGTCAGACTCTTAGAAATCCAGAAAAAGGAGCAACTCGGACACGGTTATGCCAGAGTATTGTAATAAATTTTCAACTGTATGCATCAAATTAGGCAGAGTAAAGTGGAGGATTCTCGGTGGGCGATCATGTGGTTCGGATCCCACGTTAAGCTGTAGGTCTACATATCACTTAGCCTCGTTTATGCAAGAAATGCTAAACTTAAATCAGTGTTCAGGTGGTTTAATTTTTAAAATATTTTTCTTGCACATTCTGTTATAAATATCCATTTGCTGCAGATATTAAACAAATTTAATATACATATAGCAGACGAATCTATTTAGGTGAGCAGGAAAACGTTTCGTGGGCATGCCCGCATTTACCTCCCCCTGTTTTTGCTACAGTTCTAAGTTGTTATCACTTATGTTATCCAGATTTTGATTTCAAGAGATTCGGACTTTATGTGAAGTTCTACGTTCATGTCTCATATAATCGCGGTGCTAAGAAAGGATATTAAACTTGAAAGGAACATAATTTAATTTCTGTATGTTTTGAGCGAGATATAGTGTTTCTTACGGAATATAGTCCTAAATGCCTTCCGATGCTGAATTAACACTTGTACAAAATAATTAGAATAAATTAAACATAGGATATATTGTATTTATTAACAAAACAAACTTGACCAAAACAGTAAATATATTAATAACAAATGTTATTAATACATATAGTATCTTAGTGAGTTTTGATTTATTTATAGAAGTTGAATATTTCGAAAGCTATAATGAACTATATACAGGGTCCGCAAAAAGACCTTCCGTATTTGGAGAGAGCGCTGTGTGCGTTGTGGTGGGGATATCAATCGATAGCGGTATAAATGCCATTTTCAGTAGTCGCAATTGCGTGGCGCGGTGAACATCGTGCATTTGTTGTGGAGGAGTATATACAAAATGGTGGTTCTGTAATTACTACTCAGCGGGCGTTTTGCATTCGGTTCGGACTTGGCCGACATGATTCTGTTCCGGGTAGAAAAGCTATTCAAGTTTAAGTATTAATCTTTAGAGCAACAAGTTCTGCACTGAGAAAAAATCGCCTGGCCGACCTCGGACCGTCACAACGCCGGAAAATGGGCGTGTGTGAGAGTGTCCATTCAGGAATCTCCAAAGTGTTCAGTACTTCCAGACTATCTTTTTCTCAGTGCAGAACATGTTACCCTAAAGATTATTACTTAAACTTGAATAGCTTTTCTATCTGGAACAGAACCATGTTTGCCAAGTCCGAACCGAATGCGAAATGCCCGCTGAGTATAGTAATCACTGAATCACCTTTTCGAATACACTTCTCCACAACAAACGCACGATGTTCAACGCGCCACGCCATTGCGACTACTGAAAATGGCACGTATACCGCTATCGATTGATATCCCCACCACAACGCACACAGTGCCCTCTCCAAATACGGGAAATCTTGATCCCTGACCCTCTACATCGTATTTGTCAATATCATATACTTCGTAGAAATACTTACGCATAAATTATCCAAAAGTGCTAATGTACCGATCGCGATCTGTACAGAGTTATTATACTGTATACTGTTCTTCCAAAGGAAAAAGGAACTCTCATTAGAAATCAGTATAATGCATTTCAATCTTAAAATGTCTCTAAATGGAAGTTATTTCAAATTTATGTGTAGTAAGAATTTAAAAAAAATAAAAAATAAAACTTCCTTCATAATTATAGTTGGTATCTATGAAAAATGTATGCAGCAGTGACCGTACATGAGTATATCATAATGCCATCCGGTATTCCACCTCTGACTAACTTTCAGAGCAAGATATGAGTCAATCGACTAAGTGTATGTAATTAACTTATGGAAAAATTGGGGGAATGAAAATATCGGCGGAAACGGATAACTCTCGAACACGGAAATGATGTTGTTCACCGCCACATATCACATAGCCAAGGATCAAACCAGAGATACTTCGCACCAGAGGCTTACTCCTCTCCTCGCGAAGATCTGTAAATAGCGTCATATAGTGGTAGAGCGGTGGCTCAGTGATAGAGCTTTCACCTCTGGTGCGTGGGGTTCCTGGTTCGATCCCAGCTTGCGCCAAGTGAACCTTGTAGTGGACAAACACCGTATGCGTATTTTTTCTCGGAGTTCTTCCATTTCCTCCCACTTTGTTCATTCCACCATTGCATTTATTTCTCATCATCACCGCCTGCTTTAGCCTAGCCGGCACCACCGTGGGACGTAAAACTTAGATTTTATTTCATTTCATTTCAGTGGTTTCATATACCCGGTGAATGGAATTTGAAATATGTTTTCAGTTGAAAATAGAAATAGAATTATGTATATCTTCGAGGTATTCATACAATCATCTTTAATTCCACTACGTGTTGAAATTAACACCTCAGTCGTTTTGAACTCTTTTCGCAAGAGAAAATTAACGAATAACCTTTTTTCATTCCTTTCCTTTCTCTCTCTGTCTCTTTCTTTCTTTCTTTCCTTTTCATTTTTTTGAAGTAGGGTATCATTATCTCCGTTTAAAGAATCTTGTTTCAACGTCGTAGGCCATTGCAACCAGAGATTTCATTAATCAGTTGGAATGTAGTGGAACGTTCTGTAAGAAGATTTAATTCAGTAAGTAAGAGGGGGTGTCCTAAATTTGGCGAAGCGCGAACCTTTTGACTTATTAATTCTCAACGTACTTTAATTCCAGTACAAATTAGTTTAAACAACCAACGGAGATAAATGGAATATCGTGATATTTTAGAGAACATGATTCCTATTGTGAATTTTTGATATGTCTGCAAAAACAAAAAAAAAAAAAAAAAAAAAAAAGGAATGTTAAAGTAGATAGCATTGGTTTCGTTTTATCTCTATTCAACTTATTTATGGTACATGCTAGAAACGAAACGGATACAAGGAAAATAGGATTTTCGTACGTCATTGTTAGTAGAACTGGAGACTCATCATTGAATCAGCTCAAAATCAGTGCTATAGATTCTAACAAACTAACTGTATATTGGTATTGAATATCTTATCCAATCTAATGTAAATAAAATAAAGAGTTTGTATGTCTGTCTGCCTGTGTGCGGTCTGGGAACCAGACGAGTAAACCGAGAGTTACCAAATGTTGGTCACGTGTACTTTGGTCCAGGCCCCAAACCAAGACGAAGCGTATTTTTCAAAATTTGATCCAGGGGTTAAGGAGGGGGGGGGGCGTTTACCGGGACATGTAAAAGTAATAGAAAATGACCGATATTAGTATCGAATTCATAGTTTTCGAGGTCGCTGAGATCAAGGTGAAACTCCGATCGCATTAACTTCCAAATTCACCCCATTCGGCTGTAGGCCGTGGTCACCCTGAGATACCGAAACATGTAAAAATCATTGAAAATGGCTGATATTAGTGTCAAATCCATAGTTTTCGCAGTCGCTGGGATCAATAGTGGCACTCCCATTAGTGATGACTTGCAAATTCAGCTACCATTGTATGCGGGCCGGGGGTTACCGAGACATGTAAAAATAATGCAAAATGACTTATATTAGTGTCAAATTTATAGTTTTCGAGGTTGCTGAGATGAATGATAATACTCCTACAGCCATTGACTTCCAAATACAGCCCCCATCGGCTGGGGGACAGAGGCGTTTTTTTCTCAAAATTCGAACCAGTGGGTCTCAGAGGGCGTTTACCGGGATATGTACAAGTAGTAGAAAATGACCGATATTGTTCTTTTGTTGTTTCGTTTGTTTTCATATATATTTTATCTGACCCATGCGAAAATGGGTATTTCAGCTAGTCTTATATACATATCTCAAGAGTAATACAATATGTAAGTTAAAATTTTACAAGTTCGTAACTTATCAATATACCAACATAGGATTATCATTAACCGTGTAGATTCCAATATAAATATATGTGAAATAACTTACATACTTAAAATCAATTTAACACTTACATTTTTTCAAAGTATTCACCATTACACTGTACACACTTTTGCATCCTCGAAAACCACTTTTGGAAACAGCGTTGCCGATCTTTTTCTTCAAGTGTTGAAAGTTCATTCTCGTAAGCCACTACAGTTTCTTCAGGGCTGCAAAATCTCTTCCTACGCATGCAATCTTTGATCCTGGGAAACAGAAAAAAAATAACACGGGTCCAGGTCAGGGCTATACGACGGATGAGTCATAAGTTTGACCGTAAATTCTAAAAACTGAATTGTGATGTTGGCCATGTGTTTGGACACGTTGTCATGACGAAGCAGGATCCCACGCAATCCAGTTCTTGGACGTCGTTACCGAAGCTCCTGGAACACTTTTGTTAGGCACACAGTGGTGTACCACTGAGCAGTAACAGTCCTTTGTTCTTCAAGTGGAACAGTTGCAACATGGCCAGATTTGGAGAAGAAAGTTGCGACCATCTTCTTCCCCACACTTCGCGGTCGCTTCACTTTCGTGGGTGGATTTTCGTCTGGAAAGATCCAAACTGTAGACTGGCGTTTATTTTCAGGGTCAAATTGATAGATCCAAGTCTCATCACCAGTAACATTGTCAGAGACGCGTCGAGAATTGCCTCCATCATATCTTGCAAGTATTTCTTCACACCATTCCACACGCATGCGCTTCTGTTGTTCAAAGTGTGAGGCACCCAACGAGTTAAGAGCCTGTATCATAGAGCCGTTCAAAGACTCTCGAAATACCCCTGAACGTTATACAATACCGCAAAACATCGTGGGAAAAAAGCTATTTGGGCCAATTCTAATTCCTCCCCTGGTAAGATTCCGTAATAAGAATAGACTTAGACCAGATGGGGACATACTTCGTAGTTTGTTGACATTTGTCAGACCTAAACGTCTACGGAAAATAAAGATACGAGCATGGCGAGAAGTTCCTGTGAGTACAAGAAAGGAACTGATATCGTCCCCCGTTATGAAAGGAACTGATAATACCATTCCCAAAACACACTTTTGTTCAGTTCTTCCTACTCGAAAAGCCCTATAAATAGAAAGTCTTACAGCAAAACAGAACTGAAATAAGCTATTCTTGTCCTCTATATTAATATGATCACCTTTTGTTTCAAAGCGAAAGGTTTATTCACACACAAAGCCTACACGGTTACACAATACAAAGCATATTCACTCTGGTATCATAGTCTACTTCCCTTTGACATTTTACTATTAGAAAAAAAAACTCTTAAATTTGTCAAATTTACATACTATACATGGTGAAAAGTTTATACTAATAAACCTACCATGTTTTCTTTATGGGAATACGGGACACTTTAGATCCCCTTCCCCCCAAACTCTCCCACACAATCCAATAAACTGTACCTCTGGTTATGTATAACAGTATAATAGGCCGCGGTGGTTCAGTGGTATAGCGTACACTTCTGGTGCATGGAGTCCTTGGTTCGATCCCAGCTCACTTCAAGTGAGCTTTGTAGTGGAAAAACACCGTGTGCGTGGGTTTCTTGTGGTTCTCCCGTTTCCTCCCACTTTCTTCATTCCACCATTTCATTCATTTCTCATCATCACCGTCTCCTTTAGCCTAGCCGACATTTATTTTTTCAACGGGTCTAGGAAAATTCGGCGTAGGAAAATTCGGTGTAAGAAAATTCGGTGTAAGAAAACTCGGTGTACAGAAAATTTGGTGTACGGAAAACTCGGTGTGGGAAAATTTTGGTGTACGGTAGATTCGGTGTAATACATATTGAATATTACCACTTACAATAATTTACGACATTTCATATTGTGAAAACGAAAACCATATAATGTAACGAATAAAATGTTGTTATTACCTATTTCAAGAAAAGCAAATTTATTTTTCTGCCTTGAGTCCAATACCTCTTGCATGTCTTTTGCTGGATATTACTATAAACTACTTTTCATCACACAATGAAGCTGACATTTTTGTCAGAAATAAAACAATTACAAGTTCAGAGAATAGTTATAGGAACAACTAAAAACACCTTTCCTATATAGTACATCATAGAACATATACAAGATGATTCTTTTAAAACTCATGGATTTCATTTGGGTCTAGAATTTCTAACTGAAGTCCGATTTTCATGCGGTTTATGGCAAATGATCAAGGAACGTTGGAAGATTTATGGAACTATGCTTACTGGTTTAAATTCATTTAGGGTAATATCGGCCACGCCTCTAGAAAAGCAGCAAATATTCGCCACTGTACCGAATTGGAATTAAGTGAGGTGCGGTGTGGAGATTTGAGTTTCTTAGTTAGATGGCAACCTCGCGACGGCCAATAAGAAACAGGAAACTGGGCCGTTGTATTGAGAATTATGCTGTGCTACTGTACCAATATGATCAGGACAGTTGCAATAATGTACTCTTTGGAACAAAGTGATTTTATCGTTAAAAAGATTTTGGAGACCGGGATCTGTTGTTGCTACGCAAAGGGTAGTTACACGCAACTTTGCCTTACGTTCTGTCCCAAACAGGAATATAATATGGTCGCTAGTGAATAAATTGCAGGAAACGGGATCGCTTCTGAGTAAGGCAGGGAAGCATCGGACCTCGCTGGCGGATGTTGTGGAAGATGTCAGTTACCGACTCTTTTAAGTCGCCCAAGAAATCCCTCTGTCATTTGTAGCGAGAAACCGGCTATTCAACATGTGATTTATGTGTGTTACCACTAACACTTAATTTTGAGAGGCGTGGTGGCTCAATGGTAGAGCGTTCACCTCCGATGCTTGGGGTCCCTGGTTCGATCCCAGATCGCGCCGTGTGGACTTTGTGGTGGACACACACCGTGCTCTTGGGTTTTCTCGGGGTTCTCACGTTTCCTCCCACTTTCTTCATTCCATCATTTCACTCAATTCTCATCATCACCGACTCCTTTAGCCTAACCGGCATATCCGTGGGACGTAAAACTTAAAGATTTCATTTCATTTAACTAACACTTAATTTGTATTCTTCAATTTCGCTTCAAATATCCAATATTTTATTCGAACTGTAACGTACAATGGCGAATATTTGCTGTTTTTCTTACGGCCTGCTCGATATTACCCCAGATGAATTTAAACCAGTAAACATAATCCCATAAATCTCCCATCCTTCCTTGATGATTTGCAACAAACCTCAAGTAAACCGGACTTCAGTTAGAAATTCTAGAGCCAAATGAATCTCTAGTTAGAAATTCTAGATGAAAAAAATATATTGATCAAAAAAGTCTTAATGGAAAGGGCAATATAAAGCAGGATGGTTTTATCAGATAACAGTTGTACAAATAGTTGAATTCTCCTCCAATCAGACACTTTAGTTTGTTTGCCTTAAGTTAAGGTAAACAAGTACTGCAACCCTATTGACTCCTTATTGACTTCTCCTTCAATCAGGCGTAGATACTTTAGTTGAGGCATTTATTTTTACACCTTTGAGCAACATAAATAATCTATGTCGTTTTTGAAGGATTTAGATTTAAATATTTATTTATAAAATAGACATAATATCGTCAGAACATTTTTAAAAAATCTACAATTTTCAACTTTACCCGTCTAGTAACCTACATTTTTTTTTTTTTTTTTTTTGGAAGTAGAAAATTCTAGGAGACATCTTCCAAAACAGCATAAAAACTTAAGTTTTAAATAAAATGTCGATTGGTATCGATGGTCACGTCATGTAAGGGCCATGAAATGTTAAAATCCGTCGAAATCTAGAATTCAAATTATTTCACGATCACAATTTTTCAAAATTTGGTATAGTAGACAGTAAAAGTACGTTCTACTCAAAGTTTGAACTTAAAACTAATACGCTCATTTATCCTCAAAGTTGAGTTTTTAATAAATTCTACGGTCTACCAACGAATCTTTCTTTACACCGAACATTCCCTACACCGAGTTTTCCGTACACCGAATTTTCCGTACACCGAATTTTCCTACACCGAGTTTTCTTACACCGAATTTTCTTACACCGAAATTTCCTACACCGAATTTTCCTGCTCCCTTTTTCAACAATATAAGTTCCCTAAGTTGCAGATACTTTTCTTTCGTCTTTCCCTGCAATTAACTTTACGGACTGAAGATGTTTACAATCCAACTACAAAAGAATTTCCTTAAAAACTTAAGATAATGTCTTATAAAAATGCTTTACAGAAAAACAATATGCAAACTGTTTAAATCACTGACACAATCTACATTCAATATTTTTCGCGCGTTTAGCAGTATTTATTTACATGGTAGTATTTGAAAAAAAAAAATACGTTTGTCAGTTTAATCTGATGAAAAGTTGATTTTTCTCCTTGTGTCGTGTATAATTGTCAGGACCAAATTTACATATTTCTAAGCCCTGGACCAAGTACAATTCTGTGCCCACAACCTCTCAAAAATATTATAATTCTTGTTACTTTATTTAATGTCTCTCTGAAGAAAAAGTCACTCATCTTTCCTGTGCTTGTATACATGTAGAAACACTCAAAGCCATCTTACTTTTTTTTTTTTTTTAATGTTGGAGTGTGTTCGTGTTTCCACCAGGTACAATGGAAAAGACAAGTGTTGCAAATTTCGCTCGCTATCAAGTCGGACAGGGTATTGTGATAACTTGCTCAAAACTGTTACATGCTACACTTTATTGTTCACTCACATTATCCCAGCCACTTCATTACTTTTCGAATAAGCTTATATTGATAGCAGAAATGGGATGGAATTAAAATATGGGACATTTGCCTGTCCCGACTAAATTTATTAGGATGCGGGATTCTCGGGTCCAAAATCGGGACTGTCCCGTTTTTTTACGGGGCGTATGGCAGGCTTAATACTAACCAGTCACTGCCTTGTTCTTGTTTTATTAACATCAATTCTGCCAATCACTACCTGTTGCCTTGTATACGCTCTTGTATCAAATGCTTTTGCGTCCAATGCTCTACTTGCCACCAAAACGCCTCTTCTGTCTGTCTTTGCATGCCAACTCTATTCTGCTTTTGTCAGTGGTACAGTTCCCGATTTTCATTAAAGATTCTTCAAAATGTTTACGAATATCAAATGAACAAAAGTGAAGTGTAATCACTTGCAACAAGTAAAGAAACTTTAAACGAATATATCAACTTATTTCAAGATTGGACACTATACAAAACTTATGCCAAGTCTATAGGAGAACTGATAATTTGCAGCAGCTGGGTACCTAAGAAAATGTTAAACCGGATAAATCAATTGAACAAACCGGCATTCTTCAAATTGCCAATTATGTATTTTAATTTGCCAACTTGTCAAGAGATTGGGAACTTTGGGGGGGAGGCTCCCCCTGTACCCCCCTTAACGACGTCCCTGGTGGTGTGATACTGATGGGAACATAAAAAAATCAGTGATCCATTGTAAGATTCTCATGTATTGTAGTGTGATGCTGATGCGAACATAAACAATCAGTGATCCAATGTATGGTTCTCATGTATTGTAGTATGATGCTGATGCGAACATAAAAAATCAGCGATCCAATGTATGATTTTCATTTATTGTAGTATGATGCTGATGCGAACATAAAAAATCAGTGATTCAATGTATGATTCTCATGTACTGTGGTGTGATACTAATGAATGTTCAAAATGGAATGTTGTGAGAGAAAAAGTAATTTTGTTGTCAGTTTGTAACAGTGTCATCTCTGAATGAATAAAAATATAGGCCTAAATCATTACATGCATTTCTGTTTCTTATTTAATTTATACTAAACATTGTTTACTCATTGTTCATTATCCTAGTAAAATGATATTTTGCTTTGTGGAACATAATGAGGTGCCATCCAAAACAGTATCAGAAATACCAACTCCTGACTATAAATAAAACTTACCATTGGAAAATCATTAAAAAAAGCACACACTGTACTGCTCCAAGGAGATAATAATAATAATAATAATAATAATAATAATAATAATAATAATAATAATAATAATAATAATAATAATAATAATAATAATAATAATAATAATATATCGTATGGAATTAAGAATCACACTTTCATCTACATTTTCCATTAATACAGATACTTATCTTTGTACATTATTTCTTACATACCTACGTAGTATAGGTTAAAAACAAATTAATTTAGATATAAATGTTATTATGTAGTCATTGTATATTTATTTCAATATTTTTAAATTAGAGTAGCTTGGTTACAGTTCAAATTTTGTATTAATAATTTTGTATTTATGCTATACTTTATTATTAAATCTTTTTATAAGTATTATTTAGATTTTAAAAAATTCTTATTGAGAATTATATATATATATAAGGGCGGATCCAAGGGGAGCTATAGCCCCCTTCCCTTGACCCTCAGGTATATCCTGGATAAAATGGACTTCAATCCTGTTTTACACTGGATAAAGCGGCAAAGTATGGCTTAGCCCCTCCCTTGATCATATCCTAGATCCGCCACTGTGTATATATATAATTCAGTCATATTGAAATCAGAGGGGGACATTCTCCCTTGCCCCGGCTCCTCCCTATATCACGCTCGAGTTTGAAACATCAAAATTTCTTTAAACCTGATTTAGTTCCATCTCAACATTTGCCTCCACTATATGGCTGGTGCCGAACGATTGACATTTGTTTTGTCCTTTCGTTTATTGCCTTTGCGCCACTCACCCTCCTGCAGAGTTATCCACCCCCTCCTGCTTCCTGTGTGCTTCCAAGGTCTTCACGAAAAGGCAAGGTTCCTCTGTTCTTCACGGGGTGAGGAGAGTGAGGAAGCTTGACCATACCAGAGGGGGAGATGGATTTCACTTTGCTGATCACAGACGGAAAACGAATGACACAATAATTTTGAATCAAGTACTTCGCTCCTTTCGTGTTTATGAATATACGAATTAAATAATTATGTTTCTTGTGCTTGAACTTTACAAATAAAGACTACTTCTGTGGTGGTCTTGATCAAAATTCATGAATTTACTTCTATTTTCACATTTGTAATGTTCGAAAAATTGACAACTTTAGGATAATAATAATAGCAGAAATAAACAATAAATTAGCAAAATGTATCAAGACCACCCTTCATTCAACCTTCAACTTGCTCTCCTCAAATTTTGATGAAGATTGGTTGTGTGAATTGGCTTCAAGGATGAAAGGAGATAACCTCTATTTCGCATTTTACAGAGAGGGGTGATACAGACTCTTAAAACCCTCCTGAGCCGAAGATGATCATGAAGAATTTTTGTTACTGCTTGCGATCCAATGTTCACTGTAGATTCAATGTCCTTGAAAGTTGTTCGAAGATTTTCTCGAATCATTTGTTCCACAGCGGCAATGTTTTCATCTGACACAGCTGTTGCCGGACGTCCAGCTCTATCTTTAAGCGATGTCCTTCCTCTTCTGAATTCACTAAACCACCGAAAAATTGTAGCACGGGAAGGAGCAAGGTCCCCAAAAGCCCCCTGCAAACGGTCAAGGGTTTGTGTCTCGTTCAAACCACTTTTGAAATCGTAAAGGATCATTGCCCGAAAATGTTCCCTTTCGAGCTCTATTCTAGACAGCCGAATACTGCTCACATCAACAAAGAAGTGAAGGCGATACGGCCACGCCGATAAGTGAGGCGAGTTGAAACTTGCTTCGCTTCTTCGCTCTGGATAGCACTACCGAACGCAATTGTTGCAAATTCAAATACTGTGCTACAACAATGCGTATCTATATATATATATCGGGTGTTCTAAAAATGGCGACCATGAACAACATAGCGCTGCTATTCTTCAGATCAAAATAAACCGAAAATCATATATAATGGCGTACTCTCCAGGGCCTCCGTCAGCCGCTATAGAGAATCAAAATTTTACAAGTGACTACGTTATAGATTAATTTGGAACCATTAGCATTGCTCTACGAATCCATCAAGCATTTACATCGATTGCTATGCTAGTGAGTGGTGCTAGTGTCAGCGTATTTTGTCTTTAACTTCCATCTGAAAGAATTGATGTAACTATTTGATAGATTGGTATATCTTACCTGTGGTTCTAAATCTGTGACGTTGGCAAGATTGGTAGATCTTCTCTACAGCTCTTTATCTGCGATGTTGCCACCTAGTGCAATTCACATCTCTAGACAAGAACCCGAATTATATATAATTATTTATATTTTTAGCATTATTTTGACTTGTAGAATAGTGTTCTGTAGTCCGTAGGCGCCAATTTTACAACACCCGATATATAATCCTTTAATTTACCAACTTGTATTCCAACGAACACTTGTATATACAAAGGGGGTACGGAAACTAAAGTTACAATGGGTAGTATTTATTTGACAAAATATGCTACAATGTATTTAGTGATACAGAGGTTATTAAAACCAGAAGCGACAGAAACCCGCTATAACTTCCGGTTTCAAATTTTGTCCGTAGAACACAAATGATAAGAGATAGCTAGAAGTAGCTTTTTGGAATCGATTTATCATTCCAGCAATAGATGCCATCTTCGCTGTTAGCCCTCTGTGCAAACCGGAAGTGAAAGAAATCAGTCACTTCCAGTTTTAAGTTTGATCGCCATAGAATAAAATCCGTAATATTAATGTAGTAAAGATATACCACATTGACTTGACACCTAGTCTTCCCTTCCGAGCGCTGCTGTTGGCTGAAGGATTTCCACTCCCTTTCGCTAAGGATCTCTCGCTTAGCAACAACTGAGTCCTTATTGGCTCGACGCGTGGGTGTGTTGAGGGTGCGAGCTTTAGTTCGCATATTTGCCACGGCTCAAGACATTTTGGCAGCACTATAGCAGTTTACGTTTTCGGTATACATGTAAATTTGAAATATGTAATAACCTGATGTAGTGCCATTTGATTTTTTTAAAAAAATCTTAACATTAGACCTATGTTAGGTTTTGCACTGTTATCTTGTGATATCACAGAGTATGCCAAACAGTCTTCCGATGTTTTTGTAGTACAAAATGTCAGCGTTTTGTGTCTATTGGTTTAAGTTACAACGACGTATCAAGATAAGTGGGTCACTCTGTATATACTAGAATCTCTAAAGTAGTAATAGAGATATATTATTTTTATACCGAAGTACTGGCTCTAGATGTAGAGAGACAATTTTAACAACTGGTTCGCGCGAACTTTGCGAACCGGTTTAATAACACCACTGCGTACACATCATGCAAATTTGAACGAAATGTGCACAATAACGTGTCTGTAGAAGGCGTGAGCATTCAAATTTGGGAGTCCAGCCCTTATACCCACTGTAGAGGACAGGCGGATAGTGGTTTGTAGAGGACATGTGCAATTACTAAGTAGTTTAAACATCGATGGATAGCACAAGTATAGTTGTTGTGTTTGCGGAACTGTTCTGTGTAGATCAGTCTTTTTCTTGAATTCCAGGACGATGCCAGAACTGCTGTTGTGTAATTAAGTACCGGTAACTTCGAGTAAGATTACCTTCGACTACCTGGCAGAAATATCATGAATTTCCTATGGCAGTACTTTTACCATTTTCATAAATACTTGCGCATGACATGTTTCACAAGTAGATCTCTAAGCTGCTTACACCTATGTCTAATATTTCTCAATATTTGATCAACATCGGATGTGTACTTCACTCTCCATACTATATTGACATAGCTCCGTGCGTCTTCTGTTTGTTCTACCGTCAGAAATTGGAAGTTCTCACGCTGTATAATCGTCATATTAGTGTCGTTCTAAAGACAGGTCATAGAATAATTCCCCATACGAACAGTATTTTAGGATTGGCAGGTCTGTTGGGCCAAGTGAATTCAAATGATTGGGGAATGTCAGCCATTGGTCTTCGCGAGATGGGGATAAATAACCTCGGTACTCACGCTCCTATTAACCCTTGTGTACTGCATTAAATATCTCTTAAATGCGCATGAGTATCTAAAAATATGTTCTTGTATTTTCTCCCTTGTGTGTGTTTAACATATTGAACACAAAAATATCGTTTGCTGCTGTTTTGCTGTTACGTAAAAGAAATATTGTTTACCACTGGGATCGTAAAAGGTTCCTAAGATAATACCAATGTAGTAATCAATTCTCTTTTCTTTATTTCTTCTTACAAAACGAGCAAAATTAGTAGTTTACATAATGCTAAATAGATAGCAAAAACTACTAATATATTGTTTCCGAAAATTACTTCAATATTGACATACAGTAGAGCGTCGATTATCCGAAGTAATTGGGGGACATGGTTGTTCGGAAAACTGGTTTGTTCGGATAATCGAACTGTACATGTTTATTTGCCAAAAAGAAGTACTGTACAGTAAATTTATTCATAAAAAGAAGTGTGCTGATTGTTGAAACACAGCGACTGGCGGCTTGGCCGGTCAGCAGCGCCTTATGAAGGCCCCATTAGAAGCAATGTTCCGCCAGCGGTGGCTCAGTGCGGCGACTACTGTGGGAAACTTGGTTTGGGAGTGAGGAGGATGATGGACGGTAGGGTGGGAGAGTAACAGGTGCGAGCAAGTACACAGTTCGGTTAAGCGGTCGTTCGGTTGACCGACGTTCGGATAATCGACGCTCTACTGTAATAAAGTTAGTTGAGTATGCAGTAAAAAAAATCTTTACACTACATTGTGACCTTGTCTCTTTTTTTTTTCTTAGGGTTACTGTTTGAAACAATAGATATCTTGAAACCTGCTTACATTTTTGAACAGCTTGTGAATAACAAAGTGGCTAGTTTCAAAGGGCTAAAACCCGTTATATCAAATAATCACAAGAAGATGACATGACATTACTTGAATATGCTGTGTTTTAATTGCGCCTCTTATCTACTGACGAGGTCATCAAAACATTTATTTTCTATTTTGGATGACGATGATGTCAGCGTTGTCGAGGATGACAGTCTAAATTAGAGTGGAATGCAATAAAGTGTTGTTTTGAAATGTATCTGTATAAAATTTCTCAACGAAACACCAATAATAAGTTAATTTCAATTGGGGTCTCTAAGGGATCCCACGGTATATTTTACGTTATATTTTTCACGGTAAACACAATTGTTAAGTTCCTAAATCAATCAATCAATCAAATCGATTTGAAAATGATTTGGACTTCGTTTAATTTATTTAATAACCAAGTAATTTATTCTCATTCTTCAGTATGTACTCCATATTTTCTGTATTATTCACCCGTTTAAAAGAAAAAAAATAGAAAATCTTTGAGATTTACGTCCCACGGTTATGCCGGTTAGGCTAAAGGAGACGGTGATGATGAGTAATGAATGAAATGGTGGAATGAAGAAAGTGGAAGGAAACGGGAGAACCCCGAGAAAACCCACGCACACGGTGTTTGTCCACCACAAAGTTCACTTGGCGGGGACTGGGATCGAACCCGGGACCCCTAGCACCAGAGGTGAACGCTCTACCACTGAGCCACCGCGGCCCCCAAGAAAAAAAAATAGAGTCGAACGTGAAACTAGTTCATGGATTACGAAACGAAATCATTCTGAACACACCAGCTTATTGAAATGCATCGTTATATTCGATGCCTAAAGCGTGAAGACATTGCATGTGGGATGTAGCAGCTCTGAGTTCAATTTAAGAGGGATTCTAATGATTGTTCAACGATTTGATGTTTGGGATTCGTCAGTGCTTTGGGTGGACCATCAATGACATTAGTGTCACATTGACGTTACAACCGAATTGGAAACAAAGTCCTCGTTAGTTGTGTTTTAAGTCTTAACTTGTTGTCGGCCGCATCATCAATAAGGGTAGTCACCCAATAAAAGCACCAAGTTCAATGGCTCTTTTCAAGTGGTTGAAATGTCCTCCGCAGATGGTGAACCATGTTTGCTCTTCCGAACATCGATTTTCGATTGAGAAAGAGGAAATTCCTGCCACAAGTCTTCAGAGAAGCTCTATCTTCATTTCTTTCAATCCCCAATCTTTGTCGCTAGTCCTCGCCTTCAGTAGCTTTCTTTTCCGTGTCTTTGGAGTAAAGAATAGGGATTCTAGGAGTGATGTGTGTTTACGTATAGGATGTATTCAGATTGTAAGCGTAGCCACTTTAACATCTTGAAATAGCTTCTTTAACTACGTATTTTTATCTATAGTTAGGATTGCAAGGAACCAAAGCGTTTATTATCCACACAATACATCATTCGTTATCTTTTGTGCTCGTGAAATTAATAGTATAATGTTAGTCGTTTGTACCTCGCTAAAATGTTATATAGTTCATTAATATTTGTTAATGGAATTAAGAAATGTCTCGGCGTTTCGTTCGTAAAACTTTTTGGACCGCGATGTTCGTTTACCTTAGGTATCAAAATATGCTGTACTGGCTGCCCTTATAACGTTGTCAGTCGGAAGCAAAGTGCTCATGAATTCAAAACTCACGCTCACTCGACCTCAACTTCATGAGGTGAGCTTGAGGTTTAGTGAGATGTCGAACGAGTGAGGTGTTTAAATGATGTGAGCTTGAGGTCGATCACGCCTCAAGCGTTATGTCAGACTGGTGATGCGAGAGTAAGTGACCTTGATGTCTGATTGATGGTGTGAGGTTGAGTGAGGTTAGATCAAAGTAGGTATCTTCGCATGTATGGTACATCGTCTGATTTGAACGAAATTCGCGCCACAAAATTTGTGTCTATATAGCAGACCTATCGTAATCTCTGTATCGGTCATAATCCTGTAGTAGTTTAAAGGTTCGTCCACCAACTATGAGTGTAGTTTGTGTGTCGATTCAGAGGTGTAACTAGAGGCTGACAGGCCCCTGGAAAACTTTTACACTGGGCCCCTCATCTGGTGTCTATAATTGACAATTGACGTCCTTACTAGTGTTGCCAAGAGACGAGACACGAGACGGAACAAAACCCTTTTAGACGAGACACGAGACGAGACGGGACGTCTCGTGAATTGTCTCGTCTCGTCTCGTGTCTCGAAAATGAAAACGCTGGCGGGAATGGCCAGGATTGAAATTGCCAGTGGTCATATAGATTACAAAAGGAAAATCCCCTTTGTGAGAAAACATGTTGAAAAGTCTTCATAGAAAAGTGTCCTCTGTCTATTGAATGAATCAATTGTGATACATGAGCTTCCAGGAATATCATCCTTAATGTCTTGTCCCCAATTCCCCTTGCTGTAAACTGAGGAATTCTCATTTTTTTTTAAATTTCTGGCTGAAATGATGACAAACAAAATCAGACACGGAAGATTTTTACAAGGTCAAGAAACCGATCTCGAAAATGAAAACGCTGGCGGGAATGGCCAGGATTGAAATTGCCAGTGGTCATATAGATTACAAAAGGAAAATCCCCTTTGTGAGAAAACATGTTGAAAAGTCTTCATAGAAAAGTGTCCTCTGTCTATTGAATGAATCAATTGTGATACATGAGCTTCCAGGAATATCATCCTTAATGTCTTGTCCCTAATTCCCCTTGCTGTAAACTGAAAAATTCTCATTTTTTTTTTATTTCTGGCTGAAATGATAACAAACAAAATCAAAGACAGGGAAGATTTTTACAAGGTCAAGAAACCGAACTACCACCACCATCTATTCAATTTGAAAACTGGGTAAGATCTACACTCATTACAGGCTGTAGTTGAAAGTTCTGGCTGAGATGGTGGAAGAGAAAAGAACAGACTACACTTGTCTTTATTCTCTGGTGGCGGTATTCTTTTTGCTATATGAACCGAAAACGGCAATTGAAGTATGTCATCTTGCAACTAAAATTTTGTCTTCTCTCTCTCTCTCTCTCTCACACACACACACACACATACACATAAAAACATACTTTTACCATTTTACCAATCGCTCGCTTATTATACAGCAGTCATGTAAAAATCACCTCTTCGTTTGAAAAGCGGGCGAAGGGCAAAGAAAGCAAAGATATTATCGACGAACCCTTCAAATTGTTTGCTTTCAGCAAATTTATGATACTAACAATAATACTTTGGGTGAAGATGTTTTACAGGGGACCTTCGTTTTGTTACGCGGAAATGTTTGATCTGACCAGAGTGCGAAATTGCCCTCTGCTTCCATGTTGAGAGTAGGGGAATACTTCCCTTTTCTAGTGAATAATATTCATTAGGATCTGAATTATCTTCAGAAATTGTTTCTTACAGGCATATAAAACCTCTCGAACTTGATAAGTTTAAAGAACATTTGGTATAATATTCATGGAACTCCGTTGAAAGCAGAAAATATCATGAGAATGATCAAAATTCGAACATTGGAGAACATAATTAACAGAAATGAAATAGGATACCCAAACCATATTTTTAAACCTGCTATAAAATGTATATCCTATATGTTACTAATTCCTTACTCCCATGAAAGTATCTTGGGGAGGATATTCTCTCCAATTTTTTCAGACTGAAATCCTTTTATCCCGTACGATTTCCCCCCATGACACAATACGAAAAAACAAATGTTGTTAAAATCCATACACCATGGTCCTTCCAGGACTCAACCCGGGGCTTCAAGCCATGGTCTATCGCCGCAGACCGCTCGGCTTGGTATGAAGATGTACGTTGTATGATTGCGAATAGATCACGACAATATACTTTAATCCAAAATGACCAATCAAAAATCAACTTTTTTAGCTACTAGCTAATCTGGGTGTACTGTCATGAGTTTGTTACACAAACGGGGCAACCACCACATAGTAGCACACACCCCGCGGTTATGGGAACAGATTTGAACCATTGAGGTGAAGACTGGACCCAAGCATTCTTTCGTCCGATGTGTCGTTCAGCTCCCATTACTATGGCACTTTAAGTAGAGCTTACTGTGCAGTAACATAAAATTTCAATCAAATACTTTCCATTACTCAATAAAATTATTTGGTTCGGAGCTTTTTTTAAAAAAAAAAATAATAATTGCAACAAATCTAAACATGCTAAAATGGAAAGTAGTTTTTGGATTGTTATGGGTTAACACTGTGAAACCTAAAGGCTGGAATATATGAAATCAAAGTGTACACACATATCTATCTCTCTATTCATCTATATGTCTTTCCATCTCTCTCTCTCTCTCTCTCTCTCTCTCTATATATATATATATATATATATATATATATATATATATATATATATATATATATATATATATATATACACTATAAAGCAAGTGGGCTGATAGTATACGATAGTGTCGGGGATGATGACACCTTTACATCGAACTTTGCTTGTTGTGTAAACATTATTTGACATTAGTGTCTTTATCTTCGACGTACCTATGAGCAATTTGCTGTATATTCGTGTATTGAAACTGGCGAAACAAATTTCAAAGTTTCAGAATGTAAACAAAAAAAAAAAAAAAAGCCAGGGTCGAGAAGCCTCAGACAACTAACAGCAGAGATATATTATATTGTAAACTATTTGTCCTTGCCTTGTGAGCTTATTTGAATTTATTTTTAAGACCTTTAGGCAACTTTGGCCGAATGGATGATGATGGGAAAATTAGTGGAATGAAGAAAGTGGTAGGATACTAGACAACTTCGAGAAATCACACACATTCGAAAAATGAAATGAAATCTTTGAGTTTTACGTCCCACGGTTATGCCGGTTAGGCTAAAGGAGACAGTGATGATGAGTAATGAATGAAATGGTGGAATGAAGACAGTGGGAGGAAACGGGAGAACCCCGAGAAAACCCACACACACAGTGTTTGTCCACCACAAAGTTCACTTGGCGGGGCTGGGATCGAACCCGAGACTCCAAGCACCAAAGGTGAACGCTCTACCACTGAGCCACTGCGGTCCCCATACACATTCAATGTTTGTCCATCACAAAGCTCACATGTCACTAACCGAGATCGAACCGACTACCACATACACTAGAGGTGAAGGCTTCACGGTGTAGCTACCGTGACATTTTTTGTCGTGTGTGTTCTGGGTAATACTTGTAACTTAGTTGTATCTTGATTAGCATGGTGCAGCCTGCTACATTTTACTTTCGTTCCCATGGTATGCTGCTATATTTTTTACGAGACAAACGAGACGAGACGAGACGGGACAGCACCTCTCGAGACGAGTTACGAGACGGGACGAGCACATTTTTCCAAGACGAGACATACTTTGCACGAGACGAGACAGCCTGAAGTCTCGTCTCGTCTCGTCTCGTGGCAACACTAGTCCTTACAAATGTTATAATCAGTGGCGTATTTACGATTTTGTTTCGCAAAAGAGCTTAGCCAGAAAAAGTGAAAATTCAGCAAGATATTTCATATACTTTACTATAGTAGGTAAGATTTCGAAGGGGGGGGCTTAAGCCCGGAAGCCCCTAAATACGCCACTGGTTATAATAGTTGATTTATTTGCATACTCCATATTAGAAATACACAACTCGAAACCAGGGGCGGTTCTATAATGTGGTCACGAAGTCACGTGCCTCCTCAAGGAATACGAAGATAATTAATTACTAAAATATAATTATGATCATTTATTCCTATATAGGAACAAAGAATGACCGAACAAAAATGTTTAAATCTTTTAATATAGAGCCTGCGACCTGATTCATGTAAGTAAGATGTTTGGCAACATAGAGCAAGTTACAAAAATTGATTATACCCACTGATCATGTGATCTGGCTTGGCTCTTTCTCGCGTTAGCCACCTCACAGAGCAAGTTACAAAAATTGATTATACTCACTGATCATGTGATCTGGCTTGGCTCTTTCTCGCGTTAGCCACCTCACAGAGCAATCCTTTAAATATCTATTAACAGCCCTTATACAATGTAATCACACTATTAACGTGCCTGAGAAAACATGTTTTCTGCTTACACCCTTGCAGCCGGTAGGAGAGGAGAGGAGGCTAGTTGGTAGGTGGAATTTCTCACCTGGTGATGATTTTGCGCACTCTACACGATAACCACCTGGTGCGGGAAAAGACTGACTCATATTGTTTCAAGGGTGAGACGACTCCACAGATCATTTTTGATACATTTTTTGCGATGCTCATATACAAGTCATTATCAAGGAAAAATAAAATAGTTTGTTAATGCACTTTATAATTTCGGAATTTAATAACACCTAATGTTAACATAACTTACTTTGGCAAGCATGTAGGAAACGATTCTTGAACTACATTGTACATTGATTTACCTCTGAAATGTTACTATAAAAGCGAGCGTACGAAGCTACACACAAATTTATGTGTTGCACTGGTAACTCAAATGAATAATTATAAAATACCAATAAGTAGAGAAGCGTCAATTGGCAAGTCAAATAGGATAGGTTTAACCTTTTGATTACGGAGCCTTTTTAAAAAAATAAAGCCTGGGATACGGCGCCAATTTCTGCAGTTGCCTAGTATGTCTGCTGAATAAAACACATGCAAGTGCATATATGAGATACCCAGAAAGTTAAAAAACAATTAGGTTTAGTGGGCAAACTGCAAGGTATCTATAAATAGTTACTTCGTATCCCAAGCCTTATTTTTAGGTAACTAAATATAGTTACTTCGTGTCCTAAAGGTTAAGGCGAAGAAAAGTCACGGGGTTTCAGTAAATTCGGTCCCCACTAGATCTGTGGAATATATAGGGTCCTTATTGATATACGATTAGCAAACGCATCTTCCATACGGGATACCAATGTTCGATTCCTAGTAGAAGCATTTCTAATTCAGATTCTACGTTAAGCAGTGTGTTGAAAATAAATAGTCGAATTAATTCTAATTTCCTTTAGAAACTTTCGAAATCAAACATATACTTAAATATCAATGCAAGACAATAATATTATCGTGTACCTGTAAAAAATATATATATAAAAATGTGATAAATGAATTTTTTTCAATCATTACGTAGTATTTTGTATCCGCTTTAAAACTTACAATTAATATGTATGTATGTTAATGAATTTGTAACCATATGATCTTTACAGAATCGGTTAGGAAATTCAGATTGAAATAGTTTGATCAATGTTGCACAGCAACTATTTTTCACTTCTTGAATAGCTTGAATTCTTTATGCCAGGGGGCAAAATTTCCGGTCGCCATTAACGACTAGAAATTTAGTGCTGGCGACCAGTGTTCAGTAGAAATGGCTTCTGCCTAAACTTACAGGACGGTGCAGTTTTTGTTTCACACGAAAATAATTGTCACTGAGTGAAAGAGAACACGGAATGTGAAGTCTTCACAACGTAGTGGCTCGCCCTTCCTTCCTTTACGAACTTACGGACTTTAATTCGGAAACTGCAATCGACAACTGGTACTTCAGTGCAGAGAGAGAGAGAGCGTTACACAAACGTGAAGTCTTAAGGTAAGATATTTTTAAACATGTATATGAATTGTCCAATTCAACATTGATTTCCTGAATCTAATTGCCTGGTTTTGAAATGATATGCCCTCATGTAGTCTTTTTCTTTGTCAAACCAAAGCTCGATGAATGGGGGGAGGACATTTCTCATAATTTATACGGTACGTGAGAGATACTGGCGATCATCATTTTTGGATTGGTTATTGCGTCTGACTGAAATTTTGCGCCCTGTTTATGTTAAATATGTAAAATTAAGTTAAAGTGTTCTGTATGTGGGACATACATTGAACATGTGAATATGTAAAACAAATTAGTTATTATTTTTCCATAATATTTGTACCTCACATCCAGTGGCGTATGCAGAATTTCATTAAGGGAGGGGTTCAAGAATACTCATATATTTTCAGGACAAGTGTTTTTATATATATTTTAATAAAATAAATGTTTATTTTTCCGTAATATCATGCTCAGAGGAGTTAAGCCCCGAACCTTTACTTGCGTATGCCGTTGCTTACATCAAAATTTAAAGAGTGTGTGGAAATTGAAGTATTAATGGAGGCCAAAAACCAGAGTGATTTTGAAAAGAAGAGGTGCAAAACTTGTTTTACCTCCACAAACGATGTGATTTTCCTCTTTTAGAACTCTAGAACCACCACTGCTCTAAATATAAGTTATGTGAAAAATATACACAGTTTCTATTTAGATTAATGGTTTTATAAATGGAGTATTCTATAACATAAGAAGATTATGTGTGACACCAATCAAGATGAAAACGAATTGTCAGAAACATCGAGTGTGCCCAAGTGGAAAGGCCAATGTAAAAGATAAAACCCATCACTGCTAACATTCCGTGAATGCCTAATTGTCCTGCGTAGACTCACTGATTTTCGAGAATATTGTTTCTTTTATGCTTTTTTGCTTTAAATACTTTTGAATAGACCTCGTATGCAAATCGTACTATCATTTCTGGTGTGTATCAGCGAGAACCAAAGAGGGTGATGTCTTAATACCGCTTTGTCACTTCTTGAGGTCAAACTTAAACCATTATTTATTGTTCTAGCTGACCTAATTTCTTATGTGATGTACATTTTAACCGTCTTTTGACATACTTCTTTTCTGTCTCGAAGTTATTATCACGTTTATTAATTTAGGAGATGTGTTGTGCAGCTTGTGCACGTTTCTAGTTTTGATGTGGATGGAATTCCAATAAGCTTCGCCACACTCAGAATGGAGTCAAACAACTCGTCTTTCTTCCAGAATCACCAGTCTTTCTTTAGGCAGTTAGACCTATATCGATTTTGAACAAAACACATGCTCTGTGTGTTGGGAAGCACGGCAGTGAGATGTGAGGAATTTTAAACCACATGTTTTACCATTATATCGATCAGGTTGCCTAAAGAGTAATAAGCCTTTGGAGTTCAAAATTGAGAATACATGGTCTTTGCCATTTTTCCGGTAACACCAATATCCCATCGTTATAGAACTTATGTCGTTTCTGGTCAAAACGTTGTAACACGTGGTTTTCACAGACACTTTTGAAGCTAACTTAACGCTATTCAAGGAGTTCTGCAGATACCGAAACGAATGATAGTCTGACGGTGGCAAGTCTGCGTTATACGGTGGATGCATTAAAGCCTCCAAACCAAGCTCTTTCGATTTTTGACAGGTCGTTAAAGATGTGTACGGACTGGCGTTATCAGTGTGATATACGACACCCTTTCAGTTGAGCAATTCCGGTCATTTCTTTTGAATTACTAGTGCATTCGTGTTAATTGTCGGCAGAACTGAATCTATCGCTCTTCCCGGCAGCAGCAGCTCGCGATGCACGATGCTTTTCCTGGCGTTAGTGTGGGGAAAGTGTAGAGCTTGTCCTCGCTTCGCACACTGTTGTCATAGATTATTCACTTTTCATAATCCGTGATTATCCGCTACAGAAATGGCTGGAGTTGGTCACATTTTAGTAGGAATTTGCACAATCTATTGTAGTAAATGTTTTGAGTCAGATCATGTGGAACTCAAACGTTGATCTTCTTTTTACAGCTAGCTTTCTCGACATTGTTTAACACTGTTTGGTTATGGATGTTAAGGTTATAGATTATATAATGGCTATTTACATACCGGTCTTGCTCAACTTTTACCAGAGTATCCCGCCCTTTTGCTGTAATTGGTCGAGGAACATCTTGGATATCGAATCGAATTTTCCAGAATGAACGCGACTAAACCATCTTTTGACTGTTGATTTTGATGACGTATCTTGCCCATAAACGACACAAATTCTTCACGGGCCTGTGCAGCATTTGCGTCTTTATCGAAATAAAATTGCGGAATGTAGTTCAGTTTCGCAGAGAGTTCACTCATTTTGACGGCGCAATACCTTATGTCTAGTTACATGAATTCGTGCACTTTTAGCCCAGCTATTAGCTTCAACTGTGAGCTGTCAAGTGACGTTGGGCCTGTTCTACTGCGACTCATTTGGGATACTAACGTTATATCTCGCACAAAAGGCTCAATACGTTTTACATTACCTGACATAATACTGGTTCAAGGTTTTCCAGTAAATTAGGTTGAGGTGCAATCCATTTATTCAGGCTTTTGATACAAATTTTAATACGTTTAATTGAAAATGTCAGTATAGCTTTCTTGGTTTTTACTTTTCTTCTTCGGGTCCAGAAGAAAAAAAAAAAGTCATTTTTCCATTCGGTTTCTTTGTCAGACCGATAGGCAGCTGTAGCGCCCAAGGCCGATCGTAAACAAATTTTAAATTTCGAACCAACACCAAACATAATGTGATTGTCGAAGCACAGAAAGCGAAAAGGATTACTTTGTTTTCCCCTAAATGGTACTATATAAGAACCAAATTCCTAGAACACCTGGCCGCTTTGATTATCATTGCCTATGAGTCAGTGGCGTTTCTGCTGTTTTTTTTTTTTTTTTTTTTTTTTTTTAAAGTTACCATTGTATTTCGAGAACAAAGAAAGCTTTCAAGGAAGAAACTTCAATTTTGTAATCAAATACTTGATTGATTGGCTATTTCCAATGTTCCGTCCTATTTGTGTGGCGCCCTCGATCTATTTAGGAAGCTCTTACTGTATCTCGAGAGCAAAGAGAGCTATTGGAAAAACGAAGTCCACATTTGGAGTTCGTTCTCGATTTGCTTGATTGTTTTCAATGTCTTGAACTATTTCCCAGTGGTGTTGCCAGGAATTTATTTAGGAGGTTTCTATTGTATCAGAAATAGAGGGAGCTGCTGAAAACATCCTCGTTTTTCTCCACCATTTGCAATATCCCAGTTGTATTTGTCATCCCAAAAGTCTACTTTATCGCGAGAGCAAACAAAGCTTTCAAAAAAGGAACTTCGAATTTGTGATTAGCATACTCGAACTAATCAAGTTTCAAGATAAGTAGGTTGTAGTATAGTAAACAGCTCTTTTTCTGACTTTGGAAAATCTATCATTATTATATGAATAGACTGTACCCTGTAACAAATTTGTTCATAATTTCCAAGTATTTACGCTGTAATTTCAACTGACGAGGCTCTTCATTATTGAAAATATAAGTGTAAGCCATAGATATGATGGGAACTCTGTTGAGCAATGAAAAGAGTCTGGAAAATAACATTTTTCATGTATACATTCACAGAAGCAACAGATTTTCATATAACATTGTTTAGATTTGAAGCTTAGCAAATGTAGCAGAAATGTCTTTTTAAAATCCTTTGACTGGTTTGTAGGCAGAAAACGGGAAGGTCAGTATATAATGATATTCAAGTTTACACGATGAAGAAAGAAAGAACTGACCTTAGAGCTTATTTTTCACGCATTCAACTGCAGAAAAGGATTAATGTGCTTGCTTGTGAAACCACCAACATTTGGTTGCTTTTGGAGACATAGATGTGTATCAATTCTCTCCATTTTTAATGGATATTAATGGCAGACGTGCAGACGAAACAGAGGTATAAACATCGCATAAGGTATGGATGCAGCTTTTCAATATTTAAAAGACTCATTGATAAAACGGAACGGATTTATTATATCTTAGAATATATTTCATTTGAGGGCGTGCTGGTTCTCAAAATCTTGACCAATTCAAAATATACATACAGGGTGTCTCAAAAGTCCCCTGACAAAGGGTAACTTATTATCAGAGCTACAACAAAATGTAAGAGGGGAAACCGTCTCCAAATATGACGTCTTCAATCTAAAGTGAAGGATTTTTTTTTTTTTTTTTTTAAGTCGGACGAGCCATTTGGGCTCTACATTCTTTATGCGCCCAATGGTGCATGAAAATGGAACGTTGCCATTTACCTGAATTCACAACATAAGTGAATGAAGTTACTGTCTGTTATGCTAACGCGTCGATGATCAGCCCCCATTTCAAACATGTCCCATTCACCATACTCTTACAAAATTTGTCCACTTCCCGTCCCGCCCTTCCTTCCCCTAGCCCAAGATAAATGGCAACGTCGCATTTTCATGTAACATTGGGCGCAAAAAGAGTGTACAGTAGGGTGGGCCGAAAAATTTTTTTTCAGATATTCAGGATTGAGTAGTTATCAAAAGTTGTGCATTGGTACGAAATGAAGCCATGTCAAATATGTTGATTTTAAAACAATATTTAACCGGGCCCCCGTGGCCCTAAAGTTCCCAATTTTTTTGTTCAAATAAAATGGTTTTAGGTAATAATAACATTTTACCAGACAATACTATTAATACATAAAACATGAAATACATGGTTTCAATATACGCAAATAACTATTAAGAGCTAATAACTAACTTTCATAATTACCATATTAACACACGAAAAACCTTTGTGTTGAGCCCAGCTCAGAACTCTCAAACTTTAAGAGAATATCACTTTTTCGCATCTGGATGCAAAATACATAACACTGGCTTTCCGAAGGCGGCGTTTACATTGCTGAATTCAAATAAACTAGAAACAATATGGCTGCGAGCCTCTCTTCCTGTATTGTCTTGACTTCGAATTAAGCTTATGATTTTGAATTACAACTCAAAATGCTAAACGATCATTAACCCCATTAGGAAATGAGATATACCCCACTAAGAGCCAAATTAAAGAAATTTAAGAACGGTGCTAAGAAGTTATTTGATATTTTCTCTTGCAAATGCTGCGATAGATTAACCTGTAAGCGTGATAAATCAAATTATATACCACATTTGGAGTGGGAGCTCATATTAGATCAGAGAAATCAGAGACAAATGAAGAGTTGCAATGTAGATATAGCAGAAACCCATAGGCTCAAAAGAAAGCATGACACACAGATCGATTATGATGCTGCGGTACAAAATACAAGAGGGCAACAATCGTTAACCTCAATCCCGCACTTGGAACATACATTAAGTGCATCCACCCCAAACTCAGCCGATGAAGAGTTCGAATGGAGCTATCGTTTAGAGAATAAAATCTAAAGTAAACCTAAATAAACAATAGTGAGCCCTAAACAAATGAGTACCGCAAAAGATTTAACAGGTGTCTCGAATAGGTCGGCTGCTAAAATTGTATCCGCTGTTTTAAAAGATATGAATTTACTGAACAAAACTAACTAAGACAAGGTAGTAGATAAAAACAAAAAAACGTACGAAACTAGCAAAAAAGAAAAAGAAAAAGAAAAATGAAACCGTCTACAGTGTAAAGCTACTAATTGTAAGGGTCTCTATTTTGATGGCCAAAAATACCAAACTATAGTTCTAATTGACAATTGCAATAGGCAAAGAACTGAAGAATATGCGGATTATATCGATTTGACCGATTAGTCAGAAGTAATAGTAACGAAACCTCCAATTTCGGCTAACGTATCAACAGAAGAACTAACCGAACTGATTGTGGAAAAGAGGAGGTTTCACAGTTTGTCACGTTCCCTTTCCACACACAGGATTTGGAGAAGTGTCTAAGGGTAGTAACAGAAACTTCTTCAGAAGTATGCGGTAGTGTTGCACGAGACGGTTATATTCGCGCAAAACTGGAAGCACGAAAGTATCTACCAAGCTTCGGACATATATCTCAATATTTTGTTCCAAGATTCCGCTAAGGAGCTTTAGGTAAGAGGAGGGTGGGTGGGAGGAACTCGCTGTGTAGCCATCTCCACGTGGAGAGTTCTGCGCTGGTTTGGTGTTTGTTGGTCAGTTTTTCAACCTTACCTTATGTATTTGTGTCCGTACTATTATATCTACTAAACACCAATCAGGCGAAGAGCTACACATCAGATCAGAACATTTAAAATACTGGGGTCAAGTTAAAGTATTAGGAATCTTAACCAATTTTCTATACATACTTAAAATAATGGTATATATATTTAAAATAATAATAATAACACTTTTCGGACCCGCAGGGCCTGGTGAAATATTTTTATCTGCCTCTGTTTTGGGGAAGAAACATAGCATTATACAACTTTTGCACGGTACTCAAACTTAATTTTCTGAAAACAAATATTTCAATAATATTTTCACTACTCGCAACCATATTTTTCAGCATTAACGTTCTTTTGGGCTCCCGGGGCCCGGTTAAATATTTTTTTATCCGGCTCTGTTTTGGTGAGGAAACATGACATAAATAAATTTTGCACGGTACTCAAACTTAACATTCTAAAAAAATATATTTCAATAATATTTTCACTATTCACAACTATTTTTTTTTTTAAATTAACGTTCTTTGGGAGCCCCGGGGCCCGGTTAAATATCTTTTAATCCGGCTCTGTTTTGGTGAGGAAACATAATATAACATTATTCAACTTTTGCACGGTACTGAAACTTAACTTTCTAAAAATATATTTTAATAATATTTTCATTGCTGGCTACTCTTTTTTTAAATTACCGTTCTTTCGGGCCCCCAGGGCCCGGTTAAATATCTTTTTATTCGGCTCTATTTTAGTGAAGAAACATAATATTATACAACTTTTGCATGGTACTCAAACTTAACTTTCTAACAAAAATATTTCAATATTTTCACTACTTGCATCTTTTTTTTTTTTCAAAACTAACGTTCTTTGGGGCCCCTGGGGCCCGGTTAAATATCTTTTAATCCGCCTCTGTTTTGGTTAGGAAACATAATATAACATTATACAACTTTTGCACGATACTGAAACTAAACTTTCTAAAAATATATTTTAATAATATTTTCATTGCTGGCTACTTTTTTTGAAAATTAGCGTTCTTTTGGGCGCCCGGGGCCCGGTTAAATATCTTTTTATCCGGCTCTATTTTGGTGAAGAAACATAACGTAATATTATACAACTTTTGCATGATACTCAAACGTAACTTTCTAAAAAATATATTTTAACAATGTTTTCATTGCTGGCTACTTTTTTTTCAAAATTAACGTTCTTTGGGGCCCCCGGGGCCCGGTTAGATATCTTTTAATCCGGCTCTGTTTTGGTGAAGAAACATAATATGACATTATACAACTTTTGCACGGTACTCAATCTTAATTTTCTAAAAAAAAAAATTTCGGCCGTTTTCGGCCCACCCTAGTGTACAGCCCAAACGGCTCGTCCGATTAAAAAAAAAAATCCTTCACTTTAGATTGAAAACATTATATTTGGAGGCGGTTTCCTCTCTTACATTTCATTGATAATAACGGGAGTTACCCTACGTCAGAGAACTTTTGAGATGCCCTGTATGTCTTGTGTTTGTGTTGAAATTTCGTGTAAATATAATGATCGATGTGTAAGTTCTTTATTGATAAATGTAGTTTGGAGCGATTTAAACAATAAACTTAAACAGGAAACATGAAACGAAACATACTGGTACAATACATATAGTCTAGTATGTGCTGATACAACTTACACAGAAGTTATGTACTTGCAGTAACAAATAGCAGTGTGACGTGTACACAACGAGAAAGGGTTTGGTTTCTATGGCGTGATATTTCCTCAATTAATATTAAAACCATAAGTGGTGATAAGTTTCTTTCAGTTACAGTTTCGGTAGAGAAATTAGAATGGAGATGAAATACTACTTGGGATGCCAAATGAGTTGCAGAAAACTGCTGCTGTTTTTCTCGTTCCGCTTTTGTAGGAATTTGTACGTATTGTAGGAATTGAATGTTAGATAACAACTTCGTGAAGTGTAGTGTGTTTACTTTGCTTATGTTCGTTTATATTCAAGATACAAAATGTAAGCAGAAAATATAAGCAGCGAAAGATCCTTAAGAAGAAAAGCATATTGGCCTTTGAACAAAGAATTAATCTCTTTCCTTTGTCGTCTTTGCAAACGTTCGGACGAGTTTCGGATGATTCTAACAAAAAGATTCAGGTGTTATCCGAGTTTTGGACCAGTTACTGCCGGATAAGTTTGATATGAAGAACTGAATTACTCGTCCAAGTGCCGAACGACACTCGTACGGGTGAACACCGGAATAATGTGAAGAGGGTCTTAAGAAAAACTTTTGAAAATATTTCGTATTACGTAAACAAGTACATTACGAAAGAACAATAAATGGATAAGCCTTTAAAATGCTGGAGGAATTAATAAATTAACTGATTAAGATTGTGTTACCAAAAGTCGAAAAGAAAAAAAATATTGAAGATAGATAATGAAGATAATGAGGGGGTGATTTTGAGAAGATATTGTGTTACTAGGATGTGATAAATAATATCGTAAAAACTGAAATGAAAGGCGAAAGAGACTCATTTAAGGG
The DNA here is from genome assembly GCF_964235325.1 of Thermobia domestica. NCBI lineage: Eukaryota > Metazoa > Arthropoda > Insecta > Zygentoma > Lepismatidae > Thermobia > Thermobia domestica. The sequence goes on along the minus strand of NC_137463.1, from coordinate 28,157,005 downwards.
TTTGCATTAGCCAATGTAATATTTAACATTGTAACGAAATATCGGAGAATAGAAGCTAATTAGTTTGCAGTAAGTGACCTGCAAGGGATGAGAGCGTACGATGGTATTCAAATATTTCCTGATATAGTGTGTATGTTCTCTCTTTTCTTTACTTTAAAGTGAAGTCTTTCTGGTATTCCAATATCGTACATCAACTGCATAAGAGATTAAGAGAGTGTGCGCGACACATGTTGATTTGTGATGCTAAAGGTGGTGATGCTTTTGCTGTTGAAAGACGTCGCTCTATTTAGAAAGAAGAAAACTGTAAGTCGATTTTAGCATGGCAGAAATTGTGTATTCTGAACGAAGACTGTTGCTCTCGAGATATAATGAAGCAACTGCTTTTGGGTATCCACCTCACGGGAATGTGTGTAGATGCTTTGGTTCCACGTAAGCAAAGCGTCGTGGGAAAGGAGTAGCATCTCAATGAACGATAGGCTTTATCCTTTGCATCGTATCTCTATGATCGATGGGCTGGTGTTGCTCAAAGATCACAGAATCTGGATAGAAAAAAAAAAAAAAAAAGAAAAGCACCTTCATCTTAGAATCACTTAGAGCATCACGACATATATCGACTGGCTGGGCCCTTTTCTTAATTTTTAAAGAGTTTGCTTTACCAGAATTCTTTTATGTTTACCTTGTCTCCCTCTGTGTCCGTTCGAGAGATGAAATACTCCTTTATATATTTACCCTGTCTGTCTGCGTGTCTATCCAGGATACAAAATATTCCTTTATATGTTTACCTTGTCTGTCTGCTTGTCCGTCCGGGAGCCAAAATACTCCTATATATGTTTACCCTGTCTGTCGGCATGTTCATCCGGGAGACAAAATATTCTGTATGTTCACCCTATCTGTGTGCGTGTCTGTCCGTGAGACAAAAAACAATCTCAGAAAGTACTTAAAGGATCACCATCAATTTTGGTCAGCATTCGAAAGTTGAAGATCGAGCTCGTTGTTGGAGGTGATGTATCCACTGTAAATAGTAGAAATCAACCATTTCGGGTTTTCAAGTTGATCACTCTAGAGCGAGAACGGTAATAGATAGCGAGAAGTAGTTTTCTTCGATCGATTAAGCTTCCTAAGAATACGTTTCATCTTCATCCTTAACTCTCTACTAAGACTGAATGTGATAGAAATCAGTTTCAATATTGATCTGAATAGAGCAAACAGATAAGAGATAGTAAGAAGCGGCTATTTATTTATTTATTTGAGTATATTTAGCGTTCTGTGAGTAGGTACCATCTTCTCTCTTAACCCTCTATTCAAATCGAAAATGACAGAAATCAACCACCTCCTGTTAACGTTAATCGCTATGCAGTGGAAATGGTAATCATTAGCGAGAAACTGTTTTCTGCAATCAGTTACGTCCCGAGAATGTATTCCATCTCCACTCTGATCTCTCTATTAAATCCGGAAGTGGCAGAAATTGCTATCGCTTCCGGTTTCAGTATTAATTGAGAAAATATTACACCGTACAAACCAAATTTCATCTCGCCGTTTGCTACTTTTTTTTCTTTTAAGTTAAAGGTTTTCTTTTAATGTTTAATCATTGCCTTTACCAACAATTTTAAAACTTATAATGATGGACTACCCAGTTTCTCTCCAACTTACAGACAGTTTTTCGGCTTGGAACCGAATAACTGTTATTTGTTATTGCAACATTTTTCGTATTGTTATTCGAATATCTAAATATTCGTTTTCAATATTTGAATATTTGTTCGTTATCCGAATAATATGTATTCGAAGAATCCATTTTTTTGTTTATTGGGTAATAACCTACTCGTATTTAGAGCATCCCTAGCGTGGTTTTCAAATGTTTATGTACTGAGTTTTAATGCTGTTATTTTCTGATTCTTAATTTAAGGATGGAGAAAGGTGCACAACCAAGAATCAATAAATATGTATTATCAAGATCACTGGCGCAAATCCCAGAGGGATGAGGAGAACATGTTTCTCCAACAATTTTGGAACTGGGGGGACTGTCCCCCAAATAATACGATTTGAAATTTATTTGGGGGGAGTGGAAAAATGTGACGATTTGTGTCCGACGGCCACGAAGGAAAGTGAGATGCAATTGATGTCCTATGCTGTATAATATACAACAGGTTCACCTCGGAAATCAGATTCATCTACTCCCCTTCCCTGAATAAGCCTCATATCTACCCGCCTCCCAATGTTGAATACAAGTCTGTTCCCCTGATCCTCGACAGCATTGTTTCTGAACTTCATAAATATTTTGAACATCGCTTAAAAAAAAAAAAAAAAAAAAAAAAAAGAGTAGGGGGAACAGTCTTATCCATCCTCCCCCAATGTTGAAGACAGATTTGCGTCGATGATCAAGACGTTTGAAATGAACGGAACGCGTAGCTCAAAAAAGGATTAGAAACAAGATTTCTGGGCTTTTGGGATCAATGACCATGTTAGCCCATTACGTATGAGTGATGAGGTCCCTGGGAGATCAGACTGCAGACTAGAGGTATCGGGGAGAAAGAAAGGATTGGTGAAGGATGAAAGCGTCTTGGGACCATTATATGCGGTACCATCCCGGCATTTGCTTGCTGTGAATGAGGAAACTGAGGAAAACAACATTTCGAATGGCTAACCTGAAAAAAGTTTTACACTTTTCCGAGACAGTGTCCCCACCTGAAATCGAACCCAGGACCTCTTCCATAAAGGGGAGAACGTTAGCGACGAAATTTATAAGGTTAACGAAAAAATGGGAGAAGGATTATAAAAACCAGTAGGATCTGAGGAGATGAGTAATAATAATAATCTGATCGGATTGGTTGAACATAATGTGGAATCTATTGGAGGGATTTTGTATGTGCTGGTATGAGCCTCCTTCTATATGTCAGAAAATTATTTGTGATGTTAATTAATGCCGTTGTTCAAAGCACCAACACATTTATAGTTTAGTTTAGTGACTTATTTGCATTTTCATTCCCGGAAATAGATGTATGGGACCCGTTTCCTTTTTTTACTGTCTCGGAAATGCTATTAAGCTTGACCCATGAGAACTACCTGTGTACGTATGGTTTTCCTCGTACATGCATTTCTCATTATTGTTTCACGATATTTCATTAGCATTCGTTTTACGCATTTCCCTATACTATACTGAATATGAACATTTTATTTAACTAAAATCATATTACTTTTGTGAGTACATGAATGCTGTGTTTGTGTATGTAATATTTTTTCTCTCATATCCAGTCGTGTGTTGTCAAAAACATGAGCCAGTAGAGAAGCTTTTCATTTAAGAGGTAGCAAAGTGCGATTAGAAAGTCAGAAACAACTGTGATACAGTCCGCTGTACTGACTAAATGTCACTCATTACTAAGGCCCGGATTTTTATGTAAAACATGTATTTTTTTTTTTTTCAAACACATCATGTCCAAAACAAAGTTTATTATCTCGATTAAGAGTTTGCAGGTGTAAATTACAAATTTTATTTCACATAAAAATACGTATTTTCTGAAAAATGTTATGTAAATAAATATTTTGGACATTTTTGTTATAAATACATATTTTTAATAATTTTCCGTTATTTTAATCAAAATTTCACAACGATTTTTTTCTTTCGCTCGAAAGAAATTAACATACGGAAAAGAATAGGCTACATCAATGTATCCATGGTTCATTCCCGTTGTGCCTACTTCCCGTTCTGCCTACAGACCCTCCAGCACTTTAAAGAAAATATTTTTAATTATCTTATGTCTAGGCAGAACGGTAATTCCCGTTGTACCTACTTCCCGTTGTGCCTACTCTTTCGAGACGGGGAATTATGTGCAGGGAGGAATTTTTGTAGGGAATATTTCTTTAGTATTTCTAAAAGCTTCTGTAAAAACAACCACCACCTCTACAAGTTTCATCATACATGGAAAATTGGTTGACTCAGTTGCAAGAATGTTAGACATTGTATGTGAAACAAACATTAAAAAAAAAAAAAAGATCTAATATCAAGCAATTTCAGAACAAAATTTTATTTGGGTTTCCAGTAGTTTACCTCCAGCATGCTAAGACTTGCAGTACTAAAAAATGCCACAGTTCACATCCCCAAGACATGTCTGGCCAACTATTAAACAAACAACGCAAGAGGATGCATAAGGAGGCCTTTAAAAAGAGTGTTTGTCTCCATCATATCTCTTTCCTCGAATTGATTGATTCAGTTGCCAGTAACCCGTTTGACATTGTATCTGAAACGAACACGAAACAGACTTACTTCGGGCTAATATCAATTCATTTCACAACCGAATTTTAATCGGTTTTCCAGTAGTTTATCTCCAGCATACTAAGGCTTGCAGTACTAAAAAGTGCCACAATTCACATCCTCAAGACATGTTCGGCCATACATTAAACAAACAATGCAAGAGGATGCATAAGGCGGCCCTTTTGAAAAAAAAGAGCCTTTGTCTTTTACATCACTGCTCCTTCTTTGGCATTACCTTAACAGGTAATTTGTCTTCTAACACGATTCTATACTACATGCAATGTTACATATACTTATATTGTCAATGTAAATACTACATATCGTCAATGTTAATACCATATATCGTTAATATAGCCAATATATTTAAAACATCTCACCATCACTGTTCTAAATGCAAACAGTATGCAACTGCATCTGTGTAAGCCACCAAGTCTATTACATGTGATTCCAGACGTGCCTTCAATGATTTTATTTTTTGTTCAATTCGCTTATATTTCAGCTTTGGTTCCTTCGGCTTTTTTCCTACCTCCAACATCAGCATACAAGCTTCATTCTCACTCTGTTCTTGCTGCAACAGCTGTACAAATGTAAAAATATTTGGATGTTCTCTTGTCAGTTTTCTGTTTAATTTAGAGTGCCAGCCTTCTGAAGAAGGCTCCTTCTGAATTTCCATTACATTTCACAGAATATTTTTACCGTAAAATAATCGAAATTAAAATGCTATTTGTGTGGTCACATACAGAATAAAATCACAGATATTTACGATTATTAGGAAGGCTGGAACCACGTGTAATAGGCTTGATGGCTTACATAGATGTGGTTGCATACTGTTTACATTTTGAACAACGATTATGAGATCTTTATTTAAATTACATTGGGTATATTGACGATATGTGGTATTTAGTATTTACATTGACAGTATAAATGAAATGAAATGAAATTTTTAAGTTTTACGTCCTACGGTAATGCTGGCTAGGCTAAAGGAGACGGTGATGATGAGAAATGAATGAAATAGTGGAAAGTAGGAGAAAACGGTAGAACACCGAGAAAACCAACGCACACGGTGTTTGTCCACCACAAAGCTCACCTGGCTCGAGCTGGGATCGAACCATGGACCCCATGCACCAGAGGTGAACGCTCTACCCCTGAGCCATTGCGGTCCCATTTTTTCTTTTTTTACAATATAAGTACGACATATTGCGTGTAATACAGAATCATGTATAGAGGACAAAGCACCTGATCATATATAGAGGTGATGCCGGAAAAAGATCTGTGATGTAGAAGACAAAGGCTTTTTTAAGAAAAAGAAAAGAGACCGAATTATGCATCTTCTTGCATTGTTTGTTTAATATATGGCCAAATATATTTTGAGGATGTGAACTGTAGCACCTATTACGTACTGCGAGCCTTAGAATGTTGGAGATGAACTACTGGAAAACTGAATAAAATTTTGTTGTGAAATGACTTGATATTAGACCGAAATAAGTTTATTTTCTTGTAACTGAATCAATTAATTTTCCATTTCTCTGTAAGTATTAAAAAAACACATCTCTACTAAAGTAGACGTGAATAACGCTGCTAATAACAAAACTGTACCTAGTCATTTTTTCTGAGAAGAGCAAGTAAGATAACATTTAAAATATATGATGAAATTTAAAGGAATAGTTATTCTTCTTACAGAATCTATTAGAATTACTAAAGAAAAAATCCCTCCCTGCACAGAATTCCCCGTCTCGAAAGAGTAGGCAGAACGGGAAGTAGGCACAACGGGAATTACCGTTCTGCCTACAGATAAGATCATTAAAAATATTTTCTACAAAGTGCTGGAGGGCCTGTAGGCATAACGGGAAGTAGGCACAACGGGAAGACACCGTATCCATCGTATCTACAAGTAATTTCCCACCTGTAGAAACAGTGTCGTCATAAATTCTGCTTATCAGCGCTGGGGTAACTTGTGCCAAACAAAGAACTTGAAAAGGAGCTCTTTGTACTTTGAAGCCAAAACTGAGGGAGAACGAGTTACCGTAGGTGAAGGGGAAGAAATCGTAGGCATAACACTGCCAGCCTAAAAAAAAAAAAAAAAAAAAAAAAAAAAAAAACTTTCAGTTACGAACCACGTCACAATTGCCAGGCTGTTCAATGAATCTTTGCACATTTTGTGGCCGAATGGTGTGAAATACGACAATATTTGGTTTATCTGAGTGATGGTGCTCCTTATATGAGGAAGCTGATGAAGCTCTTTACATATGCTACTCTAACATGATTCACGTGATATGTGTCGTACACGCCGTACATCGATTGTGTGAAAAAATCCGAATCCTTTATCCTAATGTGGACGAGTTAGTGTCAAATGGGAAAACATTTTCATAAAACCGCAGACTAGAATTGAGTTTTCAAAGAAACAAATCCCGGTCTTTCATTTCCTCCAACACCCGTAATCACGCGGTGGGATACCTGGCTTAATGCAGTACAATATTATGTGGATCATTTCGAAGCATTTGTATCTGTAGTAACTAAACTAAACCCAGACGATGGTTCATCCTTTTAGTTAGTGACAGTAGCTTGAAATGTGACTTGGCATTCATATCTCCCAATTTCGGTTTCTTGACTCACTCTATAAAAAACTAGGAACTACGGGAGATGTATTGAGTACTTCGGGTAAAGAAGTAGAGTGCGTTGAAAGAAAGCTGAATGTTCTTTCTGCTTCGAAAGCTGAAGTCGTAAGAAAAAGAAATTAAGGATTTGTTTGAGAAAAGCATTGGCTATAAAGCCCTATGTATAATGTCTGAAGTATGGGAAGGCCGAAACATAAGTGAAGTTTGTGAATATTCGTGATGTGCCCCTTTTCAAATACGCTAAGTTAATATTGTGTGATGTAGAACGTTCGTTTTCTCAATATAAGGCATAATTCCGTGACAATAGTCATGGATTTACGATGGGCAATTTGGAAAAGACGTTAGTTATTCACTGCAATACACATAGAATTTCGACATCTGATGAATAGGAGCTATTGGTGATTACCAGTATTTATTCTTTTTATATTGGGCGTTTTCCGATACTCATTATTTTTTGTATTTTTTTTATATTTAACAATTTTTTTTTTCATTTTTAGCACATAAAAATATTCATATTCATATTCATATCGTCTTTATTGCAGAAACTTCAAAGGTCATCCAAAGCATTACAATCGTCAGATCTTAAAGTTACAGACTAAAATGCATACAGAATATTTACAAAAAGGTCAAAAATGGATACAGAATATTTACAGATATGGTTACAGAAAAGAAAGAAAGAAAGAAAAAAAATATTGTTAGATATAACTGTAATACATTATCTATATATATATATATATATATATATATATATATATATATATATATATATATATATTCTTGATTGTAATTCGAATACAATACAAAGAATAACGATTACAACACAATACAATAGATAACTATTCGTACTATACATGTCTATTCATTTTTCTCATAGCTCTTCAATGCTATGTTATTTTTCACTTTAACTGCTTTGTAATTTCGTAAAACTCTTCTATATCATATATTGGTTTATCTAATAAGAGTGATTTGAGTTTACTTTTAAAAGTACCCACTTCGGCATCTCTCAGTGCTTTCGGGAGAGATTTGAATAATTTTGCGGACGTGCCAATAAAACTGTTTTGTGTTTTGGTATAATTGTAATACACTGTCATTATATTATTTTTGTACCTTGTGTTATATGAATGATACCTGGAATGTTCAGGGAAGTTATCTCTATTCTCTTTTACATACATTAATCATTGAAAAAAAAAAAAATAGCAGGAAGAGTCATTATTTTGAGTAGTTTAAAGCTAAGTTTGCAGTGACTGCGAGAAGGAAGACTGCATAACAATCTGACAGCTTTCTTTTGCAGCTTTAAAAGCTTGTAAGTGTAACTAGATCCACCCCAAAGGATAGTACCATATGATAGAAAGCTGTGGATTTGAGCAAAGTAAACCAATTCTTAAGATTTTCAAACTAACGCAACTTCTTAATTTTCTCAATATGTATATACCCTTTGTTACACTAGCTGCCGTGATTTCAATATGATTATACCAGTTTAATTTTGAATCAAGTTCAAATCCCAAAAATTTAACTTTAGAATCTTTTTCTGTGTAATCTAGATTGTTGTATGTAACATTAAGATCTTGTATTTTACTCAGGTTTAAACACAAAAGGTTTGCAGTACATCAGTCCTCAACTACAGTTGTTATATCTTGGGTTAATTGTTCTCTTTCGACAACTGATTTAAAACTTACACAGACTCCAAAGTCATCAGCGAAAAGATCAGTTTTTAGCGGGACTAGTAGCTACTTTGGGAAGGTCATTGACATAAATAAGGAATAAAATGGGACCCAGAACAGATCCCTGTATTACCCCAAAACCCACATGCAAGTATTTGGAGTTCGAATTACGGAATTCTTCTTTTTGATATCTGCCTGATAAATATGATTTAATACGGTTTAACGCATTATGTTGAAAACCATAGTATTTTAATTTACTTAAAATAATCTTATGAGATACCATATCGAACGCTTTTGACAAGTCATAAAATCTAACTTTCTTAGCACATAAAAATCCGGGCCCTACTCATTACATGTATTGCTTCTGATTGGGAACAGCGCTTCGCGTAGTCTAACGATAAGTAGTTTAATATAATATTATAATTACTATTATTTGCTTTGTACATTATGTAAAAGAATGAAAAGTAACCGTTGATCCTGATTATGGTATTTCAATAATATTACTAATTTATATTACGATTCTATTTTTACGCATGAAAGTTTAATACCGAAATAAATAAAATGAAATCTTTCAGTTTAATGTTCCACGATTTTATACCCTTTTGGCTAATGTAGACGAATGAGTAAGGCAAGTGAATGATAATGGAAAATTTGGTAAAATGAGAATGTGGGAGGAAACAGGAGTACCCCGAGAAAACCTACGGACACGATGTTATCCCGACAAACTTAGTTGGCCGGGGATCGGACCAGTAACGCCCATACACTACAGGTAAGCGCTACCACTGAGTCACCGTGCCCTCTACCGAAATATAGAGAATCTGTTACAACAGTAATTTTTAATTAGCCGGTGTATGACGTACGAGTGCGGTTTTACAATCTAGGAAAAGCTGAGGGCATCACAATCAGGAAAGGAGGGGAGGAGATGACGTAGTAGAGTAAATATCAATAGTGTGCACGAAGTCATGGACCTACGGGCACTATGCCTACAAAATCATCGACTACGTTATCAGTGTTCGTTTTTGCCTGTCTCCACCACGTTTTGTCAACTTACCACCTTTTTCTCCTTCTCACTGAGAAGCAGTGACGTCACAGAGCAATCAGGTGGAAACGACTGGTTTACAATTTTCAAGTCGTTCCCTAGATTCGCCAGTCTAATTGAACTTTAGTAAAGATGTTACTGTAGCTAGTTTAGAGAAGGATTTCTGGTTCGAAAGGATCCGGGTTAATTCTCACTGTCAGAAAATATAAGCTTTTGGTGAACAACGTTGTGTTTATAGATTGTCTCTTGATTTTCCCGTTTCTTTTATTAGTTTGAACACAGGGGCGTAAATAAGAGCCCCGCAGACCCTGCATTGCGGGGGGTCCTCAAGCCATCAAGGGGCTCCCCAAATCGTAAAGTGGAACGTAGAGAAGGGGCCTCGCTCCACGCTGTCTGCAGGAGGGCCCCCAGGTCTTTAGTTACGCCACTGTTTGAACACATGTCTAGTCGCTCACTTTTACTTTTGTTTATTAATTTGTTTGCCATCTAGTCGCTTCCATGTACTTTTCTTAATTTGTACGCGTATCTAGCCAACTTTTTTTTTTTTTTTTTTTTTTTTTTTTTTTTTTTTTTAAGGAGATGGTAGCACAAAGGTATGCAAAGCGGAAGCGTTGGGAGATAGTTGTGCAATAGGTGAGTGGTACCATATTCAGGAAAGGAGGCATTGGAAAGACTTTCGCTGCCGCTTATAAACCTCAGATCATTCACGAGTATTTTCATGAAAGTGGAGTGGTATTTACCGATTTCAATAATTAGCTATAAGCCCCGTAAAGTGCATGTTGATATTTATTCTGGAAGTCAATAAAATGAAATGAATTTTCTGGTTCTACGACCTATTGTTACGTGACCTTTAGAATAAGGCAAACGAATGATAATGAAATAATTAGTGAAATGATAATGTTTGAGTAATATTATTCACAAGACGATAAATTTCCTGTTTTGTAGAAATCGAGACAGAAAGTACGTTTCAAATTTGAGACGAGTCGAGATTTTTTTTTAAAGATTCTCATGAATAACACTAGTTACTCAAGTCTTAGATCTCAAACACAGCTGTAGTGTTACGTGATTCATAGTTTTAAAAAATGAATTGATAAAGTAATTGTACGAAAACCGTGAAGAGTATTTGTCAACGTTTAAACGTACACTAGGTATGCATTAATTACAGATTTGGAGCGAAGCGATCCATCTTTATTGATTATTCATACAGCGCCGTAACTTAGATTTTTTCTAAGGGGGGAGGGCAAGCATTAATACACGTATTTTGCCCCCCCTACAAAAAGTTGTTTTTCTAATTCTTGGGCCCCCCTCTTTCCGCCTTTCTCTTACTTTTTATGGGCCTCCCGAAGCCTGTTGACCCTCTCGCACGGCAAGGTCTGCACAGCCGTTACTTACGCTCCTGGGCCCGTTCCATACATGACAAATTAATTAAGAGGGCAATATTGACAAACCTCAAAGCCATACGAATAAATATATTTCTAGGGCCCCTAATAGTAATTATATATATATATATATATATATATATATATATATATATATATATATATATATATATATATATATATATATATATATATATATACTGAAATGAGCCCAAGACTCATTTTTGTTTTATTTTTGTGAGCTGTTTTGTTTATGTAAAGTAGTGAACCTATTTGATGCTTAATTTATAATTTAATTTTCGTATCGTATATGGAGTAAGAAAATGTTGTCTTAAAATGGGGCCCCCTCGAACAACGGGGAGCTTCCCTGGGGGTGCATTTGCGTATGGCGATGGCAACTGAACATATTTCGTTAAATGTATTTAGCTAAACTTACCTAGTACCTGAGCCAGATTGATTGGTAAGACCTTTCCTGCCATCTGTTGGACTGTATGCGTCCAGTAACACAGGCAAAACGTCTGGTAAACAGTGTACTTCATACTTCACAACAGACATTTAACTAAGTGTTTTCAGTTGCCATAAAAACAAATTTGAAACGTCCATGTGGAACAGAACAGCAGTGAATTTTTTGCTCTGTGTAGACATTTATTTTTAGTGCATCAATTGTTATCGTGAACGAATACGATATGCAAATAATTGAATTTTGCATAGCGAAAATCATAAATAGCTTTGAAAATTTTGTTCGCAGAACTAAACGAAAAGGGCTTCGCACTATTTCTAATGCTGAAAATTCTATTTTCCATTGTTTACAATGAGAATTTTTCGCCAAATGCTTTTCCAATGTTAAGTCTATAAGCATCCAGTTTATCGGTGATTATTCCGCAATGATATGTCCGATCGGGACATGCAGTTCCATACGACACTCAGCGCGCGATCTCGAATAAACGTCAAATTTGGTAAAGAACAGTTCAGACATTTCGGAGATCCAGTTTTTCGGTGATTATTCCTCAGCGGTATGTCCGATTGGAACATGCGTTCCCTTACGACTACGACGTTAAACACGCGCTCTTGAATCGCCATGTCAAATTTGATGAAGAACAGTTCATACATCTCGAAGAAGTATCTGGATAAATGAACACCTAAGTCGAAAAAATGAAATGAAATCTTTGAGTTTTACGTCCCACGATTATGCCGGTTAGGCTAAAGGAGACGGTGATTATGAGAAATGAATGAAATGATGGAATGAAGAAAGTGGGAGGAAACGGGAGAACCGCGAGAAAACCCACGAGCACGGTGTTTGTCCACCACAAAGTCCACACGGCGCGAGCTGGGATCGAACCAGGGACCCCAAGCACCGGAGGTGAACGCTCTACCACTGAGCCACCACGCCCCCCGCCTAAGTCAAGTAAAGAGGAGCTTCGCTCCAACAATACACATGAGTAATAAATATTGTTTAAATGTTCTTATGCCACACTCTTGATGAATCTCTCGAAACGTTTAAAGGCTCTAATAACCTAGATGAAATTAAGAAAACAATCTAGAGCATAAAATTTGTTCAGAAATTTACAAAACGAGATAAAGAATTCTTCGAGAATCTAGACGAGACGAGAATTCGACAGTAAATTGCGAGACAAGACAACCTTACTTCTTGTCCGTCTCTTGATCTAAACTATGTGGGAGGAGATGGGAGGATTCCGTGGAAACCCAGGGACACCTCGCACGGTAGTCGACCGCTCTGCCACTGATCCACCGTGTCCCTCTGGAAGTCAAAGTTTGCGCTATTATATACAATGATATGATGCTCAAAAATTTCTCTAGCGAATTTAGATATCCAGATAATTGTATGTATCTGAATATTTTAAGTATCCTACACGCCTAAGACTGAAGTCTGTGAATAATGTATTGTGTTCCTACCATAGGTGTCCAAACTCGCAAGCCCGACGCTCGCAAGCTCGGCACTCGCACTTAGCTGGGCTCAGGCTCAATAATTGTGCGCGAGCCCGAGCCCCAATTAAATAAGTAAACCCGAGCCCAAGTGAGATTAGTGAATGTAATCCCGAGTAAGCGCAAGCCCAGTCGTGAGAAGTGAGCGCGAGCCCAGTTGTGAGAAGTGATCGTGAGCCCGAATGAGCGCGAGCACAGTTGAGAGAAGTGATCGCGACTCTGAGTGAACGCAAGCTCAGTTGAGAGAAGTGATTGCAAACGCGAGTAAACTCGTGCCTGCTTGAGATTAATAAGCGCGATTCCGACTGAGTGTGAGCCCAGTTGTGAGAAGTAATCGCGAGCCTAAGTAAGCGCATGCCCAGTTGACAGAAGTGATTGCGAGCGCGAGTTCAGTTGAGGGAAGTGAGTGCGAGCCCGAGTGAGCGCGAGCTCAGTTGAAAGAAGTGAGTCCGAGCGAGCTCAGTGCAAAATGGCCATCTATGATACCTACAGACGTTCTTCATTAAAAGATATGACATGTTTAAACTGATTGTGAGTTTTCTTCTCTTCCTTGAGATTACCCTTCAATCCTGTTACAGGACCTAGGATAAGTGTGTAACTGTGTGTTTCCATTAGTTTACAGTACATAACTGCATTGTTGGATTTCACTTCATTTCGAGCTTTTCCCATACCATTTTTGTAATTGCACAGAGTGAATGCAAGAATAGTTCGTAGTATTGAATATATCTCCTCTCCTCTTTTTTTATTCTCCAGTCAAAATTACCCTTAAAAGAGACGAAACTTCAAACGTAGACTGAAGATTAAAACGAAATCCACTGTAATTACACATTAATATTTTAAAAGCAACATATTGATTGCATTTGTTTTCAGTTGAATCAATTAGTCTTATGTTCACGTACTGTTTGTAGAGACTTTGAATCTTCTCGCTTGGTAATAAGCTAAACTAATTTTTCCTTTTCGGTAATGGAAAATTCTACATGAAAGTAATTTACGACTTGATTAAATCGGATTGCTTGTAATTAGTAACTCAGTGTTGTTCATTTATAACTTCTCCATTGTAGTGCTCTATTTTTCTGTATGTAATCTTGCTTCTTGCAATGAATTTCTAATTATCGTACAGCAGGTAGAGATCACTTTAATGAACAAGTATTATTCTCTTTGTTTCTTTGTGTTTGTGGAAGCTAGAAATGTTTTATTAAGTTACATGCTACCGTGTTTTAGGAGTTTATTATGTATGAAAGTCGACGTCAGTTTGTATAAAACTTTTAAATATATTTTTATTTATTTGAATCCAGGCCCTGGAGACAGTTCCAGAGGCGGAAATCCTGATGAATTGCAACTTCATTTTCTATCCATGTCATAGAGGAGTTATGATATTAAAGGGAAATAAGATTGAATTACGTTCTTCAGCATTTGCAATTAAAGATGTAATACAAATAGTTTAGATATAGTAGTTCAAGTGGGTTTTTGCTTCAGATTTCCTCTGAAATCTGTCTCTTTCTCAACTTCTGCATCGACGCCAATGGGAAAACCCTACAGTTATAGGTAAATAGATATCTGAATGTTTGAATAATGTCAATCGACTTACTTCTATATTAAAATTTAATTTATTTACATTAAAAGTTAGTTGTTCCTCCGCTTTCTTAAAATCCATAGCACGATCATCATAAGTGAATAAATTATGTTATCTTGGGGATTACTAGCGCACCTGACAGTTCCCGGGAAACGAGTTTTCTGAAGCGTTATCTCTTTACATGATCAAACAAGCTTAGACATGCACTATAAGACTAATGTTAAGTGACTGTCTGACACGTAAAAGGATCGTTCGGATAATAATAACAGAACGAACTATTTTTAACCATGAGAAATGCGGGAGGAATATAGCCTGTTGTTCATACTCAAAGAGGAAGATCTCGAACGATGGTATGGAACATCGTCCGACTGATTGAAGTAGCTGTATATTACAGGCTATACCTGCCGCTCGTCCGAAAAGGGTTAAACTAGAGATTTCTTTTAAGTTTTTTTTTTTTTTTCAAAGATACTGTGTGCAATCAATTAAAGATGAATTCAGGACATCTTTCGAGTATGATCACATAGATATGTATTCCTTCTTTAGATGTGAAATAGAGGTACACGTATCCTGAAACTACAGGAAAGGGATGCAACAAGTCTGTAAGCTCCCAGTAAGTCGGAGGCGTACTGAGATTCTGAGTAAAAACCTGAAGTTGAGATCTACAGAAGGCCAAAAAAGGTCTAACTAGTACTGCCCACTTCTAAGTCAACGACATGAAAAAGGTTTGTTAGAAAGAAAAAGATAAGTAATGGAATTTTCTAGAAGTTCCTAAGAGGAAATGTTGAATGTTTTATGTTGAAAGTCGTATGATCTGAGAACTGAGAGAAAGCAAAGAACTAAGAATGATTTGAAACTTCTTACTGTTAGATGTGTTCATTTGGAGAGCTGCTAGAGCGTTCTAAATCACTGCATGACTTGATGAATTCTTGAAAAACTTCACTTGAAGTTTATGTAAGTTGAAGCGTTTTTCTTACTTCCTGCATCTGAAACAAACAGAAAACTTTCCTTTTCTCTAAAAAGCTGAATATATGCGAATTCAGAAGTTCCTGGTACAGTCATTTAAACAATTCTTTTTTTTTAAAATCCAACAATTTGGTACTCCTTTGTAATCTCAATAAACTGTAGCACCGAAATAGCTACACACTTAGTGTTGTAAATAGAAAAAAAACGGTTCGTATTTTTTCAGAAATGTATGTTTTTTTTTAGAAAAAAAAACATTGCCTCTCGTTTTTTTTCTAAATTTCGTTTTTTTTCAAATGGTCATTTGTAATGCATCTTACGTCTCTTTAAGTATGAAATATTTTTATGTAGGTGTAATCACCGTAAAATGCAACATAAATTAAACGCTAGATACTGATACGCTACAAATATTTCACAATTTACATGAATACCATACCTATTAACAATTCGGGTTTCAGCAGTTTTCATCAATATCAACTAAGAAATAAAAGTAGAAATGAAATTTTGTTTCTTCGTGACTGTAGGCCTTTAACCCTTTCCGGATCTCGGCTTTTTGGGCTATTTTTTAGACTTTCAGGCAAGCAGCTACTGCATCGTCACTATTTATCCTAGGATCATGGTTCATACCTCATTCTCTTCAGAATAGAGCTGGCTTTTAAATGGTACTACTTGCATACTCATACCATATACCAGGAGCGGGAAAAATGATGTCAAAGCGAACATTTCTGAGGGAAATTCTTTTTCTCACACTTTGGGCCCCTCTGGAGCGGCCCTGTGTGAACGTAGCCATCTAAAAAAAAATCTGATAAATAGTACTTGATACACTAAATGTGTGTGCCAAATTTCAAGTTTCTATCTTGGATACTAAGGGCGGGAGAAATTTTATCAGGAATTCCCACCATACCCCAAATTACCGTAAAACACCATGATCTCAGGTAAAAAATTTCCTGAGACATCCCTAATTACCCTAGCGTCATGTTTCGCCCATCATTTTCTTCAGTTTAGAACTGCCTTTCAGGCGGTATGACTCACGTGTCTCCATCGTGTATCTAAGGCGGGAAAATCCCGAAAAAGGGGATTTTTGGGTCTAAATATCCTTTTTTTTAACTTTTAGCCCCTCTGGACCCCCCCTGTTTTAACGCAGAGATCTGATAAATACTACTAGGTGGGCTGAATGCAGGGTTGGCTGGTTTAAACCAAGGTGATTTAAACCATAGTTTAAACCTTGGTTTAAACCAGCTGTTTTTTTCAAAAAGAAAAACCAACTGGTTTAAACCAAAAAAACGAAAAATGTGCGTAAAAGTGTAACTATTCGTAAAATCTTAATGAACACACATTTGTGGGTTATCACGTTTCACTCCCATATACTATTCGTACTATATTCAGATCTAAATTCCCCATTCTTTATTCAAAGAGATTATATTATAAAAACAACTTTTTTATATAACTCTATGGATGTTTCTTTTGTGATTTTTTAAATAGTTATTATTGTTATGCAACCAAAGGAAAATTCTAAACATTGTTTCGTTTTAATGTTTAGTATTGATAAAATACATCAAAATGCCGTACTTTTTTTGGTGAGGGGGTCATACAAACCCCACGAGAAGCTATTATTGAAATAACAAGAATCTTTGGTAACTATTTATGTATTAATGGGTCAGAGCCAAAGTGGACTCAAATAATTCGTATCTTTATTCACTTTTCTTACTGATATGCAAAGTAAGTCGTTATATTTCTTTGGACTAATAAAAGTCATAGTGAACTGACTTGGACTAAATTAATTCTTCTCTACTCTGTAGTACTTTGAAATTGTCCATATGTAATTCTGTATAATGGTTCCACTTGTGCAATTGTTTATCCTTTTGTTCTGTCCTAATGTCTGTTGACGATCATATTAACAAATACGCAAAGATCAGTCAACGTATTTTTATCAGGAGTCCTTCGTGAGTGAGTCGGCAGATGAATCGCATTTGTGGCCAATTAGGCCCGGTTTCGAGTTAAAATGGAGGACAATTTCTCTTGGATGTAAGCCGAGAAGCGGTTTGGATTCCGCTTTAAGCTTATGTGACCCCTTCCAGCATAACCTGGTTGTTCCATACTAACACTAAGGCGAAACAAGCTTATTTGGGAAAAATTTTGGGAAAAATTCCCTTTTTTATTTCTATTATTTCCTTCTTGTTGTCTACGTTCGAACAAATGTACCAGTGTCTAACAGCCTCATCCTTAGCCTACACAGCGCACCATAAAAAGTTTTACTAGAATAATTAGGAGAAGTACAGTTGAGGTTTATAATAAACCATGTTCTGGAAATGGTAAGAAAATGGTGAATTTCTGAGGTAGAATGAGATTTTTTTTTAATTTCATGCTTACTTTGTTATATATCGCCATGATACTTGTAGGATATATTCTTGGAGCACTACGGTTTATTTTCAGATAGTTTTCGTCTGTCTGATGGCAGCGTTTCCAGCCAGAAGAATTAATTCCCGCTATTAGGTGAAAAATTCGGAAAATTTCCCTTTTCCCCTGTATTATTACTCTCTTACTGGCTACATTGAAACAAACGTACCACTACTTGAAAGCTTCCTCTTTACCCTACCGAACGCACCATATAAAGTTTCAATAAGATAATTAGAGAAGCTGTACCCCGGCATATTTGATTTTTGCTTCTGAGGCGTAAAAAGTGTCAAAATTTCATGTGTATGACAGAATTTTTTCTTTCCCTCTTTGAATGGAAGCCAGCGACTTCAAGATTTCACTGTACCTTGTCAACACACCAAAGATTTGTTTAGGTGACTTGAACCCATATAGCAGCAGTGGTGCTAGATACAAAAAAATTTTGAAATTCGGTTAGGGAATTTTTTTGTAAATTTTCACCCCTACATTTCCCTCAATAATTTCCCACCCGTTAGCAACACTGCAACACAACTTACACCAAAAAATAGCCACATCCATTTTCTTAAAAACAAGGCCTTAACCGTATCAATCGAATGAATAGTTTTTGAGCAATAAGTCACTAACTAAAGATGTAGGAAAACGCCAAAAATGACCTGGGGCCGAAAGGAATAATCACACAATTTTGCTAGTATAGGTTCAAAGAAACAAACGATTTGTAAGTTACGAGGGCTTCGACTCAAGTTCTGTTGATTATTTCAATAATCTGCAACATAAATCAATAAATAATAGTTGCCAGAAAAAAAAACAGACTTTTGAAAAAAAACATGAAAAAGAACGATGTTTTTTATTGAAAAAAAACTTCACAGAAAAAAAACCGTTTTTTTACAACACTATACACACTACTTCAATCGGACATTTCTTGTCATTACTTTTTTTTTTTTTAACATACAACTGAAATCATTATCAGGTCACTTGGCGCTAGTTGAGAGGATTCCATACACCACAATTCTCCTCGTTTTAGATTTTCAAACTTTACTATGCATAAGTATCGGAAGTTGTACACCCATGTCCATCTGTCTATCAACAGGAATCAGAGGAAAAAATGGTAAGAGAAATTGATTAAAAAAAAACTGTTTGAGCGTTCGAAGAGTAGGTTCCATGTTATCTACGGAATCGAAACTACTAGAAATTAATTTCTCACTTCACATTTGGTGGGTTTTAGTATTGCGGAAACCTTTCACTTTACTGGTATTCGAATATACGCAATTCGTCTTGGACAATTTTATTCTGTTGCAGACACAAACTTAGCAGCATGTATTATTCTGAGAAGCATGTATTTATTCTGTTTTCTCCAACCGTACCAGAGATTTTAGGTTGATTAGTTGCTCTATGTTCCTCAGTTCTCACCGATGAACGACTTGCAAAGACAAAAGTGCAAACGAACCATAGCTAACAAGTATATGCCTCTACTGTGCCTGTGCCCTTGTGTTTCCGATCTCAGTAATTCTTTCTATCAACGGATACATTCTCACTTGGAAGTGGATTGAAACCATGAACGAAATTA
Source organism: Thermobia domestica (assembly GCF_964235325.1). Lineage (NCBI taxonomy): Eukaryota > Metazoa > Arthropoda > Insecta > Zygentoma > Lepismatidae > Thermobia > Thermobia domestica. Next base: position 28,137,630 of record NC_137463.1, on the reverse strand, counting down.
AGTTCCACTCAATAAACTTCTGGGCAATTAGCAGAAGTCATCATGTATTAGTCGCCAAGAAGTGATCGTGACTCGCTCGCATATCGGACATTCGCGACTGACACATCCCTGTTTAGTGCACAACGCGAACTGTCCGCATTGTCAAGACTGTATTGTTTTACTGTATATATATATATATATATATATATATATATATATATATATATATATATATATATATATATTTACGGATCCCCACCTTCCAGCTTGTATTATTTCTTCGAGCACATATTAACTGCAAACACGAGCTATTGTTTATAATTACGATTACAAGCAGACGCTAGAAGGAAGAAATCGGAAGACACGAAGCCGGTCAGGAGTAGACCGAAGACGGACGAACCACTCAGAAGTCACCCATAAAAGAGGACCGGGAGAGGACTAAACTATCAGTTCGCGACTGATCAACTAACCTACAACACATGCTCCTGAGGTTGCATTGGACAAAGGAGCTCCTACCTTACGTACTTTCTAGGCTGCCTTGGGCTAAGGAAATTTCTAATCACAACCATACTCCTGGAGGCTGATGAGCTAAGGGGGTTCCTTATAAAACAGTATCCTAAAGTTAAAAGGAAATTCCTTAACCAATACCCTGAAGGCTGCTATAAGCTAAGGAGTTCCCGTACATACCTAACTTAAACGTATATCATCCGTATATCACTTTATGTGTGCCAAAGACTCACTTGAAAACACATACTGTATTTACAGAAAACTTTTGTAAATTGTTGTATGGAGTATTACTTTTATAATAAAATTGGTGAAGGGCTAATCTCGGACTGTTGTTGACTCTACCAAAAGAACATTTCAATATTCATCATCTTTTTGTAGAATGTCCAGAATATTCAGATCTCGGATAACGTTTAAAACTACCTGAAAATCTTAGTCATCTTTTGGGAAATAATCCGATCTTCAGTGACGTATTTTCACTTTCAGTTGTGAGCTTGGTATAATTAATATTCTGTGAGCTTTATCTTTTTATATTTTTTGTGTTATTACGATTGTTATTGCACTTTTTGAGTTATTTTCCTGTTATATATTTTACTTCTTCTTATCTATTCTTTTTAGCCTTTTCGTGACCTCTGTTTTATTTTATTTTTAACCTCTTATTTTCTAGAAATACGAACTAGTGCTGTTAAGATTCGAATAATTTATTATTCACATATTTGGATAATAATAAATAGTGGTTCGAAGAATTGCTCGAATATTGAAAACAAATATTCAAATATTCGAATAATAGAAAACATATTCAAATAGTTCTTCGAATAACAGATATTCTCAATAATTTTAACAACACTACACTACACTACAAACTACTATACTTCAAAAATCTCGGCGCTGAGATCTTTATTAAAGCATAATGAATCAATCAACCCTTGTTCCTCTTGTCAGCGTGATCCAAGGCTCGCTCCCTGATTAAACCAAATCTAAGATAAATCCAGAGCACTGGTTGCGATCCTATTATAAGCAGTAAGTCTCGTCATATATGATTTCAGTCCTACAAAATTCAAATCAGTCAATAGATTCTATGCTCGTAGTAGAATTCGACTAGGCACCAAAAACAGCATGTAACCACACAGCGTCGAAAGAGCATCTTTGTTTTTTGATACTGTGGGGTTGTGTAGTACATTATTATTATTATTATTATTATTATTATTATTATTATTATTATTATTATTATTATTATTATTGCTATTATTGCTATCGGAATTTACTGACTTTTACTTTGTTTTTCTAAATTCCAGTTTGCTGACGAGCACCCGAAAGAGGTAGAAGAATTGTGGGCTACGTTGTGTTCGTGCTGGCCAAACAATTTGAAAGTCATTATTCGTTACTTGTTGATCATATCAGGCATGGCACCACAAGAATTGCTACCCTATGTAAGTATTAATAGATATATTGAAGATACTCTTTCACTTGCGAACAGTACTGTTCCAAAAAGAATACGGAGAAAAGCATCACTATCTAACATCAAAATGACACAAACACTATATATGACACTAGTGTTTGTGTCATATTCATGTTAGATAGTGAAGTTTTTTTCCATATTCTTTTTGGAACAGTACTGCTCGCAAGTCAATGAATATCTTTGTTGGAAATTTATCATTATTTTTAGATTTGCTACTTGGTTTATGGATCCGAATTTATATAGAATTTTTCTCTTTTCCTTAAGGCTTAAAACGCACAAGAACGCAATAATTGGTAGGCCTATCATAAAATTTCTTATACATAAACATCGTAATCCTACATTTAACGAAAGCTTCATATGATTTCAAGAAATAATACTATATACATAATGCATTTAAATCCGCATTTAAGGAGAAATTTCCCACATATAACAATATATATACAGAAGAACATCATTGTTCACAGGACACCATATTTACTAGAATCGATAAGCCCACTTGTAAAAGAGTATTTTGATAGCTATCGACAAGAGCCTAAGTGAATTTATTCATAAATTTGTTGTAGCCTTATTTGTATTATTTTTCTGAGATCAAAAATGTTAATGTTAGCAATTCATTTTCTTCAAGGTTTTTCTTAGTTTTCTCTTTGATATGTTCGATACTTTTTGCTCTGAATTTTAGTACGATATTTTTCAGTCTTTGGAAAGTAAAAATACCGATAAGTCGTATTAAAAAAAAAAGTTTAGATTCCGTGCTTTGCCGTGTTACAACCTGTTTGCAGATACAATCTTTTTAAATGAGCAATCCCTGAAAGTGCAGATCAAATCATTTAGATGTACTGTTTTAAAAACGTACAAACGTGTTAAAATATTAAAATCTCATATGATACATCTTAGTAATATTTTTTTATAATGTACATTTTTAATGTATAATTGTGTATGTCCAACGTTGTTAATTGTTAAGAATGACAGGCTTTTTAAATACAGGAAACTATTAAACGTGTAAATGATCTTGTTTCTGTAGGGTTTATACAGTATAACTAGAAATTTAGTTAGTTCAAATCGGGTAAACGGCTCCTGAACGGGACGTGTTATCATCTTCATGATCTTCCAATACACTCTCAATAATTAGTCAGGTTTCTAGCTCAGCAAGCCAGTATCGCACTTCACATCTCTCAGCAACTGGCGTTTCATGGTTGAATGAACTTCCTCTTTTTTCTGAAATCAGCATTGCAACCTTCTGTCTTAAGATAAAAAAAAATTAAATACAGTAAAACCTGTCTTCAACGGACCCTTTATTAAACGGAAAGCTGTCTTAAACGGAAATATTTCACGGTCCCATGAATTTTGGAGAACAAAGCGTGTAAAACTCCCTTCATTAAGCGGAAACTGTGTTACACGGACAACGGAAAGAAAAATAAACATTTAACGGAAAATTCTGAGTTCCGGACAACAGCGTTTAGAAGATGTTTAGACATTTTGTGAGACATATACATTACACTGTCTGCGATAAAATGTTCTTTCTTTTGTTAAATATTTCTGGGCAGTGTTGACCTTCCCCAACCACTACTCATATTCACCTCCACAAATTGTCCTTAATCCCCGCAACTTAATCAAGAATCATACGGAATGTCGGAAAGAAGAAAACGAGATAGAGGAAGAAGAGGAATACGATACCCAGTTCCAAGAAGAGTGTAGAATAAATACATATCAAGATTCCCTCAGAAATTTAAAGAAACTGGAAAAATTTGCCTTATTTCCAAATTGCCTTTGCCTTATCTGCCAAATGATTCTGATTCACTTAGTATAATTTTTCAGGCTAAAGTTTATGCGGAAAGTCAAGCGGCCAAGCAGCAATGTACACAGAGAACCCTGCTTGGCTATTAGAAAAATAAAGAAAACGCGTTCATAGCATATTTTGTATTCATTTTAATTTTTTTGTGTATTTATTCGTAGAAGAAAGAAGTACTGTAATCGAAGAATATACGTACAGCAATATATTTTCTCAGTATGCCCCTTTATAATAATGTATTTTAAAAAAAAAGAAAGAAAGGAAAGGTCTACCTCCACTAAGCGGAAACCTTTAACGGAAATTTTTGCAAGTCCCGCTCGATTCCGCTAAAGACAGGTTTCACTGTATTTAACAGAATAAGGAGATATCACTAATAAGTTTAATTTCGAGGGTACACTAAGTAATACGAAGTACATCACACATAATCTTATTATTAACTTCCTAGTAATGATAGGAGACAAGACTTGAAACTTACGGCTTTTATAAGATTCAGGAGTGGTAGTTATGTCTTGCGAGTGGCATCTTTCTGGATTATCTTCTCAAACGTAATCAGTTTTATCAAAATGACTCAGGTGATTCTGCTTATATTTAATAAATACATATTTAAATCCAATAACCCAAGAATAAAGCGTAAAACAAATTCATATATAAAAAAATATGCAGGAAAGGTAATTTGCTGTTGGGGTGAGTTTTTATTCTCTAATATAGCATGCGATTTTATTGATACTTCCTTCAACTTGCAGAAATAACTCTGTTTGGGATTGCAATACATCAAGTTTACGTGAGGTAAAAGGGGTAAATTCTACCCCATGTTGCACGTTTGAACATGCTCATACAAAATAATTTTCCAGTGAAACCTACCGAATAAATTATTCGATTTTATTAAAATATGTGTACATTTATCTTCTTTATCGCATTCAAACAATCCTCACTTGTTGCGATTGAAAATAGTAGTGTACCCGGGAACAAATATCCCAGACTTTTGGATTTCCATATTTTAAATAATATAATAAGAAAATAATTTTCTCTGAAGACGTTCGCCAAAATTGCTAGATTTTGACATAATAAAGCGTTTAGTTTTTTTATGGCTTAACAAACATCCCAATGCATACAGTTAAAATAGATCAAGACTCCCTTATTCTCCCGATATTCTGAAAATTATTTCCACGATAACTTTCGTGAATATTATTCGTTTTTGGACAACGTAGTATATATATGTATATTGCTTGCGATTTAAACTAGTGAAGAATGGTGATAATCATGGGTAGGTTATCCCGCTGGCACTTGAAAGTGTCTTCAATAGTAAGTTTCGTAAAAATAAAAATGGTGCAATCTGTGCATTGTAGTATATTATTTCTGATGCCTGAAAGTTGCCACAATTTCCTTGAGTTTATAATCAATCAAAAATGAAAAAGTTGTTCTTTTGAACATGGCTTTAGAATACATTTTGTGATGATAAATTATATTTTTAAAAAAGTCAAAATATCGGAATCACAAATAAGAATACTGCATGTAATCAAAATCATATTCGATATTACGGCACTAAGGCGAGTCGAGCTGGGTGAGCGCCCCTCGCTATGCCACTGCCTCAAGCATAATCGTTGGACATTAAACTAAAAAAAACGTATCAGAAGAAAATCGGCGATGCTTATTATTATTATTATTATTATTATTATTATTATTATTATTATTATTATTATTATTAGTAGTAGTAGTAGTAGTAGTAGTAGTAGTAGTAGTCGTAGTAGTAGTAGTATGAAAAATACGTCCTACTGTTTGCTAGATTAATATTCGCGTGTAATTTAGCATGTTAAAGCCGTCTATTTGTAGGGGGGAAATTCAGGTGTTGGCGCCTTAAATTTGGATGTTTCTTCAATATATTATTCAGTGTGTTAGCACATCCTAGGCAAAATACTGCTGGTTAGAATATCCAAAGAATTTATAACATGTGATATTGACATTTATAAAATGTCACGATAAATTATATGCTGTCTCCTAGTAGGTCCTACTAAGTAGGCTACAACCTCGAGGCGCGATATCAACTTCCCCTCACACTTCATCCAGGTTTATGACTAGCAGTATAGTGGTAGTGTATAAATTATTACCATTACATTGGCGTGCTTAAAAGTTAAAAATTGCAGGGGAAATATACGTTCCTTTGTCATAATTCATTTCATTAAATAAATAACAAGTGCAGGATTAATATACTCCCTTTGTCAGTTATTAGTTTCGTTTACACACACACACACACACACACACACACACACACACACACACACACACACACACACACACACACAGATATATATATATATATAATATATATATATATAATTTTAACGAAATCATTAGAAGAGTAATCACAAAAACATACTGTGGTGGGCACAGTATACTCACCATTGGTAGTGTGAGAGCTAATATGGGGGGTAAAAATTAACATGCTCAAGTCCGTACTTACATTATACTTTTCTCCTTTTTGTGAAGTTCTCTCATGTTACATTACTACTAATCTGAAGATTATTTGTGGTTTACCAAATGGAGCCATGAAATGCAAGAGATATAGAGAATCAGTCTTTGTTTAAAGATGTGTAGCCTCATCCAACTGTAACAATAGAATTGAATGTAATAATAGAGCTCTTTGCAAGTAGTACGTCTAACCACATTACGGGAAAACATCCAAGAGATTCAACTTCTCAAAAAAAAAAAAAAAAAAAAAATCATCTCTCATTGTTCATTGAAGTTTCCCGAATTCCAGTAAACTTTTGCCTCCATCTACCTTACACTGGAGAACTTCTTGTAATCAAGAAGAGTTACTCATCCGCAAAGGAAGATAACTAAGACTGGACTTTCGAGACGACTACACGTAACCTAGGAATTCTAAAGTTCTCCTCTAGGCTTCACCCTTTCAGGCATAGACAGACAAGCAATGAGTAATTTTGTTCTTGAAGTCCCAATTATTTACTTCAAGTTTTCTTAAGACAATTTACAACGGTACATTGTATATTTGTATTATAAATCTTTATTACTTTGTAATTTTGGACCATAAGATATTCTAAATATGTACTAGGCTGGCTGATTTTAATATCAGAAGAAGAGAAAGAAAAAGAAATAGTGTATAGATATAATGTTAATATATAAAAAGATTTTAATCAAATGTTTTAAATAATAAGGTTTTTGGGTATTTCGTTGTCAGGACAACAAGATATAAATAAATGGAATTATGGCAGAGAAGTTTGCGTTTTAGTGGCTCAATTAATTTAATAAAAAGCGAACCGTTATAAATTTTCATTTAATATTTTAGCTTGTTTTAGTGACCGTTTCTTCAATTGTGTCTACTCTCTTATAGGTTAAGTACCTAACTGGAAACTGATGCACATATGCTTTCAAAATCTTGGTAATGGAACATAGTATTGTATACGTGAGAAACTGTTATATTTTCCTCGATGTATTAGGTTCCTGGATAGTGTAAACGTGACAAAACATATACGTGCCAATATTTCTCACAGAATTCAGTTATTTTTAATAACAAGTAATTTATATGATAGATAGTTTCTCTTCTGCACTATGTGTTAGAAGACAAACTGTCTTCTGTTAATTATTAGAGAAGAAAAACGGCAATAGATATAGTGTGTTAGTTATTAGGAGATAACAAACAACAATATATGCTGTCTGTTAGTTATTAGAAGAACACAAACGGCAATAAATACTATTTATTAGTTATTAAGAGAAGAGAAACGACAATAAAACTATTTATTAGTTATGTTTCGTTTCTTTAAAATAGAGAGATTTGTTACTAATTTGAATAAATGATTATAGGATATTGTTTATTATTCGTTATATTCAGATGTGCACAGTTCAATTGAATGGTTTTAGTATCCTCGGTAAAAATGAACAAATACTAATTCAGATGCATCTTAATTATTATTGAAACAAGTTACATTGAATTGAAAGAAAATTACAAAATAATAAACATAGGAATTGTAATTTACAACAAATTAAGCCTGTCGTGGAAGAAGACCTCCATGCACCGAACTTCTTATGTGTCGTCTCTTTAGCATAAATAATGAAAGTACTTACAGGATAATTTGATTATATGAGCTGAGGTCCATCCTGACCAGGTTTTCCAGTTCTAGTGGTCGACTAATTATGCCCGTTCTGACTGACCGACTGACTGCCTAATGACTGACCCTTTGTTTACTATTTGTTTAGTTTAAATACCCCTGGTTTTTGGCTTTTCATCTGTGTAAGTTCCTTATTTTGTTTATGTAATTTGTCATTTTCACTTTCATTTTTAGATTTCACTTTCTTGAAAGTGAATTTGTTTATGGCACCTCAGCCTGTTTCTTTTTTAAGTTCAAAAGTTTTTAATATACATCGATGTGTTGAAAGTTACATTACAGTTATTAGGACAAGATAAACGACAATAGATACAGTCTGTTATCTATTAAGAGAAGGCAAATGACAATAAATAGTGTCTGTTAGTTATTAGAAGACAAACCACAATAGATATAGTCTGTTGGTTATCGACGTATTTTTTTTTACATATACAGGGCGTCTCTAAAGTTTGACCCCGGGTCATTTGTTCGGAAACGGTCGGATAGATGAAAAAATCAGGGAAGATGTATCCCATTATTTTTAGGGGCACACGATTTGAGTGAAAAAGTGCTGCCTCAGGGTCCTCTGGGCGGTCCCAGATGGGGTTCAACTCAAAATTTTTCAAATGACAGGGGGGTCAATTAGTATTATTGGAAAGGTATTGTTAAAAAAAAATAAGATAGTACCAGTCCCAAGTTCCTACACGAACCCTGTGTAAAATGGCGGTCGGTCAAAATGTCAACACAGTTTCCATTGAAATGTCTGTAGCCACCCATAGAAATCTACAGCAGGAAATCAGATGTAAAACGAGATAGACATATTTCTCATCGTTTCAAAAGTATAATACTTATCGTGGTTAAAAAAAACGCCCCAGGACGTCCTTAGAATCCCAAATGGTGTTCAACTCAATTTAATTTTAAATAGAAAGGTATATGAAGCGGCGTGTCGTTTGAAATATCTGAATCAAGTACGTAAAATCCTCGTCTGTGTTTGTGTCGTTTGAGCATGTGTAGAAGTATGTGCATGACTTCCATTCTGCTCATCTCCCTAGTCCCACTATGATCAAATTTCGAGTACAATTACATGATGTAATACTGAATTGAACTTTAGCTTAATAAATGCTAAAATTGCACACCATTCACCTCATGACAATAATATAAACGATCTTCAAATGTCTGACGTACGTGCAAAAAGTGGTGGTATCTCCCGAAAGCTGTAGTAATTCGGGTCCTTAATTCCAGTAATGAAGTTGGTTGCGTTCTGTAGACTACAGTTTTCAGGTGTCCCCATAAGAAAAAGTCATTTAGAGAAAAATCTGGGGATCGAGCCATCCACCCCATTGCTCCCTGTCTACCAGTCTATCTGTTTGGGAATCTATGATCCAGATGCTGACGCACAGTGCGATCATAATGTGCAGGACAACCATCCTGTTGAAATATAATTCCTTCTGCATCAGATTCTGGCTCGCCTTCTTCAGTCGTAGCAGTTTCAGTAAGCATTGTAACGAGAGGGTCTACTAGATTTACGAGCAAATCTAAATATTTTTCTCCAGTTAAATTGTCATCAACGAACAGAGGCCATATGATATGGTTTCCTAAAATTCCCGCCCAAACATATACTTTTTGTGGTTCTTTAGTATGTCCCTCGTTTAAAATATGGGGATTTGCATCGCTCCAGTAACGCATATGTTGGGTGTTAACACGTCCATTAAGAAAGAATATGATTTCGCCGCTGAAAGAAATGTTGTGTACAAACTGATTATTTGCAGCGATTCGTGCAGTCATTACTTCACAAAACTCAAGACGACGATCAAAGTCATCCTCACTGAGCTCGTGAGTAATGTCCATTTTACATGGATGAAACGAATGTTTTCTCAGGATTTTGCCGATCATGGGTTTGGGAATGCCCAAGGAAGCACTCATTTCCTTCAAGAATTGCTGGGTGTTATAATAGCGTTCCCAAGACTTCCAGCACTGTGCCCTCTTCCACTTCAGGTCGACCAGAGCGTGGCCGATCCTTTACACTGTGTATTTCGCGAAATTTCTGTACAAAATCGGATACGTACTTGTGATCGATTGGTCGGTCAGGAAATAATTCAATGAAACTTCTACAGGTTGTTCTGCAGTTTCGACCACATTCCCCATAAAGGAAAATTATTTCCACTTTGTCTTCCGCTGAGCGTACAATCGAATGGCCGGTAAGTGCGAAAACAGCGCGAAATTACGTAAGAAGTGAAAGTGTAAATGATTCGATTTTGTTGCTTTAAACTAAGGCAAAAACACACCTATTAATTCGTACAGGCAATACGTTACTGCCGCAGCTGTCGATGTTGGTGACTAAAGATATACCACATTGACTTGACGTCTTGCATTCCAAGCGCTGCTATCGACTGAAGGAATTATACTTCCTTTAGCTAAGGCTCTCTCACTTAACAACAGCTGAACCCTTATTGGTTAAACGCGTGGGTGTGTCGAGGGTGTGAGCTTTAGTTCGCATTTTTGCCACGAATCAAGACATTTTTGCAGCACCATAACACGTGAACGAGACAATGTGGCTACACAGGCACAGAAGCAAACTCTCTTCTCCACGAAGCACAGAAAAAGATTTTCAATTCCTGTGTGTACGGAATGTTGGTTCAGAAAGGGTGTTTATCAGAGGTGCCAGTAACCTTGAGAATTAGTTTGGTCAAGTCTCATTGTCGTTGTGATATCTGAATACCGCCATTTTGCACAGGGTTCGTGTAGGAACTCGAGACTGGCACACTACTTGACCCCCTTGCCATTTGAAAATGTTGAGTTGAACCGCATCTGTGACCCCCAAGGGACCCTGGGGCAACATTTCTTCACTCAAATCTTGTGCCCCTAAAAATAATGGCATACGTGTTCGCTGATTTTTCCACGTACCCAACCGTTTCCGAGCAAATAAACCGGGGTCAGACTTTATAGATGCCCTGTATAATAAATAAATAAATAATATGTATCTGTTTCAGCAGAATAAAACTGTCGGCGAATCACATAAATTTCTCTCGCTTTTCGTGAGACCACAATAGCTCAGTGTTAGAGCGCTCACCTCTAATGTTAGGCTTTACTTGGTTCGATCCCAGGCTAAGTGAGTTTGTGGTAGACAAACATTGTATCCGTGGGTTTTCTGGAAGTTCTCCCATTCCCACATTTTCATTCTACCATTTTTTAAAAATAATATTTCACTTTCATTAATCATCCGTGTAGTTGTGACAATTGCGACCATATTGTCAATTATCTTGTATAAAATTTAGAATAAATATTTTATATCTAGGCTAAAAATTAACCAAAGACTGTCGAGTAAGAAAATTACTCACATGTAGGCATATGACATATTCAGTTAAGAGGATTGCTCTAGCTCAATATTTGTTATATGTTTGGCTCACAAAAGCGCATAATTGAAAAAAAAAAAATTAAATGAAATCTTTGAGTTTTACGTCCCACTGTTATGCCGGTTAGGCTAAAGGAGACGGTGATGATGAGTAATGAATGAAATGGTGGAATGAAGAAAGTGGGAGGAAACGGGAGAACCCCGAGAACACCCACGAACACGGTGTTTGTCCACCACAAAGTTCACTTGGCGGGGGCTGGTTTCGAACCCGGGACCCCAAGCACCAGAAATGAAAATCTACCACTGAGTCACCGCGGCCCCCGAATAATTGAATCTGGTCCATATGACGCCACTAGTTTGTACCTGAGGCAAGTACCTCGACGTATAGCTTGTATGATCGTAAAAGGGTCAGTTCCTCTGTTACGTTAAGTCGAAAATTACACTCTGCTCTTATTGGAACATTCGATAGAAATGATTGTTTAATTAGAAAACCTACCGATAAGTACACAATCTTCCAATGTAATTAATTCCGCGAAGAGAGTTATGTTTCTATTTAATTGTTTTTATAGCTTTGAAATTCATCGAAGATGAGAACAAACGTAAGAAACTCTGTTAATAAATTAGAGTCGATCTTTTTGTGGTTTTAAGCCTTTGTTCTGGGATTCTTACGAAGTGAAAGGGACTAAATGTTAGTGAATCTTGTAAAGCTTATTACTTTTTGCTTCTGTCCCTTGAGTATATATATATATCTGATTACGTTCATTCTGATATTGGAATTCCTTTGCTAAGATTAATTGCACTTCCTTTTAAGAAGGTATCTGTAATAATTGATGAAAGTTTTTTTTTTTTTTAATGAAATTGTCTCTGTGGTAGAGCTTTTTTCCGAGGTTCTCCTAAATTGATTCTAGTTTCATTCCAGTTTTGTGTGCTCTTATTCCCTTACAGCCAATTATTGCTGCTGTTTCTGATATCCAATTTTATAGAGGCGGAAGTTAATAAATTATTCAGACAAGTGGAAAGTAGTATATGAAGTTATTTTTTTAAAGATAATACATCGAGATCAGTGAATATCGTGTATTAGAGCAATATATTAAAACAATGATTCTATATTGTGTTGTAACAACAGTCGTAGCGATAAGAGCAAGCACGTACCCAGAAATGTTTGTAGTTCATTACTCTTCAATTTGACTTGCAAAAGATAATAAAAAAGAAACCTTAAATATTTCAGAACTCATTTATGATTAGCTTAAGAATTCTTTATTATCTAGAAACTGTTTTATAATTCTGTCTTTGAATGTTTTTCCACGAACCAAAGTCAGCTATTTTATACAAGTCATAGTTCATGCATTGACAAATCTGATTAGGGATGTTTATCACTGTAGATACACGTACTTATATACTTTCATTGCGAGTACAGTAAGTGTACGAAGGACAAAACGACTTGGATTCTCTTAAGAGTCTTCATCCCGGCGAAATTAAAATACCGCTAATTTTACAGTAATTATGTGCTATCTTCAAATAGATAAAAGATAATTGAAATATGGAACAAGAGCGCCCTAGACAATATTATTTTGCGTAAGGTACCGTTATCACAAGTCACCTAGTGGCTTTCCGTTTTCAGCTGTTTAAAAACGCGAAAATAAATGCCAATTTTCAAAATGGCTCGAAATCGAAAGCAGATAAATGAGTCGTGATAACGGTTTCTTATGTAAAATAATATTGTCTAGGGCGCTCTTGTTCCACATTTCGATTATATTTTATCTATTTGAAGATATCACATAATTACTGTAAAATTAGAGGTATTTTAATTTCGCCGGGAAGAAGACTCTTAAGTCGTGTCGTTGACAATAAAAAAAGGAAGACTCCGTATCCAACCTAAACATTAGGAAAAATGAAATGAAATATTTCAGTTCAACGTGCCGAAGAATCGGTGGAATGAAAAGTGGGAGGAAATGAGAATACCCCGAGAATACCCACGCATACGATGTTGTCCACCACAAACTTACTTGGTCGGGGATCGAACCATGGACCCCACGCACCAGAGGTAAGCGCTCTACCACTGAGCCACCGAACCTCTCTAATCTAAACATTATACTAATAGTTACAAATACGAAAATGTATAATCTAAAGAACTTCTATTATAGATCATTAATAAGTCTACAACATAAAAATAAGGTAGGTACTCACTTCATATTTGCCAGTGGTTAGTCATAATACGGAACTTGAAACAGTTCTACAAATACAAATAAGCATAACGTACACTCATTAAAATCATTCTCTAAAACTCGTAAACAAAATGTTTCTAAATATTGGTGTACAAATTGTCAATGTTCAAATTTCTAACAAAAAGTTGGTTATTGCTATAATTACAATACCACTCACATACGTCCCTAAATGATGTTAATCATAGATAACTCATAACATAATCACAATGGTTTTGCCGATTTTCTCTAGAACTATTCATAAGAATCTATACTCCCCATATATTTTTTTTTTTCATTTCAGTTAGATCTGTTGATTTGTATATGCCATATTTTTGGACATTTTTGTTTATTTATTTATTTATCTTTGTTTTGGTTTTCGCTAGTTATTGTCGAGGTTTCTGACTTGCAAGGCAGAAATTAAGTCATTTTTACTTTCCATCACATTGACTTCTTCTTTTTTTTTTTTTTAATTCTTTTCAAGGGCTCGCCTACGGAGAGGGTCCACTGAGTTTGGATCCCTCGAAACTTCCTAACTCAACATATCTTTGTACACTTTCTCTATAAAACTATACTTGTTTAACAAGGAAATGATTGATATAGCGTGAAAATTTGATGTTACATTTCATCTGTACTCTATCTCCTATAAGGGGGCCGCGGTGGCTCAGTGGTAGAGCGTTCACCTCTGGTGCTTGGGGTTTTGGGCTCAAACCTTGGTCCCGCCAAGTGAACTTTGTGGTGGACAAACACCGTGTGCGTGGGTTTTCTCGGGGCTCTCCCGTTTCCCCCACTTTCTTCATTCCACCATTTCATTCATCTCTCATCTTCACCGTCTCCTTTAGCCTAAACGGCATAACCGTGGGACGTAAAACTAAAACATTTCATTTCATTTCATTTTTTTTCCTATCTTCTATATAAACAATCTAGTTCTATCATTTTTCTTAAGATATAGGTGGAAGTATTTTACAATTACTTATCGTATTTTCGGGCGCAGAATAATATCAGTTGAGTACTACATTGACCTAGTGGTTTGTAGTATTGGACCCCCAAAGCTTGACCCCTCCCAACAAAAATTCTGCGTGCGCGCCTGATTCTTTTCATAAGTAGAATTGCCTCCCAAACATAGTAATAGAAACTCACTTCCACTGCGTATATTACTTAGTTCAAAGATTGTGCTTACCGAAAATATGCCTTTCATCTCCAAGTTGATTCTGAAAATTAATATCGTTTTAGACGCAAGTAACATATCGATTTCTCATACGAGAGATTACATCCTTAGCGTCGATGTCTGTCAGTTTACGGAATATGCAGATGAACAGGAATTCCTGTGGTGCGTCACAGCAATCGATCTTGAAGGATAGAACACGTCGTATTTGCGTGTAATCCTTCGTGAATTATTGAATGGGAGATAGACTTAAATAATCTATATTACAGGAGTAGGTTGTGGATGGCTTTTAGCACCACGAAAACATCAACCTGTTGCTGCTCTATTTTCTTGAGCTTCTGTCTGTATGTCTTTTATCATGATATCTTGTAAATTAAAATTAAACAGATATACGAGATATGAAAAAAAAAAAAAACTACATAACTCAAAATACTCCTATATATACATTGCAGCAGTGAAATTCCCTGATTTTTTTAAAACCAGAAAATGTGGTCCATCACAGGAAGTACGTAAACCTGTTGGGCTAGGTGATTCAACAGTTTCTAATGGGACATCTAATTGCCTAAATAAAATATAGGTGCGGTAACTTGGTCCATTCTTTTACCATTTAATTTGGTAGGGATATCATAGGCAGGGTGTGATATTGACAAAATTGACAAAAAAAAGAGGGGAGGGAGTGAGAGACAGGATGTGTGTAACGTCTGAAAATTTGGGAGATCCACCTTGTACGTTTAGAATCAAAATTAAGAATTTGGAAGCTTGGGATGTTTAGGGTCATTCTCTAATTAGGGAACTACCATAGCTCGTGTTATCTTGTTAAATGTATAGTTCATAAATGTATTTGGAAGTAGGTGTGCCTCACAGGCACCCAGATTAAGGTATTTCTAGAATCACATGTGGGAGATACGATTTTTGAGCTACTCTTTGTGGTTTAAACCTTCTTGGATGAACTGTTGTGAGGTTGGTTCGAAACCCCTTCTCAAATTTTGAACCAGATTAGAAACCCATTTAAATATTTTCACACATGCCTGGTCTATATAGGCTACTCCTCCCAAAAATATTTAAGCCAGATTTGGGAGATATTCTTGGTTTAAACCACTTTAGATGTAGTCATATGAGGTACTAATTGTTTACCTTAGACCACGCTCTCCTTCCAAAAATTTTGGAAGCAGATTTAGAAAGCATGATTTTGAAAGGAACCCGTTTTCGTATAAATTGTGTCATGATTCAAATTGTAGTGTGTTAGTTGACTCTTAAGATTACCTTGTGTTTTGTCTTGGTTGTCGATTTAAGTTCGATCTATGAGTACATTGATTTATGACCGTAGTTACATACAGCGTGAGTATATTGAAAACTATTTGAAAGACAGAAATTAACGCTTCCGTATTTATGACGTCACGCATTACGTAATGTATATATACATTTTTGTTTTATACTCTTTTTTTTATCTTCGTTACTTTAATAACATATTTGGTCTAGGAATTAATTCGTGCGGATGGACAAGAGATGGCGCAACGAACGGAGCGTCCCACAGTTCCGTGTATCCACACATGTGTTGCAAACCCCTGTCATCGCGTATCGTTCGTAGTATAGGGCAGTGGATTAAAGCGTCAACACACCAGTTTGTAGTTAAGTGAACATGGCGCAATTTGTGCCTGATAAAGTGTTTTTGCGGGGTGTCCTGCTGCATTACTTTAACATGCAGAAAAGTGCGACTGAAAGTCATCGTATTTTGGTGGAAGTGTATGGTGACCATGCTCTAGCTGAGCGAACGTGTCAGAAGTGGTTTGCACGGTTTAGAAGTGGTTATTTCGGCTTGGCAGACCAAGAGCGAACTGGACAGCCAAAAAAATTTCAAGACGAAGAATTGACAGCATTGCTCGAGCAGGATTCGTGTCAAACGCAGGAACAACTTGCAGCAGCATTAGGCGTTGATCAAACAACAGTCTCCAAACGCTTGAAAGCCATGGGAATGATTCAAAAGATGTCACATTGGGTTCCACATGAATTGAAAGAGAGAGACGTTGAAAGACGAAAAACCATTTGCGAATTGCTGCTTCAACGACAGAGCAGAAAGGTGTTTCTGCATCCAATTATTACGGGTGATGAGAAGTGGATCCATTACGAGAACCCTAAACGAAAAAAGGCCTGGGTGAAACCAGGTGAACCAGGTCCATCACAACCAAAACGAGATATTCACTGTGCAAAGGTTATGCTGTGCATATGGTGGGATATGAAAGGTGTGGTGTACTATGAGCTGCTGCAACCGGGTGAAACTATGAATGGAGAACGTTATCGACGACAATTAACCTTTATTTTACCGTTTGTCAGTACACTGCCAGAATAGTAAAACCGTTCTTTCCCGCGTGTCACTGTAGTGACACAGGCGAAAGGTCTACTTTGACCCGCGAACACACCGGTTGAGAACCAACGTTTTTGGTTCCTTTCACTATGGACTATCTCTTCATACAATAAGGCACA
Source organism: Thermobia domestica (assembly GCF_964235325.1). Lineage (NCBI taxonomy): Eukaryota > Metazoa > Arthropoda > Insecta > Zygentoma > Lepismatidae > Thermobia > Thermobia domestica. The sequence goes on along the minus strand of NC_137463.1, from coordinate 28,120,606 downwards.
TCATTTAAAAAAAAATATGTGTGCTCGCGGGTCAAAGTAAACCTTTCGCCTGTGTCAGTACAGTGACACGCGGGAAAGAACGGATTTACTATTTTGGCAGTGTAGTGACAGCCGTAAAATAAAGGTTAATGCGTTTGAAGCAAGCTCTGGCCAGAACACGACCAGAATGGGAGAACAGACATGATAAACTTATTGTTCAACATGATAACGCTCGCCCACATGTCGCAAAACCGGTCAAAACCTATTTAGAAAATGTCGGATGGGAAGTTTTACCCCACCCGCCGTATTCACCAGACGTTGCTCCTTCGGACTACTACTTGTTCGATTGCATGAACAACGATTTGATTGGACAGCGGTTTACTTCTTCAGAGGATATCGAAACATGGGTCTCTGACTGGATCGCTTCCAAGGATGAGGACTTCTTTCGCCACGGAATCCGTACATTGCCTGACAGATGGGCGAAAGTGGTGGCTAGCGATGGACAATATTTTTCTTAAGGTATTTATGTATTTTGTGTTTGTACTACAGCTTCAATGTGTGCGTACCAACCGCACGAATTAATTCCTAGACCAAATACAATATACGTTTCGGAGTGAAATTGAAATAAATCTACTAAAAACAATGAAGAGGGTGATGGCTTGCGTGTATGTCTACTTTTTTCGCCTAGATGTTTATGCAACCCTTAAATCTAGAAATGCTTTGAGGGTTGTATACTAACGTTACGCGAAACATACATTTTATGTATAAACGAGATATGAGTAGCACCGTTAAATTCACCGTTACCAGTGGGAATATTAATCGATTGATTCAGTTACGAACTCTGCCGAGATAATTGCTCCAGAGATGGGGTGGGTCAGTAGTTCGTGGGTCAGCATGACACTGCTACCACCCACCGTGATTCACTTTGATCCACCGACCCACTCTGCTCAGTGCATTGTAGACAGCATCTTCTGAACACTGATGAATTAGTCTACGTTCTACTTTCAAGGTCTCCATTTTACTTCCTTTTTCATTTGTTTCTATTTATTACCTGAGATGAGTATATCTAAGTGAGAAAAGACCTTCAGGCACTTTTGGATATTGAAATTAGTAATTGTAGTAATAACGATAGGACTTACTACTTGATTTTCGAGACAGTCGAATTTTACACTTGGCCTACTTTATCTTGATTTGAGACTTTCAAATTTCAACCTATTTTTCACTGAAAAGTATCTACAATTCAACAAAGAAATAATTATAATGATAATTATGTTGAAATCCGTCGTAATATACACCATGACAAACACTTGACCATTTTACATCGTAAAGGTTAGATCCACCGGTATTGTAACAGAGCCTGAGCGATTAACCGTAGAAATTCAAACTTCGATTAGTAATAATTTTCACAGCTTCGTTTTATTACGATTGTAAACTTTTATGTCAGTGTAGAGGAGGGCGTATAGCATGGGTCAGAGTTGATGACGATGGGTTTAGGTGGGTGGTGGGTTAGTAGATCATGAGTCAAGTTTTCATTGACACACGTCATCTCTGAATTGCTTTGCCTATTGCAGAAAGATAAATAAAACATGTCACACCTTACGACAGGCAACTTTACCTGCCTTTCAATACATTCTTGAGTAATCTTTTCACAAAAGAAGCAGTTACCGTTGAAGTCAAATATTTGAAATTTGTGATCGAGTCGGTTTAGGGAGGGCTTAGAAACGTCACCTCCTCGACGAATATAAGCCGGAGTCAATTTCTCATTATTATAATTTTTCTAACAAGCACTGTGACCAGTAATTTGCCCCGATCGATCCAATGCAGTTAGCTCTAATCGGTCCAGTTTTATCTCAAGAGGATGAAGGCATCGAATACCTTACTTCTATTGTAGAAAGTATTGATGTTGAGTACCATATAAACAAAATTTAAAAAAAAACAGAGCTATATGTTTTTTAATCAATTTTGGTACATTATTTCACATATCAGAAAACGAAGGAATTTTGTGAAGTTACCTTAAAATGTAAAAATTGTGCGTTTTTGTCTCTCAGTTTAGAGAATCACAATTTAGCGTATTTATCGTCTGTATTTCCGTATCTAAGAGATTTAGAAACACCTTATAGTATGTAAGTTATAGCAAAGCAAATTTAATACTCTACAGGAAAAGGTAAAAACGATCTTTTCTCTTAGGACTTGAGGATAAACAGTTATAGCACAGAAACTGACTAATGTTAGCCTGGGCCTCCTAGAGTTAGCACAGGGTCTAGGAGATCGAAAACTTGGATTTTTTAACTAGTGTCTAGGTACCTATAACATACCCAAACAGAAAGTTTTTTTTTAATGACATTTAGCAATGTAAAATCTATTTGTCGACTGGACTAACAATGAAAATCAGAAACTGGAATTTTCTATAAATGCATACAATGTTTACAAATTAACTGATAAAACTTTAAAAATTACGTTTCACATCCTCGTTGATTGAGTGTTTGTTTCATTGTGGATTAAATCAAGTATCACGAATTTCAGGGGTGTACCGACCAAATTTTTCTTAAGAGTCAAGGCCTTTTCAGAGAGGCCGACTTTTACATATCAAAGCGAAACGAAAGTTTTGTTTCAGAATGTGAAAGCATTAATAATCCCTACCTTAGAAAACGAGGTGAATGGGCTTAAAACTCTCTTCTGAAATAGAGACAAAACAAAGTATCTCTTCAAGATCTTGGAGCTACATCGAAACCTATTCTCTAGCTTGGCAGTTCCTCTTTAAAGAGTTTCTAATTTTTTTTAGCTTCATATCGCTGCACTAGTTCAATATTAGGGTACCTTTAATAGGATGTTTCGAGAGGGCGTTCATTCGAGTTTCCTTTTTTACTTTTGTAATTCAGGATATTTAATTGGAAGATGAGTTTCAGAAAAATATTAATCTTGTACAAGTATTTCATTATGTTTAATTGATATTATTTAACATATTTTACAATTGATACGTGTAACCTATCAGAATTAAACAAGTAAGAATATCCAGACTCACATAAACAGGGCTGGATTTAGGGGGTGCAGGTACACCCCACACTCCACTTCGTTGTAAATTTACGCTGTTTAAAATGAGAAGCAGTCAGTGAAAATAGCAATATTTTCATAAGGATTCTCTACAATACAAGTATCCATCATATTCCAAGTGTCAATGATTAAAGAAATTCCTGATCTAAAGCAACAAACTATTATACACTGAAAATCACACCAATACAAAGTGGCCGTGCCTCAGTTGGTAAAGCGTTGGCTTTGCATTCGGAAAGTCGTGGGTTCGATTCCCGAGACCAGACACTGAGCATTTTCAGGGCAATTCCTTATTCACACCACAGATGCTTAAAGGCATTTAAATATTCAACTTTAATTCAACTGTGCTGAGAGTTATTGGTACATCCTTAATCAGAAAATTCTGGATCCAGCCCGATATATATTCAGAGTGTTTGTGTCTGATGAAGAGGACGTTAGGTCCTTGAAACTGTAACACATTGTAAGTATAGTTTTTAATATATTTCATTCTGCTCTGGTCAGAACTGTTTTATTTGTTACTCTACTTATCCAGAGCCATGGAGTTTGTTCATTATGATATATATATGGGGAAACTCAAAAAGTAAAGGGACTTTCGAGAAAAAGATGCTTTTATTCTAATGATAGAAAACTGACCGTTTTTCGGTTGCACATTTAATCAATTTTGCATCGCATCGGTTGCAAACCTTCTTCCCCTGAGCGCTTCCTTCAATGGCCCAAACATGAAAATAGCTTAGAGGTAGGTCTGGACTGTATGGCGGGTACTTCAGCAATTCGAATCCCAACTCGATTGTTCTCAGTCGTTGACGTCGATGTCCTGCCCGATCTTTCCTCGTCACATAAAGAAGTTCTTCTCTGTTTGAAATGCTCTATCCATTCGTATATCTTGCTTCGCGATAAATAACTGTCACCATATTGCGCTTCCATTCGACGAATAATTTTCGCAAACAAAAAGCGAATCACTGCCCTCATTTCCTCCTTGGAAGAGATCGACCATGGAGTTGCCATGTATAATGATCTGCTACACTTCAACGACTAATGCGAGAATGAGAGTGACATGTTGCATAGAAGTGTTGCAGACGACACTAATTCAGCGCTGGATACTAGCAGTGTTACCAAATCCTAGTGACGGAAATTGCAAGTCCCTTTACTTTTTGACTTTCATCATATGTATATAAAAGTGTACCAAGGATATTATCAGGTCATTAGGCGTTTATAATACTGATTTGTAGTCTTTCTTTGTATCTTTCGTAGTATTTGAATACTCTTCCGAGTAAGATTGAATGTGTTTAAGGAAACATAACAAACGAGTTCGTTTTACATTGTAAAAGTATAGTAGATTTTGAAACAATACGAATTCAGTACTGAAACCGGAGGAAATAAATTTATAACTTCAGGTTGTGATCAAAGAATAAGATCAGAGATGGAAATCTGTTTATCGAGCACCGCGAAGAACACACCAGCCCATTTTTAAGGAATTTGGTTTATTAAACCTCTTTTATATATTTACCATATTTGTCCGGGAAACAAAAAAAAATCTAGAATCTCAAGAACTACGTGACGAATCGCCATCAATTTTGGCTACGGTGTAGCAGTCAAAAGGAATGGAATACGTTAATAGAGGTGATTAGGGATGCGCACGAGACAAGATTTGTGGCTGTCTTGACTCGAAAATGTGCCGTAAAAGTGATGTCTCGACTCGAAATATGTATATTTCTCTATTGGAAGAGCCGTGTCTCGACTCGAATTTTGTCAGGAAAATCCTGTCTCGACTCGTCTCGTGCACATCCCTAGAGGTGATCCATTCACCGGAAGTGGTAGAAATCAACAATTCCGTTTATGATCACTGTGCAGCGTAAATGGTAATAGACAGCAAGAAGCGGTTCCCTATTATCGATTAAGCGTCCGAAGGACACATTTAATCTCCATCCTCACGTATGGCAAGATAGCCCCCCCACTTTAGAAAATTGAAACAATGACTAGGTCATTCGTTTGTACTATGTTTGTACCGTTTGTACCGAAAATATTTTCGTTTGTACCATTTTCCTTATAGGGTTACTTGAGAGGTCGACTGGGGGGGCTATCTTGGCGCCAAGATAGCCCCCCCGTATCACAGCACAAAAATTTGGAATACACCATTCGAAAGCAAATCGTTTGTACCATTTGTACCGAAAAAAGTTTTGTTTGTACCCTGATAGTTTTCGAAAAACAGGGGATGACATTTGGGGGGGCTATCTTGGCGCCAAGATAGCCCCCCGTATAACAGCACAAAAATTTGGAATATAGCATTCGAAAGCAAAACGTTTGTACCGTTTGTACCGAAAAAAGTTTTGTTTGTACCCTGATAGTTTTCGAAAAACAGGGGATGACATTTGGGGCGGCTATCTTGGCGCCAAGATAGCCCCCCCCGTATCACAGCACAAAAAATGGAATACACCATTCGAAAGCAAATCGTTTGTACCGTTTGTACCGAAAAAAGTTTTGTTTGTACCCTGATAGTTTTCGAAAAACAGGGGATGACACATGGGGGGGCTATCTTGGCGCCAAGATAGCCCCCCCGTATCACAGCACAAAAATTTGGAATACAGCATTCGAAAGCAAATCGTTTGTACCGAAAGTTTTGTTTGTACCCTGATAGTTTTCGAAAAACAGGGGATGACGTTTGGGGGGGCTATCTTGGCGCCAAGATAGCCCCCCAGTATCACAGCACAAAAATTTCAAATACACCATTCGAAAGCAAATCGTTTGTACCGAAAAAAGTTTTATTTGTACCCTGATAGTTTTCGAGAAACAGGGAATGACATTTGGGGGGCTATCTTGGCGCCAAGATAACCCCCCGTATCACAGCACAAAAAATTGGAATACGTCATTCGAAACAAATCGTTTGTACCGTTTATACCGAAAAAAGTTTTGTTTGTACACTGACAGTTTTCGAGAAACGGGATGAAATTTGGTGGCTATTTTGTACGCAAGATAGGCTCCCTAATGTGTACTTTTCCAAGTCCATTAATTAGTATTATATGTTTATCCATGTGAATTGATGTGTATTTAGAATTCTGGTTGTGCATATCAAAATAAAAAATGAATTTTTCAGTAATAACTCAACGTTAGAATTGAATCGGCGAGTGGGAAAACATTGTGATTCCAAAATAAACCATTTTGAAGTAAAGGCAAAAATAACACTAAAGATGTAAAACTACAAGTTGTAATGAAGAGGAGTGCAATTTGCAAGACCTTGTACGTTATAACAGAATGCTATAATGTCGACTGTACATTTGTGGCATTAACAAAAGAAAGTTATTTTTTTTCAAATATCTCAAAATGCGTTTTGTGGACTAGTAGGGGTTTTCCACTCACCGATTCAATTAAATTCTCTCTATTTCTGCCCTTTTCCTTAAGTAAATACGTGTTATTCAGCAATGGCCTATTTGCTTTCGTCTATTGTCTATGAAAGCGGCAAACTTCTCGAGCCGTTAATGTGACAGATATAAACAGCTAATTTTTTCAGTTGATGTAAGACTGAAACGTGGAAAGACGCAGTTTAGGTGAGCAAACATTTCATATTTTAGTTTTCTTTGTTTAATATTATTTCTGTAAATCCAGTTTCTTTCTGAATTTGTACACACTTTGTTATTCTTTTTACGGTATTTATTTACGGAAAAGGGCACAAATAGAGAAAATTTAATTGAATCGTTGAGCGGAAAAACGCTACTAGTCCACAAAACGCATTTTGAGATATTTGAAGAAAAAACTTTTGTTTGTTAATGCCATAAATGTACAGTCGACATTATAGCATTCTGCTGTAACGTGCGCGGCTTCCAAATTGTACTGCTCTTCATTACAACTTGTAGTTCTACATCTTTAGTGTTATTTTCGCCTTTAACTCAAAATGGCTTATTTTGAACTCACATTGTTTTCCCACTCGCCGATTTAATTTTTACATTGTGTTATTCCCAACAAGTCCTTTTTTTACTTGGATATGTACAACAAGAGTTCTAAATACACATAAATTCACATGAATAGACACATAATACTTATTAATGGGCACGGAAAAAGTACATATTAGAAGGCCTATCTTGCTTACAAGATAGACTCCCAAATGCCATCCACTCTTTCTTGAAAATTATCAGGGTACAAACAAAACATTTTTCGGTACAAACGATTTGCTTTCGAATGGTGTATTCCAGTTTTTGTGCTGTGATAGGGAGGGGGGGGGCATCTTGGCCCGAAGATAGGCACCCCAAATGTTTATCCCCTGTTTCTCGAAAACTATGTGGGTACAAACAAAACTTACTTTCGGTACAAACGGTACAAACGATTTGCTTTCGAATGATGCATTCCAATTTTTTGTGCTGTGATACGGGGGGGCTATCTTGGCGCCAAGATAGCCCCCCGCCCAAAATATCATCCCCTGTTTCTCGAAAACTATCAGGGTACAAATAAAACTTTTTTCGGTACAAACGGTACAAACGATTTTCTTTCGAATGGTGTATTCCAATTTTTTGTGCTGTGATACGGAGGGGCTATCTTGGCGCCAAGATAGCCCCCCGCTCAAAATATCATCCCCTGTTTCTCGAAAACTATCAGGGTACAAACAAAACTTTTTTCGGTACAAACGGTACAAACGATTTGCTTTCGAATGGTGTATTCCAATTTTTTGTGCTGTGATACGGAGGGGCTATCTTGGCGCCAAGATAGCCCCCCGCTCAAAATATCATCCCCTGTTTCTCGAAAACTATCAGGGTACAAACAAAACTTTTTTCGGTACAAACGGTACAAACGATTTGCTTTCGAATGGTGTATTCCAATTTTTTGTGCTGTGATACGGAGGGGCTATCTTGGCGCCAAGATAGCCCCCCCAAATGTCATCCCCTGTTTTTCGAAAACTATCAGGGTACAAACAAAACTTTTTTCGGTACAAACGGTACAAACGATTTGCTTTCGAATGGTGTATTCCAATTTTTTGTGCTGTGATACGGAGGGGCTATCTTGGCGCCAAGATAGCCCCCCGCTCAAAATATCATCCCCTGTTTCTCGAAAACTATCAGGGTACAAACAAAACTTTTTTCGGTACAAACGGTACAAACGATTTGCTTTCGAATGGTGTATTCCAATTTTTTGTGCTGTGATACGGAGGGGCTATCTTGGCGCCAAGATAGCCCCCCGCTCAAAATATCATCCCCTGTTTCTCGAAAACTATCAGGGTACAAACAAAACTTTTTTCGGTACAAACGGTACAAACGATTTGCTTTCGAATGGTGTATTCCAATTTTTTGTGCTGTGATACGGAGGGGCTATCTTGGCGCCAAGATAGCCCCCCGCTCAAAATATCATCCCCTGTTTCTCGAAAACTATCAGGGTACAAACAAAACTTTTTTCGGTACAAACGGTACAAACGATTTGCTTTCGAATGGTGTATTCCAATTTTTTGTGCTGTGATACGGAGGGGCTATCTTGGCGCCAAGATAGCCCCCCGCTCAAAATATCATCCCCTGTTTCTCGAAAACTATCAGGGTACAAACAAAACTTTTTTCGGTACAAACGGTACAAACGATTTGCTTTCGAATGGTGTATTCCAATTTTTTGTGCTGTGATACGGAGGGGCTATCTTGGCGCCAAGATAGCCCCCCGCTCAAAATATCATCCCCTGTTTCTCGAAAACTATCAGGGTACAAACAAAACTTTTTTCGGTACAAACGGTACAAACGATTTGCTTTCGAATGGTGTATTCCAATTTTTTGTGCTGTGATACGGGGGGGCTATCTTGGCGCCAAGATAGCCCCCCCAGTTGACCTCTCAAGTAACCCTATAAGGAAAATGGTACAAACGAAAATATTTTCGGTACAAACGGTACAAACGTAGTACAAACGAATGATCTAGTCATTGTTTCAATTTTCTAAAGTGGGGGGGCTATCTTGCCATACGTTCCATCCTCAACTATTTTCTAAAATTGGAAATAATAGAAATCCACTAGAACTTCCGGTTTTAATATTGATTTACATAGATAGAAAACGATAAGAGATGGCGAGAATTGATGTAGGATTCTAATAATAGGTATCCATTTACTCACACCGTAAGTGGAAATCAACAACTTCCGGTTTTAACGATCGCTACAGAGTAAAAACGGTAATACACCGTGAAAAGCGGTTTCCTGTAATCAATTAAGTGTCCCAAAAATATATTTTAGCTTCATCCTTAACTCTCTACTAAAACCAGTTCTGGAAAAAATTAACCATTTCCTCCATTTTTTACGTTGATAGAGCAAAAACGGTAATAGAAGCGAAAACAGTTCTCCTGTAATCGATTAAGCGTTCCAATACATTTCATCTCCATCCTTAACTCTTTAGTAAAACCGGAAGTGATAGAAATCCATACAATTTCCGGTTTCAATGTTGGTAGAACAAAAACAATAGATAATGAAAGAGTTTTTTTTAAAAATCGATTTATCGTACTAAGAATCTCTGTTAACCCTCTATTGAAACCAGAAATGGGAAAAATCAATCAGGTTCGATAAGCGGTTTCTCACAATAAATTAAACGTCCCAAGTATATATTCCATTTTTACTGTAATAATATTTCTACTGAAATCGGAAATAGTAGAAATCTACCACATTTGATTTTAGTATAAATTAAGAAAATATCATAGCATACTCCTTAACATGTGTATACGTGACGTTGATGTTTGTTTTAATGTAAACCTGCGTGCAAACTTTGGTCAAAATCCACAAAATGGTGCAAATATCAGGAGTGTGTTGTATTTTTCGGGGATAATGGGATTAACTAGTAGGGATAAACATTGTTAGAAAACGAAACTTTGAGAAACATTCTCGGAGCAAAATCAGACAAAGAAAGAGAAGAACGAATAAGATTACACAATATGAAACTCCTCAATGTATTTATCAACGAATATGATATATTGTGAATTATTAGTTTGAGGCGTCTAGGATTGTTTATTTCTGCAGAATATATGTGCCGGATGCAAAGAAAAAACTCAAATCTTTCAGTTTTACATCTCGCTGTTGTTCCGTGTAGGCTAAATCAGACGATGATGAGAAATGAATGAAATAGTGGAATGAGGAAAAGGGAGAATCCCGAGAAAATCCACGCGCACGGTGTTTGTCCACCACAAAGCTCACTTGGCACGAGCTGGTATCGAACCAAGGACCCCATGCATCAGAGGTAAACGTTCTACCCCTGAGCCACCGCGGCCCCCAGATGCAATGGTTGGAATACTGATAAGTAAAATGCTGTAGGATGGACGTTATGGGAACGGGAGGATAATAGAAGATAAGATGTGAGACAAATATATTATATCAAGTCTGAAAGGATTGGAGTAGTGCTGTATATGATCCAATGGCGGAATTTTATTTTTGTGGCGATGAACATACGGTTTCCTAAATAATAAGAGTTAATGAAAGTAGTTAAATTCAGGAATTAAAAAAAAAATACAGTGCTTTTCATTTAAGCTATGCATATTTTAAAACAAAACTTGGAGATTCTTGGAGATTCCAGTAATTGCATATCAGTTTTGAACGGCTGAAAGTTGGTAGAACTTTCAGGAACGAATTTTGGTCTACCCAAGTCATGCAGAGGTTTGAGATTTCTTTTTTTTTTCTTTCACCGTTTAACAAGGGCATACACTATGCATCTCCTATGGCAAAAGTAGTAGACAAAAGGCGAGCGAGCTCTTGAATAAATGAAGTGCAACACAGAAGTTTTATAGAGACTCGTCCGCCAACGTATAAACGAGCTTGAGGTCACAAGAATTCACCTGAGAAATAATAGACCCTCCTTTGCTTTATGTGGTTTCACTTCTAACTGCAGCGGAAGAAAAAAAAAATGGTGATCCTATGTTACTTTAATGGTACACAAATACACCTGAAGCTCTTGGCTGTCCCGTAAAAACAAAATCTTCTAGGACCTCGCTTTCTCACTTTTCCTTTTTTCATTTGAATTTGTGTTCGGTGGCGAAGGAAAAAGTGGGGAAAGTATGTCTATCTCCTTTAAGAGAGCTCATCGTATCTTTCATCGAATTTCGTCGAAAAATTTCAATTTTGGCACATAATTGAAGCGCATTCTTGTTTTTAATGTTTTAACGCTATTCTATAAATAGTTATAAACTGAGGTGCACATTTTCTTTCTTTTTAAAACTCAATATAAGTTAGATCGTCACGCCATTTTGTAAGATTTTAATCCCACATTCTCCGCTGGATCCTCAGTGGCGTTAGCAACAGTAAAAGTCAATGGGATTAAATCAAGTAGGGTCTCAGCCTCATGAATTTGCCTACCAGAGATACAGTGAGTCGTGAGACAGGTGCATCAGTTTGTCGTGGATCAGCCTAAAGTGATCCATCGCCAATAATGTTCCATATATTGAGTGATTAACCATAGAGCAATGACGTTCAACGTTTAGTTTCACGACGAAAAACTTAATGTCATAATACATTAGAGTTCCTCTAATAACTCAAATCTATGATACCATAAATGGGTACGTCCTAACCTGGTACATCGTGGATCATGAGACAGAATGAATGACTGTGGATCAGCAGGTCGTGGATTAAGTTTTTATTGCGCCACACTATTTCTGGCGTCTACTAATAATATTTTTATGTCTTAAAATATTTCTGAAGAGGTTTCGACTGGTCAGTATCTTTGCAGTACTTCACTGTTGCTACACGTGACAGAATATATGATATGATATATTCGAACGAAATGAAATGAAATAGTGTGAAATAGTGTTTGAGTAGGAAATGTAATTTGTGTATGAGGTATGTAATAGTTCTACTTGAGAAGATATTTTTTGGTTATAAGCAAGTGAAATGAAGATGTAAAGTAGAAATCTAAGGCAACAACAATTTTGACAGAATTGACTTGACCCAGGGTAGAGTGGATGACGAAGTGTGCTTTCAGTGACGATTAACCTTCGGTTAGTTTCGATCCAAGACTTACGTTCTGTTAAGCCACTGCTTGCTAACTCATCCATAACCCCACACAAACTTATTACCTGTTTATTTCAACGTCAACATCGAGGCCAACGTCAACATCTTAGTAGTAGAGCTCGCACCTCAGGCGTAAGGTATTTCTAGTTCGATCTTTGGCCATGTGAGTTTGTAATGTATAACATTGTGTTTGGGATTTTCTCTTGGTTCTTCCATTTCCTCACATGTTCTTATTTCATAATCATTCACCTTCATTCATCGTTCGCCTCCTTTAGCCTACAGGGCATAACCGTGGGCTGTTCAAATTTTCATCACATTTATTTTTTAAGGGATTTGATTTACCTAAACTCCTTTATATATTGCAATATTCTGGTCGATAGAGTCTAAATAATGTATGCGGAGTTTTAACCCTTCGCTTTTTATTATAAAAATAAATGTTTTATAAAATTTTTACAAAGTCTTTGTAAAATCTGTCTCTATAAAGTTTCCAGTTACAATAAGCTTGATATTCCTCACCACACAGACGTAGCTTCAGAATAAAGGATAATTGATTTTAGCCCATAGCTGTCTTAGATGGCGATCGGTTAAACTCCGTAGCTTATAGCAGCCACGGGAGTTGGTATTAGGATATCTCCTTCGCCCATAGCAGCCTCAGAAGATGGTCTTAAAAGATTAAACTCCATATGACAGATCATGAAGATAACAAGGAAAAGAAGAAACAGCATGCTTGGCCATCTGATTCGGTACTCCGATTGGATCACCGTGCTGATAGAAGGAAAACCAGGAAGAGGAAAACCAAGGATAGAATATCTAGACGCAGTTATGAAGAAGAGGCCTTATCAAAGTATAAAACAGCTCTCCCAAGCGAGAGAAAAGTTTTCAAATTTCCATGCTGCCCACCAACGTATGGTTGAGGAGAACAAGAAGAACAAGAAACTCATACCAGCCCCAGAAGTAGGTATTATAGGAAATCTCCGTAGGCCATAGCAGCCTCAGGAGAAGCTTTTTGCTAGGTGAGAGATCAGCAATGAACTGATAGTTTTCTCGTCTTGTCGTCTTCTTTTATATACCGGTACATCTTCTTGGAGGGAGAACCCATTGATGGGGAAGTCGGCCTTCTTCGTAGTTTTCCGAATCCGCTTCGTTTCTTCCTTGAAGTGTAGTCTCCTTCCATCGTCTGCTATCGTTTGTTTATGATAGTAAAAACGCATGCTCCTAGTGGCTTGAAATGCATGTAGATATGTGGATTCTTCCAATACTTACCCTGTCTATCCGTAACTTTGTCCGCCCGAGAGAAAGAAATTCTTAAGAAATACAAGTGTATATCACCATCAGTTTTGGTCAGAATGTAGGTCAGAATTTAAAAATCGTGTTCGTTTATGTAGGTGATCCATTCACCGGAAGTGGTAGAAATCAACCATTTCTGGATTACGGGTTGATCAACATAGAGTTAAAAAGTTAATAGATAACGAGAAATGGTTTCCAGTAATTCATTAACCGTCCCAGGAAAAAATTTCATCTCCGCCTTAACCTGCTATTAAAACCAGAAAAGACAGAAATCCACTTCAACTTCCGGTTTCGATATTAATCTCATAGGACGAAAACGATAAGAAGTAGCGAAAGTTAATTTAGCGTTCTAATAATAGATACCATCTCTCTTAACCCTCTATTTAAATTAAAATTAGCAAAACTCAACCATTTCCGGTTTTAACCTTAATCTCTATAAAATATAAATGGTAGCAGATAGCAAGAAGCAGTTTTCTGCAACCAGTCAAACATCTCAAGAATATATTCCACCTCCTTTCTAATCTTTCTACAAAATCCAAAATTGGTAGAAAGTACTGTCACTTCCGGTTTAAACGTTAATTGAGAAAATATCACGGCATATAAACCATCCGGTACACCTTCACGCGGTATACATATGATACTGCTGCTTATTTCGACATCAACACCGAATTGTTCTGTGCCCTTCATATTGCACATATTCGAAGCAGTGGCGTCAATTAAACGAGGGCTTCGATAGCGGAGGCAATTATCCTTCTTCCGTCCGTCACTCTTGCCGATTCTCCAGATGCTCGCTCTGGGATGAAAAGTGTGCTCTTACATTGTACATTTTCAGGTAGAAATGTTTCGTCACATTAGAAATGTTTGGTAAAGGCCTTGGCAAATAGCTCTGGAAGTTTGTTAATAACTAAATAGTGAATACTTGTATGTTAGAAATGATAAGTGTTTTATTATTTACTTGTAGGCAAAGCGTGTGGTGTTATACTTAGCGAGAGCAAGGCCAGAACGTCTGCTGGATGAAATGATGACAGAACTGCAGACAGTGGAGACCCTGAATTGTCTAATTGAAAGAACGGAAACGCCTCCTTTCTACAGGCTCACCAGTATGAGGAAGGCTTCTAGTCATTCAGATGGCCCTGGTGGAGTGGCACAGACTGACCCAGCCAATCGGAGTGATCTTGGAGTAGAGAAAGGGACCATTCATACCAAAAGACATAGTGGGGAAGATCCTGTAAAGACTGGGTAAGTACCTTAACCAATGACTAGAATTTCACGTTGGTGCTCTGATATTAATAAATTGTTAATTTGTTTTGACGTTCCTGAGTTGAGTGTGCAATACTTTTATGTTATTTATTTTTGTGATACAAGGTGAGTCATAAGTCGTGCTATAGTCTGGTACACAGCGTACATGGATTTATTACAGTACAATTCAACCAGGTTAACATTCAAAGTATGACCTCGTATGTTGGACGACTGCAGCCACCTTCCTGTCAGTTCCTCTATTCCACGTCGATACCTTATCTTGCCTTCAGAAGCAAAGAAGTCAGTCATTGCTGTATCTACCTCCTTCTGGTTGATGAAACACCGTGATTTCAGCAAGTGCGCGATAAACCGAAATAGGTAGTAATCGAAAGGAATAAGATCAGAACTATATGCAGGGCGTGGGATCAATTTGATGCCATCAAGTTCCTGAACTTTTTTGTTATGTTTTCGAACATGTGTGGTTTTGCGTTAACCTGTTGCAGTAGGGCGTGTTTTCGATTCACCAATGCAGGATATGTTTGGGGTAATGCATCAGACATCCGCTACAACTGCTCGGAAAAAAGTCGGCATTGATGGTTCGACCATTAGGAACGAACTCGAAGAGAATTACCCGCTCGTAGTTCCACTTCACACAGCATGACTTGGTGTTCGAAACGGCCTTATTTGACAACGGGTTCTGGAATTTGGTCGTTGTTCAACCATTGCTTTTGCACATTTGAATGTCGTAAAGACACCTATCCAATCTGACAAACCGTTTCAAGAAACTGACAACACACGGATTTTGCAGCAGTTGTCGACACACATCTACTCTCCTGTAGGCCTGAGCTGAGGTCAAGTCATGTAGCACAATGTGATGGTTTTCCCGAGTTCGTGAAGTTCACCCACTATAGTGGACTGGGATATATAACGAGCTCGTTTGACAGTCGACGTGCGCTGGTGGATAAATTTTCCTCAGTGACGTGTCGATGACCTCAGAATTTGTTACTTTAGTACGGGTGGACCTTGGATGATCGTCGACATCTTAACAACCTGCAGGAAATTTCAGGAACCAACGAGTTACTATAGTGTTGTTCACTGCACCTTCCTCTTTCCCATGAGAAACGTTTGCTGTCGCAGCGTAATGCGCGAGTTCGAACTCGTAAAGTAACAGTTTATGTATCAGACACTGTTGAGTGCTCGTCGTCACTGCCAATAGAAGCTAACTGAAGATACAAGAGTGGCGGCGTCTGTGTTAAATAGTCCTCTTGCCACACTACCTCGTTGGCTAGTTTGACCCTGTACTTACGATCGATCACGGCGTGTACACAATGCTACACGCACACTATTTGGGTTGTGGAAATATTGCAAACTTATGACCCCTCTTTGTATAATTCAGTTTATTTTTCCATGTAATTTTAATCGGAAGATAAAACATATGTATTTGGTTCCCCTATTATCAAGTGGATCATATTGTACTTTTTCTGTTCATGACCCTGAAATCCACTTCTTGTAGCACGCCCGTAGTCAACCTAAAGCATGTAAGTAGATAGCTAGAAAACTTGTGAGACTAAGAAGAAGGAACTATAAGTATCCCCTTAAGCTCCATGTGAGTGTGGGCTTGTTGACTGAATGTATACTGAATAAGGGTACTACTCTAATAGTCAAGCTGCTGAATATATCGTAAAAGAAACATACAAACCATATCCAAATTACAATCGCAGTCCTTTTAGCCCTCTTCCAAATAGCATTCCTTTTAACATTCTTCGAAATAGCACTCCTCCAAATAGCATTTCCTTTTATCACTTTTGCAATTGTATTTTCTTTTATAAATAAATACGAAGAAATTAACCAGTTTGAATATGTTTTTTGGTAACGGACATAGAACTACTTTTTTTAAATTTGTGTGTGCGTGTGTGTGTGTTTGTATATTAAAGAAAACTCTGTTGAAATCGGTCTAGTAAAAGAGAGAGTCTATTGGTGGAAAGACAATTTCGGTTTCGACTGTACATATCATAATAGCCTGACCACGCCAGTGTGAAACAGTTGCGTATTCAAATCTGTTCGAAATTTTTTATGTTTACCTACGTATACACTCACTGGCAAAGAAGTGAAGCACCCAGATGGAATGGAGGGAATGAAGTGAAACTCCACGGGCTGCAAGGCCATACAACTTTATTGTAATGATTTAAATGTTAGATCAATCAGATAATAGGTTTGGTTGTACGAGCGTAATACGTGTTGCATATAAGTAAGGTGTAGCACCTCCTCAGGTACGGATACATACATTGATGTGGCTTGAAAGTGAATCGTAGAGTGGTCGTATCGTTGGCTGAGGCAAGTCAGTCCATAACTGCTATAATTGTGGCCCTAAATATTGCAGATTGGTAGTGGCACGGAGTCGGCGTCCGAGCTGGTCCCAAACGTGTTCAATTGCGGAGAGAACGT
Organism: Thermobia domestica; assembly: GCF_964235325.1. Taxonomy (NCBI): domain Eukaryota; kingdom Metazoa; phylum Arthropoda; class Insecta; order Zygentoma; family Lepismatidae; genus Thermobia; species Thermobia domestica. Next base: position 28,103,673 of record NC_137463.1, on the reverse strand, counting down.
GTGACCTTGCTGGCAGAAAGAACCTTAACATGACGTAGACAGTTTATAGACACATGTGTCATGTGTAGCCGAGAGTTGTGTTGCTGAAAGATTGTACCAGCGTGCTCTCACAGGAGAGGTGATACATGCAGACACATAATCTTACCCACGTATCGCTGTGTAATGCTTCACACACAGTGCAACAATCCTCTCGTGTTGTGGTTTGTCATATTGACCGAAACCTTCACGTCGTGTGCTGGTACCTTCACGTATTCACTGGTCCCACCATCGGGCCACAGTGACATAGGAATGGTCCACATGTCTGGCAATCGCACGACACACCCAGCCTACCTCGTGCAACCCCACGATGTGGTCCCTTTCGAATGCCGTCAAATGCGGTGACGAGCATTTGTGTGTGTTTCTTGATCTTCCTGCACTGTGCTGACTCTCACTTTCACGCTTTAGAACTGAATGACATGACCAAGGCTGAATTCTTTATTGCTGGCAGTAATGCTCTCTAGTGGCCATTCTCGATGTCCCCGATCTTCGAAACTGTAATCTTTTGCACAACCTCATAGCACTAGACATCTACCAAATTGCAGTTGAATTGGACGATTCCTCGTTGGTTCTGCAGTGTTTTCAGTTCTTCAGTTTTATGAACAAGTACACATTGTTTATAAAACTCGATATTTATAGCTTACAAAAATACTTTGTGTTTATTTGACTTTTCCTTCTAGGAAACATCCACAGTATTTGTACACAAATTTGCATGTTTTGAATAATATTGATCTAGATTAAAATGTAATTTCAAACTTAGCTATATATATATATATATATATATATATATATATATATATATATATATATATATATATATATATATATATGTGTGTGTGTGTGTGTGTGTGGGTGGGTGGGTGGGTGCTTGTAATAGTTACTAATTTCTTTGAAAAAGAACTTGTTGATTTACAGAATCAAAATATCTCATGACTCAAAAATTAAGTAAAACAAACAGAAATTACTAATAACAAGTGGATGTCACGATTCAATTCCATTCTATTTTATAATTGGAGTGTATTAGTCCCCGAAGAATAGTATCTGTTATGTATATCCAGTCCAAAATAAATATTATGAATTGATAGAATAAATTCTATATTTGACTTTAACATCATCATAGGTTCTTTGTGTAACAAAACACACACACACATAACGTAGGTAATTGGTGTGGCATGATGAACCATTGTGTGCTTTTCTGCCTCCACATCTTGTTTGTTGATAGATTGAGGGCTAACTTCATTGAGGAAAAAAAAAAAAAAAACGTTTCCGTCATAAAATATCAGCGCTGCTAGTAATAGCTGGAAAAATAAAAGAGAAAATTCTCCATCTACAAACTGATTTATGAAAATTAAATTCAAGAGTTATGGGTTTAATGGAATGTAGTGTTTCAAAGATATATTGAGCCATACTAACAATAGACCTCTTTTTGCTTCTAAATGCACAATATACAGTGTGCGGAGGTATTTAAGAACAAAGGCACTTCCACAGGAAAAAAAGAACAGACACTGGAGAAAGAATTTACTTGCTGTACAGGTGATCATATCCACAATGGACAACATCATTCAATGAAACCGCCGTCAGCCGCAATGACAGCCTCTATTTGTTGTCGAAACCACCTATAGACAGTAATGAGATGGGTTTCCGGATGTTTGCCATTGCATCCGTAACAGCTGTCCTGGATAACAGCTGAGAGCCGCAACGGTGTTATGTGGATGCTTATTGGAATCCTTCTCAAGCACGTCTCATATGCAATGATGAAAATTTTCCGGAAAATTTTCCGATTCATAAAAGCATACACCATTTATTCCTACATCGTTATTTAGCCGTGATGTGAGGTGGAAAATTTTCTTCTATATTTTTCCGGAAAATTTTCCGTTCTTAAATATCAGTGATCAAGTAACAATCCCTCAGTATTCATAAAATTGATTTAATTCATGTATAGATATTGTTAAAAAGCGAAAGATCGTTTAAAGAAATTAAAAATTTTCATGGCTCAGACAATTTTCAGTACAATTCATTTCCAGTCATCTTGGAAAGAATATGTTAACCATTTACATAAGTTATTAGTTGAGAATCAAACTATTACAGAATTGTACAGTTATTAATTTTTTTTAAATGTTGTAAAATTAATATAGAACTTTTACTACATGCATAAATTTAAAATATAAACATTAAAATTTTGATTTCTTCCTTATAAGCACATCTAAGAATACATAGATTATCTGTAGCCATCATATTTGTTCCAAAATAAACATCGGACAGCTTGACAACAATATCATTCGGGTCTTTAACGATTTTGAGTAACAAAGTAAAATCTGTAGATAATGTTGCTACCACTCCCAAATTTACCGGTATTAGCCATGACTTCCAAGAATTTATATTTATCCAAACTGGATTCTAAACATTCTTCATGAACATAGTCAAAGTGGTTTTCAGCCTCCTAGGATGTCTCTACTTCCGTCTTATTGTGTGTTATAGAAGAAAAATCTCGTCAAGTTCTTTACCAGGAGGTAATGTGCCTAAGATCGATGACACATTCCCACGCTGGATGGCGATGCTGATACGTTGGAAAAGGAATGCAGTAGCTCGGGAGTCACCAGTTTTGATTGCTATTCGATGACCAACTTCATTAATGAAATTAGATCCTTCGTGACCTCAAGACCCACTGGTTTCTATTGCTACTGTTACAAACCAATATTTGTCCAATAGGTTTGAGTATTTTAGTTTTTTGTCAGATTGTGAGCGGCGACGAGACCTGCCTGAATTGAAGAATGGGGTAAGTTGGAAGGAGCAAACGTATCGGAACATGTGAAATCCCAGACTAGTGCTTTTCCATTTTTCCACGGTACCAAGGTCATGCCATCAGGCCTTTTACCATCAGAGCGGCAACAACCATTTGGTTCTTTTATTGAAGGAACTCCCGCTGAAACGAGGGCTCTACAAATAATGTCGTTTACAATATGATGTCGAGATTGTCTTCCCGCACTTTTTTTTTTTTTTTTTTTTTTTTTACATAAAAGACCATGTAATCCTTTATTATCAACATATGCGTTGCAAGCAGGACAAAAGTGAGGCTCACAAATATTAGCACCTAAGCGCAGAGCTGTAGCAATACGAAAGCTCTCATTAGAAAGATGTAGGCCGAGTGTGTGAGAAGGTAGGGCTTGAAGCTATGCTCCTTTTTGGAAGAGGAGACAGCTAACAGCCTGGCTTTGTCATCTGGATTATTAGTTGATGATAGGAGTGAAGATAAACGAAGCTTGACTATAGGTTCATCCCAAACAGACTGAACATGTCTTTTGTCGATAGGTGGGGGATCAATTCCAACCAGACTAGTCCATTTATCGGTGCATTCTTGTACATCTCGAATCGAGTCTAAGTCAACCTCCTGTTGAAGAAGAGATCCAATTAGTTCTCGTGAGCCATAGAATGATGCGAGGAAAGAAGGTATGGCGATATCCATGGCTCGACGAATCCCAAGGCCTCCATTCTCAACTGGTAAGGAAGCTTGTAACCATGAATTGTCTTTCAAAGAACAGTTTAGAATGGATTCCAGCCCTGTTCTAAGAGTGTGGTCGAATTTGTCAAGTAATTTATCATCCTGCCAAGAAGGGGAGCAACGGAGGCAATACAGTAATATTGGAAGTGAGAGTGAAGCTCGTAGCAAATAATAAGCGGAGTGTGAAGAAAGTTTTGATAATTGAGAAAAGAAGAATTCTAATTTTGATATCTTGTCCAATAAAATTTTGCTCCTTGATTCGGTAGAGATGGCAGCCCCTAAAAGTTACGCATTGGTAGGTGATAAGAGTTTGATACCAGGCGTTACTTCGTTAAACCTTTCATAAAGGTCATGGACTTCATCAACTCTGGCGCTCAGAAAACTCACTTCACGTTTTGCAGAGTTAAGAAACAATCCAATAGATGAAGCTTCTGGACGAATTTTATTAAAAGCGCGTAGTACTACGTCGATATTTCCAGCTATGGTACCGTCATCTAAGTACCAGATATTTAAATCTGTGTTAATATCCTTAATAATGTGATGGATAGTTAGGGCGAACAGTGCTGGTCCAAGTGGGTCGCCTTGCTGTACTCCATGTTGTGAGTGAATTATGTTATCACTTATAAAAAGATTGCTTGGTTCGAAGTGGCAACAATAAACAACAATAAAGAAAATTTTCAGTACTATGTAGGAACAAGTGAAATAATTTTTCATGAATCGAAAAATTGTCTGTCCTGTACAGTGATGAAAATTTTCCAATTCATAAAAACATGCTCCACTTATTCCTACATCGTTGTTTAGCCGTGATATGAGGTGGAAAATTTTCTTTTATATTTTGCCGAAAAGTTTTCCGTTCTTAACAAATATCAGTGATCAAGTAACAGTTCCTCAGTATTCAAAATATTGATTGAAATCATGATAGAAATGAATAGATGAATAAATAAATGTTTATTTCCAGAAAATGGTCAGTATTTGCTTTCATGAGTTACTTAAACTCGAATTTTGGGTAGTCAAAAATTTTCAGTAGGCAATTTATATTATATCTACGTATTTATAAATGTTGCAGTACGTAAATCTATAAAAGTTGTAAAGCTATGAGAAAGCCATCTTATGCGTATTAAACTGACGAAATCTAATATTGTAAGATCAAAGGTGGATTCTGAGGGAAGAACGCATTGAAGTTTTTTGAAACATTCTTGAAATGAAGAATCGTTAGATTTTCACTTCATGAAACTTTTTAAGACAATATTTATTATATTAAATTTTACGGCTAAACAACGATGTGGGAATAAGTGGAGTATGTTTTTATGAATCGGAAAAGTTTTCGTTTCAAAATTTTCCGGAAAATTTTCATCACTGTACAGGACAGACAATTTTTCGATTCATGAAAAATCGTTTCACTTGTTCCTACATAGTACTGAAAATTGTTTCAGCCATGAAAATTTTCAGATTCTTTAAACGATCTTTCACTTTTTAACATTTCTATACATGAATTAAATCAATTTTATGAATACTGAGGAATTGTTGCTTGATCACTGATATTTGTTAAGAACGGAAAATTTTCCGGCAAAATATAGAAGAAAATTTTCCACCTCACATCACGGATGTAGGAATAAGTGGAGTATGTTTTTATGAATCGGAAAATTTTCCGTTTCAAAATTTTCATCACTGTTGTGCAGTAAAATATAATGGAAAATTTTCCAGCTAACATCACTATACATAATATCCAAAATTGTCCGGCTTACGAAAAGTTTTTTTCCACTTGTTTCTACATCGTGATGAAAGTTTTCCGATGAAAATTCTTTTCACTTGTTTCTACAGAGCAATAAAACTCGGATTCACAAAAATTTGTTTTACTTGTGCTTCAAAATGATGAAAATTTTCCGAATCATAAAAAGTTCTTCAATGTTTCCATATAAGACAGAAAATATTTCGATTCATGAAAACTTATTTCACTTGTTTCTACATAGTACTGAAAATTGTCTGAGCCATGAAAATTTTTCAGAATCTTTAAACGATCTTTCAATTTTTAACATATCTATACATGAATTCAACCAATTTTATGATTGCTGAGAAATTGTTACTTGATTACTGATATTTTTTTTAGAACGGAAAATTTTCCGGAAAAATATAGCAGAAAATTTTCCACCTCACATCACTACTCATACTTAATAGTCCATTGGGTTAACAGCTGGGGAGCTGTGGGCCACATGTTGGGAGCGACATTGTTATGAAAATTGTAGGTCAGTCATTCTTGGGTGGTATGGGCTGGTGGACACGCGACAATGTCTGAAAAACAAACGTCCTCCCACGCGCTACAGCAATAATCCAATTCTTCAGAACGATGTAGGAAATGGCGTTAACCCTGGCACCTCGGCGAAAGGAATACGGAGGCATCACGTCACCTTCATTGCTCTCGGCTCCGAGAACTATTACTGACTGAAAATTTGATTTGCAGGACCGTCAAAATTTACACAGCAACAGACCATTTCTGCGGTTCTCATTTTGGTCCTGGACAAAGTTTTTCTCATCAGAGAAAAATTAGAGCTTTCCGGGCTTCTCTGGATGTTTCACTTGCTCAGGAGGCGCCTGACTCTGATCAGTTGGTTCGCCCTGGTTATCTTGGACAAAAACTGTCCGCTTCCCATCATGTACGACTTGTAAAGAAGGTTCTTATGAACCACACGTCGGATGGTGACTTCGTCTACCTCCAGCCTTTTGGAGTATACCCGTTTGGATTTGCCAAATCCTCATCGATGACAAGGCAGAATGGACGAATTCTGTCTTCCTGATAATGTCTGAGCGCCAGCAATGTAGTTTCCTGTAGGAAACGGTGGCCACATCACCCCTGATACCCCCTTGTTCTTTTTGAACTGTGAAAACTAATGACCAGGTAACATCCAGAAATGCAGCGATCTCTAAATCTGAGGGGCTTGCAACGAAAGAGACCAGGACAGAATACCTCTTCATTTCCTGAGTTTGCCAAGGTTCTTCCTTGTTTATCTTTAAAACAAAGGATTTGTAACTACGATGTACAGAATACAGTGTCACATACAATATATGTTCTCAAATACCTGCCGCACATTCAATAAACTATTCAGTGTATAGGCTATATAGCAGTGTTTCTAATATAGGTATATGAGGTGTGTTCCAGGTACTGAGGCGTTGCAGCTAAGAAATTTACGCGGAATCTAAACGCTCGGAGATTATATTTGAGGTATTCGAATAGTACAATCAGTGGCGTATTTAGAGGGTGGTCATCGGGCTCAAGCCCCCCCCCCCCCCGAAATTCCACGTACAACAATAATCCTTCTTACCATTTCTAAGGAAAAATATAAGTGCTTGTTCGCATGTTATGAATAGCCTTCCCGAAACCAAATCTAAATACGCCACTGACTACAGTAATATGAACTGCTTTGTGGGGTCTAGTTATTGTCCCTACCTAGTTATATCATAAATACTATCACAAGTTTGAATGTGAATAACACAGAGAGTATTAACACCAAGGCAATTTATTTTGGCCATGTTTTACATTGATATATTGTACACCTGACGCATGAATCATTTTTCGAAATGTCCCCCCTTGGCCTTGATAAAGGCACGAAGTCTGTCCGGCCACTGGTCAATGGCATTACGCACCACGTCCATGGGAAAATTGTTCACTGCTCGGGTCAAGGTTTGTTTCAGACTGTCGACAGATGGATGCCGTTTATGGCAGACCTTTGCCTGAAGGACTGGCCAAAGTTGTAGTCCAACGAGTTAAGGTCCGGGCTGCTAGAAGGCCAATCAGCGGTAGAAATGAAGTCGGGGACGTTCCGTGCTAGCCACTCCTGGGTTGTTTTCACTTTGTGGCCTTGAGCGGAATCCTGCTGGAAGGTCCACCTTTCTCCAGGGAACATGGTAGCAGACAGTGGTTTCACGATAGGTGTTAGCACTGTGTCCTGGTACACCTTGGCAGATGTTTTAACACCTTGTTCGCAAAAATGCAGCTGGGATGTGCCTGAGTAGCTCACTCCCTACCAAACCATCACTGAGGAAGGATGATGTGCCCTCTGAACCCTTGGAGCTGCCTCAGCAGCTGCAGTAGATGACGTGGTATACACACGGTCATTTTGGGCGTTGTAAGCCTGCTCATTGTGAACATCTTTTCGTCAGTGAACAGAATCTTTCTGTGCAGGTTGTTGGCGTAACGCCGCACACGAGACATGGAATTTCTGCTTATGTTCATTTCAGTAGCCACCACACTTTGTGTCCGAACAGGATTTCTTCGAATTCTTGCTGCGACTACTTTCTGGACCTGCGGGGTTCGTACCGTTCGTGGTCTGCCACACCTTGCGCGGTCAGCTGCCGTTCCAGTCTCGGTGTATCGCTGTATGGCGCGATACACGAATCTCTTGCTGATTTGTAGGGTTTTTTAGGAAGTTGAAAATATCACCTGCTGTCTTTCCAACCTTGTGTAGTGCAATTACTGCTACACGATTTTCGTAATCGTCCCACTCCATCAGAACTAAGTACAATATCAACGTGTGTCATGAACAGTCAAACACACACTACATGCATCTTCCGCTTTATACACAGATGGCAGAACTGTGCCACTCCGGATGTCTACAGTGCCACTCCAAACTTTGTGACAGTATTTATGATATAACTAGGTAGTTTGTGGAAGTCCTTCCTTTTCCCTTGGCTTAGAAAATACAGTTCCAAAAATAAATGCATAAATGACTGTCCGGCGTTTATTTTCAGGTAACACGCCTTTGTTGAATTCGCGCTTACTATACTCAAGACGCCTCGTATATTGTATATAGACAAAATCTACTCTCAAAGTGGAGTCTCAACCACTAGTCGGGGTTGTATCCAAGGCAGACACATTCACTGGAGGATAAAGCTGAGGCCATGCGCATGAAAAGCATGCACGCTAGCTCCTTGGCCACAGAAGGGCGCGTAATACCTAAGTTTTTATAAAAGTGTATCCAACGTAAAATTGTAAGTGGAAAACGTCCTGTACTGTGAGGATCAATCTTGCTTGATAGACTGTACATCTGCCAACTGCACTGGGTTCAAACCTCAGTCGTGATTCGGATCCCACGTTAATAGTAGGTCCATTTCTTCATAACCTTAGTTTATATAAGAGCGCAAAACACAAAAACTCAAACTCAGCAAAACATCTAAGAAAATGGTCTACATTTATATCATAAAGACAAAACGACCTAGTGCTAAGCCTTGAGGAACTCCAGTTAGAATTCTAAATTCAGCTTATTTCGATATAAAACATCATACTGGAAGCAATTGCGCAAAATATTCGCGTTAATACACTCAAATGTAATGTTGCTCTCCTCGCTCATCTAGCAGCTATCGTCTGTGCCCGTGCACGAGGTTTCGTGTTCGATTCCCAGTGAGAAAAGTCTGAACTCACGAAAGTAGTTTAGATCCCACTTTAAACAATAGGCCTCGTCCCGTCCATATTGTGAGGAATTTATTGTCCCTCTGAGTAGTCGGCACACTCTTGACGAATGCTCTGAATACTCAGATCTCAAAGAACGTACTGGACTTCACGAAGCTTTGAGGAATGATTTACTGTGATAGTAGTGTTTGGGCTATAGCTCGTTCTGTTGAGTGACTCACGTTCTCTGAGCTCTTTAGTGATGTTCTCTTTTCGCTGCTCGTTGTTTTTATTTTTGTTCGCTTTATTTTTTCATATTTCGTTATTCTTAACTGTTTTATTTCCTTTCTTTGTTATTTTACGCTCTGTTGTATTATTATTTCAATATATTGTTAGTTTTACCTCCTCTATTTATTTATTTACTCTTTGTTTTATTATTTATCCTTTGTCTTGCAGCGTTTTATTTATGTAATTATTTTTACACAATTGTTGTCAGTTTTTAGTGTTAGGCCAGTCGTGTCTGTCGTAACGGGGACAAATTACCCTGCTGTGCCGACGTTCCCATTCTCCCCTATCATTTATTCGTTCAGTAGGTCTCGTCTTGTATAAATTCACTACTGGGAAAGGACGTACGTAAGTACAAATAAATAAAATAAAGTAAAAACATAATACTATATCAATGAAGTTTCTAGATTAATTCCTGTATAATAATAATAATAATAATAATAATAATAATAATAATAATAATAATAATAATAATAATAATAATAATATACAGATCCAAAAGGACAAGGAAAGATAAGTGGAAATAATAAAAAGTTACTTAAAATTTTCTGACTTATGAGATAGACAAGAAACAGCGGGTTTCTATAGTTGCATTTGTGTGCGTTATATCTGAGAAATTCTGAGTTGCCTCAAGTAATTAATCCAACTGTCACTTGTGTTGATCCAATAAAATACTAATTTGTTGAGATACTGACGCAGTGACTATTCTTTGAATTTTGTTTATAGAATAATTATTTTCTCGTCTTGTCATGTTGTCATGTTTTTCCATGCTCATTGCTTTCTGTAATTTGACTTTGTTCCAACATAATCTCACTGAGTAAGAGGGTTTCTGCGTCAGTTTGACTTGTTCATATCTGTGTTGTCTGCAGTGTTATCAACTTGGCAGAATTTTCTTGTAAATTTGGCAGGAAGGTCAGGCTCAGAAGGACCTTTTAGCTATGGCTATACGAGGATGCGTTTCCGATGCGTTAACCCCCGCAGTGAACACAACCTAGGTGGCTACTCGGTAATTTTACTTTCGCCAGAGTTATAAATCATACTGTGAACCAGTCAGGGTTTCCAGGCCTTATTGCCACACCCTTATTGTCATTCGTACGAATCACGAGAAATAACTCTATTGTGTTACATTGATTTTTCTGTGATTAGCTAATTTTTCGGAATTTCCTTGTATTTTGTGATTTTTTTTGTTGTTATACACGCACATGCTTTATAATAGCAGGGGGCCGCGGTGGCTCAGTGGTAGAGCGTTCACCTCTGGTGCTTGGGGTCCCGGGTTCGATCCCAGCCCCCGCCAAGTGAACTTTGTGGTGGACAAACACCATGTGCGTGGGTTTTCTCGGGGTTCTCCCGTTTCCTCCCACTTTCTTCATTCCACCATTTCATTCATCACTCATCATCACCGTCTCCTTTAGCCTAACCGGCATAACCGTGGGACGTAAAACTCAAAGATTTCATTTTTTTTTATAATAGCAGAGTTCCAATACTTTGCACAAAGCATCTTCCAAACAGGTGTTTCTTGCTAAAGTCCCCTTGCCTGGCAACACGTCTTTCCTTTTCTTTCCTTCCTTTAGATATCTTTTACTGATTCCGAAACAGCAGGCGGTCTGTTATTTCGAAATGCACTAAATACGTTCGAGCTGATGCATTCTGCGCGTTTTTTATTGCTTTCGCGTTTGCAGTGCATTATGATTAGCTATCCAAATTTAAATACATGGTCAGCGTATTCCAAGCGTATGCACGAGCCATAAAAACGCCTTTCGAGCGCATGGAGTAGCCGTGCACTTAAGGGAAATTCCAGGACGGAACGCTGAGCGCGAAAAGCACGTGCATTAGCCATTTGACAATGAAGAGATATCAGTCATCTATCATCAGCCGTGTCGAATCGTCGAGATGAGGTTAATCAAAACTTCAAAGACCGAACGATTATAAGGCAAGAAGAGATTTTGTGGATAAGGCAAGTAAAAATGGCAAGAATGATATTTTGCGGACTTTCATTTTATGCAGATTTCGGAGTGGTTGAAGCTCGAGTTTGAAGTTTTTGTATTTAGCATTTCTATGCGACATTGTGGTTATGAAGGATGAGCCCTAATGTTAACTAGGGCTCCAAACCTCGCCCGGCTTTTGAGTCTGGTGCACGTGATGGTACGCATAAAACATCAACACTCCAGTATAGGCCAGTAGTTCCCGACTGGTGTATCGCGCTTTTCCATAGTGTGTATGTTCGCGAAATTTTAGAATTTAAAAATCACGAAATATTTAATAATTAGTTAGAAGACTGTACCAGTCACAGCAATAATACTCACTACTACACAAAGTCACTGCTTTATAGAAATGAAATCAAATCTTTCAGTTGAACGTCACACAATTATTCTCTTTAGGCTAAAGAGGGTGGTTAAAGGAGGGGAATGAGGATGGAAGAATTGGTGGAATGAAAATGAGGGAGGAAACGGTAGTAGCCCTAGAAAACCCACAGGCACGATGTTGTCCACCACAAACTTACTTGGCTGGGTATCAAACAAGGGACCACATGCACAATGATGTATTCTATTATCTTACACTATTGTGATGTATACTATTATTAATAAAATGGTTCACCGTGGCTCAGTGGTAAAGCGTTCACCTCTGGTGCTTGGAATCCCTGCTTTGATCCCAGCTCGCGCCAACTGTGCTCAACACTCCCGTATAGGCCAGTAGTTCCCGACTGGTGTATCGCGCTTTTCTGTAGTGTGTGTGTTCGCGAAATTTTAGAATTTAAAAATCACGAAATATTTAATAATTAGCTAGAAGACTGTACCAGTCACAGCAATAATGCTCACTACTACACAAAGTCACTGTTTTATAGAAATGAAATCAAATCTTTCAGTTGAACGTCACACAATTATTCTCTTTAGGCTAAAGGGGATGGTTAAAGGAGGGGAATGAGGATGGAAGAATTGGTGGAATGAAAATGAGGGAGGAAACGGTAGTGCCCCTAGAAAACCCACAGGCACGATGTTGTCCACCACAAACTTACTTGGCTGGGTATCAAACCAGGGACCACATGCACAAGAGGTAAGCGCACTACCACTGACCCACCGCCCCCCCCCCTCATTGCTTTATACGAGTAGAAACTTATGATGTATTCTACTATCTTACACTATTGTGATGTATACTATTATTAATAAAATAGTTCACCGTAGCTCAGTGGTAAAGCGGTCACCTCTGGTGCTTGGAATCGCTGCTTCGATCCCAGCTCGCGCCAATTGGGCTTTGCGATGAACAAAACATTGTTGTTCGTAGGATTTCTCGGGGTTTTCTGTTTCCTCCCACTTTATTCATTCCACCATTGCACTCATTTCTCAACATCACTATCTCCTTTAATCTAGTCGGCATAAGCATGGGACGTAAAGCTCAAAGATTTAATTAATGAAAAAATCAGGCAAGTATGTCGCGATTTGTGGATGTTCAGGAAAGTGTGTCGTCTGTCAAAAAAGATTGGAAACTACTGGTATAGGCTGTTCTCCACCACACTGTCGCATTGAAGAAGAGGCTCTGGTTCGGTTGCTGTTGGGAGAAAATTGACAGATGGTTCAGGTTCTATTTTAAACTGTAAGTTCATGTCTCATATAGTCTAGGTGTTGAAGAGAGACACTAAACTTGAACAAACAAAGATAACCTCCAACACCGGCTCTGGCTTGTGAAGCTTTAACGTAAGTGCATATTGTAGGAAATGGCGTAAGCCCGTCTTCTCTTGTTTGTCTTTGTAGTCACTGGGAACAAAACGCATACTCAGCTGTTGTTCAATTGTCGCTGACATCGTGTGAAGTATCATTTAGTCTTTACAACTATTTGTAATGTTTATTGAGAAGATTGTTTTTTTTTTTTTTTTTCACTTCAGTTGTACTTAATTAAAGCAAATATTGAACTTCTAGCTTTAGAAAGTACGTAAAATTGCATCCTATGCAGAGAAAATGTAGCATGTATACAATACAATGTGAAAGAATATTCAAATCATTGCATCTTCCTTTATATATATGAGAAAAATGTTTAACCCTGCTGCGGTCGCACTGAATTATTTTTCATAAGTAGTCACTTCGAACTGACTCTCCGCATGCAAGTATGTACTGTATGTTCTAAAACATAAAAATAAAGTGCGTTGTAAAAAAACGTAGTTTTTATGCTGAGATATTTTTTCGTGTTTGCACCTTATTTTTAGTCCTTTTTTTTATTTATCCGCGATTTTCGCTATTTGCAATGCCCTTGTCACCAATTCTGCGGATAATCGGGGCTTTACTATATATATATATCATCAACATGTTGGTAACATCTTTTAGCCCTTATTGCGAACCAACAGGGTTTCCTCACATACAATGCGAGAACCTTTGCTAGAAACTTCTTAACTTGAAATTCGATAGGTAATATTTAATTGCCCTTTTCAAATGTGAAACAGCACTACTAAGAATTTGAGAGCTAATAACCGCTTTCCTGAAGAGATTGTGTTACTCAGTGTCTTCAATTAGTTGATTATTGTATCCTTGGCTCTTTGATTCTTCCCTTTATTATGTCAATATAGAAGTTCTGAAAGACAAATACCTTCCTTGCTTTCAGCTTTATTGAATAAAATTGTTTCGAGCTTCTTGAACCACTTGGAAACTTCTCTGTGTGATATTATCTAATGTTGTAAGAAGCTTTCACTATGACTGTTGATGAAATGTGAAGTTCTGTTCAACAAATAAAAATCATTTAAAAAATTACTAATTATCCGTCCAAAAACAGGGGCATCATTAGGGAAAGGCAGGGGAACAATCACCCTGCGAAACACATGATTTTCAATAAATTGTGTACTTATATAATAATACGAGGGTTACCGCGAAAATCATAGTAATTATTATTTTTATTTATTTATTTATTTATTTATTTTTTTTTACTAAAATGTGAATGACGCAAGAAATTCTGAAATATGCAAACGGAAGGTTAGTACATATGAAAATGTTACATGTAGGTACTTAGATTCCCATCAAGGTATAGAACGTGAAAAATAAGTATAACAAATTGTTTTTTTGTTTTTTTTAATGTGTTCTACCTCGAATTACAACATTACAAACCTTTGCTAGTACAATTATAATTATATGTAAAATCCAGAAACGTATACCAGTGGCACTATAGTCCTTCGAAGTAGTCAACTAAAGCATAGCCAATTATATGAAAGGCACCAAATACATGTGACTTCACCATGAGCGAATTTTCTGATTTCATTGCTCATTGATATGGCAATGACGTCACATGTAGGAAAGTGTGTTGCATGCAGTGGCTCCTTCAGTTTCACCATGAGGTCGAAATCGCTTGGCGATAAGTGTGGCGAATACGGTGGATGCTCGAGTACTTTCCATTCCATTGCGCGAGAAGTTTCTGTAGACACGCTGTTACTGTGATTTCATGATCCTGCCCTCTAGTGGATTCTTTGGGAAACTACTTCGAAGGACTAGATGCCTCCTGGGCTTTACACAGAACTGTAATTGTAATGGTTGTCAATGTTGTAGTTCACTTTCACGTTCTGTATCTTGATATTGATATGTAGTTCATCCAACTTCTTTCATGTAACATTTACATATGCCTAACTTTCTATTCGCCCATTTTCATTTTAAAAAAATAATAACTCCCGTGGCTTTCGCGGTAACTGTCGTAGAAAACGTGAAACTGATACGTCAATGGACTCTCCTCTTCTCTTGAAAAAACTAGAAATTATGCTGCAGGTGCAAAATCAAAAGAAAAATTAGACGTAGCTTTTGCGGAATAGTTAAGAATATGTTAGGAATGCGTGAATTGTTAGGAAAATATAGAACAATTAGGAATACGTGCATAACTGTTATGAGACAGCAACACAACAATAGATACAGCTAACTATTAATAACTTATTTTTATAATACGGTACGTAAATAAATTAACAACTCATTCCAGCAGACTATAAACTGTCAATTATTATTATTATTGACAACAAACGGAATACTTTTTTAACGTCATAAAAATTCATTTTTGTCAACTTTCTCGAAAACTGCACATGAGAATATATCTTCCAGCATGTCATTTTGTTCAGCTAGATATAGTCTATCACCTAATATATGTCTAATCTTCAGACAAAAATGTCAAGAAGGTAAGAAATTACAGTGTAAGAATTAATGTTAATATTGAGCTATATCTGAGCAAAAGTTACTTCGTGGCTAAGCGGTTAGCGTACGCATCTTTGGCGTGGGAGACCCGGGTACGAATCTCGGCGGGAGCTCATGTGGTTCGGATTCCACGTTAATCAGTAGGTCCCGTCTCATATAGCCTCGCTGCTGAAAGGGACGTTAAACTCAAAATCAACTCAACTATATCTGAGTAACCTATTAATCATTTTGCTAGTCTCATAATGGAAAGCTTAGTGAGGGAATTACTTAATATCAGTTTTATCCTTAATAGATGGAGTGATTCTCGTAAACAGTCGAGAAAAACTTTTTTTATTCATTTTTTTTTTTTTTTTTTTTTTTTTTTTTTTTTGGAAAACTACATATGAGGGTTTTATACCCACCCCGGGACAGGAGGGTCCACCGGGTCCGGACTTACCCCAAAAACATGCTAACTCAACATACCTTTGTACACTTTCTCAATAAAACTATACTTGTTCAACAAGGAAATGATTGATGTAGCATGAAAATTTGATCTTACACTTCACCTGTATTCTTTCTCGTATAAAAACAATAGTTCTATCTTTTTTTCTGAACATGTAGGTGGAAATAGTTTACAATTACTTATCGCCTTTTCGGGTGCAGAATAATACCCGTTTAATACCACATAGACGTAGTGGTTTTTAATATTGGACCCCCAACAAAAATTTCTGAGTGTGTGTCTTTTGTTCATCCATAGGTGTCTCATCATTGGGCATTTTTTTTCTCACCTCGTACGCTAATAATATTGTAGAAATTTTCGAATTGTGGAGTCTGTTTCGTGTTTATTATAAAGAGTCTGCTGATGTTAACATGACATATTCGTAAGAAACTGTAGGAAATGAAACTAGATAAGAGCGTTTCAACGAACGTACGCGCTGTGAGTGAGATCCCAACCAAATACAAAACCGGACAAATACTTCTATAGCTTTAGAGTACAACATATTATAAGCATATATATATTTTTTCAACTTTTATTCAAGGACAGTAGCTGTTGAATATCTGTCGTAGAAGGACATTCGTTTCTGAACCGAATCATAGACATAAACAAAACCTGGCTCGTTCACAGAGCGAGAATTGAAAGACATTCACATTTTATAACACATTTAAAATATATTATTGTTAGTTCAGTACTAGTATGTAATTAGACATTTCTTTGGCAAGGGTATAGTATAAGCAAGTCAAACAGAGAATAGATTCATTCTTGAAACAAGTTAGGTCAAACTTGGTATGTTTGTCAAAATTCTTAAATATTTATACTGTTTCTCTTCTAAACCGTGACAAGAGCGAATCAACTGTCAAACAGTGCCTCACATTTCCCTCCCCCCTGTTTTTAGAAGATCAGTTCGGAAAACTTTTTCATTGTTGTCAGAAAGTGCTCAGAGCATCATTTATAACCACGATCTTTCCGTCTTGTGTAGAAACACTTTTATAACCATATTTGCTCGTAGCCTTCCTCAAAAGCTTGCTTCCTCCTCTTGCTTGGTCCAGATTCTCTCTTATTGTAATCCCTGTGTTCCTCAATTTCGTCTTGTTCTTGAAAACCAAATATCGTGTCCTGTAGGTGGTGAATTTCACAATTATTGGACGGTGTTTATTTGCTGCTCTTAGAGCAATCCTGTGGCTTCTGGAGATGTCTTCCTTGTTGATTTTTACTCCCAGACAAAGTGACAACAATATTATCAGTACTTTCTGTCTGGGTTTCAGAGATAGCAAATATTCTGATATTATCCCTTCGGTAGTATTGCTTCAGTTCATCATTTTTTTTCACTTTATTTCTTCTGTCATTGCCTCTTAGCTTGACTTCTGTTCGCGGATCTCTGACTTCTGTGTTGAAATTTATTGTTTCTTCTAAATGCTGTACCACGTGTTAAGAAATGAAAATGTCTCAGTCTGTAAGTAACGCTACGTAGTAGTTAATAAATTGCCGTTCCGCTGTGTCCACTGCCTCCCTAATGCCAATAGATGTCACTAGCGTGCAGACAATTTGTAGATGTAAAACTATTATGACAATTTATTTGCAACGTATACTGTGTTTCATTTAATTGCTTCAAAATGGATAGTGATGTTGCTAAATATGAATGTGCTTCTCTGTTTATTATTAACACAAGGGCTGTAATCATATTTAGATTTGAGCATTAATATTATATAACAGCAAAATTGGTGCTAAACTAGAAAATAAATAAATAAATAATGTAAACAATTACAATTTTTAATTAAAGATGATTTTAACCCATATTGTAGTACGAGCCGAACGCTTGAACGGAACAGTTAGGCATAATAATATTTTTTATTGGTATTAGGAAATTACAGACCGTTCAATTACAATTTCCAAAGAATAGTATAAGGATAAAAAATACAAACAAAAACATGCATAAAGTAACATTAAAAGCATACATTAAAGTAACGTAAAAAGATACATTAAGTAAAACCATGCAGAATAAAGATAATCACAGAATCAGATTATAAAAGTACAGCCATAACAATAAGAAACATGCACAAACAACAGTAAAAGAAGATAAATAGGAAACAGTACAAACCAAAACATAAAAAGAAGATTGATAAGTTATAAACTTCCTGTGAATAGAAGGAAAATCAGGAATAAAGATGTCAATAGTGTGTAAGTAATTATTGGCATTCTACAAGCGTTTGTATTTTGGAACGTCTCTAAGAATAGGATTATATTTGAAAATTTTGAAATTTCTTATTGACATGTTAGAAACACCAAAATTAATAGCCTTACTTAATTGTAATTTGCCCATCAAAACATTATGAAGTAGTTTAATATAGAGATGCAAAAAAGCCGGCTTTTTTTTTTTTTTTGAAAAAAAAAAAACGAGAATTTTGCAAATTTTGACTTTTTTCATTTTCATGATTTTTCTATCTAAATAGCTTTCTTATAGTATATTCTATAGTTAGATAAGAATTCCATGACCTGAATGTCATATTTCGCTCTAAAATTCACCAAAAGATGGATGGAGCACATGTTTTACGAATTAAAGCTAACGTGAAGAATGTAGTATTTGAGGGCAATTTTAGAGGCTATTTAACTTTATTTTAACTTTTGAGTTATCGACATTTTTTTCTTCTCGCGATCAATTCAGTTTGTCATCCGTGTTTCATTTCTAAGAGTTTAGTACTCTAGCTTCTAGCGCAAAATTTAAACTTACGTTTTTCTATATATCCGTCAGAGCGTACGTTTTTCAATATAACCGTCAAACCGTACTTCCACATTTCTGATATACTGTAACTGTGCAACGATTTAGCAATAATTTTCCGGACACAACCTTGAATACTAATTTATACAAATAATCAGTAGCGGATTTAGAAAAGTACTTTGGGAGGGGTTTCTCTGATTGTTTCATTTTCTAAAAAGTTCTAATTTTATTTGGGAGGAGCTTGAAGTTTATGAGTACAGGCATAACTAATATTTCGTTTCGTTTATATATTTAGCGATAATCTTCCGGATACAACCTCATTGAAGATCATTTTATACTGAGAATCAGTGGCGGATTTAGAAAAGTATTTTTGGTTGTTTTTTTCTTACTAATGTTTAGTTTTTCTAAACATTCGTAATTTTTATTTGACGGCAGCTTAAAGTTTATGAGTAAAGGCATGACTAATAGATATTTCGTTTGTTTTAGACATTAAGTAATTTTGGGAAACAGGCTTCAGTCCGAAAGACCGCCCCCCTAACCTTCGCAAAACCGTCACTGCTGGCAATTAGTAATAATGACGTAATTAGTAATAATGACGATTTAAAAACAATAAGAAAGGAAGTCGGCCAACTCACAGTACACGCACTATTTCTAGTTCACAGATGGAATGAAGGAAAGTTTTGTCAGAATGGTCGAATGCTGAGTTGAATCCCGGACTTCCCGATAGAAGCGCAAAAGCTCCACTCAGTCATGTTTGTTGTGCAGTTGTATTTATCTTAACTTAAATATATTCCGTAGTCTTTTTTTTTTTTTTTTTTTTTTTTTTTTTTTTTGTGGTGGTAATGATATGAAGGGTGTGAGCCAAGAACATGGTAACCAACAAATTTTCAATTGCTGAGTTATGCAGCAGATAGACAGCAACGCATACCACTTCGTTTAGTCCTTCATGGATAGTCTTAGGTGAAAAATCAGCTTTCCGACTTTGAAAATGGATTGTGCAGCAGAAAATCTCTAGTTTCTTAAAATAGTAAAATTGTGGGTTACCATGTTCTTGCCTCACACCCTTCATATGTTGAATCCCTCTTGTTAAAAATTCAGAAAACTTGAGGACAGAGTAAACCGTGATGGTGGTTATATAAAACTAGAATTTCAAGAATATACAAAATCAAAAGCTCTGGATATGCAGCCTTTAAGTGTATCATATAAATCTAAGTATTTTTCTTATGTTTTATTTTAATTTTATTTTGTTCCAAAAAGAGGGTATGGAATATTTTGAAAAATACTACATAGAATTTTGCTAGTTATTTGTGTATTTTTTTAAAAAATAAGTATTTACTTTTAGGGTTGGCTGGCTTACACCAGCTTTTTTTTCTTTTTTTAAAATAAACAACTGGTTTAAACCAAAAAATAAAAAATAAAAAGAACGAAAAATGCGAATCGTGTGAACTTAATGGTGACGTTTCCCCACATCAAACCATCTGTATTAGTTTTATTTCCTTTTCACCTTTTAATCAAGGTGTCCCATGTTGAATTCTCGGTAGAACCACAACCCTTCTTTCATGCGTAAACAAAGTAGCGATTCGGATGTCACTTTAAGCGAAAGTCTTCTTCTTGATAACCTCGGTATTACGTAAGGATGTTAAGCCTGAACATACGAAACGAAACCAAATTGTATATTTCTGCATGCCTGAATGCCTGTTGTTTTATAAAGAAGCCAAGGTTACTTAAATATATTGATAGAAATTGGCAAAATTTATCGATTGCCTACGTAGCTTCCAACATTAGCTTAGACTGGACTTTCAATAATATGTACGTACTAAATTTGTAATTTAATACCTCAGTTTTAGCGTACTGATTATGATATGTTGACCTTTAAATTTTACATGCAAAGCAATAACAGGATTTTTCCGTTATTGTTTTACATTTAGAGTAATGACGGGATTTTCTCGATGGCTAGGGCGGGAGTTTTCCAATTTAAGAAATTTACTGACCGGACTTATTTAAGCTTATGTGACCTCTTCCAGCACAACCCCATTGTTGCATAATAACACCAAGGCGAAACAAACTTATTTCTGTCAATATGTAATATAAATACATAAAGCAAAATATCTAAACCCAAAAAAGCCTGGTTAAAAAAAAACTAGTTTAAACTCTCCCCAAAAAACGGGGTTTTGCCATTTTCAAAAACAACCACGGTTCTTGCCAACCCTGCTTACTTTTGTATGTAGGAGGTTAAAAAAAATCTTGTTATATACATTGGTTAATCCTTTGGAATTCATAATGTAAATATGTTGAGAAGTAAAACTGTTTGAAATATCTTTTCGAAATTCATGGTTTATTTTCGAGGTTTTATATTATTATCGACATCAACCACTAATTAAATGACTTTTTATGTTATAGAGAAGCGAAACAAAATCTCGTTTGTCAATTTAAAGCAGAATTTTGGAAAAAGCCCAAAATTTCCCAAGCAAAAAAGCGAAGCAGAAAAAACTGTTTTTTTTTCAAAAAAGCCGGTTTTTTTCCGAGCTCTTGCATCTCTAGTTTAATATCAAATAAAGTTTTTCGTTCAGGTAATTTAAGTAAACCAAGTTGGTACCTAATTACATAATAATAATAATAATCACCAGTTTTTGACATATGGCATGGAACTAATCACCGATACCAGGCCATACTACAACTACCAGCCAAGTTCAATACTTGAAAATCATACAATGTCTAAATACAAAGTCTACTGGGATCGAGAAATCAGAACAGATGTAACGGTACCTGCAAACAGACCCGACATCACTATTATCAATAAAATGGACAAAGAAGTAGCCTTCGTAGATGTAGCAGTAACATTGACTCATAACATACGTTCAACATTCAGTACGAAATTAAGCAAATAGAAAGACCTGACTGACGAAATCTATGGAAATGTCAGAAAGTTACCGTAAAACCAATCATTATCTCAAGTACAGCAACTGTCCCTAAAAGTACTGTGACGCAACTGGAACAGATACAGATAAACGCAAAACATCTAACAAATACACAAAAGTCAGTAATACTAGACGCCTGTCATGTGGTCAGGAAGTTCTTTGCAGAAGAAGAACTCTTCAAATAATCTGCACTTGCCAGAGACAGCCCTTAGATTACTAAGCTGAAACTGGTTTAAACCGAGATACAGATAATTGAACAATTGAACATGAACCCAGTCATATGATTATTCGACCTAGATATATCATCCAGCACTCACGTTTTATTATTATTATTATTATTATTATTTTATTGATTCGTATTTTCAAATCTATATCTGTGTTAACCATCAAGGATTTAATTACGTTTTCAAACATTGTGTTGCAAATGTTACTAATAAAATACGGAAGATTACAAAGAAGCCAGAAACTACTTTTACCACGCAGTTTTCAGTGTTTAAAAAATAACGAAAAGATAAACGAATACTGGATTGTTCAGTACCAGTATTTCATGTACTTTTTTCCTTCCTATTAATGTATTTGAAATTGGTTGGAAACTAGTCCATTGGGCTTTTCAAGACACAGATGATAAAAATAGGAGTGTGAGGGACATGGAGAAAGGAGAGGGTTAGAGGGGGACGGAGGGCTCTTTTGGAATTTAGGTTTTTCATCTTTGATGGTTTTTACGAGGTTGTCTGTTGGCTAAACGGTTTATGATAGGCGAATCGATCATATATATAAATGAAAAAAAGAAACGAAAATTAATGGAACTGTATCGTTTAGCTGGCTTTCGTTGATGAGGTTTCAAGTGTTCAGTTTCAATAGCTGGTTTTGGTAACATAAAAAAAAAGTAGAAGAGGAAAAACGTTTATCAAGTAAGAAATAATGCAAAACCAATGAAATTTTGATACGATTGAATATTCAGATATAACCTAAAACTGATCCTGTTTTTTTAAAGATACCCCCCCCCCTGTTTATAATCAATAACCAGAGATAAGAGGCACATGTAGGTACGAATAGATAATCATTTTGTATTTCGTTGCGTACATAAATAAAAAATAGTATTTCATAATGAATTGGTAAAAAAAAAAGTAATAATAACGTTTTTCTGTGACTGTTCTCATCGTAAAATTGATCTATATTTGAAATTAAAAGTTTTGAGAATTATTGAAGAGTTTATTGCTGCGATATTCATATTATTGGTTTAAACTCAGTGGTTTGACGGTTTTAACTAATATTCCTTATTACTATTAAACTAACTACACTGTTAAGGCTGCAGACTACTAAATATTTTTGAAAAAGTAATATTTTTTCTATTGCCCGTTTTTCGTAAGTGGAAAGAGGTAATAAAATGTAACTTACCACAGTAATAGATAATGTTATTCTACACCCGAAAATACGAATCGGAAGAATTTTCAGTGTTTCCATCCATAGAAATTACAGTGTGACCAGAATATGAATTACTCAAAAATCTAGGTTAAGGCAGCGATTAGAAGAATGAACTCAACGGTAATTGATGACCTTTCATGCTGTCTATGTTCCTTGTTTACTACTTTTTAAATAATATTTCTATTTATTTTATAAACCTTACATAAATTATTACAAAATAAATAAGTCATTACAAAATAAATAGAAACATTATTTCAAAAGTAGTAAACAAGGAACATAGACTTCATGATAAGTCATCAATTACCGTTGAGTTCATTTTTCTAGTCGCTGCCTTTACCTAGATTTTTGAGTAATTCAAATTCTGGTCACACTGTAATTTCTATGGATTGCAACACTGAAAATTCTTTCGCTTCGTATTTTCGAGTGTAGAATAACATTATCTATTATTGTGGGAAGTTATATTTTATTACGACTTTCCACTTTCGAAAAACGGGCAAAAGAAAAATTACTAGTTTTTCAAAAATATTTAGTAGTCTGCCCCCTTAACATAGGAAGTGTACGGAAGAATGCTGATTTTCTTTTTCTTTATTTGATAATTTGGGTAGTTAATACGAAAAACGCTTATTGATTTGTTCGATATTGCTTCAGAAGTTAGACCTACTTAATCGCCCCCAGAAAGCAGAAAGGTGCTAAGCGCCAAAATGCAAATTTCTCAGGAAAGCATAAAAACGAATGAAACACTAATTAATTCCGATTCTTTCTGTCTTCTAGAATTCAGTTTTCACTGCGGACCTTTCATATTGTCTCCTGCCACTTGTCTCTTTCTGCACAACATTTAACTTGAAATGAGTAGTCAATATATGCACTTAGTAGGAAATCAAGGAAAATGGCGCGTAGCACTTCTTTGCTTTCTGGGGGCGATATGGAATAAACACAAATGTATATTCGAGGTAATGTTCAAAGCCTTTTAGCGAGAATTATTGACAATATTGTTTGATGTGATTGAAAACAATTCTAAGGAACACAATGAATTTTTTTTATCTAAAGTCATTTTTCTGAAAAAATGGCTTCCGACTCCAGAATCGGTGCACATACGGACGTTTTGGACAAATAACTGTAGATCTATCAATTTTAACATGGAGCAGAGGCGTATTTGGAGTCTGTCCCTGTGCGAGTGATATACCCTAATTTGCAATCGTCCATTTGAAAAACACACAACAATTGTTAAAATAGTAAAATTTCAAACCACCAATTAATTTCATACATTTCTTTCTAGGGAACTGTGTTTCATATTTTTAAGAATTGGCCGTTAGAGATACAGTAACGCAACTTCATTATTTTAAGAATTGTTTTCCGTTGAAAAATTCGAAGAAATATATTCAATCGAGGATTGCTGATGGTTAAATAATCTCATTGATCCTGTTGAAATCAGTCTATATTCCCGACCCAGTATTGTCTTCTGATTTTCAAGAACGTTAATGCTTGTAAACATTTTCCTCCGTTACTGATGTAAAGACAAATCAATCAATTTTTAAAAATGTGTGTAAATGAAATTCATATGATTGATGGAACTCTAAAAAAAAAAATCCGTATTTCGAAACCTTACTATAGCAATATTAATAGAAATAAATTTTAATAGAATTGACACTTCGTATGATTTCCACTAACTTTTGTGTAGAAGAGATCAAATATTGTTTACGGAGAATGATTCAATTTTCTCATGACATTTCCGTCTCACCGACTTCCCGAAAGAGCGTACTTCTCGGAAACGTTCTGCCATATAACCAGCTTTTAACGATAAATATGTTTAAAATGTTCTTTCTTTATTTTCGTTTCCATCTAGAAATTTTTGTTGGAATAAGTTCAGAGTTTGGGTCCAAAATCATAAATGTGAAAAATAGAGCAAAATTCGGTGAATTTCGAAGAAAATCACCAATGAACATGAAGTAATAAATTTAGTTCTTGATCATCTGCCTATTGAGAGTTTATTAAAGAGGAAAAAAACACTTTTCGAGCCATAATTTGTTTACAATTATTTAAGGAGAGAAGGAATCCAAAATATATTCCAAAAATAGGGCCAGTTTTCCAAATCTCGTCTTTTGTTTCCTATTGGGTAAATAAGTTTCTCTCTAATTTCAGACATTCAAACTATACTAATTATTTTTCTGTTGTTCCTACAACTGGAACTTCTTTCCTCTATTGATTCAACTTTTCCAAGCACAAGATCTTCACAAATGAGACTGTACTTGGAAAAGACAATATTTCTTGACTTTCTTCAAAGAAATTTATTTCGAAACAAAATGTATTTAGCTGAATTAAAATTTAGACATTAAAAAAAAATTCTAGGGTATCACGAATCGAAGAAGGACTAAAGGAGATGATTGACAAAATAGTTGACATCTTCCAAAATTTCCTTCCACTGCTTTTAATTCGACTCAAATACAAAGGAAAGCTTTCCAAGAATCGAGACGAGACGAGAAAAAATTCTTTGGGAATCGATAGAGTAGAGTAAGTAGTCGGAATATATAGATCGGAGGCACGACTAGGAATCGAGTCAATTTTTCCGGACATTAATCCATAAAAACAGTCAAAATTCGAAAACATCTACTCTCAAAGTGTGGATATGTCCATATAAATGCATATATATATATATATATATATATATATATATATATATATATATATATATATATATATATATATATATATATATATATATATATATATATATAATATGGTCTTAGGCTAAAGTCT
The DNA here is from genome assembly GCF_964235325.1 of Thermobia domestica. Classification (NCBI taxonomy): domain Eukaryota; kingdom Metazoa; phylum Arthropoda; class Insecta; order Zygentoma; family Lepismatidae; genus Thermobia; species Thermobia domestica. The sequence goes on along the minus strand of NC_137463.1, from coordinate 28,078,036 downwards.
TTGTTTAGTTTTTCCATTTTTCCGTTTCCAAGTAGTTTAGTTAGATGTCAGGACTTGTGACATTGACACGTCATACAAGGATGCTTTTCGAAGAATTGGTGCCTATTAATAATCGATGCTTATTAAACTTCAGATGTTTCGAGAAACTAAGTGACGAATAATACCTATATAATATTTTTATGTCACATTCCACATAGTGTCCTACATTTCTAAGTTGGACATACTTTTCCTTTGTTTCCCTGGCCGCTCTCTTTGTTTGAACACGTTTGGCCAATGTTGCACAATGACGAGAGTTGTCGTGGAACAGACGGTTGGACAGACACAAGCAATAAAACCAGTATTACACGTACGAGAAATTCCAAATAAATAAATAGCAGTAGAAAACTCCCATCTCTATTTTTCACAACAAAACGGGCGATTAGAAACGTGCTGAAGGAAAAAGAAAAAAATGAAATGAAATCTTTCAGTTTTACGTCCCACAGTTATACCTACTAGGCTAAGGGGACGGTGATGATGAAAAATGAATGAAATGGTGGAATGAAGGAATTCGAAGGAATCGGGAGAACCCCAAGAAAACCCACGCGCACTGTGTCTACCACAAAGTCCACTTGGCGCGAGCTGGAATGAAACCAAGATCCCCATGCACCAGAGATGCCACTGAGCCACCGCGGCCCACTGAAAGAAAGGGAATCCAACATTTTAGGAATTGATTGAAAAGATCTTTAAATATTTTTATTTCCAAGAATGAATTAGAAAGACCAAATTTTTACTTTTCTTGAGCAGCCTATCTCTTCCTATGGCGTTTACCAGATGCATTCCCAAATCCTGTTAACTGGGTCGACAACTGTAAAATATATACACAGAAAATTAATTTGATGAGGCAAAATACCCCGTGTTTGGTCTTTACACTGTCAATATCCTACAACATAAAAATAATAATAATGGGTGCTATTAAACAAAGCCTGTAGTATACACGTCGCACTGTTACTCGTTGGACACTACAACGAGTGAAAAGAGGTTATACGAATATATATATATATATATATATATATATATATATATATATATATATATATATATATATATATATATATATATATATATATTCAATTTTGATGTAACGTTAAATAATGGAATATTTTTGTTTTCTCGTATCCTTTTTAGAAAGAGTGAAAAAAGTGTATTTCGTAAAGGACCAATTGTGAAAAATTATGTTCTCCCTAATATTCTCACGGGTACAATCTGGTTCTTAATACCCGCCATCGTCAACTCCGCCCACGAGCAATAGCAGAGTACCTATGAGAATGATGATAATAACCAAACAGATTTACTGGAGAGTCATAAAATTGTTTCCTTGGGGAACATTAATATTTTTGTCGCTGTTAAATGTAAGCCTTTTTTTCGCATATAGATATTAGCAACTGCAATATACAGCAGAAAAACACTTAAAATGTATGCAAATTTCCTGAAAGGAAAATGTGCAAAGAGTGCTAGAACCGGTCGTAGATCACACATACTTCTTCACAAAACGCATTTCTTCCTGAAGAGAAACTTTCTATGCAACCTGAGTAAAAATGCAAAGATCTTCAACATCCATCCTATAATCTCATGATAATTGTTTTGAATTCGTTCGGCACTATAGAGTCATGGAGAAAAAGAGAATTCACCGTACTTCAGGAGCTGTATGTGTGTCGTTATCTATAGATAGCATTGCAGTAGTATCCCTTCCCTTTGATACACGTCGTGCTATTGATTATTTTCTTGTACTGCAAATATACTACTTGCTTCCAACACCATGTGCTGGCTATGAAGAAAACAACTTCAGACGGCAACTACGAAGAAGACATCGCCAACCATCGTCAACATTCGTCAAGTAACGAAGATTAATGGTGTCAGCAACTTTTCTGGATAAAATGAGCCCACATACCGCAGAAGACATCAGTCGCCACCGATTGATCATCACCTCCACTCTCTAGGACCTCTGGTCTCTGAAAGCTCGTTCATCCTTACCACTCTTTAGGACATCTGGTCTCTGTGAGCTCCTTATCCTTACCACTCTTTGATTTGCTGTTCGTGAATCCCTGAATTTTACTTAAGCAGAAATAACAGTCTGTCAAATGGTCCCTTGGTTCCCTCCAAACCATCGGTACAGCAAATAATGAAACATTTTTTCCTTGCCATTACTTAATTTACAATAACATGTAGCACAACACATATTAGGTGACCACTTCTTATCAAAATCACCAGCTCCGACGCCAAAGTACTGCTTATATGCTCTCTTGATGATGGGTGTGATTTTCTTCCTGTTCCTCACGAAGGTGAACTCGCCACAAACATAACAGAAATTATTAGCTGCGTACTTACAACCACGAGTGCGAGGCAATTTTTTTTACTTTACTTAAACACAAACAAAATGAATCCACAGCATTCAGTTTACACACAGTAAGTAGTATTAACGCCCGATAAAATACCAGATTCACACGCTCAGTTTAACTCACAAACTACTCCCAACATCATATTGCAACAACAAAACACTGTCGGGCAAGTTTTGCCAACCTCTGAAAAATGAAAACTGTCAATGTTGCAAGTTCTTACTTTCCAAATTCCCTTTTGTCACCATATACTGTGTTTGGCATGTATATGAATATATGTAGTACATGAATGCTTGAATTACTCGTAAACTATCCCTGACGGATCAAATCGGATGTCTCATTTGAACTTCCATGTCACATTCCTTTCATAGTACAAAATTTCATTTCAGAAATACAACCCTTGTAAAACAGTGTTATTGGACCCGCCAATCTCCCCTCTAGTCGAAAATAAAAATAAAGTGCTTTGTGCGCGAGATCTATGAAGATCTGTTTGTGTACAAAATGTGATGCGTGACTTTAAGCGACTTCTTTCTATACGAAAATCTGACACGCATACCCCTTCCTTTATATATTAGCATTGTGTACAGATCATTCGAAAGAAATGTAACGTCATTGCGTTACAGGATTATTATTTGTATTCCCTAAGGGAATTTTCTTATTTAATCTTAATGTTTTTAATTTCTGTTGTTTTAATTTACCATATTTATGTTCGAAATGAATTACTGAGTCAATTTGTTTTAAAACTATTAATATTTAAGTTGCCTCCTTAAGACTTATCTGTACGCAAGTTAATACATGCGCGTTCAGAGATGAATCCTGCAAGCAGAATTCTTCGCTATTAGTTTTTTTTTTAAAGAAAAAAATACAAATTTATTTCGTCAAAAAGTTTCCTGTTGTTAACATATAAACATATTTTAAAATATCTGTAATTACATTCTATATTTACATGTATAAAGTGGAGAATAGAGAATAACATTGTGATTCTCATAACTAATGCTTAAAATTGTGTTATTTATTGTGGAAATGTATAGAAAAATGCAGGAATAAGTACAAATAATCCTACCTTCGATCCTCCGGATCGAAATTCCGTCGAACTGTAAAATGTCTATCAATTTTGTTTACGTCTGTTCCCCTTTTTATATGTGACGTTGCGCTTGATATTTCTAGGAAGAAATGTTAGGAATTAGATATTTCTAGGAATTTTGTACTGGCTTAATAATGTTACTAGAAAACAGTATAAAGGGAAGATAACAATAAAAGTAGATGAAACTCGATCCGAGCTGTACTATTTTATCTGTATGCTGATAGGTCGAACTTCTTAAATATGAGTATCTTGAAGCGGTTACCTTCCACGAGCTGGCAATCTTCGTTGACGAATAAGTATTCGATTCCAGAAATACCTGTCCTGCTTGTGTCAAAGATGCAAATTCAGAACAGAAGAATCTTCCACAGGAGAGGAGATTACAGAAACATGGCTGTCCATTTTTTTGGAACTATAAATGTACATAGTAGAACGTCTTAAGGTGATTACATAGTCGTTTGTGTCTAGATCTTCCTCAAAAAGATTGTGTAACCGCCTATTTTCTAATTTGAAGATATGTTTTTTAAGTGCTAGACTAGTGTTCAAGTAAAAATAAATCTTTGCTCTAAAGAGCTGAGAGAAAGGGCGGTTTACGTTTATAGTTACATGAGCGCTGCACGAACATATAACAAATTTCTATTTTTTAACATAGAAAAGCAGTTACATTTACATCACTCCGCTCTTCTGTGTTGGCGGCAAGTGGTTTAACTACCAGCATTCTACTAGTTACAAATTTCCCCACTTAACAACTCCCGATTCATATATCCATAACTTAAACATAATGCGAAAAGTTCCACGAAGGGCCGGGAAGAGTGTCATGAGCACGGGAAATACATCGGACTGCGCATATTGCTTATGAGGCTCATTGAACTAGCTGTGGCAAGCACCAGCCTTGTCCCATATGAAAAGAAATGGAATCCTAGTGCTTGCAGCCGAAATGCGCGCATTTGGTGTAGGTTTCTTTTAGTGAGCGGAGGATACTGCCGAATTGAATGTGGCAATAGACAGCAGGAATATGGCATAAAGACACCATTTGGATGCGTTTACAAATGGTCGCATCTTCGGACGCTTGAAATGAAATGGCACACCGACAGCAGTAGCACGACTTATCAATGTGCCACAAACTGTCATATTCAGGATATGGGATCAGTTTATCGATACAGGAGACATCAGAAGTAGGCTTGGTGGAGATCGTGCATTGTGACAACTCCACAACTGGACCGATATCTGACCATAACTGCACGTCACAAGCGAACTATACCTACACTATAACTGTCAGTCGAGGATGCAAATGCCTCGGGATTGATAGTATCGCACCAAACTGTGTGCCAAAAACTGGTATCAGTATTCTGTATGTCCACGATCAGCAACATGTGTTCCACCGTGATTCTACTGTCTCCAGCGGACAAAAGGGCTCCGTTACAGTGGTGTTGAGAACATCATTAGTGGACTCACAATAAATGGAGCCCGTACTATACCCAGAGTAATTTCCATCGCACACTGATCGGACGCGACTAAGGAGTCCGCTTCCGCTTCCATGAACATTGTGGAAAGGAATCAGTATATGGTAGTGACATACTGATGTGGGGAGGCATTATGATGATGGTCGTAAAACGTAAACATCTTCGATGCAGGATCCACCAATGTTCAGAGATACAGAGACGAGGTTATGCATACCTATGTGCGGTCCACAGGGGGTTAGTCGGTCCACAGTTTCTGATCATAAATGAAAATGCCCGTTTTCATCGTACCAACCTGGTGGACGACTATGTAACATTGGAAGACTTTCAACGGATCCAGTGGTCAGTACAATCTTCCGATCTAAACCCGATTGAGCATACTTAGAATCCACTAGGGAGATGAGTTGGAGTCCGATAACCGTCCTCTAGAACACACGGGAAACTCTGCATTTGTCTTTGAGAAGAGTTGATTAAGTTGCTTCAAGAGGTCCACAAGAACTCAATTTTGAGCACGGAGCGCCGGTGCTAAAAGTATGGCTATGCAGGCTGATCATGCCCTGTATTAACCTATTTCCGGAGCCGGCAGTGTCCCCCCCCCCAGTATTTTTGTGGTATTTGAATTCTAGTCCGTTTTTTTTTTTTTTCGTCGGCGTTATGTGACCCCTGCTACTATGGTTCTTGCATATGTTGCCCCTTCTATGTGGGGTATGTATGGTTGAATGGTGATTCCCTTTGGTGTGATTTATTTATGTTTTTGTACCCTTTCAATTATTATGCCTAAGTTCTGGCCACTAGTATATTTATGTATATCCCTGGAGTACTGGGAAGAAAGCAGAAATGTTTAAAGAAGCGCAAATACCTTCGCAAAACTAAAGAAGTATGAACATTTTGGTGGTACATAAAATGAAATTGGAGTTATTTTCTATTGGGCAGAGGGAATGTTGTTTAAATTGTTCTGCGCTTTAAAAGGTAACAATAAGTACTTTCTTTTTTCAACTCTGCGTAGAGAATGTGGTAGTACTTTTAACTCCAAAAGTGAAATGGAGCATAATTTAAACGTGGAACGTGGAATATGCTTTATACCTTACAGTATATAGTATGTTATATTTAACTAATGATTTATAAGGTTAATGTAGAAGTTTTATATGAAAATACTTACATTGACCAATAATTGTTCATTGTGTTTGAAAGTGAGTATAAAAATACAAAAAAAAAATCCTGTTTCGATTTTCTAAATACTCATATTGATAATTTCTTACGATTATGCCCTTTAGACTGAAAGAACGGATTATTAATGAAAATGAACGATTATGAAAGAATTGGCCGAATGATTATGTAGGAGGAAACAAGAGATCTCCGAAAACATCCTACGGAGAAGTGGTTGTCCACCATAAATTTACTTAGTCTAGGATCGAATCAGGGACCTCCCACACAAGAGGTGAGCGCTCTTCCGTCCCACTAAATACACTTATTGAAGTAACACTTCGAATTAGAGAGAGCACTCGCGTGCGTGCACATGTTTTTTAAACTCCAACCATTGCTTTTACAGCCCACTCACAGCTACTAGTAAATACTATATATTCAGATCAATATTACAGCAAGACTCAGCACTTTACCTAGTTTTGTTAAGTACTTAGTATACTTTAGATCTCGACCTTTTATGATGATAATTTCTCGAAATCGTATAAGTTCACTAACTATAGTTTTCCTTGCCTTATCGTTTTGATGTTCGCTCGGTATTATTGAACATCAGAAACGATGCTACTTACAACTTTTTTACGATTTTTCTACGACTTGTTCGGACGTCTTCATATTCGTCCTGTTTCAGTGTTGCTAGCCAGCAAATAAAATTCATCCTTATCTCTTCTCTCTTCTTATATCGGATTATCGTGTTTCATGAGAGAGGTTCTAGATATAACGTAGAGAAGCAGAGCCGTAAAACCAACAAAGGAGGAGTTAACTCTCGTTTGTGATTCTAAAGAGCATACTGTAAAGTAAAGTAGAGTATTAATTATTAAAATAACTGTTTACTTCAATAATCAGGGGTGCTCTTCCCTTTGATAAATTATGCACGTCCTAATTAAGCGTGCTGTTCTTCTACCTAGGTATAGATGATACCTTGTAGTACATTTCTAAAGTTTTCTCATGAACTACAATAAATTTTCTCTACTCACTAAATTTTAATGTCACTGACACATTTCGTCTCCATCCAACCCCGTCGCTAACGCTCTCGGTACGAGCTGTCCCAGGTTCGATTCCCAGTGGGGGCAGTCGGTCGAAAAAGTGTAAAACGCTTTTTCAGTTCATTCATCCTGAATGAGATTTTCCTCATTCACATCAGGCAAATGCCGGGGTCGTACCTAACTTATAGGTCCCAGGCCGCTTCCTTCCTTCCCCAATTCTTTGTTCCTTCCCTTTCCCCGGATAGTGTGCTCGCCGAGGGACGTCAACCCTCAATACGTGACGAGCTAAATGGCCACAGATGCCGAAAGCCCAGACATCTAAATCCTAATCCATCCAACCCCTGCCCCACTCCATCCCAGCACCGCCCTGTCTGCGGTTACTTTTTGGAATAAATATTAGAATTTTTTTGTCATTTTGTACAATTGATTGATTATATGGTTAATTTAGAACGGTTTTGTAGAACGGTTATGTCTGTCCCTGTGTGTGTCGACAGGTATCAGTGCAAGAACGCTCAGATATATCGAAAAGCTCTTTTTTTTTTTTTTTTTTTTGAATCGATTTAGCGTTCCAAGATTAGGCTAACCCTCTATTCAAACCAGGGGTAAAAGTAGATCTGAAAAGGTAGGGGAACGCATGACGTCATACCGTCCCCCGTACCTATCTTTGCTCATTGTATTTTTTTTTTTATTTTTTTTATTTTTAGAATTTGGGGAGACGCCACAGATATTTTCTGGATGTGGGCGGTCTACGTTTAGGGATGCGCTCGAGTCGAGACATGTCTCGAATCTCGACTCGACTCGACTCGAATTCGAATCGAGATTCGAGTCGAGACACACTTTGTAAAATTCGAGACGAGTCGAGACAAACGTATTTCTCGACTCGAATTTTCGAGTCGAGACACGAGTCGAGTCGAGACGGCTCTTAAAAATCTCGACTCGACTCGAATGTCTCGAAAATCTTTCTATAATTTTTAATATTATTTTGAAGAAAGTATTCACTCAGAAACAGCCTTGAAACCAATTCCAGCTTTTATTCCTTCAGAAAGGTACAGAACGCATAAAATTAATTGTTAATCTTTAAAGATCCAGATTTAATTTTCAGCTCAATTCAGTTAATTAGAACTAATAGTTAATGTCGTTGTATTTGGTTGCACTGCAAATATAATGATAATAATAATAATAATTGATTATCTAGTTTGTATAAAACTATCATCCGTAGTCTAAATCTAGTTTGTATAAAACTATTGCGATAAAGTGAACTTCATAAATTCTCTGAATGAGCAGTTGGTAGTCTATAGTAATTTAGCATAGTTATAATTATTGTGTTTTCGTTCCCATGAACGCAATAGGTTTACGTAACTTCTGGATTATTTGCTTGCCCAACTATTCTGAGGCTTTAATATGTTGCAGCATATCACGAGCTACGGATAATATATAATGTAACATTTGTTGTAAATCACATATTATGATACGAGACTATTTTACATAGTATATCTTATCTAATATAAATAAAATAAAGAGTTTGTTTGTGTGTTTGTCTGTCTGTCTGTGTGCGACCTGGGGACCAGACGAGTGGACCGAGAGTTCCCAAAATTTATTCACGGGTACCTTAGTACAGGCCCCAGATCAAGACGAAGCGTTTTTTTAAATTTCGAACCAGGGGGGTCTCGGGGGGGACGTTTGCTGGGACCGACCTGGGGACCAGACAAGTTGACCGAGAGATACCAAATTTTGGTCACGGATACCTTGGTCCAGGTCCCAGTCCAAGGCGAAGCGTTTTTGTCAAAATTGGAACCAGGGGGTCTCAGGGGGGCGTTTAGCGAGACATGTAGTAAAAGTAATCCAAATTGATCGACATTAGTGTCAAATCCATAGTTTTCACGGTCGCTGAGATCAATGGTGACACTTCCATCAGCGATGACTTGCAAATTCAGCTACTACTGTATGCGGGCCGGGTGTCAGCGGGTGAGGAATACCGAGACATGTATAAATAGCCCATATTGATTGATACTAGTGTCAAATCCATAGTTTTCGCGGTCACTGAAATGAATGGTGATACTTCCACAGGTGTTGACTTCCAAATACAGCCCCCATGCGAAGAATGGGTATATTAAGCTAGTATTACAATAAATGGACTGCTTGGATGCCAAGAACTAGTACAGATAAGTACCATTCACTTCTATGAATAGGTATTTTTTTAAAGGATTTTTGTAAACACTAAGTTATAAAACAATGAACTACATACAGTAGTTATGGTTTTGGTTCCCAACATAAAAGAAATATGGATTGTTCATGAGATATTGAACTTCAACTTTCAGTCCTGGAAAATTTCAATTTTGGAGTTAGGCCACTTGGCATCAAAGCAGTTCACTGTAAGATAAATACATTCCGCACATTAGTAACTTAGTTGTTCAGGGACCTTCGATTTCCATCCTCTCAAATGAAAGCTGAACGATTGCTTGATACATGCTGACTATATAGGAGAAATAGTGTATTAAGTTTTCAAGCTTTGGTGCGTATCCGTATTTACACTCTGATATAACTTGAAGTTCACACTCAAATCGAGCTAATTGTTTAATGCATTTCGAAAGCTTTTGTTTTTATGCAGCTCATTAAGGAAAATCTATTTCATAATCGTAACATTTATGTACTAAGAAACTATGAACGTAAAGTGGACTCGACCTAGCCCCGTGGCCGCTGTGACTCAGTGGCACAGCTCTCACCCTTGGTGTGTTAGGACTCTGATTCTGTGTGTGTGTGAACTCCGCTGCTAGTGTACGCGTCTTTGCCGTGGAAGACTCGGGTTCAATTCCCGGCGCGAGCTCATGGAGTTCGGATTCCACGTTAATCAGTAGGTCTACATTTCATATATCCTCGCTGCTGAAAGAGACGGTAAAGTCAAAATCAACTCAACAATATATATGTGTGTGTGCTTATGTGAATTTCCTCGTGGCTGATGGTTAACACATACGCCTTGATCGCGGGAGACTCTGGTTCGATTTACGGTGGAAGCTCATGAAGTTGTTACCGGTATCCCACTTTAAACTGTAGATCCATGCCTTATATAACCATAGATATAATATATATGCCTTTGATACACTTATTTTCCGACTTGGAAGCCATCGAAAATTTCCGGACACAGAGTCCCGTACACCGAAAATGAGAAATGGGTACAGAGTAAAACAGCCATAGAAATTTAAGCTTTTTAGGCTAACTTAATCCTTACATATAATGCAACTAGCTTGGCCAAGTTATAATGGAGGAAATGCTGTCATTGCAACACTCTGAGAAAAGAAAATGTTTGTCAGGTATTACTATCCCCCCTCTCCTGCAGAATGAAAACCCTGACTAAAACTCTATATATATATATATATATATATATATATATATATATATAAAACTATTTTGTGTAATGTAACAAAGAGTGGCGGATAGTATTCATGTTTCCTTGCAGAGGTCCTTACGAGGGTTCGCTTCCATCTTCCTCTTCCCAAGGACTAAAATAAATTAAAAAATTGCTATTACTTGTTAATCTTGTACAAAGGACGCAATTAAAGTCCCAGTGTAACACCCCTTCACATTTAGATTTTTCCCCGGGAAGATAACCAGTTATTATTGTTTCTTGATTTCTCAGTCTCACCTACATAAACATACGAATAGAATTACAGGATAGGACATGTTTAGAGTGCTTGCACGTGACATCTAACTATATTTCTCATCAAATGTGTCACAGATGAAAATTTCCGTTTGTACTGCCTCTATTTTCTGGTACATATGTTTCATTTATGTTATGTTGCTAAAATTCGTTAGGAAACAAGTACAGACTGCGCCTGTGTGCCTGACAAAACGTAAATGTACTGGATAATTAATTCTTCACTTTCTTCCAGAAAAAAAAGTAACCCATGTCATGTCGGCTAACAAAAGGAGGTAGCGGACCAAAGATAGCCGTTGTTTACCTAAGGTCGTTACACAGCAGGGGTTTCATTCAGTCAGAGGGAAAAGAAAAAATAATTTAAGGTTTCTACATTTGTTTTGAACTGCAATATACTTCTTCCTTTTATTTTAAGAACCATTTCCTTCTCATTTGTCTGCATCAGAAAAAAAATGCAAAAAAATCACTAGAATGTGCCTATTTACCCAAAGTACGTACTAGATCACTAGTTCAATAGTAAAATCACTAAATCTAGTACGAAATCATAAATGTGGCATCCCTGGGTTGGAGCGAAAGTAATGGTTGGAGTAAAAACTAGTCCGTATTTCTACTGCGTTCTGTTGTTGAATTCACAGAAATGTTCAAAAATAAATTCAAGAAGTAAAACACGATCCTACAAAAGACTGTTTACTTGCTCACTGGTTTTCGTATTGTGAACTGAAACTCAAGTGCGCAGTCATGTTGAATACTTCTGTCCCTTTCTACTTTACAATTTGAGGTGGGATGAGGGTCAGGATAGATCTAGTGATATACCGCTAAAGGAAGTGCTTCAGTACAGCGGTATGTATTGTTTATACTACTTACAACGTTAGCCCCACATAAAATATAAATTCACCCTTTCTCCCTTCCCTTTTTCGAATACAATGAACCGACTCTTTTGCTGAAGAAAGATGCTAAAAGAAAATTGAAACATCTGTGTCTAAACTTTCTTTGAAGCGCAGTCTTTTGTATTTGTAAGGTTTTGCAAGTGTTTTCGAGATAGCCAAATCTTTTACCATGGACTCTTGCTGCGAACTGACCGTGAGTAAACACCCGATCTCGCTGTGCTCGATTTCTCTCGCACACGTGAAATGGGTTTGTTGTTTCCAAAACAAATAGGAAGTTACCTTGTGCTTTTGCATTTCTGCACGCACACAGGTATCATTGTTGTTTTAATGATCAGAAGAAATATCAAAACCATCCAATATATATGATACGAAACAGCTAACAGAGGGAGGCAAAGATAAAAGTAGGCCTATACCAAGTTTTCCGCGTGGTACCATTACGGAGAATAAATATTTGATAAAGTCACGTAGATGCGCTTAAACCTATTCCATCTGTCCTTATAACTTTTCTGGTCTCATCAATTTCTCAGGAGAATACGTACAACATATGTCCAAATTCCATATATACTCTCTCTAAACTAATGAGTAAACTCATTAAGAACACCAACTGATATCAATAAACAGGAAAGAAAACAATACTTTATACTTCTATCATTTGGTACACATCTCTATGAAGCACAGCTTGTTTCTTTTCGAAATAGCTCCTTCGTGTCACAGCTGTGGTTAGTTTTGTTTTGTGTTATGATGAAAGAGAGAAATGCAACATTTGCTTCGCGGTGAAGTTATATATATTATTAAGATGAGCGGTGATAAGCGAGGTTTAACAAAGAGTGCCTTTCGGATGCACAATTTAACGGGTAGTTGCAGTCCATGTTGAGAATCGAACCAAAGCTATGTAAGACATGTTATGACAAATCCAAAAGGTGTGTTGTATCGGTGCAGTACCAGTTTTTCACGTTTTTCAAAATGTTCCAAAACCCAAAGAATAATCTTTAATTTCTGATATTTTAGTCGTCACAAATTACAGTTTTATAATGTAGTCAATGTTTATAATTACTGGGCAGTTGGGCGTTTAAACTAATGACATCATAATAAAGTCAAAACCATAATTTTGAGTTGAATTGAGTCTGAGTTTAACGTCCCGTTCAGCAGCGAGGCTATGTGAGACGTGGACTTACTGATTAACGTGAAATCCGAACCACATGAACTCCCACGGGAATCAAGCCCAAGTTTCCCACGCCAAAGGCAAGTATGCTAACCGTTACCCACGAAGGAGCTCCACCATAATTTTAGTGGGCGTTAAGAAATATCTCGCCAGTGCTTTTACAATAAATAAAATTTTATAAGTATTAAAGAATAGTGGTAAGAGATTTTATAATAGCTCTTTTATTTATGAGATATGAGTATTTAAAAAAAACAACTAAAGAATAGGTTGGCGGAACCACAAAAGACTTTCTTATAAATACATACGCACCTTACTCACCTTTTATAATTGCCATGCTTACGTTCTCCATAAAAACAGAAATTCTCTTTTAGTGATACTTTACACAAGATCATGAAGTGGTTTCAAATTTAATTAAAGGCAAAATACAATACAATAATCCACAAATATTGCCTCAAGTGAGTTTAAAGATTTCTAAACACTAGTGCGAAACCGGGCTCTGCCGTTGCGATCGATTTACAGGTCTTGAGACGAAAGTAAGAAGGGACTTACGCACACAGTAAGTAAAAACAATTAATATGCATGTAACTTTCCCCTAAATGGGTGTATCTTAAAACTAACCTCACCATTATTTTTCTAATTAAATTCTAGCCCGAAATTATGTATCATATTACCCTATTCCCATTTTGAAAACTTGACCTTAATTCAAAATGGTGGATTTCAAGATGGCTGCCATCAAGGTCATATCTACCATACGACTTCCCCCCAGGACGTATATGTATCCACATGGTTTTTCTTCACTTTTCTTCATTAACGCTCCGTTTACAAAGGGTAGTAAGGGACTTCTGTAGTAATCTCTAATAACCACATCACAACTCTTAAAAGTTATTAAAAAAAATAGAAAACATGCACCATGGCAAAAATTTGTCATCACAAGTAATGATGCATACATGCCTTCTATCAGCAAAAAAAGTTTCATTGAAATTGGAGCCGGACATTTGAGTGATGTCCCTTGTGGGATGTGATTGAACGTGACGTCAGAGCACATCGCCCCCCTTCCCGGAATTTACGGGAATTAGGTGACCTGAGTGAGCACATGTGGTGCCAGCTCTCTCCAGCGACCTATCAAGGATCATTGCGTGTATGCCAAGACGTGTCGCCGTTTTTATCCATGCCAAAAGTCGACATACTGACAATTAGGTAGGTAGTCATGATGGTCTGGCTGATGTGTGCGTATATTTTAACTCGTACATTTTGTCTCGACTCGAATTCGAGTCGAGTCGAGACAGAGACTGTCGAGTCGAGACACGAGTCGAGACAGAAACATATTTTCGAGTCGAGACAACTTTTTCTCGAGACGAGTCGAGACAGGCTTAAATCTCGACTCGACTCGACTCGAATGCATCCCTATACGTTCTCCCGCGTTCCCCCTAACTTTTACTCCTGATTCAAACTGAAAGTGGCCAGAAATCAGCCATTTCTGGTTTGAATATTGATCTCCATAGAGCAAAAGTGTAGTATATAGCGAAAAGCGTGTTTTTTTCTTTCTTTTTCTTTTATTTTTCAACCCAATAAACGTCTCAAGAGAACATACTATAACCACCTGCAGTCAGGGGTAAAAGTGGGACTGAAAAGGTAGGGAGACGGTAGGTAGCGGCATGACGTCACGCCGTCCCTCCGCCTATCTTTGCCCATGTAATTTTTTAGGAACTGGGGAGATGCCGTACATATTTTCTGGAGGTGGGGCGACGGCGTACCCACGCGTTCCTAGCACTCTTACCCCTGCCTGGAACACACTATAGAAGAAATGAAATGAAATCTTTGAGTTTTACGTCCCACGGTTATGCCGGTTAGGCTAAAGGAGACTGTGATGATGAGTAATGAATGAGGTGGTGGAATGAAGAAAGTGGGAGGAAACGGGAGAACCCTGAGGAAACCCACGCACACGGTGTTTGTCCACTACAAAGTTCACTTGGCGGGGGCTGGGATCGAAGCCGGGACCACAAGCACCAGAGGTGAACGCTCTACCACTAAGCCACCGCGGCCCCGAACACACTATAGAAGCGATAGTAGTTAAAATGTACTAGTACTTCCAGTATCAGTATTAATTTTCATAGGACATAAACGGTAAGAGATATTGAAAAGCAAATTTTTGGGATCCATTCAGCATTCCAAGAATATGTTCTATCTCCTCCACTAACCCTCTACTCAAACAGGCAGGAGTAGAAGTCAACTACTTCCGGTTTTAATGCTAATCACCATACAGCGAAAAAAAGGTAATAAATGGCGAGAAATGGTTTACTGCAATCAATCAATCAATAAATTAAGCGTTCTGAAAATATATTCCGTCTTCACTGCGGTGTTTCTACTAAATCCAGAAGTGGAAGAAATTGTCTATCTCTTCTGGTTTCAACACTTATTTCCATATAGCAAAAATCGTAAGAGATATTGAAAAGTATTTTTTTTTTAACAGATTCAGCATTCCAAAGCATTCCAAGAATGAGTTTTGTCCTTTTTTTTTTTTTTACCTATCTATTCAAACCGGAGGTTGTAAAACTACGATTTCTGGTCACAAACTGATCGGATACTGAATAAAATATCAACAAGAATTTTTTGGTATCAATTCAGTACCACGAGAATGTTTAGCCTCTGATTTTATTCTTTAGTCTTCATTTTATCAACTGGAAGGAAGTGAGAGACTGACTTACTTAGCTTTTCCGTTTTCAATTCTAATCTCCATAAAGTAAAAAGAATAAAAGAGAGAGTAAGTAATGGCGTATTGATATGGATTCAGCCACGGACGTCATTCCCACCGGGGACACCTGGGAAGTGTCCCCTCCAATATTGTAAAATGGTTTTCATTCCCTCCCCCTAGTGTTTCAAGTATGTTAGGTCAGTTATGACCTAACAGAGGCTCAACCATGTAGTAGTTTGCTACGTTCATAAAACAGTGTTAGACAAAGTGGATCTGAAAAACATGATACAAAAGTGTTTCCAATTGTGAAAAAAAGGCAGTGAGTTTTTGCCCCTGTGAACTTGGAGGAAACTGTAAAATAACAAACTATTTTTATTTAGATAGCAAGCAGCAAATCGAGTTTAGTTTAGCTAAAAAAGAAGAAAAATTCAACTATTTTTTTAAAAACTAACATTGTTAGCTTCATTTACATTAGTTTTAGGCTTATAAGCCTAAAATCTGTTTTCAAAACTTTTGTTTCTGAATATTCATTTCACACTACCTTTTATCATTATTTTATTTTTGACACACTTGGTGTCATTTAACTAAAATTGAAAAACAATCTTGAATTTTACTGTTTGAATAAGTAAACAAACTGTAAAATGTGTGTGTTTCATTTTTTAGTACCACATCCCCCCCTCCAAAAAAGACTAAAAAGTAAAAATAAAACACAAAATTTTAAAAATTTTAATTCAAAAATCCTTTACAATGCAATTTCCGAAGACTATTTTTTTTTTTTAATTTTCCGGGGTAGGATCTCCGGACACATCAGTTTTCTAAGAAGTATTCTATTCATCCAAGTCTTCCAGGTGGTCCATCCGCATCCCCCCCCCCCCTTCCAAAGTTAATGTGCTGCTAACGCTAATGAATTCATCAGTGGACGCCTCATGAGTATCCTGTGAGAGAATATGTAGGTGAGATTTCTGGGCTGGTTGTAGACTAATCAGGGGACAAATTTTAGACATTCAAATGTTGTCCCGTGATAGGCGAAATTCCAGAGTATTCGCATTGTTTTTAAATTTTCTCTGGCGAGCCTGGTATATATAAACACTAGCTCGTCCTTCGAACTGGGAAAATAAGTTTACGATAAGTACTTAAACCCCTCCTCACTTTAGGATACGCATGAGGATAATATAAACTTAAACGTCATCGGATGTGCTACTATTCATTTCAGCGACCTTCAAACTATGGATTGGGGGCTAATTGTGATCATTCTCGATTATTTTTACGTGTCAACTCCGTCCCACCCCTACTCTCACCCCATGCCCACAGGGAATGAATTTGGAATTAAAACAGTATCGGGGGTGTTGCTATTTATCTCAACGATCCAGAAAACTAGTATTCTATTTTTGGTCGCTTTCGATTATTCACATGTCTTCCTTCCAATCCCCACCCCTCATCCCAATGTTGGAGTTAATTTGGCTTCAGTGGCATCGGGGGTGTCACTGCCTACCTTATCGACCGCGAAAACTGTGAAGTGGATACTAATATCGTTCATTTGCGTTTAATTTTATATGTCAAATCCTTCCCAACCCGCTGTCGCCAGGAAGTGTATTTGGAATTAAACAGCATCAGGTCTGTCATTTTTTATCTCAACGATCTCGAAAACTATGAATTGGACACGAATATAACCGTTTTAGATTATTTTTACACCACACGAGGGCGGTAGCCAGCCCAAAAATGTAGGGGGGGGGGGCGATCCAACCGTATTACAGTTCATCATCATATTGTAGTTCATCATCATTTGCAAGCCTACCGTGAAAATTTTAGGGATGCCAGGCCCTCTAGACCCCCCCTGCACTACACCCGCTCACCCATTTTCTTCCCTTGCCGAAAATATTCAAAAATATAGATAAGAAATGTTCCACTCGTGTACCAAAAATAATCAAATTGGCGCAATGGTTTACGAGCCGTTAAACATATTTTTACGTGACCCCTTCATCCCTTCCCCCCTTGCCGAAAACATACTAAAACATCAAGTTAGACCAGGGTGCACTCAAGTACTAAAAATAATCAAAATGGGTGAAAACAAACTAGGAGGAGTTAGCAGAAGAACATCGTAAATTCAATTTTATTTATGCTCCATTATTTTGATTAGATATTAAGAAAAACATACGTGTAGAATTTTTACAATCCTAGTTCCGAACTTAAGTTGTATTCATGTTTCGTATAGGTTTGGTACCTAAGAGTCGTTAACAAGAAACAGACAAATAACCAAATGAGTTGTTTCTGAATAAATGTTGATCGTTGTAGACATTATTAAGGTGCTCCAGTAGGTATCACTGCAAAATTGACTGTTACTTTGAGCGGCTTCTTCAATGAAAGCCTCTTCGCTTATAGTTTGCAAGAAAACTCTTCTCTACATTTGTATCACACACATTTCCCGTGGCCAGATGGCGCTCCGTTGTGTTGTAATGGATCCAGTCCCCAATGCTGAAGCCAGAATAGGAAGCAATAAAGTGTTCATGGATGTAATGTGCTCTCTTCTTCGAAATTTAAAAGGTCAGTTAAATGAAAGCAAGGTGTACGGCCACATATGTATCCAGTGTGTCAGCATATATGGATTTTTTTTTCAATTTCTACCAGACTTTCAAGCATTATTATTTTATTTTGTATTATTAGACTTCAAAACTATGCTATCCATAAATATTGAAGGAAAGGCGTATAGAACTCCTATCCGTCCCTCTTACGACAACAAGTCTGTACCTGAGAGCATGAAGTGCTTAAGTCAGAAATCCTTGTTTTCCAGAAAACAGCAAAAACACTTACTTAAGCACTAAAGACGTATTAGAATTAGAATTAGAATTAGAATTTATTAATATGTATATGAGTACAAAACAGTTACTAAAGAATCTTTATAGCGACTCAGGGAGAAGCCGAGCTTCTGCTGTTTGTGGTTCTCCCTTTCAAAATTTATTTACATATTATAGGATGGCGGATAAATACTTAATATATGTAGATAACACAAAGTTACATGAGGTTATAAATACTTAATTAGTTCATAGTAAAAATAATAACAATAATAATGACTAGTGTATTGGACTTACTACGTTGTACACTAGGTTAATTACGTCATCAATCCGTACAGAACAAAATACAACTAACCATTCGTTGCAGACTTCCGAACAAAACTGGTTGTAACTCATTTTCGCCAAAATTGGACTTACACACTTCATGCTCTTAGCTACAGAAGTATCAGAGCGTAAATAGTAAACAGTTAGCGAGAAGTGGTGTATATATACTGTATATAGGGTGTCCCGGGGAAAGTGACATTACTTCGGGAAATAGTATTATATATGGGTGATTCTCAGTAAAAACCTCATACGAAGAGAAATCAAACAATGAAAAAAATGTAAACAAAAACAGTAAACGTGTAAAACATGAAAATGTAAGAAAATACTAGAAAGGACGTGCTGATTCTGATTGTCATTGTGTTCATTATTTATGGTGTAGCAATAATTAATACATAATAATTAGGCAATTAATGGTGAAAAATACAATATTAACACGTACTAGTCAGTACTGACATGAACTATTGCAAAGTGAAAAGACCCCATGACATGTCACAGCAGGTTCTCAAAAATCCCACCACCATCAATGCACTTGTCGGAGGCCATCTTGAGTGGCACTACGACTCTTCCATGATGTTCGCAGATTAACTGAGCAGCATTCATAGTGCGAATTTGCAGTTCATCCCTTGTAAACACTCTTTCTCTGTAAACCTCTTGTTTCATTCACTCCCATAATCAGAAATAAAGATGGGTGAGGTTAGAAAAACGAGGTCAAGTAACCTGACTACCACAACCAATCCATCGATTAGGGTAGGCGGTATTTAAATGTTCAATGATCAACTTACTGATATGAGCCAGTGCTCCGTCATGCTGCAAGATGAGATTCTGCCTTGTGTGCAAAGAAACATCCTCTAACTGATCCGTCAAATCATTTTGAACCAGATAAACGTTCTGCTGTGCATTCATGCGTCCATGAAGGATAAGGGACTAACAAGAATGTAGCCAACCATGCCACATCACATGCTGATGGAAAATCTCTCTTGTACCCTGTGACAAGAGTTGCATTAGGATTTTCCCGAGCCCAAGTGTTTTAATTATGGCTATTGTTTACATTGGTACGAGTGAAGGTTGACTTATCAACGAATAACGTGTTTGACACTTGTACAGCATGGTACGTGTATAGTAATCGGTGATACAATTGAAGCCGGAAAAGCGTAATCAGCAGGATGTAAATGCAGCACCGGTTGATAGTGAAATTGAAACAAATTACACTAGTTAACAAAGGTTTTGTTACATAAAAGGAAATACCTGTTCTTAAAGGAACTTTTTGCGCTGAATTCGAATATGCACTCGGTTTTTCTCCATCACGTACTATTTTCCCGTAACAGAGGGATATTCGGGAAAATCCCTCAAAAATTTCCCTTTTCGTTTATTTTACACCCCAAGATCTTGTCCCCTTGCATATACTAACATAGAAATTATACCTAAGTATACTTTGATTCATATTTAACAAACCCTCCAAGTTTCGTAATAATCCCTTTATTCTTTCTAGAGAAATAAATATGTTTGTATGTACACTGTGTGTACTGTTTATTGCACCTTATAGTAATGCTTTCAGATGTCTTAAGTTGAGGTAAAACGTTTTGCTTTATTACCACAAACACATATATAAAATATAATACAATATAATTTACAAGTGTGACAATTTACAATAAACAATAATACAAATGTACCAAAAGGTCATGAAAAGACAATCAAAACTATCACAATATATGAAACTTCCATTGGGTTACAAAAACGTACACTACTTCCTTCTTTTGTAAGAAATGTTGCATTCTCTAACAAGACCCCAACAATAGTCCCCCATCATTGAAGGATCCCATCGTCCCTGGTACCTTTTCTCCATTGCCATTTTATCTTGGTGGAATCTTTCCCCCTGTTCGTCGCTGAGAGCACCTAGGTTAGCAGGAAAGAAGCTGAGGTGGGAGTGCAAAAAGTGGATTTTTAAAGACATCCTACAACCCAACTCTTTGTATTTCTGTATCATGTCCTGTACGATTTCTGTGTAACTCTCAGCTTTGTTATTGCCCAGAAAGTTGCGCACAACACACTTAAATGCTGTCCAGGCAGCTAGCTCATCACTGTTTAACTTTCTGTCAAAGCTATCATCAAGCATTAATTTCCTAATTTGGGGACCAATAAACACTCCCGCTGAAATCTTAGCATCACTCAGGTTAGGGAACTTATGTCGCAAATACTTGAAACCTTCACCAGATGTGTCCATGGCTTTGACAAAGTTTTTCATAAGTCCTAACTTGATATGAAGTGGCGGTAGTAATATCTTATTAGGATCTACCAAAGGAGCGTATTTGACGTTGCATTCTCCAGGTACGTAATTCACTCTAGGTTCCCATTCCTTCACTTCATAATGTTTGTCATCAGCTCGGCTATCCCATAAACATAAAAAACATTGGTACTTCGTGTAACCGCACTGCAGTCCTAATAAAATACCAACTACCTTGAGATCACAACATATTTGCCAACAATGGTCCTTGTAATTTATAAGATTTAGCAAAGTTGACATGGTGTCATAGGATTCCTTAATCTTCACTGAGTGCGCAAGTGGTATAGAAGGTTTTTTATTTCCATTATGTAAAAGGACAGCTTTAAGGCTGACCTTTGGCGCGTCGATAAATAACCTCCATTCTTCTGGAACGTAAGGAATTCCTAGCTCCGCCATCAACCCATTTATATCCGTACATACGCACACATTATCTTGCATTGAGAAATAGCTTGAAAATTGAACATGCCTTTTCCTGTACACTGATATGTTCGTTTCTGCATCCAATAAGTTCCACTGCTGGAGCCTTGATCCCAGAAGTTCCGCCTCTTGTTTTGTCAGGTGCAAATCACGGACTAGGTCATTAAGTTCACATTGCCGGATGAAATGTGGCTCGCGAACACAGTCAGGGATGAACGTTGGATCCTTGGATGTACATGTTGATGTCGATGGTTCATCAAGGTCATGATCATCATCAGAGTCTTTTGGCCATATCTTGGAGAACTGTATATATATGTATTAAGATATACATATACTGTACGTTTAAAAAAAATATACGTTGGAAGTACATTCTATTTTTATACAGGTTTCTAATTTACAGAGAGCAATACAAGTGTGTTGTTGACTATTGTAAATATTCATTTTTATGTCTGTGTTTGTAGTAATAAAGCAAATCGTTTTTACCCCAACTCAGGAGATCTGAAAGCATTACTATCAGGTGCAATAAACAGTGCACACAGTACACATACAAATATATTTATTTCTCTAGAAAGAACAAAGCGATTATTACGAAACTTTTAGGGTTTATTAAATATAAATCAAGGTATACTTAGGTATAATTTCTATGTTACTATATGTAAGGGGACAGGAGCTAGGGGAATAAAATATCTGAAAAAGGGAAATTTTTGAGGGAATTTCCCGAAAATCCCTGTGTTACGGGAAAACTGTACGTGATGGAGAGAAACCGAGTGCATATTCGAATTCAACGCAAAAAGTTCCTTTAAGATCAGGTGATTTTTCTCATGTAACAAACAAAAAGTTTAAATTTGTTAACTAGTGTTATACGCCACATACGGGTACGTAGAATACCCAGACATGTTGACGTTAGTCTGGTTCTTGCGGTAGGACTTCGTTACACCAGGACAATTATTTCCTCCTGTGTCCTCCCACAGATTGTTTGGCTTCACGTTCAGAAGTTACTTTAGCACCGAGAAATGCTACACGCTCTCTCAATATACGAAGCGTGTTAGTAAACACTTCCTTATGAAAAATGTCTCCCGTATTTTTCAACAGTCGCGTGTGTACTTTCATTACAAAACCCATACACAAGCACTATATCTGGATACTTCTTATTTGTGTATGTAGGTGCTATTTTACGGTAGCTGTATGTAAAATGCTTCAGAAACAAAACAGATAACAGCAGCTCACAAATGTCTGGTGCTCACTCACTGACAACACTGTAGGTTTGACGCTTCGGTGAGTAATTGTCACGTGTACTGCCATCTGAAGTCAAAGTTGCGAACTCGGTACGAAATATTACTAATTGACAATCATTTAACAGGTATGAACCTCGAAACAGCCATTCAATGATTGTGAGGATCGTGAGTTTACCTACTTGATACCAAATGGTTCCTACCTATATATGGGTTTAGTCCCATAAGAATAAGTTCCATCTCTTTTAACCATCTTTCCAAACCGGAAGTGGTACAAATCTATCATTTCCGATTTCAGCATTGTCCACCATAGAGACAAACAGTAATAGATAGCGGAAAATGGTTTTCTGATATGGGTTCAGCGTTCCAAGAATAGATTCGACCTCCCTTTGTTCAAACCGGAATTTCTGATGTGAACACTGACGCGGTAATTGATAGTTAGAAGCGATTTTGTGGTATTGACTCAGTGTCACCAGAATAGGTCCCATGTGCGCTCTTATGATCTAATAGAAATCTTGTACAACTTTTGGTTTGTATTTGATTTACGAAGAACAAAAATGTTATGAGGCAGAAAAAAATGTTATAGAGTCAACGCCAATAATACGTTCTATCTCCTACCTTATCCATTTATTCAAATCAGAAGGGATGGATATGCTATTTGCGGTCTCAGTATTGACCCCTTAATTTGGAAGTTTGACGTAGTTTCACAGTGTAAAAAGAAACCCACTTTTTTCATATTATTGTTAAACACAGGGTAAGTCAAAATGATGATCCCAATTTCAGAAATGTATTCTTTGAAATCTAATAAACACATGTTATTGTGAGACATATACTAAGAAAGGTAAATTCTCAAAGTTTTCTTCAAACATATCACAAATGTTCTATGTGGGTACCTCGCGTAACCCGGCACGCATCAAGCCGATAGTCTGTCTCCTCCCAAGCTTTTTGAAGCGTGTTGCAGTCAATATTAACAATGGCTGCTGTGATGTGTATAGTAAGTTCCTGCAAGTAGTGGAATACTGTATTGAGAAAAGCATCACTTTTATGTTATATCTTCCAGATCATACGATCCAAAAATTACCGTAGACAGATCATTTTTGCGTATACAGTAGAGCGTCGATTATCCGAAGTAATTGGGGGACATGGGTGTTCGGAAAACTGGTTTGTTCGGATAATCGAACTGTACTGTACTGTACTTTTACAGCCAGTGCCAAACCGACAGAAGTGTGCTGATTGTTGAAACACAGCGACTGGCGGCTTGGCCGGTCAGCAGTGCCTTATGAAGGCCCCATTAGAAGCAATGTTCCGCCAGCGGTGGCTCAGTGCGGCGACTACTATGGGATACTTGGTTTGGGAGTGAGGGGGATGATGGACGGTAGGGTGGGAGAGTAACAGGTGCGAGCGAGTACACAGTTCGGTTAAGCGGTCGTTCGGTTGACCGACGTTCGGATAATCGACGCTCTACTGTATTCCGATATAATACAACTAAGTTTGGAAGCAGTAGTTATTTTCAAATTCTGGTAGCCCCTTATAAAGTGTAACGTTGGTCTTTGTTACGTGTGGTATTGCAAAAAACAATAATTGTGTCAAATTATATTTCTAGGTTTAAAATCATTACAATAATTAAATTGATTAGTCATTCCTGATGACAAGATTATTGAAATCTATACATCCGATAATAAATTTCAAGAACTGCCGACTGAAGATGCAGAAGGAAAAGAGACACCAGAAGTAAGGACAGAAGACATATACTGTATGTTATAGTACTTCTACCGTCACGGAAATCCAGTCAATCTAACCAATCCTGATCACGCCGCATCAGTGTAAAGAAAATAATTTAGATTGAAGCAGAGAAATTTGACACAAGAGAACCTACTGCAAAATATATTTTTGACATCATTTGTGTCGGGGGATGCTTGCGAGAGTCAGTCAGAAGGTATATGTTAAGCAGGGTTATGTAGAAGTATACCATGAAGAACATGCAATTGTGAGCAACTGTCCTATACGAGTTCATAGCGACATTCTACCGTGAAAAACATCAACAGTACATATGAGCCAGGAGTGGTGAATGTATGCACTATATGCTGTTGGTATGTGTAATTTCTTGCCGGTGACACAACGTTGAAAAATTATTCTCTCAGCCATTGACCAATAGCATCTTCTGATAAACCCCTTAGGAACATAATGAAGTGGACTCTCGGGATGTGTTCGTGGAATTGCAGATGAATCAAGCCTACATCTTACCATTGTATAGTACGGAAGGTACAACGTCGTTGGCTTCCCGTGAAAAGTTGTGACGTTTATGGGGAGTTACCAGCTTGGTTACTCGTGGCTCACTGAATGCGGTGTTTGTCGGGTGGTGATTGGCTGTCCTCTTACCACATCCCCAGTGACGAGCAGCTCCAAGCGTGGGAAGCCAACGACGTTATACCTTTTGGACTTTAGTTCGGTGGTTTCATGTTAAGGAGAAAAAGATGGACTTACGGGCACCACAGGAGTCGACACAAGTCAACCTGAAATGCCCAGTTCTTTAAGTGTGCAAAATTAAGTGTGTGGTTTGTCACTTCCCATGAAAAATAGATGTTACGGCAATTATAAATGGTCAGGACAGAGTGATTAGATCGTGATCAACGTTCAGTACAGTTTCCCAAACCACGTCTCCATTCACAGAAGGTGCTGTTGGTGGAAGGTTGTCTATGGTGAAAAGTGATCCATCATGCCTTTCTCCATTAATGGAAGACCATCGCTACGGATTATTACAGTACTGAACTTCGTGAAATACAACGCAAACTTGTCCACAAGCATCTAGGAACGATAAACAAACATACTTTGTCCTCATATTGTATGACAATCTGTACCAACATTTTGTCCAAGGCACAGAATAGCAGTAATTTCGAACTCGCCATTGTAAGACGCAGGAGCGCGGTTGTACAATCTTAGAAAAGCAGAGAGAAATACAATGAGGAAATAAGGGGTAGAGATGACGGAGAGGAATTGTTAGCAATAATCGCACAGTCACGGATCCAGGATTCGTATTCCTGCAAAATAATCGATTACAAAATAACCCATGCTATGCTCTCGTTTGCTTGTCACCACTGTCTTTTATCAACATCAGGATACGGGCCAGTTTCTTTCCTCAAGGTAACAAGGGGAGAAGCAAACGGTGACGTCACAGAGCATTCAGTTGGGAATGATCCCTACAGACTCGCAATGAGCTGCAATAGAAAATCCTTCACCACCGTAACACCCTAATCACGAGCTGCCTTAGCCTTTGTGGGGCTTAGTATGAGATATCTCCGCGAGGCCCTTCGCTAGTTACATGATAAAATATCAAAAGTAAAGACGTCGACGACAGAATATCGTCCGTCAAAATATCATCAAGAAAATATAGAATTATTCTCGATTTCAGCGGTCCGTGATACTGTTAGTTTTCTCATGGCCCAATAGACGGATATGTTTTAAAATAATTCCATTGGATTCAGCATTCTCAAATTAGTATAAAAGTCGCAATTAGAAATTTATGAAAGCGTGGGCACTTTTTACTAATTTGCATGATCGTTAGCTCGTTAGAGCGTGCTTGGAGAATGAATTGATATTTTGGAATTTACATAAAGGTGCGCTTCATTAATTAAGGTTAGTAAAGTGTGCTTACAGCAAAATATCCCAGTTTCAATACATTTTCCACAACAAGGCCTGTATAGGATATAGAGGACAACAGAATCTGTTGTGAAAAAAAGAAAAAGAAAAGAAGACCCCGGAGGTAATCGACAGAATTCACAGTTACATAACCAGATGCCGCAGAAAATCAATATCCGCAGAGATTATCTCAACAATTCGGTGTATTTCGCTTAACATGCAACTGAGGGTTAAAAGAACCGTCTGCGAGCCTTTCGTGAGATTAGAGTGCATGGCTTGAAAGACGAAGACAATTCGTTTAGTTGCTTATCTCAACCGGTTCTTGCCTAATATAGTTTGTGATTACTTCAATCTCGTTTTCTGCTTTTTGGCAAGTAAGGCATAGTCTCACATTTCAGGTTGTTAATTCCCAGAATTAAAACTGCCCATGAGACGAGACGAATAATCACTTTCACGACCAGTGTTTCTTCCAGACATGCTTTTTTTGCGGGGGGGACTTCCCCCCTCCCCCGGAGCTCTAAGGGTACCCTCTCGGAGGAAACTAAACATTTTTTCTGAAAGAAACACTGTTCACGACACCATTCCAAGTCGAGACAGCCTCAGCTTTTGTTTCGTAGGCAAGAATCGCAGAATAACCCACATATAAGGTCCATTCAATAGATAACCGGTAAAAGCTGTATAAAAAATATAAAACTTCGACAGAGTTTGTGGTTCTTTGCTGTTTTTTGGTGGTGTCCTAGAATTATTATGAGATGGGTCTGGCACGCCTGTCTCGCGAACAGGATGCTGGGAATCAGTGAAACAAGAGGGCAACACCTTGCAGGTTTGCACCAACGTGAAACAGTGGAGTGTCATTAGATTTCTGTTAGCTGAAGGGTTGAAATCAATTGAAATTGGCAGTGCAATATGGTGAAAGTTATTTCTTTATCTCCAAAATCCAAGAAGGTTCGAACTGAAAGAAGTTCTGGTAAAGTCATGTTGACTTTGTTTTGGGACCATAAGAGAGCAATTCCTGAACATTACATGCCGAGAGCTTATCGTCGCTGCGTCTCGAAGAACCACTATATGCTTCTGCATATATTATGCACTGGAAATAATTATAACTTATTTCAATATTACTATTTCTGTGTTTACGTAGCACATGTTGTTTTACCTTTTGCGCCTTTACAAGCACATAGAGGATTTTTATACATTAATCAATACGTACATGATGAGAACGTGCAGCCTTTAATTTCAATTTATTATTTTTTCATTGTTGTGGCGAAACTATTGAATATTCACTTACGTATCACATTATAAAGGACAGCCTTCAGATTTATTTGCACGACATAACTCATTTGCGACAATAATGTCACATAGCGGTTCTTCGAGGCGCTGCGATGTTATATGAACTTATCTGCCTACTTATACACTTGTGTCCGACTCAAACAACTCAAACTGATCGTTTCTCAGTTAATTTTGGCAAAAAAAAAAAAAAAAAAAAACTATCCAAACATGTACGAAAATATCGCCCGTAATTGTACGACCTTTCGGAACAGGATGGAACAATATCTCTCCCTGGGAATCCGAGAAGATAGCATACATCATCTTCTCATTGGATGCTATGACGAAATTTTTGGGGTCTTGGTGAATCTGTTTTGTTTCTGGGTTGAGAATGGAATCTATGATTCGTCCATTGTCACACTTTCCAAGAAATTGCGACCCTCTCTTCTCAAACATGTTAAATTTCCAATACTTGATCTAATCCTTGCCATTTTTTTTTTTAAATCGTTATTAAGCATTCGTGGAACCCAACGAAAAGAAACTTTCCTTAGGTCCAGTTCATTTGTAATTATCCGTTCGACTGTTCCCGTTGTTATCCCCAGTATATCACAAATCTCCTGCATGATGACACGCCTATATTCGATGATGAAATTTTTAACACGGGCAATGTTAGCGTCAGTTGATGATGTTTTTGGACGTCTGGACCTCTACTCATCTTTCAAACTCGATCGCCCAGCTTTGAATTCACACACCCGCTTCCTAACAGTATTTTCTGCAAGAGCACATATCACCATACATCCTCCAATTGGCGATGAATATCGGCTGGACAACGTCCAGCTGCGGTGAGGAATTTCAGAATTACCCGTTGCTCTTCAACCGAAAATTCTGTCTCCGGACAGTATCAGAAACACGTGTTATTTGTTTAGACACTGTGACTCAACTGCTGCCTCTTAATAAACAACACACGCACTGCCTAGAGACGAAGGGTGGGGGTGTCTGATGTCGCAGTTGCTTTTCTGAAATGAAAAGAATTTGGACTTTAGAACAAAACGACACGTGTTTTTGGTTTTCATCTCGTAAGTAGTTCACTATTTAAAACGTTAGATCTCTCCCAGAAATATTTAAGGTAATATGTTCTCTACAAGGATAAATGAAATCAGATCAAGACTGTTCTTTGGCCAGTTCGTCGCTTCTGTTTTGTGTGTGTTTGTTATTTTTTAATGATTCTTTAGTATATTATGTGGTTAATTATATCCTAGACAAAAATAAACGAAGAGTAATTGTAGCAGCTTTTACCTCGGTTAATTACTTTTTTTTTTTTACTTTTTTTTTTCTTTCTTTCGAAAACCACATATGTCTACTTGTACCATCAGTCAGGATCCGCACTTGGCGTTTCTGCTAGTCGACTCGATCTTAGGCTTACATATGATCACCATTCTTCATTAAATGTACAGACTTCTTAGCATTTCTGCTCCTTTGTCCAGTGTATCCGATAAGAAATTTTTGTTTTGGGTGTTGTTTTCTTGGGAATCTTGTTGGGTGTTCGGTCTTGGATAAGTAGATGTCAGGGTCTTCTTGTTGTGCAGCCGTAGTCGTCCTGCTGCTTCACTGATCTCCAGTCATCGATGCTTCTTATTTCGTGTTTAGTCGCAGTGGAGTTTTTGTTCATTCCTTTACTTTGCCGGATGCATGTATACCATTTCGTTTTGTGTAGTATCTTGAAATACAGAGTTTTGTTTTGGTATCTTGATACAGAGTTGGTTGTGAGTAGGGTTGCCATAAATTTTTTATCCAAAATACGACAAGCCTTAAAATGACGACCCATCAAAAATACGGTGCCCAACACAGAACAAATGTTTTGAAATTTCTCACTTAAAAATCACCTTTTTAGGTTATCACACAATTGTTTACTGTAATACTTAAAACACTATTGAAAACTAACATGTTTTATGTTTTTTCATTAATACAAACATAATAAATCATTCCATTAAATTACGTATATCAAATCGAACCAAAAGAACCCTGGAATGGAAAAATGACACTTTTTAAAAACATAACCTACTTTATTAATAGTGACTAAAATATAAGTTATATGATAAAGACACAATTCTTTTCGCCGAGATTTTAGCGACTCGGAAATTTTCGGGCGGCTCCTAAAACTGTCAAATACGGACATTTTCCTATTTCATGCTTTGTACGACATAAGACACGGACATGGACCCAAAAATACAGTCCGAACAAAATACGGACATACGGCAACCCTACTTATGAGACATACGTGCACATAAAGTATATCAAATGCCCGAAGCCTACAGAACCGCAATAAACCCAGTAAATCAGGGGTGTGCATTACCTGTGGTCACTATACAACAAATTCGTTTACGTGCCCAGCCAACGTCATATAAAACTCAAATAGAAGACAGAGTACACCCAACACTTCGTGCAGGGAAAAACCCCGCCAAGGAAATGTCTGTCTGTCTAGGTTATGAGTTCCGTAATAAGGCCACTTTCCGCCAGAGAATTGTGTCATTCTTGAACAGTCTTGAACCCTAAATTCAAAACTATTAATACCTACCACAGCATCTGAACTCACGAGCACTTAAGACTCTATGGTCTAACAGTTTCCAATAATGATAACGATACTCACAACATGTAAAAAAAAAAAAAAAAAAAAAAAAAAAAAGTATATTTGAACGTAATATTTTCATTCAACGACTGCAGTTTTTTAAAATGTTTCAGAAACAACCAGGTAGTCTTCTTCTGAATCTGCGCATTGTGCGAGTAGCTATTCACACGCTCTGAGGAAAAGACTTGAAAAGAACGGTAACAATTAGCTCTTCGAAGACTGTCGTCTTTTTTGTGTAACTTTTTTTTACTTTCTTTTTAGTTTCTTTATTTTATAAAATCAATTTACAAACAGCTAATTATTTTTCCTGCAATACTGAAGCCTGATGGTTCCCGTCCTTAAGAACGAATACCTACTACATATGAAAGAAAAAAGTGCTCATTTAATTCAAACTCCTCTTTGTTTCTTTGTTATAAAAACAAAACAATCTTTGTTGTAAAAATATACATCTCTTGTATAATTGATTTCGCCTCTCTCTCTCAATCTGTCTCTCTCTCTTTTTTCACTATAAAAGAAAAATTCCTATTAAGACTTTCTAAGGAATCGCATTGTTTTCTAAAGGTAGCGAGTTGTTAAATGCATGAACAAAAAGGAACAAAAGGTTTGCGTAATGACAAAGAGCTCTAGGAACATAATGAAAGCTGAACGACGGCATATACAAACCTTAGAACAATTCCGAAAAACAGAAAAAGGTCCCAAAACTTTATATAACTTCTACGTGTGTCAGGAGTCTATGTGTGTATATATATACACCTTTAAAAGT
This sequence comes from Thermobia domestica, assembly GCF_964235325.1. NCBI lineage: Eukaryota > Metazoa > Arthropoda > Insecta > Zygentoma > Lepismatidae > Thermobia > Thermobia domestica. The sequence goes on along the minus strand of NC_137463.1, from coordinate 28,047,216 downwards.
CAAAACGAATTCATTCAAATATTCTACACTATAATAAGAGTTTTCTTTACTCTGGATTAATGTCCAACTACATTGTGCTAAGTTTGTACACGCTTACGTCAATATAAAGAGTACGTCACAGGGAAATATTATTAGACTTACACAAACTATGCTATGCATAAGTATCGGAAGTCTTACAGAACGACTATTTCCGTCCATTCGTCTGTCGATTGCATGCGATTCAGAGTCCCAAGAATAGATTCGATTTCCTACTTTAATCCTCAGTTCAAACCAGAAGCAGTGTTCGTAGTTTCCATAAGATAAGTTCCCTCGACTGACACAAATTTTCCCTTTTCTTATCAAAATTGTCCCTAGTTTGTTGAATGTCCAATTCCTATGACAAGTTACGTGATAAGATTATTTTAGCTATGGTAAAGAAAGTGCTAACCACATTTGTTTTATTCATTTGTTTTTTGCTTCTATTATTTTTCCCCTTATCTTTTTTCTGTACAAAAAATATTCCCACCCAATAATAGGTGCAATTTATGCTATTTGAACACACACACACATACAGAGTATTGATATTGTGTTTTTTTTTCCTCAAGAACTAAGAAAAATAGCATTGATATTGACCAATCAGTCAACGAGAGAATTTCTCTGTATTTTCACGTTTTATCGAAAAATTCCCTCTTTCCACTTTCGCTAAATTTACCTAAGACGAGAAATTTCCCTCAAACTACGAACACAGACCAGAAAAGGGTAAAAATCAACTGTTTCTGGTTTCAATGTTAATTGCTATAGACAGCGGCGAAAATCCGCTGTCTAAAATATTTATGAAGTTCAAAAACAATGTTGTGGATGATCAGAGGAGCAGAGTTGTCTTCAACGCTGGGAGGTGGGCAGGTTTGAGGCTTATTCTGGGGGTCATCAATTTCATCTCACGTTCCTTTGTGGCAATCGGACAAAAATCATCAAATTTCTCCCCAAAAACACATTTCAAATCAGATTATTGGGGGGACAGTCCCCCTCAGTTTCAAGATTGGAGGGGATATGTCCCCCTCATCCTCCCCCCGGGATTTGCGCCAGTGGTTATAGAGCAAAACGATAATAGATAGAGACAAGCAGTTCTTTGCAGTCGATTCAGGTCTCAGGAGAACATACCATCACCATACCATCAGCATCCGCAACTCCGTACCAAAAATTGAATGTGATTGAAATTTACCAGTAATTCCGATTTGAACACTTATTTCTATAGAGGGAAAATGGTATTAGATATCGAAAAAGAGTTTTCAATCGATTCATTGTTCCAAGAATAGTCACCGACTCCTTCGTTAACCCTCTATTCAAACCGGAAGTTGTACAATCAACCGTTTCCGTTTTCAATGTTAATTGCCATAGAACAAAAACGATAATATATTAGCTACAAGCTTTTTTTTTTCTTTCTTTCTTTTTACAATGAATTCAGCGTCTCGTGAGAACATACCATTACTACCGCAACGCTTTATCACAAACGGAAGTAATTGAACTTTACAAGTACTTTTGATTTGGTTACTTATTTCCATAGAGAAAGAATGGTGAGAGATACCGAAAAGCGGTTTTTGACATGGATTCGGCATCTGAAGAATGAGCTTTGTTTCGACTTTACGAGAATCGTTCAGTAAGTCCTTAGAAAATCCGAAAAATGACATTTGTAGTATCGAAAAAGCTTTGCTTTTAGTAAACGTTATTCCTCACTAGATTATAGAGTTTCATCTATATCCATCGCGTGGTTTCAGTGTTATAGTCGATTGAAGAAACAAACTTCTGTTTGTATAGAAACATGGAAGGAAGTAAGTATTATCCTACTGAGTATTCGTCACGTCTTAGTAGAATGTCCTGAGTACTCAGACCTAAACCGTTTAGGACAGGCCTAAAATTCCTAATCAGATTTTGAGAGATAATGCATCCTTAGAGACCATATTCTCACTTTTATTCGTGAGACTTGAATAATTATTGTGCTGTAAGGTTTTCCTTTTGGGATATTTTCTGTTATGTGTTACTATTCTTATTTGTTTTATTTATTTTCATCTTAAGTTATATATTTTGTATCTTATAATTTTTGTTTTCTTTTAATCTCTTATTTTGTAAAACTTAGAATTGAATTACGAGGGTAAGTCAACTGAAAACCATAAAAGTAGAAATAAAAATCCGCATATGGCGCCAGTGAGCTGTAAGTTGGCATGCCTGTTTACGATAGTATGCCGGATGTCTCCTAGGTGACGGCAGCCGGCAGATGCACAAACACCGGCGCAACAACAGTTCCAAAATGGCACCCCCACTAGCCACATGCACCAGCGAGGAGCAGCGTTCTGTGATTCGTTTTTTGCGAGAAGTGAAGGTGTGAAACCGATTGACATTTTTAGGCGAATGAAGGTTCAGTATATTGTGAATGATGTTCTCCAATTTCATAAGGTGTCTGCAAGATGGGTGCCCCGACAACTGACGCCTGAACTGAAACAGCGACGTGTTGATGCGTGCGAAGACCTTTTGTGGCGTGCTGAACGTGACGGTAATGCCTTCCTGTCACGAATCATCACTGGCGACGAAACATGGGTGCATTACCATCAGCCTGAAACAAAGCGAGCGAGCAAGGAGTGGCGACAGGAAGTTCCACTCCGATGAAGAGGTACGCAACGCGGTGCATGAGTGGTTGCGCCGTCGCCCAAAAGACTTTTTTTCTGTAGGTATTCAGGCTCTTCCGAAGCGCTGGCGGACTTGCATTGAACGAGGAGGAGACTATGTTGAAAACTGATTTACTTCTGTACCCTGTGTGACCAATAAATAATATTTTAAAAAATAATTATGGTTTTCATTTGACTCCCCCTCGTATTTTATGGATGTTTTGTTTTGATTTTTTTATATTGTGGCATGTGTAATGTTTTTATATTAGCCTTATCGTGACGGTAACAAGTTGAAGCGCTACTAACCCCTAACCCGTAACTTAATAATAATTATTATTCTGTCTTTAGGCAGGTCCTGGAACTAAAGTTTTTTTTTTTTTTTTTTTCAGTTTTAGATTTGGGTCTTGAAATGTTTCTTCCACGTTTTTCAATCCTCAGCTTCCTCTTTTAACTCGCAATATTTTCTGTTTTTCAAATCATCGATTAGGTGTGTTCTTATTCTTCCTATTCCTTGCTTTCCTTCCATCTTTCCTTCTATGGCGGTATAAGCTGTAATCAATTAATTAATTTGATCTTCGAAATCAGTGTAAGCATTTATATTTTGAAAAATAATTGTATTCTTCAGTGAAATTGAAAGATGTCATGTACGATGGTTCCTTTCAGAAGTTCAAACATAATTTCGGGTGATTTTTCTAAAATCAAACTAACAACCCAATGGACATGTGTCCATAACGTTTGAAAACCCATCTTCATATACTTTTGTGCACTTAGCTATCCAAGAGGAGTTTCATTGCAAAGTTGTTGTATTTTCCTAATGCTTCTGTATTAACTGGAAAACTGTATGTTGGTTTGATGCGACGCTTCGCAACGTATCAAAAAAGAAATCTTAGGCAATATTTAAATTTTGGTCGCTATACAATGTACGAATAATTCCTAAATCTTTCTCCACATAGATAATAAATACGCATTGAAATCGCCTTCTTGTTCTTATGGTGGTTATTGATGTAGCAATTCTTGAGACTACTAGTCCCGACATTCCTACATGTCAGTTGTAAAATGTATCTTAATATCCTGCTCATGGATATGTTTACGAACAATCAACACAGGCTTGTATTTATCAAGGATCTTATAAAATAGAGGATCTGCCCTTACAACAAAATCTTGAACCCATACGTCACAGTTTCGCCACCCCTACTCTGCCCACTCCGCCCAATAGGATCGCAATGTTTTGAGCCAACAATCATGGCGGCAACGAAAGTATCCAATCAGACAGTGACAGAAACGAGAGTAGCCAATCAGACGTGCCGATGCTCGGTTGTTTTGTGGTTTCATCGATTTAATAGGATGAAAATACATATGGGCAGATCCTTTATTTATAACATCCTTGGTATTTATCAATAACACCATGTGCGTCCTACTACAAATTTCTACAATGGCAGAGGACAGGAACACCAGCTCCACCGCCACACTGAAACAGCTATAAAAGCAGGAGGGCCTCCATATCTGGCATCAATCTTTGGCTGATCAAATACACTCTTTTAGCTTGCCTGGAAGTTTGAGAGGAATCTAATCTAAAGCTTTTAGCTTGCGCGTAGCTCTGAACCTTCTATTTTGCCCGCTTAGTTTGCTTGGAGTTCTGTGGGGTTCCTAACCTCAGCCACTCAGCTTGCTTGGGGCTTCGTGGCTTTCGAACTGCTTGCGTGGAGTATGAAATCCACCCCATTTAGTATGCGTGGATCTCTGTGGGGATCCTTTCTTAGGCTTCTTGGGCCTTGGGACACCTTTCTTTTACTCAATTATTAGAGGATTTTTACATGGTAAATGATTTTGTATCATACTGTGTATAAAAGGAAGATTTTGTAATAAAACTTCATTAGGAAAAAACGATTCCCGAGTATAATTTTCTCTACCTTTATCCTGCATAAAGGAGAACTTTACTATATTTAGCATCATCTAAATAAGAACGAAAAAGATGCGCAACTTAAAACTTACAGTCTTATTGAAATTCGTATAACAGTTAACTTTCCTGTGTATCTCTCGTGTGCTGATATATCACTGATCTTAATTTTAAGATTTTACTGAATTTGCACTTTTTTTTATCTTTGCAGAACCTCCAAATCCGATTCTGCGCTAAGAGCTTTGGCCGGAGCTGGGTTTGCGCCACCACGGACTGAGAAGACGCGAACTGCTAGCGGTCCTCCGATGATATCTGATGATGATTACTCTACACCACCTGCAGAACCAGAGGTAAGAAATTGAGTCATAGGTTGTTTATTGACCTTTAAATCATCCATACCACCTGCAGAACCAAACATAAAAAACTTATACCTTCCACACTACCTTCAGAAACAGATATAAGAAACCCTTGACCCTACACAACTCACGTAGAACCAGATGTATGAAACCCTTAGCCTTCATTGCTAACAGAACGGGAGGCAAGAGACTGTTAATCCGCTAGATCCTCTACATTGCACAACTACATGTATAAGACCATTAAACGTGTATAGCACTTACAAGGGTCGTTCAAGGTTGACCGGGATTTTCGTACGTAAATAATCGATGAATAGGCGGATCATGCTGAAACTTGCGGGTGACGTAATGCATTCATTCTCGAGTAACTAGCGCCCGACATGACGTATTTGGCGTATGCGCAGTAGTTGCAGCGAACATGGCGGCAAGTAGTGTGTCTGTAGCTATGAAGCAGCGGGTGTAATCAAATTTCTTGTGAACGTAAAAGGTAAACCAGCTGAGATTTGCTGCAGATTGCAAGCACAGTATGGTGAACAAACGATGTTACGGACAAGAGTGTACGAATGGTGTGAACAGTTTTGCGAAGGACGGGAGCTGGAAAGATCATGGCAAGTGTCTTCTGGGACATGAAGGGTGTTATCCATGTAGATTTTCTGGACAAAGAGATCCCAGTATTACTCCAGTATTAATGCCCAGTATTACTCCACATCGTTGAGTGGTGCTGTACGAAAGTCCATTCGCAAGAAAAGACCTGGGATGTTATCTGGAAATGTCATTCTTCTCCATGACAATGCCCGCCCTCACACAGCCAATGTGACAACAAAATTCTGGCCGAAATGCGCATGGAAGTACTGTCCCATCCCCCCTACAGTCCAGATTTAGCCCCCAGTGATCATTTGTTTGCACCCCTTAAAGACCATCTTGGAAGAAAGAAATTCACAACAGATGAAGCACTGTGGAACGATATCCTCCAGTGGCTACAACAGCAGCCAAGTTCTTTCTACGCCAAAGGAATCAGGGAGCTGCCACAACGATGGCAACGGTTCGACGCGCACGGAGAATACTTTGAAAAACTGACATAGTTTGGTGCTTCTTGTGCTATGTTTCTTCTGAGGAAATAACAGTCCCGGTCAACCTTGAACGACCCTTGTAAAAAAAAAAATAGAGACAAGAGACATTTAACCCTCTACACCAGAGGTTTTAACTATTTCAGCATTTGAGGCTCTCTTTTACTCAACAATAGACCAAATATTCATTTAGTATATGATACTAAAAATAAAATCATAGAAAGAGATATCTGAATAGTTTTATCTTTGGATTAATATGATACAGGAATATATAATAACATCAGTGATGTAGTGCATGCCTTAACCTCTTAAGTGGTAATGAGTGTTGACATGTCATGCGATAACCGAAGTACAATGGATTGACTAGTTTTATTTGATTGAATTCAGTCTTAAAAAGAATAGTTATTTAAGTCTGAAAGTAACACTGACTCTGTCCATTTTTAAAATGAAAATGGATTAATGGAGGCAGTCAGGAGACTTAAGTACCTACTGCGGGATTGACAGCAAGCGAGGAAAGCACCACTTGAGGGTTTAAACTTAATGTTACAAAACTGTGAAGTTTTTATTAAAAGAAAGTTCTATAGATGTTAGTCATTATGCGTCGTCTTATAATACAATGTAATGCCGACAGATTTCAGTGTTGAACAATCCTACCGATCTACTTTTAGAAGATTACTTCTTATGTTCAAAACTAAGACTGTCGAAGAACCACGCAAGGTTTCTCAGCATTTCGAGAGAAATATCAAATCTTACTGAAGGGTAAAATCTGTCTGTGTATAGCAGTAATCTCATTTTGAAATGGGAACCGTGATAATGTTATCGCGTCACCGCGCAAGCGTAACATCGCACTTAGGTCACGAAATTGACCGGAAATTACGTACGTCAGAAATAATAATAATAATAAAAAAAATCTCAGCATAACGTTCACAAGCAATTTCATGAGTCTCTTACTTTCTTTTTCGCACAGTTGCCGATGAGTTATCCCCAGAGCGGCATTGTTATTGACTTGCCTGTCAGGTTGATTATTAAAACGGGCAAGGTTGTATGATATAACTACTAGTTTAAAGCTTCGAGTATTTATGAGGAGCAGTCAAATGAAAACCGAACATCTTCCATAAAACACATTCCTCGTCGAAGTTGGCAACACTGCTGTTACTTATCGATACTACCATCTCTCGGGAGGAGAAATGCGTAGTGACAACTCGAAGGTATTCACAATTGTTCATTTATTGCTCTATAGGTGAGCGTAGGAAAAATGTGTTGGTCCAGCATTAGAAATGGAGGCAAGCGAAGAAGAGCAAAGAGATCTAGTTCGTTTTTTTGTGACTGAGGGTGTTAGCTTGGAACACGCGAAGCTCATCGTCTCATGTCGGCTGTGTACGGCGAACACTGCATGTCACTGGCAAATGTGCAGGAGTAACATAAGAGATTCCGAAAAGGGCGCACATCACTGCAAGACGATTCGGACCCAGGGCAAGCACGTCGGGCCATTACCACTGCTGTGATTGTGCGGATTGTTGGTTTTATTCGGAAAACCGACGGATCACAGAGGAAGAAATTCGTGCTTACGCCGGAATTAGCCGTGGCTCTATGCATCCCATTATTAAAGAACATCTGCAGTTCCGAAAAATTGACAGAATAGCTTCATGACATATGCATCTGCAGCGGTACTACGAGGAAAAATATATGTTTCTGCCCCGTATCATCATAGGGGACGAAACATGGTGCCATCATTTTGAGCCTGAGAGCAAACAGCAAAGCCAACAATGGAAACACCTGAATTCTCCCTTGCCAAAGAGATATAAAGCTGTCCACACAAGTTTCGGTAAAGTCATGATGACTTTTTCAACTGCAGGAATCCTCTGCTTGTTAACTTCCTTGAGTGTGGGGCCACAATAAATGCGAAGCGCTATGAAGATTTTTGCAGAAACTGAGACGCGCTATGAAGTCAAAGCGCCCTGGAATGCTGACGGACGGAATCATTCTTTTGCATGATAATGTTCGTGGCCATATTGCTAATCTGGTGAGGGATGCGCTTCAGAACTTTGGCTGGGAAACACATCAACATCATCCGTACAGCTCAGATAATTTCCCGTGGGATTTTCACATTTTTTGGCGTCGGACGAGGAAGTGCAAGAATGGATACATTACGTACTTTGAAGGGAAGTGAAGTAATCGTATCTGTGGGTTTCGCAGGGGCTCTCCCGTTTCCTCCCACATTATAATTCCGCCAATTATTTCAGAATCTTTCACTTCCGTAAGTCTTTCTCCTTTAACTAAAAGGACATAAACGTGGGACGTAAAACTAGAAATTTCATTCGTTCCTCTCGATGGTCTAATGGATAGCGCGTTTTTAGTTGCAAACACACTATTTACTGTACTTATTACTCATATCGTTCTTCTAAGTAGATTCAGACGATGAACTTTTCACTATCTAAAAAAGAAAAAAAAAACTATTAAAAAACTAGATTAGAGCTTTGCAGGTTTTAGAAACGCGAGAAAACTTAATCTGAAACTCAAGATATGAAGAAGTTATTAAGTACTGTATAACTGCATTTACTCTTCTCTTAAAACTTTGACTGAACTCTCTCAGGGACTGTTTTTCTTCTGATTTTGTTGCAGTACTCTTTGAATAGAGAAGTTTATTTTTCTTTATAGCTTTGCGTGGATTGACATTATACACGACGTGTGCAAGTGACGGTTGACTCTGGGGAAAGATTTCTTAGAGACTGCATGAGTTTCCGTAATAGCTTTCGGTTTTCGTATTTTTACCAACTGCGGAAGTTGCTTTAGAATTTATTACTCATATTTCATTGCCATCAGCGTACATGAGTTCGACAGGATCTATGTTGCCCATAAAATTGTTTTGTGTGGCTGTAAAAGAGGAAAAAGAAAGAGATCGCTAATCGAACCTTATTTCTTGGACTGTTTTGACAGTGTACCATATTATTTATAAATGATATTGAAATCGTGGTTGTTTTATGTTTAAGGATTATTTACTGTATGAATGTTTTACTGTCAAATTATGCAGAGGTGCTTTTCTTCTCCTGAAATCCATTACACAGTCCCCAAAACTCTCCTGGCGAGTCACTCACAAAAGTAAGAACTACTTTCAAACTTTCTCAGTGGTTCTGACTACCATTACCCGTTTCTTCCAGTTCAGGGTGCAGCCTTGATTAAAACGTGTTCTTTTTGTATAAATTACACATTTTCGGTGATATCTACGAAGGCGAGTCAAAAAATAACTTTTCCATGGCGGTTAAGGACAGAGAAATTTTTGAATTACAAATAAGCGGCTCCGAAAATAAAGACCAAGGCTTACTTTATTTTTCCATGCAAGAACCAAGCAATTGATATGTTTGTGACACCGCTTTACAAGCCTTCTTCAAAAGAAAACATGGTGCAGACGGAAGATCCTCTTCGCGGCTGTCTTCACTTCGTCATATTTTCCGAAGTGCCTCCCTGTGAGAGTCTCTTTCAATGCCGCATAAGAAATAGAAGTAACTGGTTGCGAGGTCGAGACTGTACGGTAGATGAACAAGGTGCATTCAACCAAGAGTGGCAAAATGGTTTTCCTTTACCACTGCCATGTGCGGTCTTGCATTGTCATCTGAAAGCAGAAGGCCAGGTCGCTTCCTGCGTGTGGCACACTTCAGTATTGTCAGTGTCTGACACTGTCGCTGAACATTGATAGGTCTAACCCTCATACTTGCGGCACAGAACGGGACTTCCTACTAGCACTGTGAAAGTGCCATCTGCAGGTCTTGGATTGCATTAAGCTGATGTCTTGCTTGCCCCCTTGCTTTATTTCTCAGGAGAAAAAAACTTGTTTTCCGACTTTCCCTCGTAATTTAATTCTCAGTTTTGCAGACTTTCTAAAATTTCAACGTAGTTTGCATCAGCGTTAGAGCCTTGTAGGCACCCATAAGTTACGGATACTTTGTAGCATTTTCTTTAATTGAATGAAAGTAATTGTTGGTGCACCTCATGACCGATTGTCAAATCATGGCTTTCTTCCCATGGGTTATGTTTCGTTTTCTTGACGGAGTTCACTATATTCTAATTCAAGTAGCGTACAAGTACAGGATGATTTTTTCGGTACTGGACTCAAGAAAACGCGAATCTCATATATCAATGTTTGTTGAAGATTATTCATTGGATTTTGAACACGCGTAATCAGAAGTGTACTTTCATATAGTGTAGCAAAAGAACGATAAACTTCAACAAACAAACAAACAAACAAACAGACAAACATACGGTAACTGGTTTAGAAACCAGTCATTTTCTCAACGACATCAGAATTTCCTCCTCTCCCCCTCCTTTTTCAACGTCTCGCGTTTCTTTGGAATCAAATTTCAAATAACACGTTCATAACTTGCTGCAGTATTCGCATTTTCTTGAGTTTAGTACTGAAAGAGTCATCACGTAACTTGCAATATTAAGTCAAGACCAAATGTTCTATATTCTCTCCAAGAATCGATCCAAAATCACGCGCGTCAAAGATCTGTAGTTTGGCTTCACGGAAGATCATTGCATTTCATTCGGTAATTGTAGTTGAAGACCATTGTGATAGGTGGTTATTTCTACATCCTTCCCTTATCAACGCCCAATGATGATTTCAGGAGTCCAGGTACAAAATGAAAGATGTTCATAAAGTTTCGAAAGTTTTCGAAGTCTTAAGAATAGCGCGTCTGGTTTTTAGTGCAATACGTGCTCGACCAATGCTCCCACCGATTCGGAAAGCCTGTAAAAGAAGTTAACCTACTGAGAGGCGGATACAAAGGGGGCATAGAGGCTATAGACCCGCTTTACGCTCAGGTATACACTGGATAAAATAGGCTTCAATCCTACTTTACACTGGATAAAACCGCAAACTATGGTTTAGCCCCTCCCTTGATCATATCCTGGATCCGCCACTGAGCCTACTCGTAAAAAGCCCTGGAAACGTCATGGAATTTGATAAAAAAAAGCTGAAAGAAACCTGGAAAACTCAGGAAATTGTAGATAGGGAGTTTTATTTCTCAGAATAAATTTCTCTTTTTGCTTTGCCTGGCTATTTAGTAAGAAATATTTTATGAAATCCATTAGGTTGTTTTGCAAAACCTGTCTACCTGCGCATTAACGGAATTAATTGGCTTGTCTCCCCTCCCTAATGAGCAGTTTGATGACATCGTAACATTGTACTCGCAAAGTTTGCCAACGTTATACCATGTTTTGTTACCCTGATATAACTAATGCATATAACGAAGGATATGGAGGCTTCATTTGGATTTATTCTTGAATATATTAAAGCGACATGATATTTATTGTATGGGGTAGAAGTTCTACCAAAAGCTTGAATGTGCTACTTCCTTTTTGTTTCTACAATCTAACTGGTTATCATCATTAATTACTTTGTTTACTTGTTTGTGTACAGGTTGTTGTTGCTCTTAATGCAATAAATAGAAATGGGCATAAGTAGGCACTATCTCGTTTTGCAGTTTTTCGACTTCAATCCAACACCAAGCAATCCTTGCTTTTTTTTTTTTTCTTGTCAATACATTGCAAATTTAACCTAATCACTTATAATTTTATGCATCATGAAAGTATAGAAGCAAAATACAGTGAATGCAGCAGAAAATGCTTCATAAAAGAACATTTTAAAAATGCTTCCTCTGAAAAACCCTCAGACAAAAATTCATCGTTTATTGCGTTAGAATTTATTTCAGGAATATTCTCAGAGCTTGGAACAACCTGATTCATGGTGTAGGCTATGGTTTCCTGAATTTTTGAAAGCATATAATTGCATTTTAGTATATTTGTTTTAACTTAGTTGGTTGTATGTGAAAGAAATCATTCACATGATTGTTAAGTTTTGATTTATCTTTATCACTATTAATAATTCTTATACAGTTTTGTATTTTTCGCACAATAATCTTAGATTGACAAAAAAGTTGTCAAACAATGTCTGTGTATGCCCATTTTTTTTATTTATTGTATTAGAAACAACAGCAAGCTGCACACAACCAAATAAACAAAATAATTAACAATACTAACCAGTTGAATTATAGAAATAAAAATAAAAGAAAGTAGCACAGCCTGGATTCAAACATGAATCTGTGAATTACAAATCCGACGCTTAAACCACTTATTAGACCATTGAGGGGTCACAACCAACCTAGCACTAATTTCAATTTTATTCCTTTGGTAGGTAGAACTTCTACCCCAACCCCAATTTTCTCATCACCCTTTGCGATTGAGGATTTGCTACTTCGTAAATGAAATTATAAATATTAATACAATAGATATCATATTCCCTTAATATATTCAAGAATAAACTCAAATGACGCTTGCATATCCTTCGTTACATACATTAGTTATGTCAGGATACCATAACCTGCTACACCGTTGCCAAACTTTGAAGAACTCATTCAATGTTGACCAACCTTCGTATTGAGGTAAACCTTGACTTTCTTAGCACGCATGCGAAATATTTTCCTCTACAGAACTTTTTTTTATTTATTGATCATTAAACTTTGGGTTTGTGATTAATCAAATTTCCAAATTTCGAAATTTCAATAATTGCTTTAAAAAATAATTTTCAAAACAAGAATGATGGGAAAATACGTGGAATAAACCTATAAAACGTTAATTTGAAGTTAAAAGTTAACGGAGTGCAATATGTACGTGTAACAAAAGATTTACTAAAATCATTGAAGGATTTGTGGTATTTTCCCTCAGGAAACTGATAACAGTGTCACTTCAGATTTCAAAATTCTCCATTGATTAAATCCTGGATTTAGGTTAGGTGATCGTGGTGCCTGTTCTGCATGTTGTTTTCCTACTCCAGGTTTGGGACGTATGGTTGGTTTTTAAACTGCAACATCCGTCCCAGCGTCGAAGTTGTGTGAGCAGTTGACCTAAACCTTAACCCGTAATCCGAAACACGTGAGTTCCCACCGGGAATTCAGCCAAAATCTCCGGCGCCAAAAATGCACACTGAAATATGCCTAAATAGCAGCTGTGTTCAGCTTAATCACATCTATCCCTTTGGTCATTAAGAGACCGGTAGATGACAAACTTAGGGGACATTTCTCCACCACCAGCAACATACGCTGGAATATGAAAGTGAATTTCATCTGAAAGATAACTCATCAAATAAGAAATATTGGAAATGTAGCTCATAGGTATATGCAAATTATAACTCGAACATAAATATTCATTTTTTTTAAAGTGCAGCAGATGAGGATAGGTAAAGTTAGAATAATAGTGAAAAGTCCGGCGTAGTCACTAGATTACGTATTTACTGTACCTTCATCAATGGATGACTCCATTCTCTCCTCTCTCTCTAGTTGGTTGTTTTTCCCACAACTCTAAACGAAGTACCCCGAGAAGCTACAACCATCCAGTTTTGTTTCCCGAACAGAGGCCTAAACCACACCTCCTGATTTCCTCAATACCAAATATGGTCAATCCATAAAATCTAACCTCCTCATAACACCATGTTCATGATGTCACAAATGTCAAAACGTTTGAGAGTCGAAGACCTCACAAGTTGGGAAATTCATCTCATAATCCTGAGTTCTACTTCTTGAGGTAATCCAAGTGCGAAGCTAAACCTCAGCAAAAAGGAGTAAACACCAAATACAAACTTGACAACAATCGCCGACATAGTTACCAGACAATATCTTATAGCTGAGGCAATCCATTGAATCAGCTAGAGGAGAGCTAACTGGCGCTCGAAATATTTACAATTTAGCTGGATGTGAGTAATGTCCTCAAACGCAGTATAGTGACACTGCCAAGAAATGAAAACGTAGCCAGACACTAGTAGGAAGTTAACAGATTGCACAAAGGTAAGGAAACGAACAAGGATATTGACTTGTTATAAGGTTAAAGGAATCTGCTATTGCACTTATCTTTAATAAAACAAAAAGGTATACAAAAACGTTTACAGGAAGCTTGAGACTACATAATGCAAGTTTCCGAAGAAAGAAAAAGTAAAAATAATCCAGAGAAGTAGATGTCGTGAATCTGAAAGTCCGTCGATGGAATCGAACCAAGGACCTCCGACGTGTAGTATCGTAACAGTACACTAACGACATAGACATGAGGAAGTCATTTTGGGCACTATGGTATCAAGTAGTGACATATGTGTGTTTCCCAACTCGTACCGAAATATGCAAGATAAAATTTTTTTCATGCACATGCATGATAAAACTAAAAAGCTCCTTCGTGGCTAAATGGTTAGCGTAGGTGCCTTTGGCATGGGAGACCCGGGTCCGATTCCCAGCAGGAACTCACGTGGTTCGCATCCCACGTTAAGCTGTTGGTCCATGTCTCATATACTCTCGCTGCTAAAAGGGACGCTGAACTCAAAATGAGTTGATTTTGAGTTTAAGGTTCCTTGCAGCAGCGAAGCTTATGAGACAGGGGCTACTGATTAACATGGAATCTGAACCACATGAGCTCTCGCCGTAAATCGAACCCTGGTCTCCTACGCCAAAGGCGCGTAGAACTCAAAATGAAATCAAATAAAACGATAACATTAGTATTCGCGTAAACAAACATAAACTCATTGAAAAAAAAACTATAAATAAATATTACAATAAATATTACAAAGCCGCCTTTTTTTTTCGTTTTTGAAAATGCAGCATAAAGGAGAAAGGAACTGTGTGAGAATTGGAAAATTCATAAACGATGTCAAAAGTACCTTTAGCTAGGGTTGACATTTTTTTTTTCTTTCTTCATGCAGAAACTTAAAATGCGACAATTTCGAGATCTAAGGTTCTACGTCTTGAAGTTTGTAAAATAAATAAGGTAAATTTCTGTTGCACCATGTGACACATTACTCTCAGTGGCGGATCTAGAAGGTAAAAATGGGAAGGGGGAGACATCTAGAACCCACACTATGATAGGTATATGTTGAGTTTACGCAAATCATTTAAATTAGAAATCCGTTTACGTACTTCGTTAACCGGAACTAGGAATATCTAATGTTTCAAAATTTTTCCAATAAAGAATAATAGGCAACTCTTACTAATACTTCAATTATTTTTGTCACAAAAAAACTGGGGACATAGGCACCCCCGACCCCGGGCTAGATCCGCCAGTGATTACTATTCGATATTTTGTCGAGATCTGTTTCCATCTGTAAAACTTGGAAATTCTATATTTTCAGCAACCTCTTGAGAAGTTTTACATCGTTAGAAGTTATTGGAAATCATCGCCATAATACAAGGAGTGGTTAAGAAATACTAGCACTGTCATCGTTTTTCTGTTAGGAAAGATTGTTCGCACAATCTCTCGACAAGGGAACAGCTACGTACTTGATTCTGAATTCTCAAGAAATGTCGTTTCTCTATGGTCTGTTTGTTATAGAGAAAACCGTTAAGAGGCCTCATCCCGGCGAAATTAAAATACCGCTAATTTTACAGTAATTATGTGATATCTTCAAATAGATAAAAGATAATAGAAATGTGGAACAAGAGCGCCCTAGACAATATTATTTTGCGTGAGGTACCGTTATCGCAAGTCACCTAATGGCTTTCCGTTTTCAACCGTTTAGAAACGCGAAAATAAAGGCCGATTTTCAAAATGGCTCGAAACCGAAAGCAGATAAGTGAGTCGTGATAACGGTATCTTATATAAAATGATGTTGTCTAGGACGCTCTTGTTCCATATTTCGATTATATTTTATCTATTTGAAGATATCACATAATTACTGTAAAATTAGCGGTATTTTAATTTCGCCGGGATGAGGCCTCTTAACACAAAAGTCTATTAGATATCAGTATTTTCACAGTCTCACGTCGGACTTCTGCAGCTTGCACACATCCTACAAATATCGGTTGGGAGTGACGGGTAGTGAATAAGTTAAAAATTCGTTGTGAAGTGATTGTCTATAAAAATAGCTTTCTACATGTCTACAAATTGTGGAAAACGCATTGTATGGGCTAGAAGCATTTTGAAGGGAGCTAATCACTGAATATTTTCTTCAAAGTTTATATGTATTACAGAAAGTTACCTGGGCCGAATGAAAAAAAAAAAGCTATTGAGGTACTATTAGAAATTGCAGGGAAGAAATTAACAATATTTCATGCAATTAGGAAGAAAAAGAGAAGATCCATTGGCTGAGAGGAAACTTATCATGAAGGATATGATACAAGATACGGTGAAAGGAAAAAGAGGGAGAAAAAGAGAAAGAGTTGATGCACTGTACAAAAACAGAAAGTTGTTAATGTCAAGACCAAGCTGTTAGTTGACGACTGTTGTGCATGGAAGCTTCTCAGTTGGCGGAAAGTGGCTTGCGTTAACTCTTAACGCACCAAGCCTAAATCGTCAACATTGTTTACCAAGCTGGAGTCTTCTACGGACTCGAAGTATTATTTTAATTCCTCAACTCTTTTTTTTTTGCACCTTTTTTAACGAATGTATAATCGATCTAATTATGTAGCAGACATCCCAAAAGGATGCAGGTATATATAAAAATCGAAAATAATTGGTTCTTATAGTTGCAGCAGTATCACCAAATATCACCCTCTGGGCAAAATACATTATGATGTAGATTGAATATGTACACTATGTCCAAAATTATTGTCGCATGTCTATAAATATGTTGTTGTAGGAACATAATTTGATAACGAATTCGCCCGGTATTTCTTATAATGTTAGTATGTGTATAATCGGCAAAGACATGTATGTGGCAAATTTCATGTCAAAAGAGCAGTAAATAAGAACAATAAAACGAAAATAAAACTTTTTTCTCCATTTAGCAACATTTTGTTTTACTCACTCTAATTTTCGTATTTATAATTCTTTTCCTATGAAATTTACCACAAATATACATTTCCCGATTATAACATTACACTTAGTATCAGTATTAAAAGTACCCTGCAAAATCATTATCAAACTTACAAGAAGACAGTTATAGATATGCGACAATCATTTTGGACATGAGTGCACATTTCTTTGACAACGGTAGTGTTTGATTTGTTGTAAAAACATTCTCAGTGAGATACTATATCTTAAAAATATATCAACCTTCATCCCTATCTCATCCGTTACATACAGTATTTTGGATGAAGAAATCCGATCCTTCACGGAGATATGAAGTGTTCCATCAGTTATAACGAAACACCTTTCTTAAAAAAAAAAAAAAAAAAAAAAAAAAAAATCA
The DNA here is from genome assembly GCF_964235325.1 of Thermobia domestica. Classification (NCBI taxonomy): domain Eukaryota; kingdom Metazoa; phylum Arthropoda; class Insecta; order Zygentoma; family Lepismatidae; genus Thermobia; species Thermobia domestica. The sequence goes on along the minus strand of NC_137463.1, from coordinate 28,030,102 downwards.
AAAATAGAGTTGTTTCACTTAAAGTGGAAGACTATGAAAAAGAAAACTAAATCTGTAGTATTCTCTTAGTTGTGTGTACTGTTACCACTGTCACCCTCCTCATAAAAACCGTAGCGTAGAATATCTTGGAAAAAAAATGTAATGTTCCCTTTCTCTGTCGCGTATCAAGTTCAAACTGTCACAGCCAGAACTTTTCAAGTCAATGTGTTACACAAATTAAATTAAAAATAAAATATCTCATGCGAGAACTGATTGCCTAATGTGCCAGTTAATTTCACGATCGAGTCTGCTTTGTTTTTAAGTTGCGTTTATTCAAGTGTATTCCTGTCTATCCAGGAGGATGAAGCATTTCTTTGTAGATCTGGGGCCTCATCCCATATCACTTTGCGTTAATGCATTGCAAAATTTGTGTTTTAGTTTGTGATATTCAACATCACATACTGATATTGTGATATGACTTCAGGGATGAAAATTTTTCACATTCGAATTCCTTTTTTTTTTTTTTTTTCAGAGGCACCACCAAAAGTTAATAACATATATTTTGTGTTACACTGCAAATTTTACGGAGACTGATACAGAATGAGGCTTCTTGAATGTAATGTTTACGCCCCTTGAATGTTACGTTTCAACATAACAGACGTAAATATAAACGACGAACATTCTCAATAGCAATCATGAAATTTAAGATATACATGCTATATAAAACTTACAAGATATGCATTCCGTATAAAACTTGTTATAGTGTACAGTTGTAACTTCCATCTCACATGCAATAAATACAGGGTGTTTCAGATAAAACGTCCAGTGCTTATAAATCCGAAACGGCTGAGAATAAAAAGATGAAACAAAAACTGAGATAGGAAAATGTCATAGGGCACATCACATGGAGTTGTTGTGGTTACCCCCAGGGCTTCCTTCAAGGGGGCCCAGGCGCCAACTTCAAATTTTCAAATGGGAACATGTATTGAATCATACCTCATTCAATAGTCCTTGAAAAACGAAACAATTTTCGATTTGGGCCACCGTTTTCACGATGTCCGCAAAAAGTCCTGTATCAGTTTGAAGTTGGCACCTGGGCCTCCTTCACGGAGTTCCCTGAGCATAACAACACCACTTGATATGCTTTATCATCATTCCCTATCTCAGTTTTTGTTTCATCTCTCTATTCTCAGCTGTTTCTGATTTTGAAGCCTATAAGCACTGGACATTTTATCTGATACAGGACCCACTTTTGGCGGCCATTTTGAAAACGGTGGCCCAAATCGAAAATTGTTTCCTACAAAAGTTGTTTTGTTTTTCAAGAACTATTGAATGAGGTATGATTCAATACATGTTCCCATTCGAAAATTTGAAGTTGGCGCCTGGGCCCCGTTGAAGGTGGGCCCTGGGGGTCGCCACAACAACACCATGTGATGTTCCCTATGACATTTTCCTAACTCAGTTTTTGTTCCATCTTGTTAATCTCAGCCGTTTCGAATTTATAAGCACTGTACGTTTTATCTGATCCAGGACCCACTTTTTGCGGCCATTTTGAAAACGGTGGCTCAAGTCGAAAATTGTTTCGTACAAAAGTTGTTTCGTTTTTCAAGGACTATTGAATGTGGTATGATGGTTAATACATGTTCCCATTTGAAAATTTGAAGTTGGCTCCTGGGGCCCCTTGAAGGAGGGCTCTGGGGGTCACCACAGCAACACCGTGTGATGTGCCCTATGACATTTTCCTATCTCAGTTTTTGTTTCATTATTTTATTCTCAGCCGTTTCGGATTTATAAGCACTGGACGTTTTATCTAAACACCCTGTATATATCCACCTATCAAATTCTCCGTAAAGTCGCTCAGTTTCTTTATACATGCAAACTACTATTCTGCATCCACGGAGTTGTCCTTAATAATCTTCATGATAACGAACTCACAGGTATTATTAGTTCATGTTTGTGTATATCTCAGTAACTCTTATTGTCTCTTAAGTCAGAGCTCTCTCCGTCTTTTGTCTTTTTGTGACACAAGATTGCCACGTGTAGATAATGTATCGTTTATTGTACTAAAAGAACTCCCGCTCAAGCCACCGTTGAAAGAACCAAACTAGGATAAATTTCTAATTGCTGTTTTTACACTTCTTTAGGACGGCAATCCAATGAAACTTTCGTTAAAACCAATCAATCTACATGAATAACGTTAAAACGTATTGAAAGAATAATATATCTGTTATTAAAAAAAACACACACACACACATTAATGCACGTGGTCCCGGGTTCAATTTCTGGTGGGAGAACTTTGAAATTTGAACGTATTACTGTTCTTGGGATTCCATCTGTAGATCCACATCTCCTATAGACTCAGTGCTGAAAAGGGACACTAAATTTCAGTAAATAAATAAAACTGGAAAGGTTTGTGAGATCAAACTCTAAATTGAGTAACTTTACGGACAAACTGTAGAACATACACACGTGTTTACGCCATGGTTTTGAAAGAGAAATCTCTTTTCAAAATCAATGACTTTGTTTGACACACCACTTTACAGTGAATATCTAGTATTGATCTCGTAAGTCTTTGTGGATAGGAAGCGGTATTGGCTATGGAAACTTGCTTTGTTGTTCCTGTAGGTTTAATCTCAAATTCTGTTCGTTTCAGTTGCCCACAGGCGAGGATAACTATGGTGTTCTTCGGGTGCAGCAACGCTCTGAGCTAGATAAATTCGACATTCCACAGCCTCATCCTCTTCCGATGCCAGAGTACGGAGGTTACTTTGCTCCTTTGACGGAATATTTGCCAGACAGCTCACAGCCAATCAGTGGGTTTCATCGGTAAGTAATTATGTTTCGATTTCATCTAGGTTCAAACATTCCGTTCAATAAATGAGTATTCTTGCCCTATACTTTTTTTTATGTGAAATTGCAATGGATTAAAAATATATAGTATTTTTTTCTGTGTAAGTCTTTAATTTTATTTTTCGCTCGAAAGGTTACTATTCGAAGAACTTCGATCGGCATCTAGCTACTGTAAGCTGCTAAATTATTCAAGGACGGTCTTCTCTCCCTTAATGTTGTCTTTAGGAAGGGAAGCAGAAATAATTACATTCTTCTGTAAAATTTACTTCATATGGTTTGTGTGACAACCTTCAACGCATTTCAACTTGTACAGGGTATTCATAAATGCACTATCTTTGTTAGTTTGTTGAGAATATCATTTAATTTTTCCACTCTGCATGTGAAACAACTCGTAAATTTATTCCTTTTCCAGCTTTTTTTTTCTTTTTTTTTTTAATATTTATTCCGAAATTCGTGACACGATAATTGGATCAAAAGTCCACAATAAAATTCTGCAGTAAAGTTGTAGAGTTTATATTTCGACTGCTTCCGAGTCACTGAATCTTTTGCCCGTAGCAGCGCAGAGGTGGGGTAATGTTTCCTTCCCAATGCGGCACGAAGATGGAAAGGAGCCCCTTGTCCGTAGCAGCTCAAAATTGGGTAGTATCTCCTGCCCTGTGCAGCGCGAGGTTCGGAAAGAAACCTCTTGCCCAGAGCAGCTTGGAGAGAAAGGTAGGAGGTGCTCTGATGATCTTATTTTTTCTGCCTCTTGACACACTCTTCTATAGCCTCTTTTGGAGGCGGAACCTGTGGAGGTGTTGTAGGTGCGCGCTTCGTGACTCGTCGTGTCTTTTTTTTTTTTTTTTTTTGAGACGTTACTGTTGGCTGCTTGCTGATCCGTGTGGAAAAGCACGAGTGTTGTTTGTAAATATGAAGGGCTAATGCAATATATATATATATATATATATATATATATATATATATATATATATATATATATATATATATATATATATATATATATATATATATATATATATATATACGTATACAGTGACAGATCCAAGGGGGCTATAGCCCCCCTTGACGCTCAGGTATACACTGGATAAAATGGGCTTCAATCCTGCTTCACACTGAAAGCTTCTCCCTTGATCATATCCTGGATCCGCCACTGTATATATATACGCTGTTGCATAGTAAGTGTTACAACTCTTGGGAAGTGACTCCTGCAGCTGAGCCAAGAAGAAAAAAAAGTCATCTTGAACTTTCGGATATCGGACATAGTTTCGGACCTACAAGGTGCCGAAAGCGTGGGAAAATGACTTTCCGACGCCAATAGTTCCGAAACTATCCAACGTAAAGAGGGCGGGTAAAAAATTAACTGAAGAAGTCATACCTGCTGTATTGAATTATGCATGTTGCACAATCCTACCATGCATGCGGAACTGATTCCCCAAAGGAACGTAGGGAGTTCCGGATAATTTGCCAAATGAAAATTGGTCTAAATGGATATGAATTGATAGGGTATCTATCAGGTAACAATAATTCGTTTGTATTAAGTCGATCATGCTCGTTGTGTGTGGTTGCATAATCGCCAGTTGCGGATGCTGGCCAACAGTGACGTTCTGAGGATTAAGTGTAGCGAATTTGTAGTCAAATGCTCTAGAAAGACATCTGGAGTGTCGGTAGAGCACAACAGATGAAGCAGGATGATTCACATGTGTGGAAACATGTAATGAAAAACGCCCAGAAATGCACTCATACTCAGTAAACGTGAGTTCAAAGCGTCGGAAATGTAAGGAATAGCATCAAGAACATGAAAGCCATTGCCAATTCACCAATAATATTCCCTCAAACCGATGCAATATGATGTGAACGGTTGCATACCAATAAGGATACAACAACTGAGGCCAAGTTGAAATTGTGCAAGGGGACCCACCAAAAAAAAAACTGAGGAAACTAAAGGAATGTTACTAGTGGGATCGCATGATCTATATTCAAATGTGCCCAATGTGTGTGTTGATATCGACATGTAGCTAATGGACAAATGTCAATATGTCCCACTAATGCTGGGACATCGTCCCACGTGCAAAAAATAGAAAAATAAGGTACATTCTGCTATTATGTCTGGTGCACTTTCTGGTAGAACATAACTAGAACACGATTGTATCAGTGTCCCTCTTTGGCACATTATCCCACACTCGACTTAATCCATGGTTCAAATCTGATAGAACGTGAAAGTAACAAACTTGTATCATGTCCCATACACAGGAACGTATTAAGGTATCTGGCGCCCATAGGCACTCTGACATAAGGCGCCTCCCCCTCACACACTTTCATACACCTCAAAATGACAGCACCCCCTGCTTACTTTTTTTTAAAAATCTGCTAGATAATAGAGAAGAAGCGAGTACCTTTTGCATACCCAAGTGAGCCCTTTTGGATAATTAATTTTTTGCTAAATATATTTTTCTTGGTTATTCTTCTAAACAAAGATAGATGTTCCGTATAACTAATTTTTTTGTTAAGTATATCTTTCTTGGGTGCCCCTTCAGCGGTGGAGCCCTAGGCACGTGCCTAGTGTGCCTGTGCGTTAATACGCTACTGCCCACATGTCTTCTCGGACATTATGACGTACTCGAAATATAGGAAAATACCTCCAGAAATTCGTATCTTGCAGACAGTGCACACTCCAGGACAAAGAGGAAAATGAACCAATTTGGAACATGTAACACTACTGCTGGAACACCATACAAATGGAAAATAAAACGACATGAAAATCAGGAAAAAATGTCTTAAAACTCTGATTGTTTACAACTGTGCAGTAGGAATAACAAAATGAAACACACAAGCCTGTCGGGAGGCTGTACAAAACCGCTTGCCAATGAAAGTGGGTACTTCTCAAAGGAATGAATACAGGGTGGCCCAATTGTAGGTATACAGTTCTACAAAGTAAGACATTTTAGTTCGTGAAGATAAGTAGTTTATTTGCTTCTCTTTGTTCCAAGCTTAAGGTATGAGTGAAAAGAAATTAAAAACAAACTATAAAGAAACTCTAAGCTACTGCTTGTATGGATAACAATAAGTAAATTATATAAAATGCCATGAGCCGGTCAGTACGGGACTGTATACCTACTTTTGGACCACAATTAACAAAAAAAAAAAAAAAAAAAAAAAAGTGAGGCTCCCTCGTAGCCTCAGAGCTAGAGCGCTTGCTTTTGCGCGCGTGGTCGTAGTTTCAAATCCTGCTGGGAGCCCACAGCCTGAGATTCAAGAGCCGAGTAGTGGTTCGGATCCCACTTTAAACTGTAGGTTCCGTCTCTGCCTAGCCTGTCGCTGAAATAAACGCTAAACGCCCTAACGAAAGCAAACGTGGAGTAAACACACACGATGGCAGGTAACGTTTCCAGGCATTTGCAAAGATATTTCTTGCTTGTAATCAGGTGGCCGGGGGTGGGGACACAAGAAGACAATGGCAAACCATCAGCTTCAGTTTGCCCAGAAATCTTCGAATCGAACACTTACTTCCGTCCAGAACTCCATATCAGCTTCAAAACCATCTGTTGTCATTGCCGGATGGAAGTCATCCCACAAACAAATGAAGGAATACAAGCCATCCTTTCTGATGGGCCCGTACGACTCAATGCCAGCTTGCTACCATGAAAGGAACGACCATAAAAGCAAATAATAATAATAATAATAATAATAATAATAATAATAATAATAATAATAATAATAATAATAATAATAATAATAATAATAATAATAATATAATAAACATACTCATAATAATAATAATAATAGGATGTTTGAAGAACTACATCTAAAAATGACGCTATGTAGTCAGAGTAGGTTGATAACGATTTCAGCTATGTAATACAGAAAGCGCCACTAGATGCGTGGGAAGTTTACCTATGTCTGCTGTGACGTATTAGCGTTGATGAATACACCTAACAACTGTTTTAATCGACAGTTGGTCGTCTTGTACATCCTTCGTTTTGCTGTTCTGAGTTTAGTCTGGCTTGGCTTGTGTGCCGTTGAATTGCACTAAGGAGTATTCTATCTTCAGTGTTCCAGCGTTCCTTTTGGGCTTGTGCGTGAACACCTATGTGACATTACGTGGGTGCGAATCAACATAATCGTCATCGGTCACTGGGACGTAAATTCCTCCTCCCTGTGTTCACCAGCTCTGAAGCAGGATATTGGCTGAATACTCTACCCACGAGCTTGCCGATGTCCATCTCATCTATGGGAAGGCACACGAAAACAGCCGTCAAGCACGGCATATGTATCAGGAACGCTTTCCAAATAGGCATCAACCTGCACATACACTCTTTGCATAACTTGATGCTCGACTGCGTAAAACTGGTTCGCTACTACCTCGTAAGTGGGACTGTAGAAGACCTCGCACTGTGCAATTTGAAGGTGAGGTGTTGGATGCGGTATGGGACGATCCTGGCACTATCACACGTGCTATTGCTCAGTTGAGATAAACCCATCATACTAATGTGTTCCGCGTTCTTCAGGAAGAGGGTTTGTACCCATCCGAATTGCAGAAGGTGCAGCATATACTACCTACGGACTTTCCCCAGCGGATGGATTTTTGTCAATGGTATGTGCAACAAGGACATGCCGTTCCAGATTTTCCAACAATAGTGTTGTGGACGAATGAGTCCATGTTTACTAGAGATGGCATCTTCAATAGCCACAACAGTCACGTCTAGGATATGGACAATCCCCACGCAATACCTGTGCGCCATCATCAACACAGGATCGCAGTGAATGTGTGCTGTAGCATCGTAGGTGACCATTGGATAGGCCGTACATTTTGCTTACTACCTTGAATAGTGGGAGTTATCGTGTGTTTCTTCAGGACGTATTGCCATAACTTTTAGAAAAAATACCGCTAGCAGATAGACAAAGTATCTGGTTTCAGCACGACGGTGCCTTCGCGCATTTTGACCGGAAAACCAGAATCGTACACAACATTTTCGACGATCACTGGATTGGCAGGGGTGGACCTCGTCCATGGTCACCTCGATCACCCGACCTCACACCGGTTGATTTCTTTTTGTGGAGAGAAATGAAACGTCTTGTTCATGACATTCCCGTGCAAAGTACTGAGGACTTCGTTGCTCGCATCAGTGCCGCAGCTGGGACCATTAGTGATATACCACATGGATTTGCGCTTATCAGATAGACTATGCTTCGCCGATGTCATCTTTGTGTTGACGTCAATGGCGAGCACTTCCAACAACGTCTCTGAATATTACAATGTTTGTGAGGCTTTTTCCGCGCTGCATAATGTCTTTAAGTGCGTTGTACAAGCTACAAGTAGTGCAGATACTGAAGCTTATTGTTAATTGTTCTCTAATTGAGGAGTTTGATGCAATAAGGGCGTAAGTCTGAAACATCAGTTGGAGAAAAACGATGTTGAAAATTTAAGTAGTGTTTTTCTTACATAAAACAATGTAATATGCAGCATTTTATTCCGATATTAAATTGAAATGTTACCAGGAGGCTAAACAAGCATGACAAAAGCCACAAATGCGTTTGATGCAAAAAAGGGCGTAAACTCGCTTATGCCCTTATTACATCAAACTCCTCACCTCAATCGTTAATTGTTATGTGTTTTCCCTTTTCTTCAGGTCATTTTCTTATCTTTCGGATTCTGTTCCAGCGGTAGTGGGACCTGTGTCGATTTGTTTTATTTATTCTTCGTTGGAATGTGCACTGTACGAATTTGCGGGTTTATTTTCCTATATTTTGAGTGCGTAATATTGTCCCAGAAGAAGTGGGACGTGCTAACATGTTGTTGCTGGGTCTTAATTTAGAATCTGGATATAAGAGGAAGAAGAATGTCGTTAAAGAAATGTCCATTGGTCCGGCTCTTTATCCACTCCTGTTATGTAAACCCGCATAACAAATATGTATCGCTGATTTCATACAGACAAAGCGTTCTCAAAAACACTTAGAAACGTGCACAACTTCTGATCCTCCTGGCAATCTCGCCTCGAGTCGAATAACGAAAAAAAAAAAAAAAAAAAAAAGACTTCAAACGCGATTGAATGTGCTTAACATTTATTTGTGTACAAAATTTAATGGCTTTAGGCAACTCCTTTGTATGCGAAAAACTGATGACAAATACAATCTCACCCATTATTTTATTATTATTAAAAATTTTGTTTTCCATTCTTTTAGCCTTTTCACGACCTCTGTTTCAATATTTAATTTTTTTTCTATTTCTTTCTTTTCTTTTTCTTTTTTAGTTTCTTTAATTTCCAGAACTTACTTGAGCTACAATTCTTTAGCCTTATTTTGAATTGTTAATTGTTCAGTCTTTGGCCTTATCATGCAAGAACAAATAGTTTTCTCGTTGATATCTTAATTAAATGGTAATCAGTTAATCGGAAAAGAATTAAAAAATGTTTAAAGACAGTTCCACACACCTACAAATAAAGTACATTTTCTTCTTAATTTTGTTTAATAATTGGTTTAAAAATTGCAAAAAAAAAAAAAAAAAAAATTTCGAGATTAAGAAGCAAAAGAAGATTTGAGAGTTCCAACAACTACTGGACGTTGATGGAAAATTTAGTTAAGGCGTAGGTTTTGTCATAACGAGAGACGAGCAGGGTAAGAAGAACTTAATTCTGAAAAGAAAAACGCCATGCAATTGGACGATTTCCGAGAATCTGGAGAGAAGGAAATTGAAGTCATCAGAATAACTGCTCGGGTTGCGCGAGGGAGCAATCATCATGGTGATAAAAGTTAGTAACGATGGTGATGTAATGATTATAATGGCTCTCCATTACCCAACGTTTCTTTTGTAGTAGAAGCAGCTTTTTCGAAAGGAAAAGAGGAACACAAAACACAGCAAAGAAGAGGAAGGTTAAATAGACTTTTCGCTGAGTTCAGCTTCAAAGTACATGAACTACTCCAGTGTGTCACGGAAACATATGACGTTCGTATTGTCGCATTGTACAGTCAACAGCAAAAATTTTCTTTTATGGCCTTACATGTTCAACATACAAACCGACCTATTTCAACTAGGTGAACTTGCGTACTTTCATCTTCGTTGATAAAACATCCGTTGTTATTGTTGGTAAAGGTGATGGGACGGGAAACCCACCAGATTCGCTGACTCGGAAAGACCTTTCTTCACTTATTAAACCTATCATTTTCACCTATTTTCACTAAACCTATCATTTTCGCCCTTCGTTTGATTTTACTTTTTAAAAAATCAATGACAAGGACATTGTATATCGTACTAGTTCAACTGAACTCCTCCGATCTGGATGAAACTTGGCATGATGGTAGACTATGGGCTTCAATCTTGTGAAATACTATAGTGTGCAAAACGCTGGTTCCTAAGTTACACGTAAAATAAGAACTAAATGAAGGGAGAGTCTTTAAAGACTGAACATACATTTAGTAGTATGTCTCTTTAGTTGTGTGCATTTGCGTTTGGGCATCAAATCATTGCACTGAAAGATAACTGCAAGGTGTATAAAGTCTTTCAGAGTATAAGCGCGTGAAAATCACAGAAAAGTGAAGCTATATTTTTTCTTACGAGAGATCGTAAAAATTTAGCTGAACAAACTTGTAAAACTCGTCGTGTAGAATATGACATGCACTGTGGCCAAACATGAGTGTTCTGTTAAATCTCTTTGTATAATCTGTATTGAAAATCACTGTGTCGTCTGGTTGTAGTAGACACAAAATTATATCTGAATTAATATTACTATTCACATGTCACACCGGGAATCGAACACGTGAATATTGGAGGTCGAGTACTGGAATTCATTATTTCAGTATAAAATTCAAATTCTACAGTAATGCTGTATACCTGATGTTATTTTCGGGTGACCGGGTGAGTCCTGGTCTGTCTGGGTCACTGAAGTGGTCTGTGTTACTGAGTCAGACTGGGTCTGAGAACCCAAACGCGGGTGACTCGGACAAAAGTGTCCTGTGTCGTCACTGGTTCTTTGGTCGTATTTGCACAATATACGTTTTCACTGAAACTTTTCTTTAAACTTGCATGATCCTACTGAATACACAGGAAAAAGTACTTGTCAGAAAATTTTTAGGGAAATTCCTCCGCAGCGACCCGTCTCATGCAAACACTGGGCTGCTGTCAACATACATATGAAAAGAGTTCCATCTCAAACAAAATGTTATGTAATATGTACCTTGTATAGATAGAAGTGAAGAGATAGTCAACTGCAGGTATTGTACGCTAAGTGGAACTCTGCGCTTTACTTAACTCAAAACACAACAAGAGAATTTGGAGCTGCGGAACCGGAATTGATTTTACCAACAACAACAACCAAAAAAAAAAAAAAAAAAAAAAAAAACTATTCTAGACGCGGAACCTAAAGAGATTTTCAGATAAAAAGTGGCTTCAAACGTGATACCGAAACAAATTTCCCGAGAAAAACGATTCTAGTTTCCGAACCGAAACCAATTTTGAAGTGGAAGCAAAATTTCATAGAAAAGGGGAGCATGTTTTGTACGAAAATCGCTCTAATGGTTCTTTACAGTTCTATATCACAGTTGCGGAACATCCTTTACATCTTGTAACGATCTTGAGCTTACGATGTTTCTAAATGATGCTGTCAAAATTATTTCGGTACTCGTCTCGATGCTAAAGCGTTTACTTAAGTTCTGGGACTGAAACCCAAAACATTTTCGGTACCATTGCCACTAACAACTCTAAATAAGTACCAGCATTTGAAAATCTGTTCCATTACAAATGTACCAAAGTATGAACAGTTACTCTGCGTTAATTACAAAATGAAAGTAAAGGGATACCTAAATAAATGTCCTCAACGCGGCAACCACTCAACAGATTTGCCGAGCATAATACGCAATTACTAATTAGAAACCTATAATTTTGAGAACGAGGATGAGTATCAACCTTGAGTTCTTTTAAAACAAAATTTCAATTTTTCTTCATATTTCAACCGCTATAATGAATCTGTATCTTTAATAGGCAAAAAGTTCCTCGCATACTCTAACTTCAATGTTTCAAGGATATATTACAAAGGAGGTAATATTTTTTATCGTTATTTATAATGTTTTTTTTTCTTTTGAAGTTTTTACTCAATATATAGTCTTTGATTTATTTGAACATATAACGTAGTGAAAAGTCAAATATTCAAGTGCTATTCTAAATGGAAAATGAAAGTGCAAATATTCTCAATTTTATCGAAAAGGAATTGCAAGTCCTGTTAAACGCGCAACCAATTCGTTAGGATAGTAACTCTACTCTTATTATGTTGGGGAAATTCAACGAAAAGATTGGAAGGTTCAGGCGAAGCCACGCGCACTGAAGGTCACACCTGCGCAGTTGCAGGTGGCTTACGAATTTGTAAATGTATAGCTGAACCTTGCTAAAAACAAGTAGTAGTGTTACGTATACACGACATGAAGGAGTTTGGTTTGTATGGCGCGATATTTTCTCAATTCATATTGAAACCGGAAGTAGTAGATTTCAACCACTTCCAGCTTTAGTAGAGAGATTAGAGGGAAGATGAAATATATTCTTGGAACGCTTAATTGATTACAGAAAATCTCTTCTCGCTGTTACTCTTTTTACACTATTGGTATCAACGTTAAAACCGGAAATGGATGATTCTCCTCTTCAAGTTTGAATAGAACGTTAAGAGAGAATCCGGTTCTTAGAACACTGAATCAACTCAAAAATGAACAGATTCTCGTTATCCGTTCTTGTTTTTGTTCTATGTAGATCATTATTGAAACCACAAGTTGTAATGGATTTCTATCACTTCCGGTTTAGGTAAAGAGTTTGGATGGAGGAGAAATATATTCTTGGAAAACCGCTCGTTGCTGTCTATTAACGTTTTTGTTTTACAGTGACAAGTATTTAAACCGGAAATGATTGATTACGACCACTTCCGGTTTGAATATCATCTTTAGCAATGGAATCGATTCCTAATTTTGGACCACCTACATCTTGGTGAAGCTTGGTTGTAATCCATCAAATAGTTCTTGATATTTTGTCTCCCGATTGCACACACACGGACTGATAGAGTAAATACATAAAGAAGTTTTTGTAATTTTAATTTACTCCCCAAATATGAACATAAAACAAGTTTTATTTTTCTGATGGATAAAGTAGTTTTTCAACTACAACACCACATACTTAAGAGCTTATATTCATATCACACCGATGCCCACGATTTGAGATTTGCTGTTGACGGGAATTCTCTGCATGTGCAAGGAATGGCAGTCAGTCAGCTGCGTAGGAAAATAAGATAACAAATTGAAAGGTTTACAACTCTATATTATTATTCTACTTAATGTCTTCTTTTCTTTTTTGACTTAAATAATTGCAGAAAACTCTGTTTTGTTTTCAATATTGATATATATAGAAAGCACAAATACTAAAAAGTAATTACATAATTTTTCACATGTAAGAATATCTTTAAGAAGTAATTATCAATATTTCTCTAGGCTAAAATAATAAATCGTTTGTTATTTTACTCTCATACTAGCTGAACCTGCGCTTTCTACACATATGAACCTGGGTCTCCTTGTCATTCCTCACAACTTCTGTACTTGCCCTTTTACAGACATAAGTGAAAGACGTCTTGATAAAAATCGGCAAAATGTATCCTAAAGGGAAATTTTTTCCGATTATTTTTTCAATATCTCGCAAGATATAGAAGATTGTAAGATTTGAGCCTAGTTCCGGTTGGAGTTTCTATTTCATGTATGATCAGTGTTTTCTTTCTTCTTGCATACATTATGTAATAAGGAAATACATTATATACACAATTAATTATAATATCAGTGATATATAGTTTCATTGGGCAAAACACTGCAGACAATAAAGATTCATATTAGACTGAAGAAATGGTTATCCTTCTTTTTCATTATAATTCTTCCATGAAACAAACGCTTGAAAGACATACAACCCCTGTATACAATTGTGTTGTGTTGGAATGTATAACTCGTAGGATATTCGTTACTTTTTTTCTAATTTCAACTCTTTCAGTGTACCTCTAAAAAATGTAATAAAGAAATACTGGCCACGTTTTTTAAATCAATTAGAACTGGACAATCTACACAAATTTGTAATCGATCAGCGAAAACGGCACGTTTCTAGCACTTGTAGTTTTCGAGATCTCATTGTCGAAATGATTGGAAACAAACATAAACTTTTCCTGACCACAAACATATAAACCTGATATTTTAATATATAGATAGCTTTTTTTTATTTTAAACATAAAATACACAGTATTGTATAAGAATGTTACGCATTATTGTATAATGAAGTACAATAGACTAACGAAGATGCACATATTAGAAAAGTTATGGTTTCTACAGTTTCATATTTAAAAGGTTCCTTTTAAAGGCTCATAGGTTTCACCTAAGAGAATCTATTTCTTCCTTTCTCATTCTTATTAGCTACATTTTAAAATACAAATCACAAATGTAATTTACAAGAGAAGTACACCTGCTCCATTTCTCATGAGCCCAATAACCACACTTTGTACAGTAATACCACAATTCATCATAGTTACCAACTTACAAAATTCTCCACAAGTTAAACAGTTCTTGTTTGCAAGAGGACAAGCAACATTGCTTTTTCCTAAAAGTACTAAGGGTCGACGAAAGTTCCATTTCCTTGTTCGTGGTTTCATCAAACTTTTCAGCTAAACTCAGGCGATAACTTTTGCCTCTTTCCAACAAACGAAATTCTTGATCATTGGAATGATTTCTCCTCTTGTTGTTCACTGCGTTTTTCTTATTTTCTTCCTGATATTTCAAAACTTCTTTCGTTGGTGTTTTTATCAATATTTCGGAGTGCTTCCTTCTTACGGCTATTCTATGATAATTTGCGGAAGTTCCAGTATTTGAAAGTAAAGAAGGCAAGGCTGAAACATTGGCAAAAGACACAACAACCACTGAAGAGGTGCTAAGTAGAGGATCGGATAAGTTTTTTTTTTTTTTTTTTTTTTTTAATTCAGAGAATATGAAGTTTACAAGGAGGCAAGAATAACATTGAGTTAATCAAGTGCTAGAGGAAAATCCTGATTTGCAATATGGGTGGGTTCAGTTTCTGTATATCACGTGTCTTGAAACCTGACACAGCTTTCCCAATTGTAGTGACAATACAATAAGCGTTGCTGAACAGAACTGCAAAATCACCAGGTCTATAGTATTCGCGCCGAGTCGTGAAGCTTGACCTAGATCTACCAATTTCACCATTCAATAGAACGCGAGGGTGTGTTTCGGCCGTCAACCCCCACCCTTCAAATTTTGTCAGTGTCTTCTCTCGCGCTACACGAAAGACATCTCTCTAGAGTACAGTGTTGTCGGATTGGCGCCAAGTTCCGTTTTGTGAATTGTTTTTTTCTTGCGTTATGTTTTCGTTGTTACTATTCGTGTTATTGTTACTGTTTTAGAATAATTGTTACAGTGGTTATTGTTGTGCAGTGTTATTATTGGTAAATTTTAAATGCTTTTTTAAAATAGTCATTTACTATGTCTTCAAAGTTTGGCAACATTGTTCGTGAATTTCAGCTGTTTGACGTTTTTCCAAGTGTACGCTCGGGAAGCGGCTCCACGAATTGTACCGAAGTATTCCAATGCATCGGAGCTCAAGCAAAATATTTCTATGATTGGCTTAGAGCGAAAGCTTCATGACTCGGCGCGAGTACTTTAATAACTTTGGAATCTTTTGATTTGACGAAGAACTCTCAAAGAGAATGTTTCGCTTTTGTTAGTGCTGCAATGAACGCCACATCCAGTGTTGTAATCTGAGCATTGAGGTGGAACTGAAACCATTATTATCCCATTTTCTTTACAAAAGTTCTACAATTCAAGGATAGTATGACTGTAGTGATTATGTAGAATAAGCAGGACAGGATCTTCGGAATTAGGTTTGGTATGGTTCTTGAAGTGTTCCAGCCAAACGATGAAGAAACTAATGTCTATCTGTTTTACGAAAAGTGATATATTGTACCAGGGGAACCGTTTTCCTGATATACAGGCCTCATATGGTGGCGGGAGGAAATGAGTATTGGAGGTATATACATACCTGAAGCGCTAATACAACACACAACAGTGATATTCTTACCCCGGTCCCAGCTTGTTACTGATATTACACATTTTTTTGTTTTTTTAGGTGCAATAACATAACCAGGTTCGTGAATTGTTCCCATGCCACTCTCATTCATATTATAAATTTTGCTAGGGAAACATTGTACTTGATAACCACTTTCTTTAAATTGTCGAAAAAATAGATCACTTCTACTTTGTTAAATTCTTTAATCCTGTTTACACTGATTGCCTTAGGCTTTCTTATAGAAAGGCAGGAACTTCCCTTTAGGAATCCTTGTAACAAATCTTTTTCAGCCTTTCAGTTAAAGTTGTGCTTAATGTTGTTTCTTTCAGTGAATTCAAATGCTGACCGGCGAAGATAATTTGGAGTTAAACCGTAAAACATATTTGCTAATCATTTCAGTTGCTCTGCAGTTAACTTTTCCTCATCCTTCGTGAACAGTGGATGTCCTTGTGTTCTTTTCTTTACATCTTATAACGTGATGAAAGGAATTAGGTATATTCCCGTAGCTTTAGCAGTAGCACGAATCGATGTTTCCTCTATTATGTTTTGTTGTGCATATTCGTTTTACGTTCATGACGCTTTCATAGTAGTCCTTTTGTAGTTTAGAACCATTTGGAAAGATACAGGTTATTGTTTGTTTAGCGAAATTCTCCTCTGCTGTATCTTAAGAAAAAAGAAAGTGATAAAAATTCCAATGTGGAGAATGCCGGTGATGTCATTATCCTGAACAATATTATAATACGAATCTAATCTTACCATACATTCTGAATTTGCATATATAAACAATAGTTCCGTCAGCTTGCAATTCCTTCCGTAAATTATAAGTAACACAATGAAGATAAACATTCAGTTCCTACTTCCTCACGCATCAACAAAGAAATGGCGCGCATACTGGTAAAAGTTAGTCTACCTAGCGGCAGAGTGCAGCACCTATCGTGAAGCCTCTATATCGAACTATATTTGAGAAAATGTAATGGTTGCCATTTCCCACCAACTACCATTCCCCGTTCTTCCTTTATAGAGGATGATGTTTGTGACCGAGCAAAATAGAAGTGAATCATCACAAATGTCGACTCCGTGTAACCAGGAAAAGGACAGAGTAAAATAATAATAACAGTAATAATAATAATACACACAATATGTGTGTGATGTTTCCCCACCTATGATGCGAGCTGATACTCGATTGAGAGATTTGAATTTTACGCCCGAAGTTACAAGAGGCAGAATCTACTATATAAAGTTAGATCTGAACCATTACCAGAGCCCCTTCTTGACTATGTGGATTGCGTACCAGAGACCCAAATTTAATTGGGGCGGAAGCTCACGGAGTTCGGACCCTACGTTAAGCTGTGAGCCTACATCTCATATAGCCTCTTTGCCAAACGGGACGCTAAACTCAAATCAAATGAAAACAATCCGAACTACAACTTGGGCTGTATCAAGAGGCAAGTTGTCTCACCCGGAATCGAATTCGGCACCACCAACATTAGCTATTTGGCCACGAAGACACTTGCTAGCTGATCTTCCATTATGAGCGGAGCTATAGGAGACATTGCCCCCCCCCCCCAGCTTTTTGACAAAAAGCAAAAATGCTATTTACAAGATCCTTCAATTCTGATTTGTATTAACCGTGCCCCCTCCCCAGCAGACAAAAGGTCTGCTCCCCCAGAAACCAATTCCTAACTCCGCCTATGTCTTCTATGTTAGTCTCTGTATTCTCCAACTTAAACGGTGTCAAGTTCCGGAGTGATTTGTAGGTCTCCGTGTTCATCTCTTCGCAATAAGGACGTGAAGCGAAAATCAATCGGTGAATCTAATCGATCGAGCTTTACTGCGTTGCCGGCTTTGTCTTCCAATTATCGTTCATCTTTCTCTGCTGCTGTTTCCGTTTTGAAATGACGTAACACCCCTTCATGATATTACTAATTAATTGATTAACGTAATGTTTTACTTGAAGCTAACTCATAGTTACTGAAGTCAAAAGTTCGTAAGAAATATCGGAAATCCCAAAGCAAAATATTCAAAAAGTAGAGGAAACTATGTTCCTGCTTTGCTTGTTTACAACAGTGCGTATCAACTAACATCTATAAAGCAATTCCAGTAGGAAATTATTTTCTCTTTAAAATGCCGTAAACTGATTTTAGATTTGCAGATGTTCTTTCGCTTCATTGTACTTGATTAATTTATTTCCATCATGTAGTGCGTATTAATTAAAGGAAAAATGTTCTCAGTATGCTCTTGAATTCATTGTTCATTAGTACGCAAGTATCTCTTTTCTTTTTTCTTTTTTTTTCCTTTTTAATAATAATTTGCAACTTTTTACTCAATACCAAGGGCTTTATTGCCCCCTGTCTTGGAAGTGAATAAGTAATACATCGACATTGCAGATGCTTTGTTCGTTTTTAGTGGTTTTCGAATGAGATCTTAATTTGCGTATGGGAGAACCAACAGCTGCTTGGCTGCATTAGTGCTAATTACTGCGTTGCTAATGGAAATCAAGTTTTTTTGCTGTTGTTATCACTTCCGAAATATGTTGAGTTACGATACTATTAGAGCAAATCTTTCATGCTAAAAAAATATTTTAAAAAACTATGGCTGTAGAATAGATGTTGTTTGTCATCGCTAACGGTGGCTCGGTAATAGAGCGCTTGCCTCTGGTGTATGGGGTTTTGGTTCGATTCCCAGCCAAGTAAGTTTGTAATGGACAACATTGTGTCTGTGAAAGCGGTTAGCGTACGCGCCTTTGGCGTGGGAGACCCGGGTTCGATTCCCGGCGGGAGCTCATGTGGTTCGGATTCCATGTTAATCAGTAGGTCCACGTCTCGTATAGCCTCGCTGCTGAAAGGGACGATAAACTAAAATCAATTCAACTCAACCTGTTTCCTCCCACATTCTCATTCCACCAGTACGCTCCACCACCATTCAGTTGCTTTAATCGCCGTCTCCTTTAGCCTAAAAGTCATAATTGTGGGACGTTATACTGAAATATTTCATTTCATTTTTCACTTTCTTTCTGTTACAAAAGCAATCTAGTTGTATATTTTTTTTCTGAAAATATAGGCGGAAGTGTATTACAGTTATTTATCGATAGAGACGAAACTTTTTCAAAACAATTTTGATATTTTGTAGCGTTATTTATCACAATTTTCGCATTTATGTCGCACTTATTTTGCTTTAATGTAGAGCAAGCTTCTTTTCCTTTTTTTTAATATGGAACTTTTACAGGATCTATACTTTTAGTAGTAAGATGTGTGTGTATATATAATACAAAAATGAGGATATCAGAGACGTCATTTAGGGGGGGCAGGAGGGGGCAATTGCCCCCCCCAAGAGTTTGAGGAATACATATACTGTAATAGATTGCCTACTAATATTCTAGTACAAAACGTGAAAGTCTTATGTCGGTGGTGGTCTTGCCCCCCCCCCCAAGCGAAGTCTGAAATGACTCCCCTGGAGGATATACTTTGATTAGGTACACATTCTAACTAATGTATTTACTGAAATATAAAAATTAATACAAAAATTTAAATACTTCCTCTAACATGATCCTTAGTTAAAGGTCAACATGCAGCTGGACATAACCAATTCTTTTAAGTTTGTTCTGCTATCAGTAACAATGATATTATACTTGGAAAAAAATCTCTCGGCATAAACATTCGAGACTGGCAACCGTATTAAATGTAACGAGCTAACAGCAAAACACCTGTGGTTAACTTTTAAACTGTTTAACAGTGATACAAGGTCAACTTCCTTATCTTCACTGTCGAGAACTTCAATAACCTTACTTTTAAATTCACGGTAAGCAACCAACAGATCATGATCATTTTCACCACTAAACACACTCTAGGGTCTAAACAACAGTTCAGTTTTCTTGATGCCTACATCTTTATGAAGTGAAACAGTTTCTGGATCAAATAGCTCACAGAGCTTTTTCGTAAATGCTACGTTTTTAAAGTTAAATAATATTATAAATGCGCTTTTTTAGCTGTCATTAGCAATCATTAACAAGAATTCCACTTTTTCGTTTTCATTCGTATTTATCGCAAGTAATGCCGAATTTCTCAAAAATTCGCGATAATATAAACGTGATTTCTGGCTCTGAAACGAAACGTTTGAGGTTTCCTGAAACGTACGGATTTTTTTTAACGTTTCGCACATATCGCATTAACGAAAAAGTTTCGTCTCTACTTGTCGGCTACAGAATAATATCCGTTTAAGACTAAATAGACGTACTGGCTTGTAGTATTGGAGCCCCCCAAAGCTTGGGGCCCCTTCAACATCAATTCTGGATGCGCGCCTGATTGAAAGTGAAAAAATTAAATGAAATTTTTGAGTTTTGCGTCCCACGGCTAAAGGAGACGGTGATGATGAGTAATGAATGAAATGGTGGAATGAAGAAAGTGGGAGGAAACGGGAGAACTCCGAGAAAACCCACGCACACGGTGTTTGTTCACCACAAAGTTCACTTGGCGGGGGCTGGGATCGAACCCGGGACCCCAAGCACCAGAGGTGAACGCTCTACCACTGAGCCACCGCAGCCCCTAGCGCACATCTATTATTAAGTTGGATATATGGTAGTCATGTCAGGTGCAAGATACAGTGTGTTTGAAAAAGAACTCCCTAGTTTTAATGTGTCCAAGAATCTGTACAAAATGACATACACTATTCGAGTTTGTGGTGTTTGATTCATCAACTCTCCAAGTTTGGCTGCCCTGCAGTTGGCAGGTCTGCTTGACCTTCAGACGGCAACAGTGCTGTTTTTTTCCTGTTTCCTCAGTTCAGTCCAGGCAGACGTGCAGTGCAGAGCAACTCAGCAACAATGTGTGCTCCGCAACAGAAGAGTCAGTTATAACAGTGCAGCGTAATTTTAGACGTCAGTATGGTGGTGAACCATCTACAGCAAAAACTATCCGTCATTGGCTAAAGTCTTTCAAGGAAACCGGTAGTGTTTTAAAAGCAAAATCACCAGGTAGATCGAGAACTTCTGAAGATGTTAAACAGATCCGTGTTTCTTGTGTTCGGAGCCCGAAGAAGTCATTGGCCAGACAAAGGTTATTGACCTTGAAATTTGAGATGGAAAAAGCGAGGAAGGGAGAAACAAGACGTACATCTGTAAAGGAAAACAGTATATGTAAAACCAACTTCAGTGCAGACGTAAAAATTCCGTTAACGAAGAAAATCAGAATATCTATCTTCAGGGAATATTGCTGACAAGGTTGATCACTGAAAGGACTATAAGGAAAATTCCATGGAGAGGACCGAGGCGCAGAAGGAAGATATTCACCAGTGTATGTTGCAGGCAGGGCCTGACTTAAGTTCCCAATTAGGTCGCGCCTAAAGGGGCCCCGTTAAAATGTAATATACTCTTGACCTGTTAAGTACAAACAACACATTGCAAGTTGGCTGGGAACCTAGATTCGATCAAAATCATCCCCAGTTGGACCCGCACCTTTTAAAGCCGGCTCTGATTGCAGAATCTCACTAAATCCCACGAAGCTTCTGTAGCAGTAGACGAGAGTGTCACGAACAACATGCCAATACATCCTAAAGGATCTTAACCTAAAGCCATACAAGGTCATGGTTGTATAGGGGTTGAAGTCCGAAGACCATGGTAGGCATGTACAGATTCCACATAACCTGCAAAAATTCGGTAGTAGTTTTCTCGATCTGAACTCTACTTCATGACGGACAAGTCATAGTTTCACTTCAGTGGCTATGTTAATTTGCAGAGAACGCGGTTTTAGTGCGAAACTTACGACAAATTTTCGTGCTTCCGCTGCATGACGTTAAGGTTTGAGTGTGATGCACTGTATCGGGAACGAGACTCATCCATTTTCCTCGGAGATGCATTACCGACATTTTTGTATCTTTCGTGGATAAACTGACGCTAAATAACAATGTTTCGCATACTTCTGCAGCACCTATAGCACACTCCTCCTTAATGGAAGCAGTGCACTCTGTATTCATTCCTGACAGAACTGTCTTGAAAGATGGCATCATAAGTCCCCTGATCTATTTAGCTGCGATTTTTATTTGTGAAGCAATCTGAACGGTAAAATGTACCAGAACAATCCACGTATTTTGCTAAACAAAGCGAGACCACAATCATGAGTACCGATTAACGGAGTGTCAAGTTATAGCAAGAAAAGTGAATGTGTCTGGGGTCACCTTGTCACAAAAACACGATGGAACAAAGTCAATATTAAATTTTGTGTCAAGCTAGGTAAAACATTAACAGAAACATTGGAAATGATGAAACAAGTCTGTGGTGATGAGTCCTTATCTCGTACACATGTATTCGAGTGGTGTACGCGATTCAGGGACGGTCGTGAGTCCTTGGAAGACGACTCAAGGCCAGGCAGACCGCAAAACAAAAATCGCGATGAGTTGGTGGAACAAGTCCGCGAAATAATAGTCCACGATGCGAATTCGACTGTGAGATGCGGAGGCCGAGAAATTAAATAAGACGAAAGACATGATTCACGAAATTTTGACAGTTTTTAAAGAAACGGAAATTCTGTGTTCGATTTGTTCCGCACATCTTAAAGGACGACCAAAAACTTGCTGGCGTTGAACATTGCAAGGACCTGATTAAAAGAGCCAGACGGAACAGAACATTCCTGCAATCGATTGTAACTGGTGGTGAGACTTGATGTTTTAAGTACGACCCGCAAACAAAACGCCAAAGTGTTACATGGAAGTCCAAGGTTCTCCGAAAGCGAAAAATTGCATTTTCAAAAGTCACGTGAGAAGACAAAGTTTATTTGTTTTTACGATTCCAAAGTATTATACTTCGGTAATTCCTTCCACAGAGTCAAACTGTTAATGGTGAATATTATCTGGATGTTATGGAGCGTTTGTGGAAGCGAAAAATTCGCGTAAGGCCCGAGTATCGAGCGCCAGGCAGTTGGTCTTTGTTGCACGACAATGCACCATATCACAGAACTGTCACAGTTCGTGATATTTTGGCTAAAAAACAAATCTGTTTCTTGAACATCCTCCGTATTCGCGTGATTTATCGCCATGTGATTATTTCCTATTCCCAAAATTAAAATTTGGTATGAAAGGAACAATTTATGACAATGTTACACACGTTCAGTCTTCCGTGACGAGGGTCATTGAGATGATTCCGAAAAAGGACATTAAAAACTGTATGTTAGCATTGGTTGAACGTGTCCAGCTCTGTATTGATGCGGAACGGATGTATTTTGAATAAAAAGAATAGTTGGTGAGATACCTAATTCGTTTTGTTTAATTTAAATAGTTTCGTTATTTTTCCGCTATACTATATATATGTATAGTTTAGTAATATATTAATATAAAACAGGCCCGCAACCAGCCACAGATGTTTGGGGGGCCACGAATATGTGTGTGGGGGGCATGGGCGGCGATTAGGGGGGGCAAGGGGGCAGTTGCCCCCCCCCCCCGCTTTTCTGAAATGACCTATTAATGTATATAGTTCCATTTTGAAATGTAAATTTTTTTGTATGTACAAGTTAGAAAAAATGTTCCATAGTCTCTATAATATTTGCCGTTGCGTGAGTACGTATTGGTTGTCTTCCCGTGGTTTTAAGAAAGCTACAGGAATTGCATTTTAATTGTCACGAATATGGTAAAAGAATTAATCTATTGGAGTGCAACATTTCGAGCATACTTTCATTTCTTCTTACAAGGGCTCAATGTAAGTCTAATATGAGTTAATCAGCCGCTTTGAAACTAATTGAGATAACATTAAAAAAAAAAAAAAAAACTTTCAGAAGTTATTCTTTAATTGCACAAAATTGACAGTTTGTAAAATGCCTTTTCTTCTTTCTAATAGTAAGGAATAGTTTGATTTGATTTGATTTGGAATATTTTGAGTTTAACATCCCGTTCAACAGCGAGGCTATAAGAGACGTAGATCTACTGATTAACGTGGAATCCGATGGGCTCCCGCCGCGAATCGAACCCGTATCTCTCACGCCAAAGGCGTGTACGCTAACCGCTTAGCTACAAAGGAGCTCAGTAAGAAATATTAATTAAAAAGAGAGTAATAAAAAAACAGCTTCAACCTTTTCCATTGTTTTGCAGTGGTGTGTTCAGGGGTGTACGAGAACGAACATGTTTCGAGATTTCTCTAAATGTCGTAGCATACGCTTGTAGTATTTACTTTCATTTTCTAAGAGTAATACATTTAATAGCATGTGTGGAACTAAAATTTAAGTTGTTCATTAATCCCCAGTTTCAATATAACTTCTTCAAAACAAGCCTCATTATTTATTACTATGATTAATATTATCCTTTGTATTTATTTATTTTGCAATTTGTTATTAAATAATGTGATCACATAATCTTCCAGACAATTTTAAGATGTTCATGAGCAAAGAATCAAATCTTACATCTTCGTTTAAGAATATAAAGGACTAGTACCTACTTGCGTTGCTCTTATCAATTTACTTAATAAAATTTGAAATACGATATACGGTATTTTAACTGAAAAATATAGTATCCTATTAGTTATACAACCTTTCGTCAAACAAAACGTTAGAAGCAACCAGGAAAACTAACATTGATATACAGATCATGTCTTGCCCCCCACTTTTAACGTCCAATCGCCGCCACTGGGGGGGGGGGGCAAGTCATTCTCTTACCAATAGCTAAATTGTGTTTTTTTGTATTAATAATAGCATTATGTGTTAAGGTCTGGAGGGGCCACGAAAAGGTTTGGGGGGCCAGGCTCCCCTAGCCCTCCTGTAGTTGCGGGCCTGATATAAACATAACTCGATTTATAGCTGTGATGACTCTCTTCTCCCTCTTTAAGTAGTCTAAAATAACGCTGCTAATTGCATTTTTTTAAGTTCTATATTTAATAATTAACGAGGAAAAGACAGCTAGAACACTTTCAAATATGACCATACGAACTTCTTCTTTATAATATAAGAGATCTGACTGAAGTAAAGTAACCTTTTAAGACTCGCTACCACAGGAAATCCGACTCCATTGTAAAAGAGAAAACTTCTGTTGGAGCAAGATTTTCTAGCTCGCTTTTCAAATAAATAACGAGTCATTTGTGGTCTAATCCACAGTGTGCATCGGGTAATGGTGGTGTTTAGTAATATTTTGTCCTGAGTTTCTCGGAGTTGTTCGTTTGGAAAGAGCAAAGAAAGAGGTTTTCTTCTGTTTCTGAGTTAAATTTATCACTCGTCTGCCTTCTTCTCCCTCAACTACTGTTGTGAATGTAATGTTATGACCGAAATGGGAAGAAGAAGAAAGCATTCGAAAGATTTTTTGTGAGGTACACGAAGGGTGTTGAATTGTGTGAAACAGCTGTTGGAAGTAGCAATAAATGGCCGTGACATAGTTTGGTGTAAAGATGTGTTTTAAAGAGAAAGAGTAGAGCTACTGTTGCTCTTGTTTTAAACAGGAAGCTTCAGAATTAGCAACTACGTTTTATAATCACATTGAAAAATGTTCTTAAAGAGTTTTGAGGTATTTTAAGTCTCTCTATACAGTTTTGTTACATTATATACAAAAGTTTGTTTCCATCTACGAAGTGTGTTCAAAAAGTATAGAACCTTATTTTTTCTCGCGTAAACGAATGAAACACAAGAGATTTTCTTCAGTGTGAATGTAGAAGGGACACACATGCGCAGTCATGATTTTTTTTTCGTCCTCAGAAAACGTCAGTCGCTCGTAGTTGGCTAACGAGTGAAAACATGTAGTGAGCGGTCGTCGTATTTTTTTTTCTTTTTTTGTACAATGACAGAAAAACTTGAGCATTGATATTGCATCAAATTTTGCCAAAAGCTTGGCGATACCTAAGCAGAAACCATTCAATCGGATCGGTACATTCAATTTTGAACGAGAATTTGGGCATGAGGAGAGTGTCCACGAAATTTGATTCACGCGTTCATCGCCAAACATAACATTCCTGTGTGTTGTCAGGTTCCCCACTTACCCAACTTGACTTCATGTGACTTCTGGTTATTTCCCAAGCTGTAAATGCCACTAAAAGAGACCCGATTTGAATCAAGAAAAGACATCATATGGAATGCGATGGCACGGTTGATCACCATTCCAAAAACAGCGTTCCAGAAGTGTTTGCAACAATGGCAGGAGTACTGGAATTAGTGTGTGTGCATTACCAAGGAAACTACTTTGAAGGGGGTTAGTGTTTCGGATTTCCAAATCAATAAATGTATTTTTGCCAATCAAAGGTTCGATAGTTTTTGAACACACCTCGTATATATCTTCTTGTGTTTTTTTTCTCTCTCTCTGATTGTGTATTTATCATCCGTCCCGTTGTGCGCTTTCATTTTATTTATTTTTACTCTTTACATTTTCGCTATCATTTTGCAAAAAAAAAAGAAAAGAAAAGAAAAGAAAAGAAAAGAAAAGAAAGAAAGAAAGAAAAGAAAATATTGGTTGCAGATAATTGTTCTTTTTTCATTATTAAGTTGTATGGATTACCAAAATACCTATATTTACGCTGTTACGCTAGTGCAGGGATGCAAATAAGCAAGAAAATGTTACTAGCCTGTGAAAAAAGCTACAAGCCCACATGCCACAATAGAAATCACTTACTTACCTTTAAAATAAATAATAGTGATATTAAAAACTCGCCCACACCGATGAGCACTCTCCCCGGGCGAGTGCTTATTTGTCTCCCTCTAGTGTGTGTTCGTCCGTTCACCTAGGACAGGTTTCTCAACCTGGGGGTTTCATGCAAGGGCGGATCCAGGCTGAATGTTTGGGGGATCGGTCGTTTGAAGTCAAATCAAGGTAAGAGTGTATTGTATATATATACATATATACTATTCTGGGGGCGATCACCTCGATCACACCCCCAGAATCCGCCCCTGGTTTCATGGGCGTCGCGAAGATAAGCGGAAGAAATAAATATAATTAAACGGAAAATATTTTTAAATATTACTAGCTGAACCTGCGCTCTCTACACAGCGCATCATTCGCATATGAGCATAAATCTCCTTATCATTCCTTGCAACATCTGTACATGTCCCATTACAGACACAAGTGAAAGACGTATTGATTAAAAAAAAAAAGCCAAGGGGTATCATAAAGGGGAGACTTTTTCGATTATTTTTTCTCAATATCTCGCACCATTTGCAAGATTTGAGCCTGCTTCCGATTGGAGTTTCTAATTCATGTATGACCAGTGTTTTCTTTCTTCTTGCATACAGTATGTAATAAGCAAATACATTACATATACAATTAATTATAATGTCAGTTATATATGGTGCTCATTGGGCAAAACACTCCCAAAAAATGTTCATCTTAGACTGGAGAAATGGTTATCTACATGGACAATCTACATGAAATTTGCAATCGATCAGTAAAAAGTCGTCTTTCTAGAGCCTGTAGTTTCCGAAATCTCATTGTCGAAAGGATTGGCCACAAACATATAACCGTAGTTTAAAAGAGCTCCAAAGATGGCAGCACAATTCATTTGCATTTATTTCGGAGAAGGCTTATTAAAGGCAAAGGCCTTTGAAGAATAATTTGAAAGGATAAACTTTGTGAAAAATATTTCTTTAAGTAATTTATTTAAAGGACACTCTTTTAAAAATATTTATCTTTGTTATAAACGTGAAATCACAAATAACCGTAAATCAAAGGTTATAAGTTAGAGCTCGTTAATTGGTAATCAGATTGTGAATTTTGTTCTGATAGGCTTATTCTTATTTTTATACATATTGTTAAGAACAACAAAAAATACATTTTCAACAGTTGTAGAGTTGTTTAAAAATCAATTTAAATGAAAGAGGTACGATATGAAACTAATGAGAACTGCATATTGAAATACCAGGAAGATACAAATGCAATAAACCCTAAATATTGAAGTAGAATTAAAATTGAAAGCTAATGAGATACTTGAGCATGGTGTGATTTCACTAGTACGGCAATGTCCGGTTCAATCTTCGTGATGCACATTAAGGGGTATCAAGACATTTTGAACTGATAAACTATTTCTTGTTTTTGTTTTAATGCTTACAACGAGAAAAAAGTTGCTTTGAACAGTTTTTAGTGATACTGAACATATACACAACAATGTGCCAAATTCACAACAGTATGACGTAATTCAAAGTTGCAGATTCTCGAAACTTAAAGTAATAACTTTTTTAACAACTTTCCAAGCTTTTTTTTAAACCAAAATTATACATCTCTATTTTTTATCATATGTTCCAAAATTAAGGGAGTTATAAAGTTTTAAAATTTTCAAATATCTTCCATTTTGAAACAGTATGACGGGATCGGATTCGGTATTTGTAATGTGAATGAACCGACCAAATTTGATTTTAATCCATTCGCTGTTAGGAAGGTTACTGTATCCACTTTATTCAAGCAATGGATTCTGCTATTATAGAAATAGATGGATATCGTGAGATCTGCGCAATAGGTATATTAAAAATCCTACACAAGCTTATTACAAACCAAAAATTATAAGGGAATCGCTGGCAAGAGGATGTGACAGAATGGAGGTCGTTATAGGAATTAGGTTAAGAACTATTTGTCTAGGAGACAAAAGAAGTCTCAAGAACTACTTGATTGATCATAATCAATTTTAGCCAGGATGTAGAGGATCGAGTTCGCTGATGGAGATGATCCATCCACCAGAAATGGTAGAAGCAGTGGCGGATCCAGGTCAGACTTTCGGTGGAGGCGGGGTTGTAATACTGCTACTTAAACTACTTTTAAGAGCTCCAAACTCTGGGTTGGATTTTATTTATATATAAAATAAGAAAGTTCTCTCTTGTTGGGGGGGGGGTGATCGCCCCGATTACCCCCTTGGATCCGCCCCTGGGTAAAAGTCAACCATCTTCTGTGTTAACATTGATCACAAAAGAACAAAAACGTTAATAGTAAGGAATGGTTTCCTCCAATCGATTAAGCGTCGCAAGAATGCATTTCGTCTCTATTCTTAAGTTTCTACTAAGATTAAACTGATAAAAATGTACTACAACTTACTGTTTCGATCACCTTCATATAGCAGAAACGGTTCGAGACAGCGGAAAGTGTTCTTCTGGAATCGTTTTAGCGTTCTAGGAATGGGTGCTGTATTCTCTGTTAACCCTTTATTGAAATCGGAAGTAGAAAAATCAGCCACTTCCGGTTTTAACATTGATCGCTATAGAGTAGAAACGGTAATTGGTAGTAAGAAGCTGTATTCTGCAATCAGTTAAGCGTCCCACACATACAGTATATTCCATCTACACTCTAAGTTTCAAGTGGGCCTAAATTAATGGATTCTTACATTGATTTGGCAATATTTGTAAAACATATATGCCTTTCGCGAACGTGTACTACAATCTTTATCAGCCAGTATCAAGATTATAAAAAAATATCTCCTTTATTCTGATGTGAACAGTAGTATATCCGCGTCTTTGCTTCGAATTTTATATTTAGGCCTATATATTGGTATAAGTGTTGTTGGGATTGATTATTTTCATCAGCTGAATTGCAAAGTATTTCTGAAATTCAACGTCAAAAATTGATTAACAAACTTCCAGTGAGTGTTTTTCCTGTGTAACAAATTACTGTTCGTTCCGCACTTTCGCTCATCTTGCGACTTTACAAGTGATAAATGAATTTCGTTTCTCCGTTGCCTATTGACTGCGTCCAATATGCGGTGAATGCGCGTAGGCTTCTTTCTCCATATCCCCTCTGCCTTCCTCTTTCTCTGATTGGCTGTCTTACACTGCGATCAATTAGCGGCCGGGAGGCTTGTAATTAACCCGTTAAAAATTTTAACGATCACATTAATCAATTACATATTTTGTTATTTTTAAACTTAATAAATTAACTTTTGCAGGGCTTAATTCCTAATTGATAATCGTTAAAGAAGTTCGTAACTATCAAAAAATTAGTAGTTACTTTTCTCGAAAACCATGTGAAATGGATCAACTTCGAGATCTAGAAAACTATGGATTCGACTTTAATATCTGTCATTTCCATTTTTATATCACCACTAGCTGAACCTGTGCTATATACTCAGCGTATCGTTCTGTTATGACTATGAATCTCCTTCCCACTGTGCATGTCTCATTACTCACATAATTAAAGGATAGAAGACTCACAAAGGAAGTGAATTGCTATGTATAGATGTTGGAGTGAGTTTGTAGCAAATATGTAGAAGTAACACGATATCAAGTGAAAATATTTCTTCTAGTAAATCCATATTCGTCCGAGTACGCCTCATTGCGTCTCTTGAGGCCATAGAAGTTGCCAGCATGGAATAGGTTTTGTCATTCAGATTGTCACCCCTCCCACTCCCCCTAGGTATGTCAGGGGGTCTTACCCCCACAGTACT
This sequence comes from Thermobia domestica, assembly GCF_964235325.1. NCBI lineage: Eukaryota > Metazoa > Arthropoda > Insecta > Zygentoma > Lepismatidae > Thermobia > Thermobia domestica. Next base: position 27,999,890 of record NC_137463.1, on the reverse strand, counting down.
GTTTCCCAGACTGTAAATAGTATATGTACCGAGAAGATTAAAATTGCCTCACGCGTTTCATGCTGGAACACATATACATACGTGCATACATTCATACATTCTTATATACATATATAAATAAATAGGTTGGAGATGTTAAATTCGGTAGGGCTGTATAAACACTTAATTAAAGATAAAAGAAAGTGGTGTTTCAACATTTTCGAATATTTCAGTTCTAAAGGGGAAAGGGGTTAATGTCTTTAATAAAGGTGCAGTGGCTCAGTGGTAGGGCGTTCACCTCTAGTGCATGGGATCCCTGGTTCGATCCCAGCTCGTTTCAAGTGAACTTTATGGTGGACAAATACCGTGTGCGTGGGTTTCCTCGGGGCTCTCTCGTTTCCTCCCACTTTCTTCATTCCACCATTTCATTCATTTCTCATCATCACCGTCTCCTTTAGCCTACCTGGCATAACCGTGGGACGTAAAACTCAAAATTTCATTTCATTTCATGTCTTTAAAATTTGCATTTCTGATTTTAGTTTCAATAAGTGTTATTCTTTCCTTGAGAAGGACGGGCGTTTGTAGGAGTAACATCATACAACAGATTCGTCTGAACAGTATTTTGTTATTCGTGTTGATGGATATGCAAAACGGAGTCGCTGGCAACATCTTCCTAAGTTAGATAGTGTATTAATAATGAATTAATTTCAGTCAAATATTATTCCTGGTAGCAATCGTGTTCGTAAATCCGTCGTAATATGCTGTGAAGAGGATTACTACAAAATTAATTACTGTGTCAACGTATGATCGACCAATCCTGACGTCATCTGTAATTACGGTCCGTAATTTGTCATTTAATCCTCTGCCTACTATTTTGCGTGGGTGGTGGATCATTTTCAGTAATATCCTTAAAGTTGTATGTGGGCTGTTTTCTTTAGATTCTCTCCCACTACATCAATTAGAAATTCCACCATAATGTGTCAAATTTCGAGCATATTTTCAAAGCAAACAATGCTGCTAATATCTACAGTTAGAATGCGCGTTAGAATGGTGCGTAAAGAAAAAAAAACATATAACAGAAGAAAGAATAGTTACCTTTCCTCCTTCTCCCTGTGGTATGCATGCGTTTGTTCTTGTCTAATGCCCACAGGTACATACGCACAATCGTTTTGGACTTTATAGAAAAGAAGAACCCTCTCCTCATACATCTGTTCACTGCTTTAAAGATTTCTCCTGCGTAGCGTAGTCGCTAACTCTCTCGCCTCCAGTGCGAGCACTTTCGGGTGCGATTTCCGGTGAGACATTTGGTCGAAAAGGTGTAAAAGTTTTTTATTTTTATTTTTTTCTGGCCAGACACCCTGAGTAAGTTTCTCTTGGGTTTTTCTCATTCACACTAGGCAAATAAATGCTGGGATAGTGCTTCACATACGGGTCCAAGGTCGCTTCGTCCCCCACTCTTTCTTTTTTCTTCCTATCCCTAAATAGTGTGCTTGCCGAGAAACATCATCCTTCATATGTGACGGTCTTAAGCCCATAGATTCCGGTATTGCTTACAAATTTTTTGCACAGAAAAAACGGTTCTTTTCTTTCTTTTTTCCCCTTCTTACTTTTCTTGAATTGTTTTCCATGGTCTATCACATCTTGGTCCTTATACGTAGGCCGTATTTATGTAAGAGACTCAAGAGTCTAGGCTCTGGACCTCGTATTATATATATATCGAGATTGAAATATAGTATACAGGAAAAAAAAAAAAAAAAAAAAAAAAACACTGTCCTCGAGAGAGGAATTTACGAAGTATCTATACTGAACATAATGTTCTTAGCTCAACGCGACGAAGTTGTTGCCACGCTACTGCTGTTGGAAGGAGCTGAGTGTGTTGTTTATTGGCTACCAGCTTAATCTTGCATTTGGTTCCGTACGCCTAACCAGCTGTTGGTGGCTTAAAACTAGAAAGACCGGAACCCCTTCGAACTTTTGCTTTAACTAGCGAACAATAAATTCTTATGTTCTATAATTTTTTGACGTTTCATGAATTAACAGTGTGATGTGAACATTTTGTATTTACTGTTTGAAAAATTGTACTCTATTTCTTCAAAACATAATTCTGTTAGTATGGAAACATTTTTTTTTTTTTTTTTTTTTGCTAGAATTCTCAGTCTCCTCATCCTATCAGTCTCAGCATTCGTGATCGTCATTTTTTCTCTTGTGAAACAAGATCCCGTTTGTGACTTTTTATTTAAAAAATATAGTGTTCTACAACTACAGGAAGGCGCTGATGATGAGATATATGACACCGAGTGGGAAGAAACGGGGAACCCCGAGAAAAGTTATGCACAGGGTTTGTCCACGAGTATTGCAAGATATGAGGAAAACTCTGATGATAATGATTCGTTATCGGATGGTAAAGTTATCCACGATGAAAGCTTTGTACCCATGAAGATAGCAGGGCCGTGGTGGCTTAGTGGTAGAGCACTCACCTTGGGTGCCTGGGGTCCTTGGTTCGATCCCAGCTCCCGCCAAGTGACCTTTGTGGTGGATAAACACCGTGTGTTTGGCTTTTCTCGGAGTTTTCCCGTTTCCTCCCACTTTCTTCGTTCCACCATTTCATTCATTTCTCATCATCACCGTGTCTTTTAAGCCAACCAAGGAATACAAAACCGCCGGGAGACACCTAATCAGAGGTCATGAACCTCTGTGGTGACGTCATCAAAATGGCCACTGTATCGAGAGATATAGGTCCGTTTAATAACTATATCCCCATTACCAATCATGATATGTGATGTTTTAGTACACAATTTAAAATATTTCGAATTAAGCTATAAAAAAAAGTAACTTTTTTTTGTAACAGGAACTGTTAAGAAGTTACAGCGGCGAAAGTTTGAAAATGGATGGTATGATGATTTACACTTCAGAGAAAGGCTCTCTAAAACGATTTTAACGACAGTTTTTGCTACATTTCAGCAACATATTTTAAAGGATGAGACCCTGCTCAACACTAATCCTAATGTTTCCAAGTCGTTTCTTTCTTCATTATGGCCAAAATCCCAGATTGCAGCCAAAATGTCTGCTGCATAAATTTGTTTTTGAAAATAGCTACAAAAATTTCCGTATGATATATTATTTATTAGGTTTACGGGTCGTGAAATCCATTTATGATCTCCTCATTACAATCCTACCACCGAAAGTGGCACAAAAAAACCGTAAAAACCAAGATGGTGATTAAATTCCACGAGAAATAAAAGTGCAGCTTATTAGAGTGTGATTCATCGTTTCCCATGTTTTCAGGGTGAAGGAGCTCATTATGGTTGCTTAAGTTCAGATTCTGACACCAGAGTCTACAAAAACTCAAAATAACTCCCCCAAAATACTCTATTTATGAAAAAAAATTGCAATGAAAAGCAATAATAATGCAACTTTCTTCTGAGATACATCAGTAATGCTGTATATCATTCTTCCATAACACAGGGGTGGATTCGCCCGCAGCCCGAATTCCAATAGTTTTCCCGTAAATTACGGGTAGAATTTTGTAATGTTTTCATATACCGTATTTTACGGGCTATAAGATGCTACGCACTATAAGACACCTTTATTTTTAAGCAATTTTAAAAACATTTTTCCCATTTTTATTATTAGATTGCAAGTTTGTCGACTACCAGATTGGTTAGTTCCGTCGTCACATGTTAGAGGCGCTACAGTTCGCCTTGTTTCCACTTTTTCGCAGAGCTTACGAAAGTTACGACCTGTATATTTTAGTCTGTGGTTCTGGGTTTGTGGACAGCTTTTGTGAACCGGCAATGTGTCGCGGCATTGAACCTCCGGCTTCCATAGGCCATAGAGAGAGGTTCTGGGTTTGTGATAGCGGGGCGGGAGGGAGACAGTGTTAGCAAGATTGTGAATCACCGCAACTCATGTTCGTCTCATCAGTGCAGTGCTGCTGCTAGTTTAATCCAGTGTTGCCAGATAGTGATAGGTTTCCCGCGGCATCGAATATAGGCCATTTTTAAGACTGGCGAGAATTTTAAATCAAACACTGGGCTTTTTTATATTAATGCCGAGTATAAGACGCACTGAATTTTGGAGGAAATTTTTCGAAGAAAAAAATGCGTCTTATAGTCCGTAAAATACGGTATCTTTTCAAAGAATTAAATTAAGTTACTTGAACGGTCATCTAACATTTTTTTTGTCAGACTATTGGTTTAGGAGTTATTGCAAGAGCAATTTGAAAGATGATTGTGTTTTGATGTCTATATTAAGCCTCACAGCTATAAGCAAAGTACAATTTAAGTTAGATTTTACGTATCTTTGATTTTCATAATATAAGGTCTTCTAACTTGTCCATAGCACGAAACGGCAATGCTTGACGACCGGTTCCGGAAGTTAGCCTTACTTAACCACTGGTTTTGCACATTCGGATTTCGGGAAAACACCCACTTCCTGTCGTATGTAACAATTCGTTTCAGAAAGCGCACATCACCCAGATTGTGCAGCAGTTGTCGACACACATCCACTGTCCTCTGAACCTGAGCTGGGGCCAATTCATATGGTACAAATTCACCGGCTCCTGATGGCTTTGCCGAGTTCGTGAAGGTGAGTCACTACAATGAGATGCCGAGGTGGTTTGGCAATCATCATGTGCTAGTGGATAGCTTTTATTCAGTGGCGTGTCGTGGTTACCTTGGAGCTGATCTTCAGCCAGTGTTGCCAATTTGGGGGAAAAATCATTAAATCTAAGGGATTCGCATTCCAGGATAGCGACAAAAAATAATTTTTCCGATTAGCGACTTTTTTGATGATTTTGGAATGACGATTTGGCGACTTATTTACAAATGTAGCGACTTTTGCACTGCGAACAACTTATCATAAAATAAGTACTATTAGCTCGAATCAGTTCAGATATATGTTTATTTTCCTTTTGCTTATTTGAATCAGTGGAGATGTTGACGAGCTGGGAAAATACATAACATTTATCTCTATATTCCTGGTTTGATTCCTGTTATTTCTTACCTTCTCACGGGGACCAACTCCAGCTTTTAATGTTCTTTAGTTTACAGAACTTCCCTTTAGAGGCACAAATAATACATTAACGATACCAAACAGATTATCTGTAGAAGCGTGAGTAGAAGTGAAGTAAGATTTTTCCTAGACCTTTGAATTTTGTTCGTTTTTCTAAACTTATTTTTGATTTCGTTGAAGCAAAATTGATCACAGACTTATATATATTTAAAGTGAAATTATTGTTAGTTCAGGGGTGTAGCCAGCAGTTTTATGTAGGAGGGGCCCGTCGTTTTTTAGGGGGGGCCAGCTACAATGTACAAAGCCAAAGAAATTCTGTTGCAGCTAGTGCTCTTGAGGCCTGGAAAAAACGGAAAATTTTAGTTTCCTTCCGGAAAACTAAAAAGCTGGTTTTTAGATTATTATTATTATTATTATTATTATTATTATTATTATTATTATTATTATTATTATTATTATTATTATTCGTTTTTTCTTCATAAATAGTGTTGTAAATAAAAAAAACGTTCGTATTTTTTCAGAAATGTTCGTTTTTTTTAGAAAAAAAACTGCCCCTCGTTTTTTCTAAATTTCGTTTCTTTTCAAATAGTCATTTGTAATGTATCTTACGTCATTTACGTCTGAAGTATTATTATGTAGGTGTAATTACCATAAAATGCAACATAAACACTATATACTGATACGGTACACAGTGGTGCCCACCCTCCCCTTATGTCCATGACGCGCGCCCCCAATTGTCTATTCGTAGGTGTTCTTCCATGAAATATTTTCTTTTCGATTAATTTTTACACTCCCTCAAACACATTTATACAGATTTTTACCCCCCCCCAAATATTTCAATGACGCACTTTGCGTCATAGCCCCCCCTTGTGGGCACCCCTGCGGTACAAATATTTTACAGTTTATATGAGTAGCGTACCTACTAATAATCCGGGTTTCTTTAGTGTTTCACCAATATCAACCAAGAAACAAAAGTATATATATATATTTTTTTTTCGTGAAAGTAGGCCTTTAATAAGTACGAAAATAATATCACGAACAGTATAAAATGCAAATTAACTTGTCTGAAGGTAAAAACTAATGCTAATTTGCCTACTAATATTTTTCTAAATACAGTATAACCTCGTTAACACGAACTCGCTTAAGCCGAACACTCGGTTAGGACGAACAAAATTTCGGTCCCGGCATCGCTGTACGTTATCTTATAGGAAGTTTTATCGGTTAACACGAATTTCGGTTAGCACGAAATACGAACTAATTTTAAGTCCCTTGAGTCAGTAAAGGTTTTCGTTTAACACGAACTTTCAATCCTTTGTTGTTTTTTTTAGATCATTTTTATTTCAGATTTTTTTTCAGATCAGTTATGTCATACAGTATTTATACAGACGAAAATTGCCTTGTAAATAAGAGAAAAACAAGAAACGGGTATCTTTCCTCTCTTATGAGATGTTGATTCTGTCCTCCCTCCAGCGCTGAACATGCAGGTGCTTGGCAGACGAGCTGGTGACAGCTCGAGACAAAACATCTTCTCTCCTCTGTAACTTCAAACTGGTGACAGCAGTCATAAATACCTTTCCGTTACTAGCGGTACCCAACCTGTTAGCGGAGTTATCAATTTTATAACTTGACCTGGATTTTCTGCGTGGAAACTTCGAAAATAGAATAATAAACTTACTGTAGTGTTTTCACTTTTCAGAGGATGATACCGAGACCGAAACTAGTCTCGATCTCGATCTTAACTCGAATTTGAGTCCGAGCCTGCTTTTCGAAATCGAGACGAACCTGAAATTCAGTCTCGTCTCGATACAATTCTGTGGATGGTATCAAGACGGAGAATAATCTTGGTCTCGTCTCGAATTTGGAGACAGTCTCGTCTCTCTACTCAGTCTCGTCTCGTCTCGATACCATCTCTGGTGTTTTCTATGACATACATAATATACTGTAGTGGTATGTATAGTCTGTATACTGTAGTGCGTATGTATGGAGAAAATATATTCGAATAATAAAATTTGGGTCCCCGGTTAACACGAATTTTTCTAACACGAACTCCTGATTTTTCAGGCCCTTGGAATTCGTGTTAACGAGGGCTTACTGTATATATAAATAATTTGTCGACTAGATATATAGTATGAATTGCCGGCTCTACCGTATGTGGAACACGTGCATTTGCACGGGGCTGCAATATCTGTCATAAGTATTTTATTTAAATTAAATATTTATTGTTGGAAACAGACTTCATGATCATGGTAGTTAACTTTACTAAGCTGACCTTCTATTTGAATACTACATTCATAAATTATGTTTAAGTCGCATTAGTTTAAGTCACATGGTCAGAGCTAAAGCAATGGTAAAATAAATCCGAGAATAAATTGCTTGGTTGTTGTCAAATACAAGAAATCAATTCTCGAACGTCTGTCCCCTTTGGTTAGTTATCAGAGTTCTGATATGAAAGCTTCTCTTGTCTTTGTCGCAAATAAGATCGTCATTGAAGGTAGAAACAACTTTTAAAAAATAACAGATGTAGATGAAAAATCAAGAAATAAAGATAAAAGAGCTAGTTGTGCTTGAATTGCAAACTGATATGTTGAGATTGAAACTCGATATTGAATTCTATAAGAAGGATTACCATCTTTCCTTACAGAGTGTGTTTGCTTTACCTTTCATTAACATAATAGATTATTATTTAAAGAAAAAAAAAAGACACAACGAGATTGTAGTAAGTATTTAAGTCTTTCTGAGTGCGAGTGTATTTTCCCTCCCCTTTGTTGTTCATGCTGGAGTTGCATCCTTAAAATCATGACTTTTAAGATTTGTTCTTTCTGGAGAAAGAGGGAGGCGGCAAATTACGTCATTGCACGGGCGACAAATTGCCTAGGGCCGACCCTAATGATATGTACACTCATGTTCAAAATGACTTTCGCATATTTATAACTGTCTTCTTGTAAGAATATAATTTGATAATGATTCTGCAGGGTACTTTTAATACTCATGCTATGTGTATAATCGAAAAATGTATATTTGTGTTAAATTTCAAAGGAAAAGATTTATAAATACGAAAATGGGAAAGAGTAAAACAAAATGTTGCTAAATGGACAAGAAAGTTTTACTTTCGTTTTATTGTTCTTATTTACTACTCTTTTGACATGAAATTTGCCACATACATGTCTTTGCCGATTATACACATACTAACATTATAAGAAATACCAGGCAGATTCGTTATCAAATTATATTCCTACAACAACATATTTATACACATGCGACAATCATTTTGGACATGAGTGTACATACAAGACATGAATATAGGATGACATAATTTGAAGTGATGCAGGGTGTTTCAAAATGAATATTAGGGTTTTGAAACTTTGTAGTATCTATTACAATTAACTTACAATTATAAATATTATATCAAATGAAAGAGCAACTCAAACAGTTTTGTACGCACGCATGCACATGCATTGTTTTCTCTGTCTGCTGTTAGAAAGAGCAAGTAGTAAAGATGGAGACTAGAGACCAGAAACCTTATTGTGTTTTAATTTTGCAAAGACTGAATCTGTAGTTACAATGCAACCGTCTGTGTGAATTGAATGTTTCGTGCCATATGGCGGAAAGTTTATGGGCCTTTCTCACCTATCGACTCGATGTGTGCCGTGTAACGAATGAAGCTCATATCGAACACTTGTAGCAAAAACTGTTTGAGGTGTTCTTTTACTTGATGTATTGTTTATAATTGCACATAAAATGTAATAAGTGCTACGAAGACTTAAAGCCCCGATATTCATTTTGAAACACCCTGCATTTCTCAGCAACAGTATTGGAACTAAGAAGTAAAAAGGAGAGAAAATTTTCCTTATAAAATGATCGTTTACAACAGCGATATTATTATTAGTCAAGACTATAACTACTACAACAACACGAGTTACTAGTCAAAAAAATGTAATCAAATCTACAATAACCCTTTCGGACCCAGGTGGCCAAAGTGCCACATACGGGTGTGTCACTTTTTTAATCCGCTCCTGTATGGATACTAATCAAAATATCGGGATTTTTTTTTTTTTTGACAAATATGGTTGGACCATAGTTTATCATATTAGTTTCTTTTTCTTCTGTGTGTCGAATTTCCTTCTCAAATTTCACCCCAGCCAAAAATTCGAGAATTTTCTAATTTCCAATTTTCTTTATTATTCTTATCTGTAGCTTTATTCTTTGGAGAGAGACCTTCTTAAGACTTGTCAGGTAGATCCGTCGGATAGATACCTAATTGTTGACAGCAATTGAACTGGCCTGCGCGCAGTGTTGCCAACTATGTAAATTAAAATTTCCTTAAATTTGGGCAAAAAATTCGAATTTTTTTGTTATAAACCCGTACCTATACGTCCGAGTGCAAGTCAACTTAGTCAGTCGAACATTTGTTCTTACTGAACAAACACATGTACATATCGTTACAGTGGGGTACTTAGGGAGCGCACGAAAAATTCGGATTTAGGTTCTAACTCTTGATTTTCCACTACTTTTCTGTTTATCGAAATATATTTTTAGTAATTAAAAGCTTTGTTCCTTAAATATCGCCATGATACTTGTAGGATATATTAGTAATGTACCAGTGTTTAAGATAGTTTTCCTCTGTCTGGTAGCAGTGTCGCCAGCTACAGAAAATTTTAATTCCAGATATTAGGGGAAAATTTTGGGAAAATTACGTGTTTTGTCTATTATTTCCCTCTTGTTGGCTACATCGGAACAAACGTGCCAGTATCTGAAAGTCTTGTCTTTGCTCTTCACAACGCACTATAGAAAGTCTCAATAGGATAGTTAGAGGAAGTACAGTTGAGGTTTACAGTAGACCTTGTTCTCTAAGGGGAAAGATAATGTGATTTTTTTTTAGGTAGAATGAAATATTTTTAATGACCTGCTTACTTTATTAGATATCGTCACAATACTTGTAGGATATATTAGAGGGATACCAAAGCTTATTTTAAGATAGTTCGTGTGTGTCTGCTAGCACTGTTGCCAACTACAGAAAATTTTAATTTCTGATTGTAGGGGGAAATTTTGAAAAAAATCCCTTTTTGTCTCTATTATTTCGCTCTTAATGGCTACATTCGAACAAACGTACCACTAACTGAAAGCCTCGTTCTTGTCCTACACAGCGCACCATAAAGAGTTTAGGTATAATAATTAGGGGAAGTACAGTTGATGCTTATAATAAACCATGTTCTGTAAATGGTAGGAACATTGTGAATTTCTGAGGTAGAATGAATTTTTTTTTTTAATTTCATGCTTACTTTGTTAGATATCGTCATGATAGTTGTAGGATATACTCTTGGGTTACGAAGGTTTACTTTCAGATAGTTTACGTCTGTTTGATGGCAGTGTTTCCAGCCAAAACAATTAATTCTCGATTTTAGGTTAAAAATTTGGCAAATTTCTCTTTTCTCCTCTATTATTTCCCCTCTAGCTCGCTACGTTGGAACAAATGTACCACTACCTAAAAGCCTTCTCTTTAGCCTAAAGAACGCACCATAAAAAGTTTCAATAGGATAATTAGAGAAGCTGTAGCCCCGGCATATCTGTTGATTTTTGCTTCCGAGGCGTAAAAAGTGTCAAAATTTCATGTGTATGGAAACAGAGAATTTTTTCTTTCTCTCTTTGAATGGAAGCCAGCGATTTCAGGTTTTCACTGTACCTTGTCAACACACCAAAGAACTTTTTAGGTGACTTGGACCAATATGGCAACAATGGTGCTAGATACAAAAAAAATATCTTGAGATTCGGTTAGGGAATTTTTTGTAAATTTTCACCTCTACATTTCCCTCAGTAATTTCCCACCCGCTGGCAACAGTGCAATGTAACTTACACCAAAAAATAGCCACATTCCTTTTCTAGAAAACAAGGTCTTAACCATATCAATCGGGTAAATGGTTTTTGAGCAATAAGTCACTAACTTAAAATGTAGGAAAACGCCAAAACTGACCTGGGTCCGAAAGGAATAATCACACGATTTTGCTCGTATAGGTACAAAGAAACAAACGATTTGTAAGTTACGAGTGCTTCGACTCAAGTTCTATTGATTATTTTAATAATCTTCAACATAAATCAATAAATAATAGTTGCCAGAAAAAAACAGACATTTGAAAAAAAACATGAAAAAGAACGATGTTTTTTATTGAAAAAAAACTTCACAGAAAAAAAACCGTTTTTTTACAACACTATTCATAAATTATATTCCAAGTAGTTTTTATTATGTTTAACCAATAACTACAGTCCCCGCCAAACGTTACACCTTTCTGCATAACTATTTTAGTTTAAGCCCTTGTATCTTCATAAGAGTGATTTTCTTTGAAATTTCACTTAACTTTAAAATTTCCTGACAAAAATATTTATTTATTATTCGTCACTAAAAAAGAAACATAATTTTATTAAAAGCTATATCTCATTTACTGTTTTAGGGGCACTCCACACATTTCGTAACGCATGGTGTCTAGTGCATCTAGGAATCCCTACTGTATGATTCAATTTATATAGGCTATAGTTCACAACTTTCCAAAATAATGGATATATATATATATATATATATATATATATATATATATATATATATAATGAAAATGACTACATTTGTAAGTTAACTCTTGAACCACCCGACCGATCACGATCAAATTTTGAACATAGATAAGTTTCGGGCATCGAATCCTCGAATTAATGTTGAATTCATTGTTTTCGGGGTGGCTGATATGAACAATGACACTTCTGATGCCATTTAAATCAAATTTTAGTCCCCATTAGTACTCCTAAGCGGGATGTGATGTAAAAATAATTGAAAATTACCGATTAATTGGAATCCAAACTGAAAAACCGAATAGCGTGGTTTTCACCTAATTTTCCATCTGATATAAATGTTTTTTTAAACATTAGTTACAGCATACAAAAAAGGTAATGCCGGCCTACTTACAAATCAGTTTAGTACCATTGTTGTATGGTAGTATTTATAGTACCTTGTTAAAACATTTGTTTTCAAACTGTCAAATATAAATCGCAGTAAATTGTGTAATCTGCTGTGAAAAGAAAATGTATACCATACTATTTTCCGATCGGTGTAAGGAAGAGATACCATACTATTTTTCGATTGGTATGGTAAAATAGTATTTTTCCATACTATTTTACAGTAAATTATTAATTATATGTAAACTTTGTTATTTTTAAGTGACTGAAACGAGGTGATCTTACGATGATGTTTAAAGGTTGGTCATTTGGGGGGGCCAGGAACTCATTTGGGGGGCCGGGCCCCGATGGCCCCCCCCCCCTTGGCTACACCCCTGTGTTAGTTATATATATATGAGCAGGGTCGGATCTAGGATTTTCTGAGAGGGAGTGCACCAATAACTACCAGTACATTTGAATTCAGTTGGAATTTTTTCAATGCCTTTAGGCATCTGTAGTGTGGGTGAGGAAATGCCCTGGAAATGCTAAGTGTCTGTTCTCGGTAAATCCTTTTCTTTCAACTTTGCAAAACTTTGCAATTTTGCAAAACTTCTCTTTGTTTTAAGCCCAAACGGAAACATGGCAGCAGAAATTTTCGGAAAGTGTTGCTATTTTCACTGCTACCTTCTCCCTTTAGGTAGTGTATATTTACAGCAAAGGTGTGTGTGCACGTGCACCTTTGCATCCCCTAAATCCAGTCCTGATACGAGTCTTTCTTATACGTTCTTTAAGCGTATATAGTACTATAGCTTGAATTGATCACATGTCTTACACACACACACACACACACACACACACACACACATATATATATATATATATATATATATATATATATATATATATATATATATATATATATATATATATATATATATAATATGAAAAAGGCAAAACTCCACGAAAAAAAATTAGCGACTTTTCACCCAAAATTGGAGTCATTTAATCTATTTGGTGACTTTTTATATCAACTTTTTGGCAACACTGTCTTCAGCCTTTATACAGCCAGCAAGAACTATCTGGAACAAACGAGTTGCTATGCTGTGGTTCACTGCACTTTCCCCTTCCGCGTGACAAATGTTATGGCTTTAGTGCCACAGCGTTATGCCCGCATTCGAACTCAGAAAGTAACAAAAGTTTACGTATCAGAGGTTGTTGAGAACTCGTTGTTACTGCCACTGAAAAGTGACTGAAGATACTAGAGCGTTGGCGCCTGTGTTAAGTAGTCCTCTTGTCACACTACCTCTTTGACTAGTTTGATCTTGTACTTACGGTCGATCACAGCGTATACACGCACCTGCTCTTTGATTGGTGGAAATATTGCAAGACTTACGCCTCATTCTTATACATATATGCAATATACATGTTCATTTCTCGTCAGAACTGATTGATATTGTTCATGATCTAACCGATGACGAGCAAGCAAGGAAGTACTTCCAGAAGAATATCGGATGGGTTCCCTTTCTTTTTCCGTTACAGTCAGTCCTCCCCGCTCGTTTATTTTTGGTTCACATGGTTCCGATTCCTGGTGGAAGAGCACAGAAAGTTTCGCAATGATTCACTTTATTACCCTTCCCCTTTAGCCTAAAGAGCATAACTGTGAGACGTTAAGGGGCATCGGTGGCTCACTGGTAGAGCGTTCTCCTCTCTTGGTTCGATCCCAGCTCGCGGTAAGTGAGCTTTGTGGTGGACAAGCACCGTGTGCGTGGGCTTTCTCTGGGTTCTTCCGTTTCCTCCCACTTTCTTCATTCCACAATTTCATTCATTTTTCATCATCATGTCTCTTTTAGCCTAGCCGGCATAATCGTGGGACGCAAAATTCAAAGATTTCATTTCATTTTTAAAAGGCGTTAAAAAAAACATTTTTTTTCGTTAGCCCACACATATCACTCTAACGTCCTTTAAAGATCTACAAAATTCAAGACGTATTCACAAGAACGGGAAGAACAACTAATGACAGGCCAAATGACAATGTTAAATAATAAACTCGTAATACCGCAGTGTTGCCATACCAAAAAGAAACGTACGAACTTATGCGTCAACCTAATATGTTCTTTCGATGGGCTTTTATTATTTTTCTTTTTTAAGTGACTTAAAAACCTGTTTCCGTGAACATATATAAAATGATATTTCTAAATGGCTTTTGAAAGCAAACAAAAGTAACTAAGAGAAATAAATTAAGTTTTATGTGTGTTCTGAATCAATTAGGTTTACAATGTAACAATTGTCGGTGACTCCTTCGGGAATCGATTCTAACTTTGTGTCAGTTGACAGCAGAATAATTGGATTGTAGCCAACCTTTTAAGCTCTTCAATATAACATTAAAAACAACTTTTAATAAAACTTTTGTTTCCTTGTCAGTATTGCTTTCAGATATTTTTTCCACACAACAGGAAAGTTACCACAAAAAATAATATTTAAAAAAAGAAGCAGAAATAACGTTTTATACCAAACTTTTTTCTTTATCGAATAAAAGCGACACGAATACGCTGGTACTGTTATCTGCAAAGAACAGTCCTTTGCGAATCTTCCTCCTCCTGCCTTCTCATCCCCTTGTCAAAAATCATTTTTTTAATGATCTTCCGATCACTATTAAATTTTGCGAAAGAATAGTTGTTAACCCCTTTTCTTCGGAAACAGAAGGTCAGATATAAGAAGACTGGATCATTGAAGAAAAAGCATTATTGTCAATCGGCTGGAAAACATAGAAAGTTTCAAATATATCTGAGATGTTTCCTTGCTGTATTAAGTTTTCATGCGATTTTCATTTATTTTAATCCATTTTTTTTAGTTATCTTGACACCTGATTCACCTCTTAAGCAGTGTACACTCATGTCCAAAATGATTGTCGCATATCTATAACTGTCTTCTTGTTAGAATATAATTGATAATGATTTTGCACGATACTTTTAATACTGATACTATGTGTATAATCGGAAAATGTATATTTGTGGAAAATTTCATAGGAAAAGAATTATAAATACGAAAATTAGATTGAGTAAAACAAAATGTTGCTAAATGGACAATAAAGTTTTATTTTCGTTTTATTGTTGTTATTTACTGCTCTTTTGACATGAAATTTGCCACATACATGTCTTTGCCGAATATATATATACTAACATTACAAAAAATACCGGGCGAATTCGTTATCAAATTATATTCTTACAACAACATATTTATAGACATGCTACAATAATTTTGGACATGAGTGTATCTGGGTCGTTCAATATATGTTTCTCTAAGCTGTAAAAAATTTATAAACTATACATACAGGTCCTTCCTCACCTCTCCACATATATCCCCAGTGAGATTCGGGCATTTGTCTCACCGCTATACCAATTTGTTCAAACCCTTTGCAAAAGATCAGGGCCACTCCATCCAAGTTTTACGAACTTCAGTCCAAAGAATATGTAAATGTTGATGCAAAAGGAAGCCACGATGTGCGTTGTGCCATTCATCAGGATGTGAACATGCTATTGCATGCCATTCACTTTAATGGAAAGTACACAGATCTCATCATCAAAATAGTCTGTGATATTAAATCAGAAGACTGTATGCTGCGGAGGAGCAGTAAATGTCCACCGTATAGAATCTTACCGACTACTTTGGTACATTAGAAGAACTGGCTCACTCAGGAGATATACAGTACTAACAATAGGTAAACTAACAGAACCCAAATGGAGGCAATGATTACACATACAGACGACTTCATTGAAATTTTGATAGGAAAAAAATGACAAACTAGCTCTGAATCACTTCATAGCCAAGCCTTAGGGCGACTACCTCAAACTGTGTCTTCCCGTTCTGCCTAAATGCCCTCCAGCACTTTGTAGTAAATATTTTTAATGATCTTTAGGCAGAACGGGAATTCCCGTTCTGCTTACTTCCCGTTCTGCCTAATCTATCGAGACGGGGAATTCTGTGCAGTGAGGGATCTTTTCTAGGGAATTTTTCTTTAGTAATTCTAATAGATTCTGTAAGAAGAATAAATATTTCTTCAAATTTCATCATATATTTTAGATGTTATTCTACTTGTTCTTCTCGGAAAAATGACTAGGTACAGTTCTGTTCTTAGCAACGTTATTCACGGGATGAATCCTTCAAACACACACAAAAGATACTTTGGATGAAAAACCATGCTTAATTATAGTTGATTTTGCTAAAAATTATTCCTGTATTATTCAAGATGAAGTTTAAAGGTACCAGTGGACCAACATTCTAATCATTTTGGAATATACTATCGAGATCATGTAACTTCTGTTATTAAATGTTTCATTATGTTGTTTCATTATGGCACAATACAGTTACATTTTATACTTTCCAAGTTACTCTTTGACTACGTTAACGACGCTTTCCCTCAGATTAAACACGTTATCTACTTTAGAGATGCGTCAACAGCCCGATATAAAAACTATTAAAAAACTTTGTCAACTTATGCCTCCATGAGTGATTTCTGACCCTCACAAAAGTGTTTGCGATGACATAAGTGGGACTCTTAAATGTCTAGCGAGACATGCTAGTTTACAGAGGACACTGAATAACCAGATTGTTACTGTTACCGATTTCTTCAAATTTTGCTAAACTATCATCAATGTCAAACGTTTTGTTTTGTGTGTGTGTGTCTGTCGAAAGATGTTGAAAATGTTTGTCCAGTGCTTCAAAAGAGACTGTAAATGTCATCATGTTGCAAGGGGCATGTGAAAATCATTATAAACACATCAACCTGTCAAAATTTGAAGTCAGTCGTGTATATTCTTCAAAGACAACATTCATTCTAAATATTCGAACAGAATCAAAAGACATGAACCTTTCATGTGAGCAATTTATTGCGTGCATTTATGAAGAGAAACGGAGAACTGCAAAAATAGTTGAGAATTCACATTAACACTGTGACTGTAATGTGAATTTCCTTCATCACCATTGACCCAAGAAAACGTTTTTCTGCCCCAAAACCTCTGACACATGCTAGATTCCATATGAAAACTGCATTATTAATATTGGAGTACCCAGTATTTCAACTGATACTGACAGAAATTACAGCATTTCTGGAGAAGAAATTCAAGCTATTGAGAAGACCTTCTCTGAAATTGGTGATAAGAGATCCTAGGCTCAATATTTCAAATTGCTTACAATCAACCAAACATGTAAATGTTATTTGTGTATTATATGACGATAGCTCTTGCTCTTTTTTTTTCTGTTAAATAAATCATACAGCACTATATAGTCTGCGTAATAGGTGCATTGTTTTAAAATAACTTTATTACAGTGGTAAGTTTCCACTTTTTTTTTCATAAGAATCATCAACCATTGTAAAAGAATATACTTTAGCCATGCAAGTCGTATTACTAGAAAATTAAATAATATGAGACCTGAATTTTTTTTCTTTAACACCTAAAAACACCCTCCTATTTTTTTATACGATAAAGAGGAATACCAGAGCTCCTTATTTCGAAAATTGAGGTTGTTAGGTGGGCTTTTTCCAGAAATAATTGTCGAATTCTGACATTATTTTTAATGTTTTCTCTTTCATGGTAAAATTTATATGCTTAACCCCACCTGGTCAGTTCAATGCTACAATGTTTTAAATGCTACAAATTCTAAGATTGTTTTAGTGAAAAACCATTTTCAAATAGCTTCAATATCATCAGAGATCTAGAGATTGCAGTACTTTAAGTCGAAGACGGACTTAGGTGGTTTTCGCATAAACCCCCTAAATTTCGTATGGCTCCTACGGGACTCCCATTCGAGGTAGAGCTGTAACACTTTACAGGTGTGTTATGTTTGAGTAGCACAACGCATGTGCAATTCTTCAAGAAAATCTAAAACGTAAGAGCCACATTTCAGTTTCAATTTTTTTTTATTTTATATGGAATGACCCATAGATAGATAGATATAGATATTGCTTCAGCGTCCCAAGAAGAGATTTCATCTACCTCATCCGTCTACTAAAACTGGAACTGTTCGTAACTCTTCAAAATCAATGCAGTATTAGGTGGAGCACTCTTTTTCTACAGTTCGTTAACTAGTTATTTGAGAGCCATTAAAATTCTAATCTTACAAAATTATTTCCAAAGACACTTCTAAATTCATATAATCTTTTATACATACTGTAGATCCAGTTGATAGGATAATGGGAAATGAGTGTCATAAATAGTTACATGATTTGACACGACAGATATACCAGGATAATAAAAGCTTGATTCTGTGTGTATATAGATATTGTTATTATTATTCGCACAGAAATAGTCCTTAGACTATAAAATTGTTTCCATTTGCGAGTGCATTCGGATTTTGCAAGGCTGGAGGGCCTCATTTATTCACTTAATACGTAAAACTCCACAAAGATTAGTGTACCACTGAAATGTGAAATAGTTGCACATTTTTTTCCTTCTTTAGATGTGTGGGAGGGAACCCAGGCGTGTGGTGCTGTTTCTGGTTGGCGAATAGATCATGAATGGAAGCACATCCTTCGCCAGCAAGACATACTCTGCAGTAATATTGAGGGACACGGTGGCTCAGTGGTTTGATCCCCGGTCAGTGGCGGATCTAGGCCAGGGCCGGGGGGACCTAGGCTCCCCAGTTTTTTCAGTGACAAAATAATTATTTATATATTTTTGAAAGTTTGTATATACCTATCATAGTCTTGGTACTGGCTGTCCCCCCAACAGTTTTTACCGTCTAGATCCGCCACTATCCCCGGCCAAGTGAGTTTGTGGTGGACAACATCGGTTTTCTCGGAATACTCCCGTTTCCTCCCCCTTTTCATTCCATCATTCACTTGCTTTAAGCATCGTCCACCTTACCCTAACAAGCATAATCGTGGAACCTTAAACTCAAAACCTTCTAAAGTAATATTTATCCTCTTCATTCGTCTAGTGGCTACCGTGTGTGTTTCTAGATCATGTGGTCCTGGGTTCGATTCCTTATGGGAGAACACAGAAAATTCAACTTCACATTCATTTTCATTAATGATCCATCCCCTTTAGCCTAAAGAACACAACTGTGGGACCTTACACCAAAAATAACCATTTAACGTAATAGTAATATCGATTGGTAAAATGGATCACATCATGTGCATGGATTTTCTTGTCATTCTCCGGTTTCCATCCACATTCTCATTCCACCATCTCTTTTCACAATTTTCATTTTTATTAATCATCCGTTAATCTGGGACGGTATATTAAAGGTTTACTTTAATTTTTGTGTGTGTTCGTCCAAAGCTACAGTTGATCGATTTCCAGTAACATTGGAAATCTTATAGATCTTTGTTCCAATACCGCTGTAGTGTAAGAGTGTTCAAAGTTGCAACTTATTTGTTATGTCTCATTTTGCCAAGTAATATTGCAACAAGGGAAGAACTGAAAATGTCACGCCCTGTTTCGTCAAATATTACCTGTGCTATAGAACTGCTTAGGTCATTTTGAATTGTGGTGAAAATTCCAGCTAAAAACCTTTCGTTTGGTTACTTAAGTGGTTAACAAGTTTTGAATCATATTCTCCTATCAAATTCCACAGTTCATTGTGGCTGCTTTTGTTCAACTGATACGCCACTCTCCTCATGTCTTCTAAGTGCTGACTCTGTTTTCATAAAGGAAATTTGTGACACTAATCAGACGTTCTAATATGCTTTTTTCCTTTCTTTTACATTTTAATTATGTATGTATGTATGTCATAGCAACGTTACTCATCCACGTGAGTCGATCCTTATGTAATCGAATGTTTTCAACACAGTAATTAGATTAAGATGCCTTTGGGACTACTCATGTGACACACTAGATGAAAATTATTTTATCACTGATTTCTGAGAAATTCCAAACTCTGCGTAACAAAATAAATATGACAAATATTGTCAGTTATCATTTAATGAACATCTGGTTATCTATTTCGCAGAATCATAACGTCAACAATTTGACGAAGGGTCAAATCTCAAAATGTCACTTTTTCAGACACAAAGAAAGAAATATAGTTCCCTAGAGGAGAAAAACTTAAATATATAATAACTGATCGTATATTCTACATAATTATTATCTGGAATAGGTGACGAGTTATTACATGTTCAACTGCTTTCCTTATTATTTCTTTCTTTATGTCTGAAAAAGTGAGATTTTGAGATACGACCCTTCGTCAAGTTGTTAACGATAAACACTTTGGAAACAGTGACGGCAGTCAGGGACGTACGGAAGGGGGGGGGACACGGGGGTCCGGACCCCCCCCGAAATTTCGACTTTTTAAAAATTTAGCCTAATTTTAGGGGCAATTTTAGCAATTTTAATATAAAATAGCTTCATATTTAGTTTGAACCCCCCCCCGAAATAAATTCCTGGGTACGCTACTGACGGCAGTACAGGGGGACGACCGCCACTCCAATATTTTTCTTGCCCCCTTCGCTACCTCCCCCATTTTTCTGTGTACAACTGGTGATATCATGATCACGAACTACTGCTGTAGAATTTGCCACTGAAATCTATATGACATTGAAATCTTTATTGTTCGTTGACATGTTTACAGTGTAGAAGCTACGTTTGTTTCATTAACGCATTCTTTAATACCTGTTCTGATCCCTAATTAACTAAGGTCTTCTCAGTATTGCTAACCACTGAGTATTTCCATGTTTACATTGAACATTTTACAATCTTCTAGTATTTCCGTCTATTGATAACTATTGATAAACTGCAGCCACATGTGTGTTACAAAGTTAAATAACATTTGTTCTCCCTTAAAAGCATCAGATCTTGTGAATTACATTTAAAATACATTGTCTGAGTGTGGCATCGATATAAACAACTGTATTGCACAAAGTTATGACAGTGCATCAGTGATGATTGGGCACTTATTAGGTGTGCAAACTCTCTTGCGTCAAGAAATACCTGAAGCTTTATATGTTCTCTGTTGATGAAATTTTGTGATAGTGGACATGTGTCAGGAGGGAGTAGAGGAAGTTGATGCTATCGTTACTATTCTCCATCAGTTTTATGTCTTTATATTTCGTTCTATTGTCAATTCAGTTTTCATTGAACCACAGAAACAGCACGCTTCCAAGGTTATAGTGCTAAAACGAATCTGCGATACAAAATGGATTTGTCAGATGAAACGCTCGCATCAAATGGCTGTTGATAAGGACTCAGAGAAGAAATTGGAAGCTAAGTCACTAATTGAAAAGACTTGATTTTATTTTCATCTTTTGTCTTCATTTGTTCCACGACGTTCTTGTCACCCACAAGACCCTATCAGATTATCTGCAAAAAATCAGACTGTGATCTAGCAACAACAGTCACGTTTATTGAAGCTCAAGTGTCCCATTTCAGTGTTCTCAGAAAAAATTAGTATGGAATATTTGGTGAAACTACACAAAAATCAAGAGCATTTGCGCAGTATAATGGCATTTGTGTTTCGGCTACAGAGCGTCGTACTGAAAGTGCTCAAAAACTCCCCAAGAAGTTTGTAACCTTTATTACGGAGCTGAGAAACAGTGAAAAAACAAAAATGAATATTGAGACAATCTGAACACAGTGATTTATTTTCTCATATTAGACAGAATTATTAGTGAACTAGAAGCCACGTTTACTGATAATGGTTCAATTCTGAAAGGGATAGTGCTTTGAATCCCGGTAGTGACTATATTTTGAAACCTGTAATCCTTTTGCCGTTAGTAAGGCACTATAAATGCGACGTAGAGAGTTTGGAAACGTAGGTCAAATTGCTTCCAAAAAGAAATCTAAAAGTATGAAAAGGAAAACCAAATCAAAGTTTCCACCTTGTCGAAACTGCTGCTTATGCTGGAATTCTATAAGCTCGCCTTCAATGAAATTCACAAACTGTGCATAATCACAATGTGCATTCCTCCATTAAGAGCAGGGTGTGAAAGGACTTTCTCTTGTCTAAGAATCCTGAAGTCATATTTGAGAAACACGAGTGGTAATATCAAACTAAATTCACTTGCTGTTCTTTCAACTGAAAAACGAATTTCTAAAGTTCTGGATTTGCAAAAAGTTGTAAAAGAATTCGTTGCTGTACATAAAAACAGAAGAATTTTGTTGTAGCTAAGATCCATTCCAGTTTTGTTAGATGTGTTGCGAGTTTTTACTTTTTATATTTGCCATTACAATGAACAGAGTCTTATATAAAACTGAAAAACTCTCACAGTAGTGGATATTAATGTTTCATTACATGTAATTGCTTTCATAATATTGATACATGCCTTTATAAAATTCATACTTCTTGTTTCAGGTACAGTGTATTATTATAGCATGAAGGCTGCAAGCATATGTGCTTCTAACATTTACAATTCACTTTACTGTATTTTATATATATATATATATATATATATATATATATATGATTCTTTCACTATTTGTTGTGAGTTTATGTTCCTGTGTTGTGCTTACATTAAAGTGTGTTCAGGAACGTGCCGATGTTCATTTGCTAAGCACAAGCATAAAGCTGTGGAGTCATAAATAAATCGGATTGGTAGAAGCTCAGGAATAATAATAATAATAATAATAATAATAATAATAATAATAATAATAATAATAATAATAATAATAATAATAATAATAATAATAATAATAAAGCAAAAGAAGTGTGGTTGCCTCGCCTCTCCAAAATTTTTCTTCCCTCACCTCTTGCCCCTTGATATTACGAGCCTAGCACCGCCACTGTTTGGAAATTCCCAGTGGGAAACTTTCTTTTGATTTTAAATTCTGTAAAGTGAACTTTTAAATAAGCCTGCAAATTAAAAATAATTCTACATTATTATAAAATTCACTGAACCGGAAGGACACAATTTCATCTCGATCACACACGTTGGCTGGTTAAATTCTGCCATTGTGATTTTATGCGAGACTTCACCTGTGGTGCTTGGGATCCTGGCTTCTATCCCAGCCCCCGCCAAGTGAACTTTGTGGTGGACAAACACCGTGTGCGTGGGTTTTCTCGGGATTCTCCCGTTTCCTCCCACTTTCTTCATTCCACCATTTCATTCATTACTCATCATCACCGTCTCCTTTAGCCTAACCGGCATAACCGTAGGACGTAAAACTCAAAGATTTCATTTCTTTTTTATGCGAGACAAAAATGCCGAGTCTGTGAACTTGGAACAGCCACTACTTTGGTGTTTCGTTGTGCTCTTATTTGTACAGATTTAACTAACAGTATGATAACTTAGGACTTTCGTAATTTTTTTCCAAAAGTGATAAAATATCACACAAGATGTTACAACAAAGGATAAACAAATTTCTTGCTAAAGTAAAATTACATAAACGAATTGAATTGGACGAAACGCTAGATTGCCACTATGCAGTGGCGTTTTTAAAGGAGGGCTTGTGGGCTTCAGCCCCCCAAATTTTGTTTAGTATTTTAAAGTAAATGAAATATCTTGCAGAATTTTCACATTTCTGGGAATAAAGTTAGCAAAGCTTCCTCCCGAAACAAAATTGTAAATACACCTATGTCTTATGTATTAACGGAAAGAGCTCACTCAACGTTCACAGATTCCATTGTTACCTTTCTATCGTTACATTAAGTTCGTGTGTGCTCAGTTTTATTCGGAAGAAAACATCCTCGCTTGTGCTCATCCTTGTTGAGTAGACGACAAACAAAGTGAACACGGCGCTGTGCTTGTTTGTAGTAAACAGTAAATAGGCTTCTTACCAGTAGAAAATGCATTCTTTTAATTTGTAAAAAGGTTTTATAATAAAGTAAATCTTATTTAGAAACATAAACCTGACGGAACATTCTGTTCCATCTGTTCATAGAGGTATCGCCACTGGTGGAAATAAAATTCTCAAGTGTGAAACTACCCTTAACTCAAGTAACTGTTTTATCAATCGATCTTGTCACGCTGGCACCTCGACTCAAGGGCGCCGATCCGCCCACCCCCAAAAGTTCATATGGGCTCCCCTATTGTATTTATGAATATACAATATTTGGCATAATTTGAATGCAATTTGTCTTCAAATCCCCATATATATATATATATATATATATATATATATATATATATATATATATATATATAATATACCTTCTGAATCTAAATGGGCCCCCAAGTTTACAGAGGAATCGGCGCCAATGCCTCGACTCATGGGATTCCTAATATCTATTCAGCAACCAACCATAATATTGGAATGGATGGTAGTTCAAGAACAAGACAGAAAGTTCTAGTACACAGGAAGGAAATATTGTTAAATACACTATCAAATAAGCAGGACCGGGCCCTAGCTTTAATAACTAAACAAATGGAACAAGTGTTCGCTACTATTCGAGAATTGAGTTCTTGTGTTTGACAACAATCAAGCAACTCATGCTGGGATTTGTTTCACCATTTGCTTTAGCAATGCCCATGCTACCTTTAAACTCATGCGACCTAAACATGATTTATGGATGTAGTATTCAAACAGGTCAGCTTTAAATTTAACTACCATCATCATGAAGTCTATTTCCAACAATATATATATATATATATATATATATATATATATATATATATATAAAATAATATAGTTATGACAGATTTTGCCGCCGCGCCGTGCAAATGCTCGTGTTGGACATACGGTAGAGCCAACTCTGCAAATAAGGAAGTAATTTCCAACTTAGTGCTCTATGATTTAGTTTCATTACTGAAGTTTGTATTCGTTTTCAACACCGAGGCTATATGAGACGTGGAGAGTTTAAGGTAATGAGTACAAATCTCAGTACTATCCTGCCGAGAATCGGACTCGAAACCACGTGCACCAAAGGCGCTCACTCTAGCCACCAGACCAGCGAGAAGGGCTAAATGCTTTGTGACTGCACAGTTTACCGCTCCTGTTCTCAGTAAACCACACAGAGAGGGAAGGAACAGGTAGGAACCCTGACAATGACAGTGGTAATAGGCAAACACGAACATCAATAGCATAGGAGATGATTTTGCAGGCGCACTATTTGTGGATCTATGACTGCGCATACTCCGAAAACACCTGTTTATTTCATTCTTCTATCTCATGTTCTTCCTTTCTTTGCTAGTGTTTCTCTTGCGATTTTTCTGATTGTAAAAGCGCGCTCTTATATCATAGATTGGGCACTTGAAATTGACTGAAGTTAAAAAAGTAATTGTCCTTATGTAACGCCGACCGTGATCACCCATAGCTAGTGACCATAGCTATGAATCGTCGTCCTATCACGCAGCAGTACCGTCTTAAGTAGAAGACAGCATGCCTGTCATTGGCTACTTACGGTTTCATGTCCTTGAAAGCACTCAGCCGTTGTCACGTCCAGTTTTTTTTTTCTTAAAGCTATATTTTCCCAGCTGTTATCTGATTGGGCAAGTTAAGGGGTGTGTGCTAAATTGCAACGCAGCATTGTGGGTGGAACCAGGTCGAGAGTAACAGCATCAGGGCTTTAGTTATCGCTTTGTACTTATACAGTGGTCCTAATGTAAGCTAGCTTTATGGTACGCTTAAGAACGATTTGATTGTATTAAAGTAGAGCAACGTAAATAAGGGTCTATATGACCTGTTTAAGTGAAATATCAATACATTCTCGTAGTTCGTTAACAATTCCAAGAAACCATTGCAATATTGTGAACCTCAATTGTAAAATAAGAAGTTAATAGTTAATCCGAAAGCAATTTTGTTGTTTCTAGGATCAAACCGATGTTTTCCTCTTAACAGAATATTGGAAGTTCCCTCTGATTATTATCAGTAAAAATGTTTAATTAAGATAGTAATTAGAGATAATTAAGTGATGGATGGTTTCGTGTTTTCACAAGAATATACTTCAACTAATCAAAAAGTTTCAAGTGAACAGTGAACAAATGACTTTTAAAAAAATTCTTTACATCACTAATGAGATCATTCTTATGTTCATCACTTGCAAATATAATCATTATAGTCCATATTTAAATTGAATATGGAATTATTTTTGTTTTTGTTCATAAGGCAAATTCACGTCATCGTGTGAGGTTTACAGGAAGTATAGACGCTATTAAGAACAGAGACATACACAGAATTCCATCAAGGGAATTCAAACACTCAATCTTACATAATTTCAGCAGATGCATGATTTTCAACGAACTTAAAAAGTTCATTACTGAATTTTCTAGGTCTCTGTGTGTGTATATATATATATATGTGTGTGTGTGTCTGTCTGTCTGTCTGTTATTTGCGAATTTTCAATTTTGAGCCCTCAATTCGATAGAGCATTAAAATTATCTGAGAAAGTGATGTAAGTTTTCGCGTCACACATACCATTCCAGAAATATTGGCTAAAAAGTTCTGAATTCGGGAGATTTAAGGAGCAATATCTCGGGAACCGTAACTCAGAGATATCATATTGTTGTTGATCAATACCTAAGAGGATAATAACCAAATAGTAACCGGTGGCCACTGGCCAACTGGCGACCGTTCCCCAGATACTATCCAAAAAAGTTCGGATTTCGGGAAATTTAAGAAGCCATATCTCGGGAACCGTAAGTCATAGAGTATTTTGCGAATCTGTTGCAGCAGTGAACGGGTTTGCTGCGTTAGCTTCAGTAATCGAAACATTTTCGTTTTCCGATGTCACTTCCAGTGTACTCAGTTTCGCTTTAGTTCGTAATCCCTGTTCCCCTTCTGCTTCGAATCATTCAATGCAATATCTTACTGTTTTAATATCCAGGCTCATGACTCGAGCAGCTTGCTTTCTAGCCATTCCAGCTTCCCATATGGAATTATTCTTCCTCTGCTATAGGAGACAAATAGGCTACCATCGTTGTTATATAAAAGCAATTTGCCGTAGACAGCAAACAGTTCTTTTTAGGTTCGTTCTCGGAATGCTCTTGCAGCATTGTCAACTGGTTATATATGTATCTTAAGATAAAAAAATGCGTATTTTTCCAAGATATCTTGCTCAAGGAGAGATTAAAAGGCTCGAAACCCCCATTGCGTACCCGATCTGGTTGAGAGAACTGGTAATGTAGGGAAGGCTCGGAAACCCCTTAAGTATCCCATCTGGTTGAGGGTACCGGTACAGTAGAAAAGGCCCGAAATCCTCTTACGTATCGCAACTGGTTGATAGAATCGGTAAAGTGTGAAATAAAACTAAATACGAGTAAAAGCGCCCCAACACATATACACGTGAGATTTCAACCAAACTCTACATGTCTTTCTACATGCAATTAGAAATTATATTAAAGCATGAGAATAAGGTGAATATATGATTCTGTCCAAAGGCATTAATCGCTGTGTAAAAGAAGAGAAAAAAGTCCAAACAAGAGAGATAGAATATCACGATAAAAAATTCAACTCTGAGAGAGTGGACAAACCCATTTGAAAAGACATGACATCCGCTTCTATAGGATCATCCTCAAGAAGCCGATAAAACTCTTAAAGAAATCTGAATGTACGTGGGTAGTCGCAGAAGTACACGACCTGACGTACAGATGGTGGTTGTTTGAAAACATTACTATAGTCGAAAGTACCAACCTTGTAAAGTTTAAGTTCGAAGTTTGAAGGCGCAGAATTGTTTAGTATTTGTTTGGCAGCCATCAATAGTGAATGCTCTCAGTGAATTTGTAAACATGGAAAGAATGGGTCATTATTATGTAATGCATAACTTTCATTTGAAAAGTATCAGTCAAACCAATATCAATGCAAGCTAGATTCTGCTCTGGGGGAGTCTGCTCCTTTGTTTACAACAGTAAAATATTGGGTGGCAGAGTTTAAACGAGGCCACACGAGCTCGGACATCTCAGTTATCGACCAAATGAGGTGATGACGCCAAATATGGTGAAGAAAATCTACGAAATGATATTGGATGACCATTGACTGAAAATACACGAGCTAGAAGACATGGTAGGCATTTCAGAAAGTGGTGTACATCACATATTGACTGAAAATTTGGACATGAGAAAGCTATGCGTGAGATGGGTACCGCGTTTGCTCACAATGAATAGAAAGTTGATAAAAAGAAAAGAAGCTGGTTAGTACATGGTTTGAGAAATAAAATTTACTTATGAGGGGCGTAAGTCAGCTTGGAACTTCTGTTTAAAAAAAGTGTAGAAAATAAAATTTCAATGAGTGAAAACTACATTTATTTATCCACATAACTCTCTGTACAATAATATAGACTATTTATCCTAGCGTTTAAGTAATACTTGGAAGGCTTTGGCATTGAAAGTTTTGTCAGTACGTCTAAACCATTGTAGGTCAACGTAAAATGATCAATACATATTTCATACATGTGATAATGCGATCCAGGAAATTCCTGCTTTCCTTGTCACAGTGGTCCTTCATTTCAGTACTGACTTCAACTCTTCTGTAGCAGTAGGAAGCGGAAAGCTGTTTCGGCACACAGCGTACGCTCACTTTACGGAACAACAAATGGTCATGAATTATTGTGTTTAGTGTTCCTAACGAGGGATTACACATCTTTGCAATTTTATGGTAGATTATATGACGATTGTCAATGGTAATGTGTTTAACGCTTTGAATGTTTCCAGGAAAGACTGTTGCGGTCTGGGATCCACCACGACTAGAGCCGTCAGTGACAGAAGCGCTTGCATCATTCAAATGTCATCATTCGTATGAGTTTTTATCATCGTATTGTAACTAGTCTTCTGTAAATTTCATCCCGTTTTGTTACCTCCTTCGCTAAATACTTCACCACCATATGCTGTTCGGTGTACACGTTCAAACTGTTATCCTGCCATGTTGAATAACGTTGCCTGCATTGGCGTAAAATGAGTACTGTCAAGTAGTAACAGGACGTAGTTGTCAGTTTCTACTGCGTGTACTACCTCACCCTGGGATTCGATTTTATACCTATGGAAAAAAAGGTCCCGCATTGACTTGAATGCCTCTCGTAAATGGACGTGACGAAAAGTACAGGGTGTCCGAGAAGTCCTTCCCTGAATACAGAAATCAAAGGTGGCCATTTTCCACTGGGCTCGCTCGGGCTCGCGCTCACCTGTCTCAGCTGGGCTCGCGCTCGCGCTCACTTCTCTCAACTGAGCTCGCACTCACTTGGGCTCGCGCTCATCTCTCTGGACTGGGCTCGCACTCACTCGCGCTCGCGCTCACCAGTCTCAGCTGGATTCGCGATCACTAGCGCTCGCGATCACTTCTCCCAACTGGGCTCGCGCTCACTCGCGCTCGCACTCACTAATCTTATCTGGGCTCGCGCTCATCTCTCTCGACTGAGCTCGCACTCACTCGGGCTCGCGCTCATGTCTCTCGACTGGGCTCGCACTCACTCGCGCTCGCGATCACTTCTCCCAACTGGGCTGGCACTCACTCGCGCTCGCGCTCACTTCTCTCAGCTGGGCTCGCGCTCACTTCTCCCAACTGGGCTCGCACTCACTCGGCTCGGCGAAGACAGCTTTAGAAGTAAAATTAGAAGTAGAAATTTAGGGAGACATTACAAGTATTCAACATTCGTGAAATTACAGAACTTATAATAACAAGAGCTAAACGTTTCCCGAAAATCTGCTAAACGTTTGGTAAAGGAAGTAACAGGATCTGATATCAGTGACTAAGTGTTTGTTAAAACCATTTTATAATAAAACAGCTACCTCTGCGGAAGCTAAAAACAAACAAAAAGGTAAAAGGGAACTTTCTCTGATCCCTTTATATCGGTTTGAATGTAACACAACGAAATAATAGTACTTCAGAGGGTATTGCAATGTCAATGGTCTCATAGGCTCCAGTAATACTTGCAGGAGTTCCGGCCTATCCTACAGGGATGTGCTAATCAAAGCACTAAAAATTAAAGATTTTTGAGAAATTTTGGTAGTGTATACCTCCAGAGCAATAACTTTTATATATATAGAGAAGGAAAAGTTGAAAAATATTTTCTAAATTTTTTAAAATGTACTTTTAATCGGAGGGGGCTTGTAAGAGAAGTAACACGGATAAAAATTAAAAGACTTTTTGTTGCTTCAAACTAAAAGAAGAAAACTTCCCTACTATATTAATTGTCGTATACAACAATCAGGGCCGGACTTCAGCGGATTGGACCGATTGTTCCCAGTCGGGTCCCGCGCTAGAGTGTAATCTACTATTCAGTGCCGTCTTAGCAGCATAATGTTCCCCTGTGGAAACCAGTGTGGCTCCTTTGACTAAATTCTGCAAGTAATACATGCAATTAATACATTCTGCTCGCGGGTCCCTCGGCCAAGTGATCATCAAACTGTTGGATGGCTCTGTTACTCGTGGCTTGTGAAATACTCACAATAACATATTGTAATACATGTACATCCATGAGCATATAAACAAGGGAGCGTATAGCCTGCTGGCCTCTATCTAGAATTTGAGGGAGTAAATAGTTTGTATTACAAGCAATATTTTCTAAAGTTAATTCTGCAGTAGTTTCTTTATTTCTTTACGTTTCCAACTTCCGATGAAAAAATAGGCCTAGTAAGTGATATGACACCTCAATGAATACCAGGATGATATAGTCTTAATGCGATTTCTTTACTTGTTTTTCTGGAACCGGGAGTCCCACAATAGTGTTCCCATTCGGGCCTGCATCTTCTAAGTCCATTAGATTACTTTTACCCCTTACTTTGAAGCAAGAAAACTTTAATTTTTTAACTTTGCGACTTCCCTCTGGAGCAACCACTACTTTTAATTATGTATTTGAAAGCATATTGTCCTGCTAAAATACATTAAATATGAATATTTCTTAATTTAGGCCAAGTTTAAGAGTATTAAAACTGAAAATTTGAAAGTATGCGTTGATTATAGCCTGTATTTTGTTAACTTAATTTAGGCCAAGTTTAAGAGTATTAAAATTGAAAATTTGAAAGTATGCGTTGATTATAGCCTGTATTTTGTTAAAACAGTAACAAAGAAAATTAGAAGTTAATGAAAGCTCAATAAAGATGTTTATGAATGAAATTTACGTCATAGCATCAGTTTGAGTCAAGAAGTTATGTGTAATACTTTCGAAAACATATTGTGGTTCTAGTTTTCAATTCATCTGTACATTTCCTTATGTATATTAAAAGCCGGTTCTTTAATGGCGTAACATAACGGAAAAATAGAACTTATATAAAATAAGGTAATATTAAGAACTGCGTTAAAAGAGGAAATGTAATTATGTCAATTTACGAAGCTATCGTGAAATTTAGAATGTTTTGTGTTTGTTTGGAGCTTAATATTCTTTTTCATCAGTGAGTTTATATGAGATCTCGCTCGTCTGGAAGATGAGAATACTTACCACTTATTCACAGTGAATCAATTGAATAAGTGCCTGGCAACCCTTAGATATTTCGTCAGGTATGTGCTAATCTTCACGGTAATAAGGTTTGATAAATCCGCAATGAAAATATTGTCAAACATCAAAATCGAGTTGTAACCAGGGGTAAAAATTGATCTGAAAAGGTTGGGGAACGCATGACGTCATGTCAGCCCTTGTCCATATCTTTGTCCACTATATTTTTTAGGAAGTGGAGGCAGGCCCGTATCCAGGGGGGTCTAAGGGGGCCGCCCCCCTAAATTTTTGCGGGCTCCCTCTAAAATTTTCACGGTAGGCTTGCAAATGAACTATAATATAGTGATGAACTATAATATGGTTGGATCGGGCCCCCCCTAACTTCAGCCGGGTCCCCCTACAATTTTGGGCTGGCTACCGGCCTGAGTGGAGGGACGCCATAGATATTTTTGGAAGTGGGAGATGACGTCCCCCGTGTTTTCCTTCACTTTTAACTCTGGTTGCAACAAACGACACGCCATCGTTTCAGGGTAGCTTTCGAAAAAAGACTTTAATGAAAGGAGGTGTGTGTGTGTTGTTGTTGTTATTATTATTATTATTATTATTATTATTATTATTATTATTATTATTATTATTATTATTATTATTATTAATATTATTATTGTTGTTGTTGTTGAATTGTTATCTTTCTTTTTTTTTTAATAGCCCATTGACTTATATGAGGAAGTATTTTTCTTTTAAATAGACGAGATTTTACTCATTCAATTTTACTAATTTCTTCTTCTGGCCTATTTAAGGGCTCCTTGCTTTAAAAATATTCAATGTAATATTGTTTTAGTTTTTATTTATATATATTAAAATTACATAATACAGTGGTTAAATTTCGCATAAAATACATTTAAAGATCTCAAGAAGTAGTCAGTAAAATTAACTGGCTAAAATTCTTTGTTTCCTCATATAAATTAATGGGCTGAATAACCATTATGATGCAAGTTATCAACATTCCTAAGAGCTACTCTTGTTTATTGGGATTTAAAGAAGCTATAATTAAATAATACATAATTATTTCGCTCGACTTTTCTATGAACGCACAGCTTCATTAGTTGTTAGTAAATAAATTTCCTACTTCGGAAGGTCAAGTAGTTTCCTTATTCTATGATCTCGCACACACACACACACAAAAAGCTTGGGTCATGGAAGTTGTTACTAAAACAACAAAAACAAATCCCTGCCTCAAATACCATCCTCTCATAATAGCCATGAAAAAGTCGGTTCTCTATCGAAAGGTGTTTGAAGTCCTCTGGACAATAAAATGATAGCTCAGACCTCAAGAATGTGATTTTTCAATTTGTAAAGTTGTTTAATTCTTCCTTTACAATTCTGCACATGGAATGAATTTCCTTTTTTTTTTTTTTTTTTTTTGACTAGAGCAAATTAGTCCACGTGAGTGTGAAGTGAGCGCGGGCTCGCACTCAACTGAGCTCTCACTCACTTGCGCTCGCGCTCACCAGTCTCAACTGGACTCGCGACCACTAGCGCTCGCGATCACTTCTCCCAACTGGGCTCGCGCTCACTCGCGCTCGCACTCACTAATCTTATCTGGGCTCGCGCTCACTAGGGCTCGCGCTCATGTCTCTCGACAGGGCTCGCACTCACTCGCGCTCGCGATCACTTCTCCCAACTGAGCTCGCACTCACTCGCGCTCGCGATCACTTCTCCCAACTGGGCTCGCGCTCACTCGGGCTCGCGATCACTTCTGTTAACTGAGCTCGCCCTCACTCGGGCTCGCGCTCACTAATCTCAAGTGGGCTCGGGCTCACTCGGGCTCGCGCTCACTTATTACATTGGGACTCGGGCTCGCGCTCAGTTATTGAGCCCGAGCCCGGTTGAGCGTGAGTGCCAAGCTCACGAGCGTCGGGCTCGCGAGTTTGGACACCTATGACAGAAATTGATAACTCAGGCTAGAAATAAGATAGAAATATGAAACTGGTGTTGAATTGTTTACAAACTATAAAAGTTTTGGTCACATCAGTACACTTCCACATGAGCACCCTTGGTAGCACGTAGCACATCTAGGCGATATTCAATTTCCATCCACACATTAGCCAACATCACTGGAGGGATCGATGCAACGACTGTGGTTATTCGTTGCTGCAGGGTTTCAAGATCTGGTACACGTGTTCGGTAGACCTCATCCTTGACATAACCCCATAAAAAGAAGTCTAATGGGGTTATGTCAGGAGAGCGTGGAGGCCAAGCTGTTGGTCCATCACGACCAATCCATTGCCCAGGAAATGTCCTATCGAGATAGGCACGGACGTCCAAACCCCAATGAGGTGGTGCACCGTCTTGCTGGAAAACGACATCGGGACGATACTGAAGCAGCTGAGGAACAGCATACAGCTGCAACATATCCAGGTACAGTGCAGATGTGATGGTATCCTCAGCGAAGAAGAATGGCCCGATAATTCGATCGTGCAATAACGCGCACCAAACATTCACCTTTGGACTGCCTCTGGTGAACTCCCTGACCTCCCTGGGGGGTTCTGAACCCCAAATGCGTACATTATGGCGATTCACTACTCCACTGACAAAGAATGTCGCTTCGTCGGAAAAGGCAATTCGTCTGAGATAACAAGTATCGTCCTCAATACGTGATAGCATTTCGACCGCAAAGTCATATCGACGTGTACCGTCGTCGGGCAACAAGGCCTGAACGAGTTGCACTTTGTAAGCACGAAACAATAAACGTTTGTGTAAAATGTCATGGATAGAGCTTTTTGGCATCTGTAATTCACGTGAGGCCCTGCGCACCGATTTATTAGGACTTCTCAGAAAAGACTGCCGCACAGCCTCCACCGTGTCTGCTGAGGTTCTTGGTCGACCAGACCTCGGAAGGTCAGCAACCGACCCTGTGTTCTTGAACTTCTCATACCAGGCTTTAATGCTCTTGACATCAGGTGGAGTCCTCCCAAATGTTGTCTGGAACTGTCTCTGCACCATGGTTGGTGATCGTGTCTCATGGTACCACAGGACACACTGTGCCTTCTCCTGGTTGGTTGGCATGGCTTCTTGGGCTTCTTACTTACGTACTACAAACCTAAAACAAAAAAAATGAAACTTGGTAAAACAGAACAAACCTAACACAGACAAAAACTTGTATAGTTTGTAAACAATTCAACACCAGTTTCATATTTCTATCTTATTTCTAGCCTGAGTTATCAATTTCTGTAATCAGGGAAGGACTTCTCGGACACCCTGTATGGTTCAAGGATGATGGACGGTGCAGGAGACAAGAACTAGATATATTAAAATGAATAACTCCTTTGCCTATATGTGAATAAATTAGCCGTAGACCATAGAAGCATTTTAATTTGTGGGAAATGAAAAATGAAATGAAATCTTTAGTTTAACATCCTACGATTATACCCTTTAGGCTAAGAGAGACGATGATTAAAGCAAGCGAATGATAAAGGAAGAATTGGTTTGATGAAAAAGTGGGAAGAAACGGGAATACCTTGAGAAAACCCTCGAACACGATGTTGTCCACCACAGACTTGCTTGGCCGGGGATCAAACCAGGGACTGCATGAATCAGAGGTAAGCGCTCTACCACTGAGCCACTATGGTAAAAATGAAAAAGACAAAGTAAAGTATTTGGCCATAATGGAAACTAAAAACAAGGGGATGGTCTGCGAGATGCTGGAAGATGGATTTATGGTGCTTTGCAGTGAAGTACCAAAAAATGAGAGAGCTAAACCAGGAGTTGGCTGTGTCATAGACAAAGAAAATGTAAAGGATCTTATAGACTGGAAAACTATAAATGAAGAAATTATGGGTGTTGGCGTAAAAGACGAGAATTGCAGAACAAACATAGTAATAGCTTACGGACGTAATGGAGACGAAATGACTGAAAAGAAACAGAGATTCTATGAAGAATTGCAAAACACGATAGACGATAACACAACGGGAAGCACTATCATTTTGGGAGACCTAAATATTAGAGTGGGAAATAACATAGAAGTTGGAGACGTTATTGGTAAACATGGGGAAGAAATCCGTTCTGATAATGAAAAAAAAAAACTGTTAAATATATGCATAGCAAACAACCTAGTTATCACGAACACAAAATTTCCGCACAAGAATACAGAGTATGCATGTATACAAGTGCCGTACTTTCTAGAAATGAAATATGTTAGAGACGCCCGAGTAAGAAGAGATCCCGAAATTGGCAGCGACCACTGCCTGCTTACAATGGAAACCACACAAAGCAAAGAAAAAGAAAAAAGAGAACAGAACAAAGAAAAAGAGCTATAAGTTGAAAGAGAAAGACTATCAAGAAAAATTCAAGATAATGATCCAGGAAGGGTTAGAAGCGATACAAGAGGAAAGGGGAAGAAAGAAAGCTGGAAAAACTTCAAACATGTGGTATTGAACTCAGCAGAAGTATGCGGTAAACACAAACAGGAATACAGAAAAAAAAAGAACCCCATGGTGGAACGCAGAAGTTGAAGAACAAGTACTAAAGAAGAAAGAGGCATGGCAAAAAATACCTGACCGAAAAAAGATGACGACTGTCAAGATTACAAACTCCAAAGACAACAAACGAAAGAAGTACAGGCTGCAAAGAAGAGATCATGGGAAGAATTTGGCCACATCTTGGCAGCATAGAAAACAAAATTATTTTACAGATCACTGAAGATCCCGAGAAAGGACAAAGAATGCCCAATAAAATTTATCAAAGATAAAGACAAAAACCTACTAACAAAGGAAGTAGATATTGTGAACAGATGGAAGCAATATATCACCGAATTATTAGAAGGGAAAACTTAGACAGGGAGGAAGATCCAAAAACACAAAATTCAAATTTGGAACCACAAAACGATGAAGATACAATTGTAGAACAAGAACTGCAACAAGCCATAAGGAAGGTAAAAATTGGGAAATCAGCAAGACATGACATGATAACATCAGAAATGATCAAATACATGGGAGAAGTAGAAATCAAACTACTATGACATACAACCCGACTACCTTGGAAATACATAAAGACTCCCAGGAATTGGAGAATAGCTGTCATCATTCCTATTTACAAGAAAGGAGACAACAGACTACATAATAACCACAGAAGTATATCACTATTGAGTGTATAACAAAAAAATATATATGCAAAAATCTTGGAAAACAGACTGAGACAAGAAAAATCAACTAGATGAAAACCAGTGTGGCTTCAGGTCAGATCGCAGCACCCAAGATGCAATATTTACTTTAATGCAGATATCGGAGAACGCTATCGAAAACAATAAAACGGTGCATCTGTGTTTCATTGATCTGGAAAAGCTTTGAAATGCAATATGCGAAGTTCTTCGGAAAAGGAAGGTTAAAGAAAACCTAATATAGATTATGCAATGCAAAGTGTTTACAGGAACGACAAAAATGATGTACGAATATGCAACACTAGAAGCAACGAGATCTATACAACAACAGGAGTAAGAGAAGGCTGTATTCTGAGCTCTCTGTTATTTATAATTATAATGGATAATGTCATGAAAACAATAAAGGAAAAGACAAAACCACTTACTGTAGGAAATTGGCGCATGAAATAGATACAGATATCAGAATTGGTATTTGCAGATGATTTGGCCTTAGTAGCTAAAACGGAAAATAATTTACTACACAACATAAATATGTGAAAAAATTAACTAGAAAAAAGGAGTACGAAAATCAGCATGAGCAAAACAAAAACTATGGCAATAAGTAGAGAAACACAAAACCATACAATAAAATTGGCAGGTGAAGACTTAGAACAAGTAACACATTTCTAGTATTTAGGAGCTCTAATTAGGAATGATGGAAAAATAGATGAAGAAATAAACAATAGAATTGCAACAACAGGAAGACTATACCATGCTCTAAACAAAACTTCATAAGTAGAAAAAAGACATCGAACTCAACAAAGTAAACTGTCCACGAAACAACGTTAACACATGGATGAGAGTCATGGCCGCTGACAAACGTCACAGTAAGTTACAAGCAAGTAAAATGAAATATTTAAGAAAAATAGAGGGAAAAACATAGAGAGAAAGAGAGAGAAATCAAACCATCAAAACGGGACTAAAAATAGAGCCTTGGAAAAAAATAGAAATGATACAGGTACGATGGTGCGGACATGTTTATCGTATGGGAAAAGAGAGGATACCGAAGAAAGTGTGACAGGCTAGTACAGTGGAAAGAGACCGAAAGGTACCCAGGCAAATATGAAAAGAAATGGTAGGGAAAATTCTGAAGGAGAGAGGATTAGGAATAAACGAAGCAAAAGTTCTTGCCAAAGACTGTCCCAAATATAAAGCTCTATGTAAAACCTCTACACCTGATGGAAGAAGAGAACCAAGTAAGTAAGTAGACGAACAAGGGGCCCGAAAAGGGTAGCAAATGGTTGCCGGAAAATTATTTTTAGTCTCAAATGGAAACAAGATTTACCTTGTCGGACTTGGGGGTAGTTAGTATTTGCTCTGAAAGGAAAAGTTCTTTTAAAAAAACTAGTTCTAGTTATCAGTGAAAAATAGAAGTCTATGTTCGAAATTAACTTTTTTCAGCATTGCTGAGTCTGTAAAATAAAGGAACGAAGATTGCTTTGAAGTTGAAGTTTGAAAGCTAGGAGTTGGCGTGGAGTAGAGGTTAAGTGAACTTGAAGTTCCGTGAGGTGATGTTATTTTAATAATTACTTGTAAGCGGAGACGTAGCTGAGAATAACTTTCATACTGAAAGGATTCAGGTCTTAAATGTACAGTACATGGAACCTATCGGCATAGTCTGTTCATTTTTAGCATTAAACAAAAAGTCACTTTATAATGGAAACAGCGAAAAAATACTTCGTCTCACACAACACATTAGCTCATGGAGAGTTGACCTCAATTGACGTACGTCAGAGATAAAATATTTATTTCTCCAGCGCAACGTCTAGTTACTGTTTAGCGCCTGCCTATTCAATGCACACTCGACACATGTTATCGTCAGGTACGAGCGGTCCCGGGTTCAATTCACGGTGGGGGCACGCGGTCGAAAAAGTGTAAAACTTTTTCAGGTCAGACACCCTGAATGAGGTTTTCCTTATTCACACCAGGCAAATGCCGGAGTGGTACCTAAGTTATATGTCCCAGGCCGCTTTCTTCCTTCCCCAAACTTTTCTTCCGTCCCTTTCCCTGAATGGTGTGCTCACTGAGGGACGTCATTCCTCTAACGTGACGGGCTAAATGGCCTTAGATGCCGAAAGCCCAGAAATATAAATCTTCAAAATCCTCCTCACATGTTAATAGTAGAAAATGGATCGATCTGGGCCAACCTAGAACATATTACAACATATTTGCTCAACTCAGGAGCCCCTGGGAAATCGAGCACTTTACACCGTGAACCCACGGTCTTTTACGACCTCCATTTTAGGGGTGTATTTGCTCCCTTTTATGATCACTTTTTAGGGGGTGTACTCGTTCTCTTTTATGAGCATATTTTTAGGGGTGAACTCGTTCCCTTTTATGAGCATATTTTTCCACCCCTATTTTAACATAGCAGAACATCAGACTACGTAACATAACGAACATACAGCAGAGCAGATAGCACATTACACAGAGATTATGAAACATAGTGAAGATTAAAGGGTGAAATCGTTTCCATCCCCTATTTTAACATAACGAACATAGCAGATAATACATAAGACTCTGTAACATAGCAAGGGTGTATTCGTTCCCTTTTATGATCACTTTTCCAACCCCTATTTGAACATAGCAGAAATTACACTGAGACTATGAACACACAGCAGAGCATAAGACTATGTAACATAGCAGAGCTAATACAAGAGTATGGCTTATTTTCCAACCCCTATTTTAACATAGCAGAAATTACACTGAGACTACGAACACATAGCACATTACGAACACACAGCAGATACATAAGACTCGTTCCACCCCTATTTGAACATAGCAGAGCTAATACAAGAGTATGGCTCATTTTTCAACCCTTATTTTACCATAACGAAATATAGCGAAGATTAAACAGTCCATTTTAAGGGGTGTACTCGTTCTCTTTTATGAGTACATTTTAGAGGGTGAACTCGTTCCCTTTTATGATCACTTTTTCAACCCTTATTTTAACATAGCAGATAATACATAAGACTACATACTTTTTCCACACCCTTATTTTACCATAGCAGAGAATACATGGAGACTACGAACACATAGTAGAGCAGATAATCTTTTGTGATCACTTTTCCACCCCTGTTTTTACCATGGCAGATAATACATAAGACTACGTAACATAGCAGGGGTGAACTCGTTCCAACCCCTATTTTAACATAGACAATGAGCACATTATAGTAAAGATTACTGAACCGTCCACCCACGGTTTACAAGGGGTGTATTCATTCTCTTTGATGATCACTTTTCCACCCATAATTGAACATAGCAGAGATGTATTCGTTTAGGGTGTATTCATTCTCTTTTATGAGCATCGTTTCCAACCCCTATACGAACACAGCAACAAACTAGAGAATAATGGAGATGTACTTGTTCCCTTTTTAACCCCTATTTCCCACAGAGGTTACGGACATAGGAGATTACATAGCAAAAGGGGTGTACTCGTTCTAACATAGCAAAGAATTATTTTTACCTGGGTCTTATAGTTTATGTGAGATACGCCCTTTCTATGACAATTTTAACTGATTTGGATGAAGCTCGACCAAGCATGCTGTTTCTTCTTTTTTCTTTAGTATTTCTTAGTCTCTTAATAACCTCAATTGCTATGAAGTATGTTCTATTAAATTAATTTATAATTGAATTATGACGCAACTCTGGTTTGTTAAATCTCACGTTCAAATATTTTATGAGCCTTACTTAGTGACGAGAGAAGCAATTTAAATTGTTCTCTGGGATGACACAAAAATATACAAAATGTAGCACCACAAAGGTAAAAATACCGAGCTTGTTATAATGGACCTTCGTGGTTGGTATAAAACTAAAATGGGCTTTTTCTGCTTGCTATAAAAGTGAATAGGTCACAAATTTATTCCTTCGTTTGTTTGAGTAGCAGAATATGGTCTTTGTTTTCTCTGGTTGGTACAGAAAGTACATAAATACTGAACTATTTAAAAATATACCTTCTCCGCTTTTTTAATTGCAAACAAAATTTATTCATTCTTCAATAAGTCACTCAAATTTAATAGCACAAAAAGGCTAGTTACCATTGACCTTCTTTGCTTAAGCCACTCAAATTTATTGTTTCGTTTGTTTGAGTTAGTACAAAATGTTAGTTCTTTCATTTTTTGCCTGCTACAAAAGTGAATAGGTCACACAAATTTATTCCTTTGTTTGTTTAAAAAGTACAACATGGTCAAGAAATTGGGTAGACCACTCAAATGGGTAGCACAAAAAGTTATAACATGCTGAGCTAGTTAAAAAAGTATTTCCTTGCTTTTTTCGGTTTGGTACAGAAATAAAATAGACGTATAGAACTTCTGAGTCAGTTAAAATGGTCCTTTTTCGCTTTTTCTAGTTAGTACAAATTTATTCTTCTGTTTACTTAAATAAAATGGATGTTAATTTTTCTCGTGGGTATAAAACGTAGAACACCTAAATTTATTATTTCGTTAATTGGAGTGGTACAAAAGTTCTTTTTTTGCTTTTTCTGGTTAGTACAAGTATATTCCTTTGTTTATTAAGAATTTCAAAATGGTATAAAATACTGAGTTAGTTAAACTGGCATTTCTCGTTGGTGAAAAATTGAATTTATCCCTTCGCTTCTTTAAATAGTACATGGTCAAGAAATACTGAGTTAGTTAAAAATGGTATTTCCTTGCTTTTTTGTTTGGTACAAATATTACAATAAGGTATAAAATTCTAAGCCAGCTAAAAATGTTTCTCGTTGGTACAAAAGGAACTAGGACACCTCCAATAAATTTATTATTTTTTAAATGTCTTCGATTTTCTGATTTTCTACAAATTCATTCCCTTTTCTGCTTTTTCTGCTTGGTACAAAACTAAATAATCCATCCAAATTTAAGTATTACAAAATGATATAAAATTCTGAGTCCATTTCGCTCTCAAAATTTAGTTCTTCGTTTGTTTAAATAGTAAAAACATGGCCTGGAAGTGAGATTTCTCGTTGATATAAAATTCAATAGACCACTCAAATAATCTTTCTTCGCATTTTGTGGTTGTTACAAATTTATTACTTTGTTTATTTGTGTAGCTTTTTTTCTGTTTGGTACAAATATTACAAAAAGGCATAAAAATCTAAGCCTGTTATAAATGGTTAGAACACCCATATTTAAATGGCAACATTAGGTATGAGAAAGCTGAGCTACGTAAAATGTATCATCTTTATTTTTCTTCGAATGAGTACAAAAACTTAGACTACTCAAGTTATCCTCAGTTTTAATGGTACAAAAGTATAAAATGGCCCTCCTTTCGTTTATTTGGATAGTACAAAATTGTACAGAAATATTGAACTAGTTAAAATGGGAAATTCTTCGGTTTTTCTCTGGTTTCACTCATATTTATGCCTTCGTTTATTAGACTAGTTTAAAATTGCCCTTTTTTTGCTTTTTCTGGTTAGTATAAAATGGTGTAAAATACTCAGCTAGATAAGATGATCCTGCTTCGGTGTTTCAAATTAAATAGCTCACTCAAATGCATTACTTCTTTTAATTGATTTTGAGTTGACACAAATTATAAGTCCTTTGTTTATTTGAATACTCCAAAATGGTACACTTTCTTTGTTTTTCTCGGTGGTATAAAACTAAATACTCCATTGTTTATTTGAGTAGTAAAAATTCTGAGCCAGTTAAAATGGCATTTCTCATTGATACAAAATTGAATAGGTCACTTTAATTTATTCTTTCGTTTTCTCGTTGGTATAAAAAGTAAAACATAGAAATTATTCTTTCGTTATAGAAATTATGAACTTTTTAAAATGATCCTTCTTCGGTTTTTTCTGATTGATACAAAAATAGAACATTTCAGTAGTTCAAAAGTTTCATAAATAATGAGATAGTTGAAGTGGCTCTTCTTCTCTTTTCCAGTTGGTACAAAAGAAAATAATCCACCTAATCTTCACTTATTTTTTTCTTGTTGGTATTCCTTCGTTTATTGGAGTAGTACAAAATGGAATAAAAGTCTAAGTTAAAATGAACCTTCTTCGGTTTTTTGTTTATTTGAGTAGTACAAAATGATATAAAATTCTGAGCTACATAAAATGGCATTTCTCGTTGGTACAAAATTTAATAGGTCATTCAAATTTATCCTTTCGTTTGTTTCAATAGTTAAAATGGCATATCTTTGCTTTTCTTCTGATTGGTACAAAAATAAAATATACTACTGAAATTTGTTCCCTCTATTATTTGAATAGTAGAAAAAGGTATAAAATGACCCTTCTTTGATTTTCTTCTGATTGGTACAAAAATAAAATTTGTGTAGTACAAAATTGTACAGAAATATTGAACTAGTTAAAATGGACCTTCTTCACTTTTTTCTGGTTCAAAGATAAATACTCCACCCAAATTAGAGTAAAATGGTCCATGTTCGCTTTCTCAAATTTAGCCCTTCGTTTTGTTTAAATAATACAAGATGATATAAAATTCTCAGCTAGTTAATATGGTATATCTTTGCTTTCTTTCTTGTTAGTCCATCCACATTAATTTTTGCGTTTATTTGAATAGCTCAAAAAGGTACAGAAATTCTGCGCTAGTTAAAATTGTGTTCCCTTGATTTCTTTCTCATTAATACAAAAGTAAATAAGCCACTCAAATTTATTCCTTCTTCACTTTTCTCTGCTTGGTACAAAATTGAATAGATCACACAAATTTACTAAATGAGGAAACGTCATCTCAATATGTGACTTCGTTTACGAGATTGACCTTTGACCTCGATGGTCATTATTTTTGGAACTTGTAGTAGTTGATGACCTATTACTAAATGTGGAAACACCACCTCAATATGTGGCTCCGTTTCCGAGTTATTCGGGTTTCAGTATTTTGACCTTTGACCTCGATGGCCATTATTTTTGGAACTTGTAGTAGTTGATGACCAATTACTACATTTGGAAACACCACTTCCATATTTAGCTCCGTTTTTGAGTTAATAGGTTTTAAGTATTTTGACCTTTGACCTCGATGGTCATTATTTTGGAACTTGCAGTGGTTGATGACCAATTACTAAATGTGGAAACACCACCTCAATATGTGGCTCTGTTTCCGAGTTATTAGGTTTTAGTGTCATACAAAGGGCGTATCCCACATAAACTATAAGACCCGGGTAGAAATAAATATAATATTCGTAATCAGCATGGTCGAAAACCTCTATATAACGAGTTTCATCCAAATCGGTTAAAATTGTCATAGAAAGAGCGTATCCCACATAAACTATAAGACACAGGTAAAAAGAATTCTTTGCTATGTTAGAACGAGTACACCCCTTTTGCTATGTAATCTCCTATGTCCGTAACCTCTGTGGGAAATAGGGGTTAAAAAGGGAACAAGTACATCTCCATTATTCTCTAGTTTGTTGCTGTGTTCGTATAGGGGTTGGAAACGATGCTCATAAAAGAGAATGAATACACCCTAAACGAATACATCTCTGCTATGTTCAATTATGGGTGGAAAAGTGATC
Organism: Thermobia domestica; assembly: GCF_964235325.1. NCBI lineage: Eukaryota > Metazoa > Arthropoda > Insecta > Zygentoma > Lepismatidae > Thermobia > Thermobia domestica. Next base: position 27,956,098 of record NC_137463.1, on the reverse strand, counting down.
ATCAAAGAGAATGAATACACCCCTTGTAAACCGTGGGTGGACGGTTCAGTAATCTTTACTATAATGTGCTCATTGTCTATGTTAAAATAGGGGTTGGAACGAGTTCACCCCTGCTATGTTACGTAGTCTTATGTATTATCTGCCATGGTAAAAATAGGGGTGGAAAAGTGATCACAAAAGATTATCTGCTCTACTATGTGTTCGTAGTCTCCATGTATTCTCTGCTATGGTAAAATAAGGGTGTGGAAAAAGTATGTAGTCTTATGTATTATCTGCTATGTTAAAATAAGGGTTGAAAAAGTGATCATAAAAGGGAACGAGTTCACCCTCTAAAATGTACTCATAAAAGAGAACGAGTACACCCCCTAAAATGGACTATGTTTAATCTTCGCTATATTTCGTTATGGTAAAATAAGGGTTGAAAAATGAGCCATACTCTTGTATTAGCTCTGCTATGTTCAAATAGGGGTGGAACGAGTCTTATGTATCTGCTGTGTGTTCGTAATGTGCTATGTGTTCGTAGTCTCAGTGTAATTTCTGCTATGTTAAAATAGGGGTTGGAAAATAAGCCATACTCTTGTATTAGCTCTGCTATGTTACATAGTCTTATGCTCTGCTGTGTGTTCATAGTCTCAGTGTAATTTCTGCTATGTTCAAATAGGGGTTGGAAAAGTGATCATAAAAGGGAACGAATACACCCTTGCTATGTTACAGAGTCTTATGTATTATCTGCTATGTTCGTTATGTTAAAATAGGGGATGGAAACGATTTCACCCTTTAATCTTCACTATGTTTCATAATCTCTGTGTAATGTGCTATCCGCTCTGCTGTGTGTTCGTTATGTTACGTAGTCTGATGTTCTGCGATGTTAAAATAGGGGTGGAAAAATATGCTCATAAAAGGGAACGAGTTCACCCCTAAAAATATGCTCATAAAAGAGAACGAGTACATCCCCTAAAAAGTGATCATAAAAGAGAGCAAATACACCCCTAAAATGGAGGTCGTAAAAGACCGTGGGCTCACGGTGTAAGGTGCTCGATTTCCCAGGGGCTCCTGAGTTGAGCAAATATGTTGTAATATGTTGTAGGTTGGCCCAGATCGATCCATTTTCTACTACTCATGTTATCGCCAGATCGCATGGACTGGTTTTGGTTTGCGTGTCATGCTGGAGGTTACTGTGTACACTAACAGACTATAAGGCATCTGTAAAAATTGAGGTCCTAATCTGATCAACAAAGTACACTTAAAAGAAATCGTACAAATAATAATATTAGTCAAGTTCTAAGTTACATTTAACTGTTGTTGTTTGCTTTACATGATAGTTCTTTTTTTTTTAATATATCTTCAACACTGTGCACAGTGTGCATTAGAGGAGAGCGTATATGGGTGCTGCAATTAGCTGACTCTTTTTATCATTAAGAGGTATGATGGTACCAGCGTAGGAATCAATGCTCTCAAAGTAGTTGCAGTTTCTCCTTCAAGCACTTATTATCGACCCCTCATCCATTACCTCGTCGAAAGCTTTCAATGCATTTTTTTCTTTAACTTTTTTTATGGTGTCTGTGACCTGCGTAAACGTTTTCTATGTACGCACAATTCTACTTACTAACAGAGATTGGCAGAAGCGATGTTCTAATGTAGTTTAAAGATGATAGTACAGTACAAGTTAGAAGAAAAATACTATGATTGCAAACGCCGTAATGTGAAATTAAGCTCAGTTTCTTTTTGAAAAGTACTGCAGGTTTTGTTTGGGGTCCTTTGCACTTAAAATTGCTTTATGCAACCTTTATAAAATCTCTTGAGCAGGTGTCGTAGTATCCCCTAATATACACTATTGGATAGGAAGCATCTTACGTTTCTTGGTTGCCAGTCCAAAGTGACTTCCCTTGGATCCATAGATTTGGAGTTTCGTTATGTTAAAGTTAACTTTCCTGTGCTTTCTGAGCCTTCTCAAACTTCAAATTCGGTACAATCCTTACGTATATATCTCTCGGGTTCCTGTGTGTCTGTGTCATACGTGTTCATTTTACTCCGACTTTACTCACTCTTGCCCTCACAGTGGGAGTTGGCCCTCGCTCTCACCCTTGTTCACCGTCGCCATCGCGAGAAGGGTTGTCCATCGCCCTCAATCGCCCTCGCCCTCGTGCTGGAAACTTGTTCTCCTCCTCGCGCACCGTCGCCTTTGCACTTGTAGTTGAACCTCGCTCTCGCGTCATTGTCAGCGAGGGAATTTGAGGGTGATGATGCCCTCGAGAGAGCCACCCTCGCCGCGAGGGTGAACTCTTCTGGTCAGTGTACCCTCAGTGTTTGTCTTCTCTATAAACAATTTGTGTACATCACAAACAAATATGATAATGAAAAGCAAAATGGAAAAAAATGATAAATTTGTTACTGTACAGATTGTCTAATCTGGCAGCCGATTTTGAGTTATGCAGATTTTATTACATACTGAATCCTTAATGTCATCTAGATGGAGAGAATTCAATTATGCGATCCACAAAGCGAACCTTCATTTTTATAACAAAAACACAATAAATTAATTTCATAAATATATTCATTTCTGAACTGACATTGCAGCCAGTTCGTTTTCCCATTTTCCTAAACGTTCGAAACCGACTGCTTTTCTTTATTTTCAGTGAAAAACAAGAGGCTTAGTGTCGGGATGAAATGTTGTTTGACTTGCAAATTATTGGACAAAGTGTCGCTTTTGCATATCAGAGATATTCTGCGTATGTTTGTTGTAGAATGAATGAGAATCGTTGATATACATACACTATGTGATCAAAAGTATCCGGACACCTTGCTGAAAATGACTTACAAGTTTGTGGCACCCTCCATCGGTATAGCTGGAATTCAATATGGTGTTGGCTACTCTTAGCCTTGATGACGGCTTGCACTCTCGCAGGCTTACTTTCAATGAGGTGCTGGAAAGTTTCTTGGGGAATGGCAGCCCTTTCTTCACGGAGTACTGAACTGAGGAGAAGTATCGATGTAGGTCGGTGTGGCCTGGCACGTAGTCGGCGTTCCAAAACATCCCAAAGGTGTTCTAAAGGTTTCAAGTCAGGACTCTGTGGAGGCCAGTCCATTATAGGGACGTTATGGTCGTGTAACCACTCCGCCACAGGCCGTGCAGTATGGACAGGTACTCGATCGTGTTGAAAGGTACAATCGCCATCCCCGAATTGCTCTTCAACAGTGGGAAGCAAGAAGGTGCTTAAAACATCAAGGTAGGCCTGCGCTGTGACAGTGCCACACAAAACAAGGAGTGAAAGCCCTCCAAGAAAAACACGACAACACCATAACGCACCACCTCCGGAGAATAATAGAGAGAAATGCAGAGATCTTATTAAACGCTTTCAGGGACATGGATTTAGAAGTAAATGTAGAGAAAACTAAATACATGGAAGTGCGTCGGGGCCGTAATACGGCAAATTATGGATGCGCTAAAATATTAAATAATACCTATGATAAAGTGGATACTTTCAAATATCTAGAATCAATATTAACAGACGAAAATCATATTCACGAAGAAATTAAATGTCGACTAAAAGCAGGGAATTCATGTTACTATTCGGTTCAAAATCTCGTGTCGTCGCGAATTCTGTCGAGGAATTTGAAGCTTAAAATATATAAAATGATAATCATGCCTGTTGTTCTGTATGGTTGCGAAACATGGTCGCTTACTCTGAGGGAAGAACATAGACTGAAAGTATTTGAGAACTAGATTCTGAGACGAATATTCGGACCCAAGAGGAACGGGAGTGAGAATGGCGGAAACTCCATAACGGGGAACTACATAATTTATACGGTTTACCCAACATTGTTAGGGTCGTCAAGTCTAGGAGGCTTAGGTGGGCAGGTCATATAGCTAGAATGGAAGAAAGTAGAAACGCTTTCAAAGTCTTGACTGGAAGACCAATCGGTAAACGACCATTAGAAAGACCTAGGTGCAGATGTGAGGACAATATTAAGATGGATCTCATACAAATAAGAATACAAAGTAGAAACTGGATCCAACTGGCTAAGGATAGAAGTCAGCGGAGAGCTTTTGTGAACGCGGCATTGAACCTCCGGGCTCCATAGGCCATATAGTTATTTAATTAGTTAACACGTGAGCTGAGATATGGGGGTGCAAAATCCCCATAAGAATAACATGGGAGCATTTTAAAAATAATCGAAAACGAGCAATATTATAGTTGAATTCATAGTTTTTGGGGTGGCTGAGATAAATAGTGACTTTTAATCCAATTCAACTTCAAAGCCATACTCCGCTCCCCAGTGAGGGGACAAGATTTTAAAACTAATCGAAAGCGACAGATATTAGTGTTGAATTCATAGCCTTCGAGGTTGCTGAGTTTAGTATCAGTTTTCATGATGAAGTTTATCCTCACTCCTTGGGGTGGGGTGAGAAAGAGTGACATTTTAAAAATCATCAGATAATCTAGCTAATTAGTAACTACTGTAATTAGAGTGAATTAAACACATTAACATATTTTCTTACGCTTACACAGGGCTCTGCGGGTTGCTAATTTTAAAAGTTACTTTATTCTGAATCTTTTAAAAAATCAAAATTTTGCCGCCCCCTGAATTCTGACGCCCTGTGCTCGAGCACAGAATAGCACTTACCTAAATACGGACCTAATACAGGGTGGTACAAAAGTGTGGAAACCCCTCGCATAAATGTCAAAAGCTGCAAAATATAATTAAAGGAACAGTGTAGAGGGGAGTAATAAAGGTGAGAAAATATTGGGGAGGACACAGAACAATGAAAGCCGCCATCTTGAAATCCACATCGCGAATCATCCATACAGTTTATAAATTGAAAACATAAAATGTTGACGCCTTATGTGAATTGGACATCGCTAGCCAGTACGAAGTTATGACAGGTGTTAATATGCATTCAAGAAGCAGTTACAGATTCAGTGTGCTCTCCCTGTAATTCAGGGATGCAAATAAGCAACGAAATTTTACTCGCCCAAGGAAAAAGCTACTAGTTCACATCCCACAATAGAAGTCGTTTACTTACCTTCGATATGATACTAAATACTCGCCCCGAGCAAATGGGCGAGCAGTTATTTGCATCCCTGCTCTAATTGTATGTGCAACTAATAAAAAGACGGTGTAAAACAAATATGTGTTTTTCTATATGATACAAAATTAAAGTTTGCGGTTTTGCACTCGCACCATCTTCGAAGAAACACTGGCACTTCCTGAACTAAATCACATTCCAGTATTACGTTGTTTCGATAAGATTAAAAGATTCAGTGTAGAATCTTCTTATATACTACCGCACTGACGTGTAATATACAGAAGCTCACATGACTGATAGTTTATCATTGCACTATGCATGAGGCTTTCGCTACAACTTTGATTCAGGGACGAAGGGCAATCCAAATTACGTACAAGACAATATGCCTTATCCTTTTGTAAGACTCAGATAGCGGATCTCGATTACGATCACAACAACATTATTCATCCCGCATTTTCAGTTAGATGGGGCTGAGTCCTTCAGCTGCACATGGCTGGAAATAGCACATGGCTGCTATTTCCAATGCTCAACCTTTGTACTACTAATGGTCAACTCAATAAACCTTATTTTGCAGATAAGCAAGGATAAGCTTAGACTGCAGAACTACTAACACCAGCGTATATGCAACTTTTCGTTAACACTAACAAAGCATCATATAAATGATATGACAATGGATAACAAATAAAACTCTTCACTAAACACACAGTATTTGAGTCCAATGTACTATTCAGCCGCTTTCATCGATCTTAGAAACGATACAAATGGGTAAAATATATCATATTGTTTGGTTCATTTTTTTACTAATTTTTCGGCATTTTTATTTGTTCATGTTTACGTGCATTTTATGGACAGCGAAAATATTCCTATGTCCTGAAACTCCGGGTTTGGAAGCAGAAGAGATACTTATAATCAAATATCAATACCGATTTCATAGGCGGTGAAGTTGACAAAATCGATTTTTGACCACTTTTTCCTAGTTTCCGACCACAGTGTGGTGGCGCATTATGGAATTTACCCTAGCACACCACTGACAACAGTCTGAAACTACGGTTCCGTCTGATCGTTGCCAACCCATACATCTAACGTATTTCCAACTCCAAGATAGACGCGTTCTCAAAAGCGTTGCGATATCATTAATATGAGCAGATTAGCAATCGGAATTTCTTTATTTTCTGTTACCTATCGGCTTGTACGTATTTTTACATTGTAGCGACGTGACGTTTCCAGTGAAATCTTATACAACGTCTTTTCTAGTACTTTTTGAGGAGGAATGCAACCACGCATAGTGATATTACCGGTACCTTATCCGCCTTCTTTTATCTGCGTGTATGAGTATTGACCTACCACGTGGTATTATTTCCAGCCGGGAATTCCTAAGGTTACTTGGGGAATTCCTTGCGCTGCCATTTCACAAGTCTGAAAGCTGCAAATTTGGATAGAGTAGGTTAGCATCCTTTGATATCATGCCGCATCCAGCTTCTAACACGTAAAGGATGCGATTTTCGCCCAATGTTTATTAGAACTTTTTTGTTTGTTTTGCTCTCAGAAAACATCCCTCTGCTTTTGTACAACGAATTTAGCGCCATACTATATACTGTATATATAAAATATGATTAGTAAATGTGTGTAGCTGCAAAATAATTTATATGTTTGGGCTATATATAAATAATTCAAATCCAACACAGTTTAGAGCACAGCATCACTACGTTTTAATCTTCAGATTTGGCAACTGTGGTTCCTGGTTCGATCCCAGGTCATGTGGTCTTGGTGGTTCTATAGTAAAGCGCTCACCAAGCTGCCTCGTGGCTAAGAGGTTAACGTATGCCCCTTTGGCGTGGGAGATCCGTTTTCGATTATCGGCGGGAGCTCCTGTGATTCGGATCCCACGGTAAGCTGTACGTCCATGTGTCATGTAGCCTCGTTGCTGAAAGGGACACTAAACTCAAAATCAAACTAAATCAAATTAGAGCACTCATCTTTGTTGCGTCGCTGTTATTGCCAAGTGTGCTTTGTGGTTGACAAAAACATCTGTGTGTGTTTTCTCGGTGTTCTGCCGTTTATTTCCCCTTTCTTCATTCCACCATATTATTCATATCATCATCACCGTCTGCCTTAGCCTCACAACATAATTATGGGACCTTAAACTAAAAAAATCCGGAACCATGTGAGTTTGGCGGATAAATTCGTAACCGTGGGGTTTTCTCAGTTCTATTCCCTCACGCATTCTCATTCCACCAATTCTTCCATAAGCATTCCCTTTCGTTAATTATCCATCTGCTTAATTGTACAAAACATACACATAGGACGTAAAACTCCAGATTTCATTTCGTTTCATAAATGATACGATACTTATTAAAGATGAGTAAGCACTTATTAAAGATGAGTTAAGGCCACCGCCTGTTTCAATATTTTATTTTATCATCCTTTTATTCAGTGTTTACATTCCGTTGGTCTTCCAGCAAACTTTTAACTTTGAAGAAATCTCTGAATGGAAAATATAAGAAAAAAAGAAAGCTTTTCTCTCTATTCCAGAATAAATCTGAAATTTCTCCTTCTCTTCTTTGAACAATTTCACGGTATTGTAAACTCTTCATATACTTCGGAGCAAAAGAGGAATTTCTCTAATTAAGATTTCGGTAATGAATTCCCAGGGACTCGCTAAATATACAGCTGAGAGACAGATAGACGCGCAGAAGAACGAAGAACGGAAAGATTATATTCCTTAAATGGTTCTGTTCGTATTTTCATCTTTGAGGCTGCTTATTTTAGTTAAAATGTAGTTTTCTATGTTCGTATTTAAATGCTCCGCTTGATAATGCGTGGTTTTCCGTGTGGTTTCGCGCCAAAGAATTCCGTTGGACGTTTAATGTTGTTGAAAATGGTTTATAAAGGGGAATATGAAGAGATCTAGTAATACTGTATTAAAAAAAATAGAGGGCAGATTCTCTGAAATAAAATTAACATTTTAAGTTAATTAATTAGTGGAGCAAATTAATTCGAGAACGCTCTAAATTTTCAGGTGAATTTCATTGTATTACTGTCGATTATTGCGTAGAAAACACCTAAATTCTGATTAATTCGTTGTTGTTTATGATAGATATTTGTTTTAAAAAATCGGTAGCGGAAATATGTAAGTAAACGTTTAAGATATTAACAATTTAATAATGGTTGTATCGAAGAGACATAAATTTCATACATAGACCATTAAAAGTAATATTTTCAGTTAGGATTAATATAATTTTTAAAGGGTAGTTTTGAATGTAGAAAATACCCTGTAAATTTAATTAAATATCTGAGATTTGAGAGACCTTTTTTTTTTTTCAGTGTATATATATATACCAGTAGAAACCCATTTATCAATATCTATTGGCATGCGATCCAAAGTTGGTACACAAGGAGAAAGTGATATGTTTTTAACATGGTGCTCATTGGACATATAGAACATGTTATAGAAAATGTTCAAAAGCACAACAGTTTTCACATAATTCACACATATAACAACTTCGTATGGTCACGAAACTTCTATTCGTTCAGGTAGCAGGTGGTACGTACACGCGCTGAAGTAGGTGCATTGTGGTCGTTCCGGAAGCTCGGTTGGTGGTGATCATGCGACATCCTGTTATGTTCCACATGTGCTCAATAAGGCTTAAGTCCCGGTGAAAGCTCATGTGATTCTTATTCCACGATAAGCTGTAGGTCTACGTCTCGTATAGCCTTGTTGTTCAACGGGGTGCTAAACTCTAATTAACCCAGGCTTTAGTTCTGGAGACCTAGCTGACCAGAGTAGAAAGCATATACCGAGTAGAACAAGCTGGATTATTCTTGTGATATGTAGATACATGTTTCCTTGGTAAAAGACTAATTCCAGTGAAGTGTCTAGATGAGATCAGAGATTATATCACGAAGGCACAACGGATTAGTTATACTCCCGAGCAAGATATGTAGCATATTTTCCCCATACCACAACGACAAATTGGGTTCCGTATGGCGAGAGCAAACACACTCTGGATTTTCGTGATCAGCATGCCTACGAACTCACACACGCGGCTGTCCAAGGCAAAAGAAAAAGTACTGTTATTCGTTACTCCACTCTGAATTCGTTCTCTCATTGGATACCACCGAAGACGTTCTCAGCGATAAGCAAGTATCAAAATAGTCGTGCGAGGAACATACAAAACATCAGGTTTATCCAAGTGAGTAATTTTCTACTAACTCTATGGCCTATGGAACCCGGAGGTTTAATGCCGCGTTCACGGATCCAGTTTCTACTTTGTATTCTTATTTGTATGAGATCCATCTTAATATTGTCCTCCCATCTGCGCCTAGGTCTTCCTAATGGTCGTTTTCCGATTGGTCTTCCAGTCAAGACGTTGAAAGAGTTTCTGTTTTCTTCCATCCTAGTTATATGACCTGCCCACATAAGCCTCCTAGACTTGATGACCCTAACAATGTTTGATACACGGAATAAATTATGAGTTCTTCGTTATGAAGTTTCCACTATTCCCCTTTCCCTTTCCTCTTGGCTCCAAATATTCGTCTCAGAATCTTGTTCTCAAATACTTTCAGTCTACTTTCTTCCCTCAGAGTAAGCGACCATGTTTCGCAACCATACAAAACAACAGGCATGATTATCGTTTTATATAATTTAAGCTTTAAATTCCTCGACGACAAGAGATTTTGTACCGAATAATGACACGAATTCCCTGCTTTTAGTCGACGTTTAGTTTCTTCCTGAATAGGATTTTCGTCTGTTAATATTGATTCTAGATATTTGAAACTATCCACTTTATCGAAAGTATTATTTAATATTTTAACGCATCCATAATTTGCCGTATTACAATCCCGACGCGCTTCCGTGTATTTAATGAGTAATTTTCTACTGATTGATAATTTTGCTCCATTCCATTACTGTATGGATTTTGTAATTAGCTAGTTCCCTTTGTTGGTATTGTCGACAAATTGTAATATTGCTGAAGAGATATTGTGGTTAGAGCTGCGCAAGCGCCATATATTCGCATGTTCTTGGCGAGTCCTCCAAGGATTCTTACTAGCTGTATTGTCTTGAAAGAGAGAGCCACATGAAGTTTCATACTACAGTGACCGCGACGACTCGTGAAGCCTAGGCTCTACCACAATCAGAACTCATTCCCTCACGTGTAATGCATAGGAAGAATTCGGTAGGATTCGTGATGCTGCCTTCCGAGCGCACACTAAAAGAAACGTGAAACAACAGAACAATGTTGCCAAACTTTAAAGACATGGCGAACATAAGCGACAAAAAAAAAAAAACTATAACGTGAACATTTACAATTATTCAAATTAAACTGTAACAATTATATATAACAGTGGCGTATTTAAGTTGTGGCTTCCGGGCTTAAGCCCCCCCCCCGAAATCTTACTTAGTATAGTAAAGTAAATGAAATATCTTGCAGAATTTTCACATTTCTAGGCAAAGTCCCCCCCCCGAAAGTTAGCAAAGCCTCTCCCGAAACAAAATCGTAAATACGTAAATATTTATATAACAATAGCATAAATAAAAAACAATAACAACAATAATAAGAAAAATTAACAAATCGAAACTTAACTGCAATCTGACAACACTGTACCCTCAGGAGATGTTCTCCGTATAGCTTGAGAGACGACATTGCCAAAATTTCATGGATGGGATTGATGCCTGGAACACACCATCGCGTTCTATTGATTGCTGAAATTAGTAGATATAGGTTAAGCGTCACGACTCCTTGCGATCACTATAGTGCATTTCGAATTTTCTCAGGTGTGCTTAAATTTAAATATTGTTTGTATATTCGTAATTAAAGTTAGTAGTTGTTGTGTCCATGTTGTGTCCAAGCGTCCGGCCCACTGTACTGTACACTGTAGGTTAAAATCATATTTAAGAGGCCTAATCACTGCGAAATTAAAATACCGCTAATTTTACAGTAATTATGTGATATCTTCAAATAGATAAAAGATAATCGAAATGTGGAACAAGAGCGCGCTAGACAATATTATTTTGCATGAGGTACCGTTATCATGAGTCACCTAGTACTTTCCATTTGCAGCAATTTAGAAACGCAAAAGTAAATACTATTTTCTAAATGTCTGGAAATGGAAAATGTGAGTCGTGATAATGGTATCACCTATAAAATAATATTGTCTAGCGAGCTCTTGTTCTACTTTTTGATTATCTTTTATCTATTTGAAGATAACACATAATTACTGAAAAATTAACAGTATTTTAATTTCGCCATATGGAGCCTCTAAGTTTTGCCACGAAACACCCAAAATTCTGTACCATATTTTTTTATGTAGTTACTCAAGGACTTCTGTATACACAACAATCCCACAGGTAGCGGCATCTATTAACGTCAGGCAGATAAGTAAAAGCGCACGTAGCGACATTTATTAGGAATTATCGTGTCGCAATGAGACGTTTGCCGTTTATTATGAGAAATACTCATTGTTATCCTTATCTTTCTACAATCAACATCACAAATTTCTTAAGCAAGGTTGTATAATATTGCAGGATAACGTGATGCAGACACTCATTTTTTCCTTGTAAAATCAACGTTATAAAATGACTGTACACATTTTGTTATTAGATATCAAATTAATAATTGTATTTCTTAAATTTTTTTAGAATAAATTACTTGAACAAAATATTGAACCCTTAAAGCATGTGACAATTCACTATTTCAAACTTTTCAGAAAATTCCAGTTCTTTTTAGAAAACACAATATGTAAAGATATCTTTCGTGTGTGACACTTGAGAAATAATTCCAAAACTCCAAAGTTATTATTCTGAAGTATGTTGTGGGAACTGTAAGTCTGGTAAAATTATCTACAAAAGATTATGTCGTATGTTTTTATGACTTCTTTCCCCCGCTGTTGAACTGTTGATGTCCTATTCGAGACCGTGTCTTTCTCTTCTGTAAAATTCATCCATTTTCTGCTGTTAGTTCGATGACCACACACATGTAAAAAGCAAATATTGAATGGCTTCTTGACGTCACAAAGAGAAGCTTGTCATATATACATTGCTCGGAGTTGTGACCTTTTTTTGTTAACTGTAGCAAGGTCGACTGTCTCACATATAAGTGGGAGTTCGATGTTCTGTATAGCAGTGGTTTAATTTGCAGCATTTGAAAGTCGGTTTCCATTTTTATTTATTTGAGTTGTTTTGTAATAAAGTGCAGTTTTAGGATTTGTCATATTTGTCTTTATAAATTTAGGCGATCATGGGATATAGAAGGTGGGTCAAAAGTTACGAAAGGGTTAGAACTGTAAATAACTTTGTTCCTTTTATTTATCACTAGCTGAAATACCCATTCTTCGCATGGGTGGCTGTATTTGGAAGTCAGCGCCTGTGAGAGTATGACCATTCATCTCAGTGACCTCGAAAACTATGGATTTGACACTAATATCGGTCATTTTGGATTATTTTTACATGACACGGTAACCCCCGCCCCACAGGTGAACCCCGGCCCGCATACAATGGTGGCTGAATTTAAAAGTCATCACTAATGAAAGTGTCACCATTGATCTCAGCGACCGCGAAAAGGTCATTTTGGATTATTTTTACATGTCTTGGTATCCCTTCCCCCCGGTTACCCCCGGCCTACAGCCGAATAGCAGCCCATACACGTAAACACATGCCTGAAGAAACAGCCCGACTTGTATGAAAAATGATAAAACCACAGGCAAGTTGATCGTGTATGGCCTCGTTCATTCATGTTAAAAGTTTTCAAAATCTTCTGAAAACATGTTTGATGTTTTTGCCGTTCTGCGTGCATGTTTACCGTCTATGGGCTCGTTCATGCAAGGTGGCTGTTTTATATTTAGGTCCGCCAATCACGACAGCGGAAGAAATCACGTGAGTCTCTCCTCCGTCGCATGCCAAGGTCGTGCAGTTGCAGAAAGAAAAAGCACGCGTTTCCTCGTCCTCCACATTTCTCAAACTACTTTCAGTATGTTGGACAGCACGTTGGTACGTGTGTGGGCAAAAAATTCTTTCAAGATGCTTGATGAAAGAAACCTTTCATACATGTTGGTAATGCAAGTGCGTGCGTCTATGGCGCGCTAATGGGGTGAATTTGGAAGTTAATGAGATTGGAGTTTCACCATTGATCTCAGCGACTGCGAATCGACACTAATATCAGTCATTTTCTACTACTTTTACATGTCCCGGTAAACGCCCCCCGTGGATCGAAATAAAAAAAAACTGTTAGTTTTGGTCTGGGACCTGGACAAAGGTACCCGTGACCAAGGGCGCCCATCAGGGAGACAAGGGGGGCGCTCGCCCCCCAAGAGGAAATTGTACTTGGGAATATCGAAAACCTAATAGAATTTTTACATTAGTTACAGCTAAAGGACCCCGCACTTTTCTTATGGAAAGTGGCTTTCGGCTAATGTTGTTGAAACTTCGCTGGTTGATAGTTCTTAACATGTGGATCAAAAGTCTCAATGGGCACAAAGACCGAAATCCACTCCTTCCCCCCCCAAAATCGCCTCCAAGTAGCTGGGGGGGGGATTGAACTGATTTCAGCATGTAAAACAATTTGTTGTTTTAATCAACTCAACAAGGACCCCAAACAACCACATGTTAGACTATCAAACTACCCCACTTGACACCGCCCTTTGCCCCCCACATTCCCCCCCCCCCGCGAATTACCTTACGGATGTTCCATATTACTGTAGTTTATAGTTGCGCGTATGTGTTGAAATATCTACAGTTTTGGTCTCACCGACGATATAATGGGTTTCACGTATCGCTGATTACGAATCTGAGGTGAGAGTTCTAGAATTCAAGATGGATGATCAATATGGCGGATCAAAAACACGAAACTCTTGAATGTAGCCACAAATAGCTGTTTACTAGGGTATTTTGGGTCGTTGGTTACGAATCTGAGGTCAAAATTCTTGAATTCAAGATTGCAGATCCAATATGGTGGATAAAAACGTCGAAGCCACAAATCGTAGTAGACTAGAGTGTTTTTAGATCGCTGTTTAAGTACGCAACATTCCTAGATACTTCAGCCACCATGTAGAATTATTCTGCACCCTTGCCCTTTACCAAAACCCACCACAGATATCTTAATGCTGAACGGTGTTAAAATAATTAATCAATTATCTGTTCATTATTTTCATCATTTCGGTTTGCAGCATCTAATTTGGTACTTAGCAATGAGTCATCGGGATATCTAATATTCAGTAAATGTCGTGCATGGCCTAAATACCACAAGACACTTGCAACGTGCGCACATGTACCTAATGTACGAGCACCGCTTTGACATGTACAGTAGTAACCTTGAATAACATTTTGATCATAATCCTGGTCATTGTGTTAGTAGACAGAGGATACCGCGATGCAATTCCTTTACTGGAATATTTAGGAATTGATCATAGAATGCCCGCACTCCTACTACCACGTGAAAGACAACTATCAACAGAAGAAACGAATACTTCTCGACTAGTTACTAAAAGTCGATGGATACTCGAGGCAAGAAACGGGCATCTAAGATCTGTTTTTAAGTTTCTAGCTCAGACGTTGAATCTGCAACATGCAAAGAAACTGAATAGTTTCTATCGCATAGCTGGAGCTATTTTGAACAGATACCATCCCGTTATTTTCATGCAAGATGCAACCATTGAATTAGCTAGAGAAATGAGAAATAGGTCAATCATGCCGAACGTTGTTAAAGCAAGAGCGGAGGTAGATAATCTTATTAGAAGGAACGGTCAATGGATACCGCTGAATGATCAAGGCCTAATTGATTTCTCTGTACTTAACTTAAACTACTTACGAGATTTAACTGTAGGCACATATCAAGTAGATCTCTCATCCTCTTACGTCCAAGATAAACTAATACGAGATAAGGATGAGCAATTCCAGCTTGACGAAAACGTAACTGAACCGGGATTCCTACGCATACGTCTCTACTCAAGGTTCCGCAATGCAACTAAGCATCAAGTTTTCATAGCATATGTAGCCAATGATGAAGATGACCAGGATTATGATCAATTATTCAAGGTTACTACTATACATGTCAAAGCGGTGCTTGTACATTAGGTACATGTGCGCACGTTGCAAGTGTCTTGTGGTATTTAGGCCATGCACGACATTTACAGAATATTAGATATCCCGATGACTCATTGCTAAGTACCACATTAGATGCTGCAAACCGAAATGATGAAAATAATGAACAGATAATTGATTAATTATTTTAACACCGTTCAGCATTAAGATATCTGTGGTGGGTTTTGGTAAAGGGCAAGGGTGCAGAATAATTCTACATGGTGGCTGAAGTATCTAGGAATGTTGCGTACTTAAACAGCGATCTATAAACACTCTAGTCTACTACGATTTGTGGCTTCGACGTTGTTATCCACCATATTGGATCTGCAATCTTGAATTCAAGAATTTTGACCTCAGATTCGTAACCAACGACCCAAAATACCCTAGTAAACAGCTATTTGTGGCTACATTCAGGAGTTTCGTGTTTTTGATCCGCCATATTGATCATCCATCTTGAATTCTAGAGCTCTCACCTCAGATTCGTAATCAGCGATACGTGAAACCCATTATATCGTCGGTGAGACCAAAACTGTAGGTATTTCAACACATACGCGCAACTATAAACTACAGTAATATGGAACATCCGTAAGGTAATTCGCGGGGGGGGGGGAATGTGGGGGGCAAAGGGTGGTGTCAAGTGGGGTAGTTTGATAGTCTAACGGTTGTTTGGGGTCCTTGTTGAGTTGATTAAAACAACAAATTGTTTTACATGCTGAAATCAGTTCTATCCCCCCCAGCTACTTGGAGGCGGTTTTTTGGGGGGGAAGGTGTGGATTTCGGTCTTTGTGTCCATTGAGACTTTTGATCCACATGTTAAGAACTATCTACCAGCGAAGTTTCAACAACATTAGCCGAAAGCCACTTTCCATAAGAAAAGTGCGGGGTCCTTTGAAACTATATTTGAAACGTTGCTTATACTTGCCCCCCTTGAAAACCACATGGGTGCCCTTGGCCGTGACTCAAATTTGGTAACTTTCGGTCCACTCGCGTGGTCCCCAGGACGCACACAGACAGACAGACAAACGAACTCTTCATTTTATTTATATTAGATTATTTTGATATTTTACAGACTTACAGACCAAGGATGAGAGAATATTTACAGTCATATTATGGAATATAATCTCAGGTAGGTGTCTACCATTATGGGCTTCACAGATACGGACTCTGTGTAGCACATGATTCATGACAAGGGTCAACACTGTCAGTGAGCGAATTACCTCGATGTAGCAGACCAAAGTCGCCCTGTTCAACATCCAACAAGTGCAAGACCGTGCTGATGAGGATGTGGGAACTTCAACATAAAGACGTTGTGGCCAGCTGGAGTTGGCAAGGTTATCACTTCTGGCAATTCTGAAGATCGATTTTCATATCTGTCCTTACAAAATTCAAATGGTGTTACATTTAACACACATAAGTGTAAATATCATATCTGTTCTTATAAAATTCAAATGGTGTAACAGTTAACACACATAAGTGTAAATAGTCTCCCATTCTTGGTCTTTAAGTCTGTGAAATATCAATGGAAATTAGTGATAAAAAAAGTTATTCACGATTATAACTAGAGCTGGAGTGGGTCAAAATTTGTGAGTGGGTCAGAGTAGGTCGTGGGTCAACAGGACATGACCCACTGCAAACCTACCATCCACCGACCCATTCCGCTCACTGCATTGTAGACAGCATCTTCTGAACAACCGTGAATTTGTCTACGTTTTACTTTCAAGACCTCCATTTTTCTTCCTTTTCATTTGTTTCTATTTACTTACCAGAGATGAATATATTGATATTTGTATTGTAATAATAGCAATAGGACTTACTGCTTGGCATTCGAGACACAGTCTGTGCGTTTTTAGAGGAGCTGACTGCTCAAAAAATATTTTTTTAATCGTCTCTAATATATGAATTATTATATAAAAAATTGAAGGTATATATGTACGTGATCATCACTGCCAAATGGCAAAGTCAAATGAAATGACTTTTGGTATATAGTTAGGCTCCAATCTCAACTGAATTTATCATATCGCTTTCATTATAATGCATATTCTAAGGGAAAGTTTTTTTTTTTTTTTTCGAAAAATTGAATATCTCATGAGCTGTTCAACTTAGGGAGCTGAAATTCAGTATGTTTCATGATCTTGTTTTATTACAACTGTAAACTCTTTAGTCAGTGGGGAGGAGGGCATGGATCATAGGATCAGATTTGATGATGATGGGTTTTGGTGGGTGGTTTGTCAGAGTGGGTCATGGGTCACGGTGGGTGGTGGATCAATAGGTCATAAGGTGAAGTTTTCATTGACCCACGCCATCTCTGGTTATAACCCCTTTGTGACTTTTGGCCTATCCTGTATATACACTCACGCTCAAAGCTAAGAGTGGTAATTGAATAGAGACGGAAGCAATTGAATAATGGGCTTCTTGTTGTATTGGAATGTAGCGTCCTTTTCAGCATCGAGACTGTAAAATCTGAACCACTGTAATGCGTTCCAGTGTCAAGACTCTCCCGTGAATCGAACCCAGGACTCCGCGCACCATCGTAGAGAACAGCAAGGGAATAAGACCATTAGGCGCTATTCACACTCACCGTCGAACAACAACATTTTAACGCTAGCAAAATACGTTTTTATATATTTTGGAGAAGTACATGCACACATAGCCACTTGCAATTCTGTCGGCCACCAACAATGACGAACAGTTAGGTTTACCATTGTGTAGAAGAAAATTTTTAAGTTCGCGAGTGAGGAGTACGTGTGAAGAAGGAAGGAATTCAATATTGCCGCGTCTGACAATTTCCATACACGATAAGGTAAAGTTGGATTTTTACATATTTTCAATCCTAGTAGATTGACAATGGATTTTCGCTAAAGAAAAATATATAATTTTCTTCAATTTAACTGAACTAACTTGTCATAAAGTAACAACTATTCTGTAATTTTAATCAGATGTATCTACATACCTAAAATAAATATTTCTATTTAACAGAATAAATATTTCTATTAAACCCACTTTCTTATTTAAACAGTCATTCGGAGTAGTTTTTTTTTTCTAGACATGGTTTTGGGAGGCATTGTTTCTCCAGAGCTCTAAGAGTGCCCACCCGGAGGAGACCAAAATAATACGTCTATAACAGCGCTGTCCAAATGGCGGCCCGCGGGCCGCATGCGGCCCGCCAAACCATTTTCTGCGGCCCACAAAGCTCTCACGATTCGCAATTGTTATTAGCCCTACTGATATTATTTTCATTCATTCATTTAATGTTTCCGCACTCTTCTTTCGAAATAACGCATCCATTTAGCGCTTCTGTACAACAAAAAGGCGCGGACATCCACGGCAACACCTTTCCCTAAAAACTGTGAGTTCGTTCGGAAAAGAGCGTCAATGTTTGATAGCACTTATTTGTGTAAAAGTGCATTTTCTACCATGAAAATTGTGAAGAATCGCTTCAGAAGCTGCCTTGGAGATTCTTCTTTTTTACATTTCCTGCGACTCACAACAACAGAAATGAATGTAGATATTCAACCCCTTGTAAACGCTGCTCGTCACCCTCATTTGTCATATTGAATAGGTATATAATATTTCAAATACTTTTTCTATATTTTTCTTTTGTAGCGTATTATTATTATTATTATTATTATTATTATTATTATTATTATTATTATTATTATTATTATTATTATAAGCTGCGGCCCTCCACTTTACTAGTAAAGACGGTTATGGCCCTCAGGCTCATTATAATTGGACACCACTGGTCTATAATGTAGTAATAAATAGAATAGTATCGTTGAAAATAATATGTGCCCCTCCGAATACTAAATGTACCCCCCCCCCGGAACATTTCTGAAAGAAACACTGAT
Source organism: Thermobia domestica (assembly GCF_964235325.1). Classification (NCBI taxonomy): domain Eukaryota; kingdom Metazoa; phylum Arthropoda; class Insecta; order Zygentoma; family Lepismatidae; genus Thermobia; species Thermobia domestica. Next base: position 27,937,146 of record NC_137463.1, on the reverse strand, counting down.
TCGGAAGGTGTTGTGAAAAAATATCTTTTTCCAAGTTTGGAACAGTGCCCTTAGAGGGGAACAAGATTTCCACTGACAAGAGTTTCATGTTTATTTTTGGTATAATATAAAGTTTATTATTAAATAATTTATGGTTCTTAAATTCAGGGGGAGGCGTTTGCCCTCTACCGTCCCCAAATAATGCCCTTGGTTTAATAACGAGGAAGTGTTGTATAACTGATTGTTAGATTTCTTTAAAAAGAAAGTTTGAAATATACTAATAGTTTTTTCATTGAGTTTATACCATTGAAAAAAATATCATTTTATCATAACTGACATGCGTACCTCCGAAATACGTGGTTCCCACTTCGAATGTCGATATAACAGCATCTATGCCCTAAAAAATGTGACTAGTTGAGTAATTTTACTAACAATCTGAAAGCCGTAACCAAACAAAGCTGTATTGTATAAGGATTTTCTGGTAAAATTGAGCGATCGTTTGGTCAGTTTGCCTCTCCAGATACCGTCATCCAATATTATCCGAGATAATTAATAAAAGTATTAGTATTAATATTAAAATAACGATAAATAGTATTAGTGACCAATCATTGTTAATTTTAACTTCTACCGTTTTCCTCGTGAGCTAGTGCATTTTATTTATCAGAAATTTCTCTTAATTTTACTGTAGATCTACCGTAATTTTACAGGAGAAATCCGCGAAACTTCCTTGTCTCTCTTTGACACATCTTTTCAGACGTTAATCACAATGATTGTGTATGTGTACATGTATATAGTAGTAATATTAATCCATGAACGCGGTGTGTTTATGTAGATTCATCAATGTTACTCTAGGGTTCGCATTAACGCTCTGTGCTTTGGATGTGTGCAGAAGAGTGTTTTGCAGCTGCGTTTGGTGCTCATCTCTAGCTTGTTTTAATATTAAGTTTGTGCATCAAGTGTAGTTATCCCAGCGGGTATTTACTAAACAAATGTGTTTTGCATGTGCATACGCCGAGCGCAAACCACCGAATATCACACCAGAGGGAGCTGCCATCAGTTTGGGTGATGTGGAGAACTTGTAGCTAATGTTGATCAAGTTGGTGCATTTGTCACTACCTTGGGGATTCGTACAATGTGCGTGCATCCTCACATAACCTTTTGATTGAAAACTATAAAATGTTCGCCCTTTCTGTACGTTAACGTGTGCTGTTTATAACCGGAAGAATTTTAGAATGTCCAATATATACAGTCATTTACATTTCATTTACAAGGTTCTTTTTGTAAGCACGGTGACCTTTAAAAGAGATATTAATAGTGTTCGTTGACAAATTGAACGGAACAGGCAGTCAAAACACTTTCTGTGTGATGTTACGATTCACTCAAATGAGAAGGAAAAAAAAGATACAATTGATGATTATTTATGGTAAACGTAACGGTTCCCTTTGGTTTCTTAAAATTGCCAACAAGCGTAAAATATTGGCGAAATTTGGGTTTCATCGGGATTATAAATTCGGTCTATAACAATTGGTCATCTGTAGTTGCTACAAAGGAGGAGTAAATAATTCCGTATCTGTCTTTATTATGGGTGGATAAAAGAAAACTATATAGCGGCACAAACTTTACAAGACTTTACCCAATTTTTGCGTTCCATGTAAATTGCACATTCCGAAACCTCGGGGCATGATCGCCTCCAACATTTATTTTTTTAACAATGTAGCGATAAAATTATATGTTTACCGATGTGACTTCCCTTAAAAACCGACCCTGCATCGTGTTACTTGATCTTAAAATTAAGATTACCAACTGTCCAGGATTAGGTAGGACATCCGAATTTTTAGGGATGCATTCGAGTCGAGTCGAGTCGAGATTTAAGCCTGTCTCGACTCGTCTCGAGAAAATGTTGTCTCGACTCGAAAATTTGTTTCTGTCTCGACTCGTGTCTCGACTCGACAGTCTCTGTCTCGACTCGACTCGAATTCGAGTCGAGACGTCTCGAAATTCGAGTCGAGACAAAATGTACGAGTTAAAATATACGCACACATCAGCCAGACCATCATGACTACCTACCTAATTGTCAGTATGTCGACTTTTGGCATGGATAAAAACGGCGACACGTCTTGGCATACACGCAATGATCCTTGATAGGTCGCTGGAGAGATCTGGCACCACATGTGCTCACTCAGATCAGCTAATTCCCGTAAATTCCGGGAAGGGGGGCGATGTGTTCTGACGTCACGTTCAATCACATCCCACAAGGGACATCACTCAAATGTCCGGCTCCAATTTCAATGAAACTTTTTTTGCTGATAGAAGGCATGTATGCATCATTACTTGTGATGACAAATTTTTGCCATGGTGTATGTTTTCTATTTTTTTAAATAATTTTAAGAGTTGTGATGTGGTTATTAGAGATTACTACAGAAGTCCCTTACTACCCTTTGTAAACGGAGCGTTAATGAAGAAAAGTGAAGAAAAACCATGTGGATACATATAAGTCCTGGGGGGAAGTCGTATGGTAGATATGACCTTGATGGCAGCCATCTTGAAATCCGCCATTTTGAATTAAGGTCAAGTTTTCAAAATGGGAATAGGGTAATATGATACATAATTTCGGGCTAGAATTTAATTAGAAAAATAATGGTGAGGTTAGTTTTAAGATACACCCATTTGGGGGAAAGTTACAGGCATATTAATTGTTTTTACTTACTTTGTGTGTAAGTCCCTTCTTACTTTCGTCTCAAGACCTGTAAATCGATCGCAACGGCAGAGCCCGGTTTCGCACTAGTGTTTAGAAATCTTTAAGCTCACTTGAGGCAATATTTGTGGATTATTGTATTGTATTTTGCCTTTAATTAAATTTGAACCCACTTCATGATCTTGTGTAAAGTATCACTAAAAGAGAATTTCTGTTTTTTATGGAGAACGTAAGCATAGCAATTATAAAAGGTGAGTAAGGTGTGTATGTATTTATAAGAAAGTTTATTTTACGAGTCTTTTGTGGTTCCGCCAACCTATTCTTTAGTTGTTTTTTTTTTCAAAATACTCATATCTCATAAATAAAAGAGCTATTATAAAATCTCTTACCACTGTTCTTTAATACTTATAAAATTTTATTTATTGTAAAAGCACTGGCGAAATATTTCTTATCGCCCACTAAAATTATGGTGGAGCTCCTTCGTGGCTAACGGTTAGTATACTTGCCTTTGGCGTGAGAAACCTGGGCTTGATTCCCGGTGGGAGTTCATGTGGTTCGGATTCCACGTTAATCAGTAGGTCCACGTCTCACATAGCCTCGCTGCTGAACGGGACGTTAAACTCAGAATCAATTCAACTCAAAATTATGGTTTTGACTTTATTATGATGTCATTAGTTTAAACGCCCAACTGCCCAGTAATTATAAACATTGACTACATTATAAAATTGTAATTTGTGACGACTAAAATATCAGAAATTAAAGATTATTCTTTGGGTTTTGGAACATTTTGGAAAACGTGAAAAACTGGTACTGCACCGATACAACACACCTCTTGGATTTGTCATTGTGTAAAGTGATACAAACTAAAGAAGAATTACAACTTTATGAAATTGTATTAAGACTTATTATTTAGAAATAAACACCAAATAAGTGTAATAGTTCATATCCGTATCAAATACCAAGTTTATGATGAATCAAGTACACAAAGTAGGATCCAAAAACGCTCATTGCAATTTGTTCCATCCTTCAGTCGAACCAGGAACTGAAACATAAAGAGTGACATTTTCTTTTTAAAGATACTTTGTCCAGCTAAGTATTGTGAAGGTTTATGTCAGTAGAAGGAATTGCATTCCATTATACAAGCGCAATTTCACAACTTTATGTACACATTACTAAATATCGAACACCCTTGTCCATATGATTAGCGTACGCGTCTTTGGTGCGGGAGACCTAGTTTCGATTTCCGATGGGAACTCCTATGGTTCTGAACCCACGTTAATTTGTAAGTTCACGTCTCATATAGCCTTGATGCTGAAAGGGACACTAAACTCTAATCTAATACTAAATACAAATATTTAAAGAAAAATGATGACGCACCAAGATGACGTGAATTTGGCTATCAAATCCATTTTGTGTTTTCAGTTACGTTCTAGTAGTATTTTTTCTAGGCATCCTTTCAAAAGACAGTGATGCAAATTTCGTAACTGCGAATTCCTGTTAGAAGCCATGAAATTATCCGATTAGATGCAAAATTTCCCGTCCACTAAAATAGATACCGTAAATTTACAATATCTAACAATAAATAATTTTGAAAGATATCGCTTTCGAGGGAAAAAATGAAGTGAAATCTTTGAGTTTTACGTCCCACGGTTATGCCGGTTAGGCTAAAGGAGAGGGGTGATGATGAGAAATTAGTGAAATCGTGGAATGAAGAAAGTGGGAGGAACGGAAGAACCCCGAGGAAACCCACGCACACGGTGTTTGTACACCACAAAGTTCACTTGGTGCGAGCTGGGATCGAACCAGGGTCCCCAAGCACCAGAGGTGAACGATCTACCACTGAGCCACCGCGGCCCCGCTTTAGAGGGGCCATGACGTATAGTTGAACTCATTCTCGTAGTATGAAAGGCAATATTTATAATTATGCATGATAAGATCACAAATAAAATTTAAAAATATTATGTGCACTTTCTTTTAACAAACATTATATTGTCTTTTATGGTGTGGAAGGGAATGTTATGTTCGAAAAAAAAGTCCTTAACACGATTCTTGTTGCTACACACTGCATGTTCCTAGCCACAGAAAAGATGCAGCGATAGGTAGGCTATTTTTCAATTGCTTTACATTAGCTTGATGTTTCAAGTCTTTTGTGTGTTTCTGAAGTTCACTTTTGCCACAAAAGAGCTCAATATTAACATGTCTTACATAGCTTTGGTTCGATTCTCAACACGGACTGCAACTACCCGTTAAATTGTGCATCCGAAAGGCACTCTTTGTTAAACCTCGCTTATCACCGCTCATCTTAATAATATATATAACTTCACCGCGAAGCAAATGTTGCATTTCTCTCTTTCATCCTAACACAAAACAAAACTAACCACAGCTGTGACACGAAGGAGCTATTTCGAAAAGAAACAAGCTGTGCTTCATAGAGATGTGTACCAAATGATAGAAGAATAAAGTATTGTTTTCTTTCCTGTTTATTGATATCAGTTGGTGTTCTTAATGAGTTTACTAATTAGTTTAGAAAGGGTATATATGGAATTTGGACATATGTTGTACGTATTCTCCTGAGAAATTGATGAGACCAGAAAAATTATAAGGACAGATGGAATAGGTTTAAGCGCATCTACGTGACTTTATCAAATATTTATTCTCCATAATGGTACCACGCAGAAAACTTGGTATAGGCCTACTTTTATCTTTGCCTCCCTCTGTTAGCTGTTTCGTATCATATATATCGGATGGTTTTGATATTTCTTCTGATCATTAAAACAACAATGGTACCTGTGTGCGTGCAGAAATGCAAAAGCACAAGGTAACTTCCTATTTGTTTTGGAAACAACAAACCCATTTCACGTGTGCGAGAGAAATTGAGCACAGCGAGATCGGGTGTTTACTCACGGTCAGTTCGCAGCAGGAGTCCATGGCGAAATATTTGGCTATCTCGAAAACACTCGCAAAACCTTACAAATACAAAAGACTGCGCTTCAAAGAAAGTTTAGACACAGATGTTTCAATTTTCTTTTAGCATCTTTCTTCAGCAAAAGAGTTGGTTCATTGTATTCGAAAAAGGGAAGGGAGAAAGGGTGAATTTATATTTTATGTGGGGGTTAACGTTGTAAGTAGTATAAACAATACATACCGCTTCCGACTCTGTACTGAAGCACTTCCTTTAGCGGTATATCACTAGATCTATCCTGACCCTCATCCTACCTCAAGTTGTAAAGTAGAAAGGGACAGAAGTATTCAACATGACTGCGCACTGTAGTTTCAGTTCACAATACTAAAACTAGTGAGCAAATAAACAGTCTTTTGTAGGATCGTGTTTTACTTCTTGAATTTATTTTTGAACATTTCTGTGAATTCAACAACAGAACGCAGTAGAAATACGGACTAGTTTTTACTCCAACCATTACTTTCGCTCCAACCCAGGGATGCCACATTTATGATTTCGTACTAGATTTAGTGATTTTACTATTGAACTAGTGATCTAGTACGTACTTTGGGTAAATAGGCACATTCTAGTGAATTTTTTGCATTTTTTTCTGATGCAGACAAATGAGAAGAAAATGGTTCTTAAAATAAAAGGAAGAAGTATATTGCAGTTCAAAACAAATGTAGAAACCTTAAATTATTTTTTCTTTTCCCTCTGACTGAATGAAACCCCTGCTGTGTAACGACCTTAGGTAAACAACGGCTATCTTTGGTCCGCTACCTCCTTTTGTTAGCCGACATGAGATGGGTTACTTTTTTTTCTGGAAGAAAGTGAAGAAATAATTATCCAGTACACTTACGTTTTGTCAGGCACACAGGCGCAGTCTGTACTTGTTTCCTAACGAACTTTAGCAACATAACATAAGTGAAACATATGTACCAGAAAATAGAGGCAGTACAAACGGAAATTTTCATCTGTGACACATTTGATGAGAAATATAGTTAGATGTCACGTGCAAGCACTCTAAACATGTCCTATCATGTAATTCTATTCGTATGTTTATGTAGGTGAGACTGAGAAATCAAGAAACAGTAATAACTGGTTTTTCTTCCAGGGGAAAAATCTAAATGTGAAGGGGTGTTATACTGGGACTTTAATTGCCTCCTTTGTACAAGATTAACAAGTAATAGCAATTTTTTAATTTATTTTAGTTCTTGGGGAGAGGAAAATGGAAGCGAACCCTCGTAAGGACCTCTGAAAGGAAACATGAATACTATCCGCCACTGTTTGTTACATTACACAAAATAGTTTTATATATATATATTGAGTTTTAGTCAGGGTTTTCATTCTGCAGGAGAGGGGGGATAGTAATACCTAACGAACATTTTCTATTCTCCGAGTGTTGCAATGATAGCATTTCCTCCATTATAACTTGGCCAAGCTAGTTGCATTATATGTAAGGATTAAGTTAGCCTAAAAAGCTTAAATTTCTATGGCTGTTTTACTCTGTACCCATGTTTCTCATTTTCGGTCTACGGGACTCTGTGTCCGGAAATTTTCGATGGCTTCCAAGTCGGAAAATAAGTGTATCAAAGGCATATATATTATATCTATGGTTATATGAGGCATGGATCTACAGTTTAAAGTGGGATACCGGTGAGAACTTCATGAGCTTCCACCGTAAATCGAACCAGAGTCTCCCGCGATCAAGGCGTATGTGTTAACCATACAGCCACGAGGAAATTCACATAAGCACACACGCATATATATTGTTGAGTTGATTTTGACTTTACCGTCTCTTTCAGCAGCGAGGATATATGAAATGTAGACCTACTGATTAACGTGGAATCCGAACTACATGAGCTCGCGCCGGGAATTGAACCCGAGTCTTCCACGGCAAAGACGCGTACACTAGCCACGGAGTTCACACACACACACAGAATCGAGTCCTCACACACCAAGGGTGAGAGCTGTGCCACTGAGTCACAGCGGCCACGGGGCTAGGTCGAGTCCACTTTACGTTCATAGTTTCTTAGTACATAAATGTTACGATTATGAAATAGATTTTCCTTAATGAGCTGCATAAAAACAAAAGCTTTCGAAATGCATTAAACAATTAGCTCGATTTGAGTGTGAACTTAAGTTATATCAGAGTGTAAATACGGATACGCACCATAGCTCGAAAACTTAATACACTATTTCTCCTATATAGTCAGCATGTATCAAGCAATCGTTCAGCTTTCATTTGAGAGGATGGAAATCGAAGGCCCCTGAACAACTATGTTACTAATGTACGGAATGTATGTACTTACAGTGAACTGCTTTGATGCCAAGTGGCCTAACTCCAAAATTGAAATTTTCCAGGAGTGAAAGTTGAAGTTCAATATCTCATGAACAATCCATATTTCTTTTATGTTGGGAACCAAAACCATAACTACTGTATGTAGTTCATTGTTTTATAACTTAGTGTTTACAAAAATCCTTTTAAAAAATACCTATTTATAGAAGTGAATGGTACTTATCTGTACTAGTTCTTGGCATCCAAGCAGTCCATTTATTGTAATACTAGCTTAATATACCCATTCTTCGCATGGGGGCTGTATTTGGAAGTCAACACCTTTGGAAGTATCACCATTCATTTCAGTGACCGCGAAAACTATGGATTTGACACTAGTATCAATCAATATGGGCTATTTATACATGTCTCGGTATTCCTCACCCGCTGACACCCGGCCCGCATACAGTAGTAGCTGAATTTGCAAGTCATCGCTGATGGAAGTGTCACCATTGATCTCAGCGACCGTGAAAACTATGGATTTGACACTAGTGTCGATCAATTTGGATTACTTTTACTACATGTCTCGCTAAACGCCCCCCTGAGACCCCATGGTTCCAATTTTGACAAAAACGCTTCGTCTTGATCTGGGGCCTGGACTAAGGTACCTGTGACCAAATTTTGGGAACTCTCGGTCCACTCGTCTGGTCCCCAGGTCGCACACAGACAGACAGACAAACACACAAACAAACTCTTTATTTTATTTATATTAGATAAGATATACCATGTAAAATAGTCTCGTATTATAATATGTGATGAACAACAAATGTTACATTATATATTAGCCGTAGCTCGTGATATGCTGCAACATATTAAGGCCTCAGAATAGTTGGGCAAGCGAATAATCCAGAAGTTACGTAACCCTATTGCGTTCATGGGAACGAAAACACAATAATTATAACTATGCTAAATTACTATAGACTACCAACTGCTCATTCAGAGAATTTATGAAGTTCACTTTATCGCAATAGTTTTATACAATCTAGATTTAGACTACGGATAATAGTTTTATACAAACTAGATAATCAATTATTATTATTATTATCATTATATTTGCAGTACAACCAAATACAACGACATTAACTATTAGTTCTAATTAACTGAATTGAGCTGAAAATTAAATCTTGATCTTTAAAGATTAACTATTAATTTTATGCATTCTGTACCTTTCTAAAGGAATAAAAGCTGGAATTGGTTTCAAGGCTGTTTCTGAGTGAATACTTTCTTCAAAATAATATTAAAAATTATAGAAAGATTTTCGAGACATTCGAGTCGAGTCGAGATTTTTAAGAGCCGTCTCGACTCGGCTCGTGTCTCGACTCGAAAATTCGAGTCGAGAAATGCGTTTGTCTCGACTCGTCTCGAATTTTACAAAGTGTGTCTCGACTCGAGCGCATCCCTACGAATTTTACGAAAATTTTCAGCGTCCCGAATTACACCAAATAGGAACGCAGTATTTGTCGGGACGCCAAATTATGCATAATACTTATAACATATGCGACAGAAATTCTTAGTGATATTTGTAAATTTCGATCTCAGGATGTATACCTGTGGCTATCAGTATGGTTAAATCGCTAAAACTTTTACGTGTTGACGCATATGAAATTACTGTCGAAAATTATTCTTTTACCGGCTCAATAATTCATAACTTTTATTCAGCTAACCACTAACAAGCTAAACTTACCAGATTTCTCCTTCTTGTTTTTGGTTTAATATAAAACGATAATCATGCCTATTGCGCTGTGTAGTTGCGAAACATGGTCGCTTACTCCGAGGGAGAAACATAGACTGAAAGTATTTGATAACAAGAAACTGAGACGAATATTCGGACCCAGAGAAACGGGAAAGTGGAATGGCGGAAACTTCACAACGAGGAACTTCATAATTTATACCGTTCACCAAATATCACGAGGAGGCTCAAATCTAGGAGGCTGAGGTAGGTAGGTCAAGTAGCCAGAATGGAAGAAAGTAGGAACGCTTTCCAAGTTTTAACTAGAAGTCCAATTGCAAAACGACCACTAGGAAGACCTAGGCGCATATGAGACGAAAATATTAAAATGAATCTCGCAGAAATAGGAATACAAAGTAGAAACTGGATCCAGTTGGCTAAGAATAGAAGTCAGTAGAGAGATTTTGTGAATGTGGCATCGAATCTCCGGGTTCCATTGGCCATAGAGTTAGTTTTCATTTAAATTTTCATTGCAATTTTAGTTCATGAATATATATATATATATATATATATATATATATATATATATATATATATATATATATATATATATATATATATATATATATATATATATATATAATATTACTATTTTTTTTAAATAAATTGTTGCATGTATGTACTTGGTTATGATATAATTAACCTTTGATCTGAAGATGTGTATGTCCTGTTTAGGCTTACCAACAGGTAACAACTCGACTTGAAATTAATTAACTCGGCCCCACTTCAACTTCAGTAACACTTCACACACCTGTTATGCATTACACTATTACAAATACATCCTCTAACTGGAAAATTGTAAATTAAGTACCCATTCATACTACTTCTGGTAATACATTCAACCCTTCATTGTTCTCTTAATTATACAGTATTATTACATGTAGTTTTTATGTTTATTTTTCTCCAATTTTCGCATGTTCAATTGTCTTGTTTCAGATATTCTGTACAACAAAGAACAAATCGAAAGGAATGCAGTTTGGCAATTGGAATAACCATTTTAGTTCTATATGTTATTAAATGTTTCAAAGAATTGTTTGTATGGAGTACAGATCAAAGAGAGAGCTTGCTACTAGATTATTGATGTTTAATGTGTAATGGAATATTAGATTTGCATTTACTAACAGAACTAATTGTGTTAAACATTATAATATAATTAGCGCTTGGTTTTTTAGATATTCATCAATATTTTGGCCTCTTAAAAGGCACTTTACTTTATTAGCAACCAAATTCTGATCTAATTAGAAAAAATGCTTTTAATCATTTAATTTGAACATCTTTTTTCTTTGTTGCATCTGTTCTCTAAGTACATTCAAATGTATGAAGTACTGTTCAACGTGTAGAGTTTTGGAATTTTATTTCTCTCAAGCGGATGCAATATATCAACATACAAGCACAGTCCCGAATAAATCATACCTTCGTGCACGCGTGCACACAATATTTCATGGAAAGTAAAAGTTATTTCAACTCATTGCATAATTTTATTAATTACAGTAAATATACTGTAGTACTATAGTACCGGATCATCCCATAACTAATGTCATGTTTCGCACCATGAAGAGAAGAACGAAAACTTACCTGAACATTACCGTTAGTCAGGAAAGTAGTCTCCATCAGACTCCACAACAGTCTGCCACAGTCAACTAGATATTGAATTCTTTGTGAAAGAAGTCACCGGATTTGAAGGCAAACAATGGATCACTGTTGTCCCGGGGCCGTGGTGGCTCAGTGGTAGAGCGTTCACCTCTGGTGCTTGGGGTCCTGGGTTCGATCCCAGCCCCCGCCAAGTGAACCTTGTGGTGGACAAACCGTGTGCGTGGGTTTTCTCGGGGTTCTTCCGTTTCCTCCCACTTTCTTCATTCCACCATTTCATTCATTTCTCATAATTACCATCTCCTTTAGCCTAACCGGCATAACCGTGGGACGTAAAACTCAAAGATTTCATTTAAGTTTTTTCACTGTTCGTCCCACATCATCCGCATGTTACAGTGCTTTACCAGTAAAGAGAATCACGCCAAACGTAAATTTATGAATTAATCTATGCTAATACTGGAAACAGTCAGTATTATATATTCTCTCATATCCCAAACATGTGATGATTTAATCTCACCAGTTTTTTTTAAAGTTTAACCAGACAATCGTATATTTGAGGTTGAACTGATACCAAACAACAATACTCCAGGCTTTTTATAGGTACCTTCTCATACTCAAAATATGTGACATATATGCCCTCTCATGCCCAAAGTATTTCAAGTTTAACGTCACCAATGTTTTACAAAGTTTAACCAGACAGTCTTATATTTGAGGTTAAACTGATTCCAAACTACAACAATACTCTAGGCTTTATATAGGTACCCTCTCATACTCAAAGTATGTGAAGTATACACCCTCTCATACCCCAAGTGTGTGAAGCTTAACCTCACCAATATTTTTTGAAGTTTAACCAGAAATATTTTAAGATATGACCATCAGATCTATTTGGCATGTGTTTAAATTCTCGGCTTTATATACTCGATCATACTCCAAGTATATGATGTTTCAATCTCACCAATATTTTTTTAAAGTGTAACTAGAAAATCTTATATTTGAAGTTAAACTGATGCCAAACGATAACAACACTCTAGCCTTTATGTAGGTACCCTCTCATACTCACAGCATGTGTCGTATATGCCCTCTCATACCCCAAGTAAGTGAAGTTTAACCTCACTAATATTTTTTTTTGAAGTGTAACCAAAACTATTTTAACGCCTGGCCATCATATCTCTTTGGCATTATTGTAAACTCTCTGTGTTATATGCCTCATGCCAAGTATGCCTCATACCTCAAGTATGTGAAGTTTAACATCACCAATACTTTTTGAAGTATAACCAAAAATATTCTAACCTCTGACCATCACATCTGTTTGGCATGAGTGTTGACTTTCGGCGTTATATACCCTCTCGTACTCCAAGTATGTGAAGTTTAACCTCACCATTATTTTTTTAATGTGTAACTAAAAATATTTTAACCTCATACCATCACATCTGTTTGTCATGAGTTTAAACTCTCGGCTTTATATCGTCGCATGAGAACCAAAGGAACGTAACTCCAAAAATGCGGTTTTCGTTTTCTTCATGTTTGGACATAACTTTGAAAGCCCCGCTTTGGTGTAAATGGAACGTAACGCCATCTGTTCTCCTTGTCGAACATCTGTTGTAATGTAGCTCAATTACCATCTTATTAAAAACACATCTTTCTAAGAAAATAATATTTTTGTTCCCTAGCGTGTAAACCTACAAAAATGGAGTTACGTTTCTCTGACTTTCATGCTACGATATACCCTCTTATACCCCAAATATGTGATATTTTAACCTTACCAATATTTTTTGAACTTCAACCTACAAATCCATTAAGCTCAAAACACGTTTAACACCCAAAAAATCTTTTAACAAAAAATACCTTTTATCCTTAAAAATTTAACCACACCACATATTTCCATGTATGGGATATGGAAAGCCACCATTACCAGAATATGTTAAGGAGTTGATTCCAATAACGAACTCGGCCGACATAATTTTGCTCTAGCTGCCTTGAACGAACAATCTCATTTTCGTGAACGAACATACTAACAAAAATGAAATGAAATATTTCAATTTTACGTCCCACGGTTATGCCGGCTAGGCTAAAGGAGACAGTGATTATGAGAAATGAAGGAAATGGTGGAATGAATTAAGTGGGAGAAAACGGGAGAATCCCGAAGAAATCCACAAACACTGTTTTATTCCACCACAAAGCCCACTTGGCACGAGCTGGGATCGAATCAGGGACCCCACGTACCAGAGATGAACACTACCTCTGAACCACCGTGCCTCTCGGACGTACTAACATTACAATCTAACAAGTACCACTAGCGTGATGGTAATTATTAGACCACTTTTGTTAGTTTTATGTGGATCCAAGTGCAGTTAACTTGAACAGGTTTCACTGTATTGTTTTGATGTTTGTATTTGTTGGAAGATTTTTCTTTTTTCGTTCTTCTTTTCGTAAGCAGTCACGATCGTTGAAATGCTGTCTTAGTACATTTCTCATAGGATAGAAATTGGTAGAGACCCATGCTAGATGTAATAGGATTTATGAAAGACAAAAGGAACATGTGAATGAGCGACAAGTTAAATCAAAGAATGAGTAAATGAGATTTCCAGTCCTCGTTTGAGTTTTCCATCTTTCGGTGGCTTTTCTTGTTAGTTGCCTGTAATTAAATAAACCAGAATCCTTTTTAGTCTGTTTCTTTCGCCATTCACCCACCCCCTCCCCGTCATCGTCGGAAAGGGATAGAGTTGAGAGGGCAGCTTCATTTATCATACATGTATCACCCTTTCGTTTGCATGTTCTCGCATGTCATCTCAGCCGCTAAAACGTGACTCGCAGGTGGTTAGTGGTAGATTTTATAGAAGTGAACAGTTAACGTCTTCCAGTGACACAGGTGAGTGTGCACCATTTCACCCTTTGGTGTGAAGTCTTTTTAAGTTTTACGTCCCACGGTTATGCTGACTAGGCTAAAAGGGACGGTGATGATACGAGATAAATGAAATGGTGAAATGAAGAAAGTGAGAGAACCCCGAGAAAATCCACGCACACGGTATTTGTCCACTACAAAGGTCACTGGGCACGAGCTGAGATCAAACCAAGAACCCCATGCACCAGAGGTAAACGCTCTATCATTGAGCCATAGTGGCCCTATCCTTTTGTGTGAGTCCTATGTTTTATTAATATTTTGTATTTTTTAAATAAAAATACAAATTTTTGTATTTTTTAAATAAAAATACAAATTTTTGTATTTTTTAAATAAAAATACAAATTTTTGTATTTTTTAAATAAAAATACAAATTTTTTTGGTATTTTTTAAATAAAAATACATTTTTTTGTATTTTTGTATTCAAATGTTTTTTTAATACAAAAAGGATATAAATACAAAATGTTTAAAAAATCCCACCATCTTAACTGTTGGTGTTTCTGTGTTGTGCTTAGTTAACTCAGATTTTGTCAGTTATTATTATGTTCCGGAGTCATAGGTTTTATCAATTGGAATGGTGGTTTGGTGCTTCGCTTATTCTTCTTGAGCACTTTGGGACTAGAAAATTAAGTAATGGAACTGATTTTTATTGTGACGAAACAGTGAATGCAGTACGTAAACAAATATGTGCTTTCGAAAGAGTAATCCTTCTTGTACTACAATCCGGGAACACCGTATTGTCGCACGCAGTGATGCCAATTCCTTCAGAGCCGTTTTCCCTTCACAAGCTTCAGAATTTCCCTTTTCCGGACAAAATTTCCCTTCATCCAAACCCGTTCAAGTACTGTATTTAGTAAACGTATTTTTAATCGTTTTCACTTTCACCCCCTCACCGCAATCTTATAACCACATACAAGCAGATACCTGAGAGCCTTCCTTTGAGCTTACGCAGAATTTGAACTTGATTTGTTCTTTAGGTATCTAAGGCGTCGCGGTAGGGGAGGGGAAAGGATATGGAAAGGTGTAGGTCAGGACCTATGTTAAAGGTGCAATCTCTGCATTTGCCTGGTGTGACTGAGGAAAAACCCTATAAATACTTCGGTCAGGACGGACAACCTAAATAAATCATAAAAAATATAAAATAAATACGTAAATTTAATTTTTATCCTAGATATCATGATAGATTTTAATATTAATGTAACCTAAGGTACAAAGAAAATATTAAGTATATATTTGGGATGTACTTACTTAAGAACAGCACTCCCATATTTACTGAAACGAATACGAACAGTTACAAAGAAAACTCTAGCTGCTACTGTCTTTGGCTGTACACGAGGAATGTTCGTAAGCACAATACAAACTAAATCAAAGTTTAGAGATGCGGAATTCTTAAGAATTTATAATTCTGTGCGCACAGTCACCAGAAAATTTGTAAACTTACACAAACATATATACACTAATGACCCAGTATTCGCCCATATTGAAGAGAGGTTCAAATTTCCCTGCAATATTGAGAGATTACAAGCAATTTCCCTCTTTCCCTTTTCTCCAAAATTTACTCAAAATTTCCCAGCGCCAAGGGAAATTTCCCTTCAATTGGCATCACTGGTCGCACGCGAAGCATGACGGGAAATATGATGTCATTACCAGCAATCACTGAGAGGCCCTTGTCACGCTAGCAGCATGGAGCAGAGGGCGAATATAAAATTCTGTGTTAAACTGGGCAAAAGCACCACAGTGTGTTAATTTGATGTGGAGAGTGTATGAGGGTACATGTATGTCTCGTGCACAGATCTTTAAATGGTGTGAAAGTTTTAAACGTGGTATGGAATCGATTGAAGATGAATCTCGGCCGGGTCCAATGTTTGCTCGTAAGGATTGCAAAGGTCCGTGAACGTGTGCAAGAAGATTGTTGCGTGACTGTAAGGATGATGGCAGATGAGTTTGGTGTTAACAGGGAGACAATTTGTAAGATCGTAGTGGAAGATTTGGACGAGAATAAGACCGTATAACAGTTTGTGCAACACTGATTGCCTGAGAAACAAAATGTACGTGTTGCTTACACCCGTGACATCCTGACAGCGGCCCAAATGAATAAAAATGTGCTACTTTCCATTGTTGCGGAGGACAAATGTTGGTGTTATCCCTATGATCCAGCTACTAAACGTCAGAGTACCAAATGGAAGTCCTCAGGATCTCCAAAAGGCAAGAAACTTCGACTTCAGAAGTCAAAAGTGAAGACAATGCTCCAGTGTTTGTAGGACAGTAAAGGTATAATTGATCGTAAATTCGTACCAAAAGGTCACAAAGTGAGTGCCTAGTTTTATTTAAGTATTTGGGAGCGTTTCGTGAAGAAAATTCGTCATGATCGGCCTGAATACTCAGCCCCAGATAGCTGGTACCTTATCCATGGCAATGCACCCGCTCACCTGGCAATATTTGTTCAGGGATATTTTGCCAAAATATAAGTGTCTGTGTGTGCTGTAGCACCCCCTATTCTTCAGATATGTCCCCCTGCAGCTATTTTCTGTTCCCTAAACTGAAGTTATCATTAAAAGGACAACTTTTTTGCAATGTTGAAGACATCCAAGCAGCTGTAACAACGGCATTACAGAACATACCACAAACTGAGTTGCAGAGGTCGGTCTACTTCTTGCGTGATCGTGCAACTCGTGTTGGCGCAAGAGGGATGTACTTTAAATAATAAACAGGTATTGCTACAATATCTTTGTTTGTTTGGTCACAATAAAATCAGTATCATTACTTAATTATTGGATAGTGTATTTCGGGTTCGGGCTTATCCTCTAGGAAGAAATACAAATCTGATATAAGCTAGATCGAAACTCATGGCTGAGGTTTCCCAGCCATCTGACAATTCCACACAAACTGAGCTTTCTTCAACTAAGAGCACTGAATCGGAAACGTTAGTCGTCATAGCATCTCCCGAAGCTTCCAAAACACTTCGTGTTCGTAACAGTGGTCTGAAGCTAACCCCACCGCATTGTCACTCCATATGTTGCTGACATGAAGTTAAGCCAGCATATTCGGCGTCATGTTAACAACCCCGTTCTCTCACCAAGAGAACCAAAATCTCCAAGTGTCATAAAGTCACCTTCGATTTCATTGAAATCGGATATGATGGAGGATGAACTTGTGGACAGTGAGTGGACGGTAATTGGTTCAAGAGGAAAGGCTCGTCTTTAAACGTTAATTTTAGCAAGTATGGCGCTTCTTTAGTGCAATCTTAACGGCTTCAATAGTCATCTTGAAGAATTGAAACAACTGGTATATGACCACTCATCAACTCTTATTTGGTTACAGGAGTCTCATTTGAAGGCTACTCATCATCTATTTTATCTCGTTACACGATTTGCAATTGCGACAAACGTACTGATTCGTGCTGTTGGTGACGTAGTCATTGCTGTACGCTGTGACTTCCATTCTTGGTCTATTAACATAAACTCCCGATTACAACCAATTGCGGTACACGAGTTCTTCCCTCGCCCGATTGCCATCTGTTCGTTGTATATTCCCCATACTGAAATCTTTGTGGCAGTCGATTTGATCAACTTCAACCACCTGTGTTTATTGTCGGAGATCTGAATTCGTACCATATCTTATGGACATTATTGGAACTGATGACCGTGGCAGTCAGGTGAAGTAATTAATCGATGAGAATAAGATGCTCGTCTTTAATGGAAGTCCTACTCACTTTTCTACTGGATCCGGTACCTATTCATGCATTGACCTCTTCCTGTGTAGTATTTCTCTTGCAGTTTCCTTCAACTCAAGAATACATCCTGAAATCTGTAGAGGTGATCATTTTCCAGTAATTACAGAGGGTCTCCATATTATTAATTTAGGCTGTCTTAGACGGTTCAACACCAAGATGCTGATTAGCCAACATTTCGAGAGCTCTGTGAGTTTCAATTGTGTGAAGACTTGCCCTTATGTGCAGCTGTAGACCTATTTACTTAGACTGTAATCAATTCTGTCCATGATTCCATACCAGAATGTAGAGGCAGTGGTCCACAGCGAGTTCCGTGGTGATTGCGGAAAACCATGAGACTACCCTGGCTTATTGAGATGCTCTTGCCATTTTTTATGGGCACCCAATTAAACAAGAATCTTCAATTTCGCATTCTTCGTGCCGTGCGAGATATTTGATTAAATCTTCGAAGCACCAAAGCTAAAAAGATTGTGTAATGTCCCTCAGTACTTAAACCCTTATGACTACTGTTTGGAGTCGTGTTCGCTCCATAAATGCCCACTGTTCTTCTAGTATGCCCCTTGATCAATAAATAGGGTTTTGGAGAATAACTTCGTAGAGATGTTTAACATATTAGGCTGGCATTTTTCGTCCATCTCTGACTGTACATTATTCGGTTGAGCTTTCGTACTCTTATCGAGTGAAATTGTTTAAATTTCCGTAGGATTAATTCGGATTATTATAAGGTGCCATTGGCGGCTCTAGAATTCGACCCTGTCCCAAATGACTTGTCAAACACTGCTCCAGAGATCGCTCTATATCGTATAAAGGTAACCAAGAAAGTTCTGTCACTTTTTTACCCACTACCTTCGAACATTGATGTCACCTAAGACGTACCTGGAAGATCAAAAATAGTCCCCATCAGCATCGACGACCTTCTGTCAACGTTCTGGAAGGTCATGGATTCCATCGCGGTAGAACTTGGTTGGCCGTGAAGAGAAGATATCAAGTGCATTTTGCACCTCTCCTAGGGATTTGAACTGGCGTCCTTGAAGGTAATTGTCCAAGGAATGGAACAGGTGATAATCGGACGGTGCAATGCCCGGAAAGTATGGAAGATGCAATAGTGTTTTCCATCCAAGGCGTAAAATGGCGTCCCGGGTCATCCTAGTTACGTGGGGCTTAGTGTTGTCCTTAGCAGGAGTACCCCTTTGCTATTCAGAAGTGTTGGCTCCAAAGTTTTGAGTCTTTCTTGAACGCGGCTTAACTGCTGACAGTACACAGTTACATTGATGCTCTGACCAGCTATTAGTAGTTCCCAATGCACGATGACGCGAGCAGTCTACCAAACACATAGGAGGACCTTCTTCTGGTGCAGTGCTGGTTTCGGCTGTTTTGGAACCGGTTCATGGGTTGCTAACCAATGATGACGACGCCGCGGAGCTTCGTACAGGATCCACGTCTCATCACATGTCAACAGCCTGTCCAGAAATGGCTCCTTCCTCAGATGAGACAGCAAAGAAACACAGGTGTCTGCTTGCATTGCCTTATGGCCCCGGAGTCAAATCATGTGGGACCCATTGATCTGCTTCCCAAGTTGGTGGAGGTGCTGCCAAATGGTTTCTCCATTCACACTGAATTGTAGTCCCAGTTCCTCACATGTCTAACCACTGTTCGCCTCAATTGCTGCCTGAAGATCTTCATTTTGTACATATGTTGGTCTTCCGGCACGTGGAGCGTCTTCGAGTGTTTCGTCAACATCCTTAAACTTGTTAAACCACCGCTGTTCTGTCCGCGTAGTCACGAGACCCTCACCAAAGGCCTGGTATATCTTGGTCTTCTTTTTAGCTGCTACAATCCGTTTCAATATCCTCTGGTCCCTATCTGACAGGATTGTCTTTCGACCACTGTTGTGCTTTGCAGACGTCGTTTACCCATGAATTGTGTATGCCCTCGTGATATTGGACACAGTGCCTTTCGATACCCCCACAATGTTCGCCACTGTTGCCACTGAAGCTCCAACCAGACGGGAACCAACGATCGTGCCTCTTTGGAAGTCTGTCAGGTCGCCCATTTTACCGCACCATTTCACACCACGACACTCACAGATGAACTGGTTACTGTTGGCGGAAGAGGAAGGTGCACATGCCACATTGAAAACAAAAAAACGATCGGCAACCGCAACACGTTTTGTACAATGGAGGGCCAAACTGACGTGTCCTGTATGAAGTGTTTTTAGATTATTTTTTTTTGTCTCTCCCTTTATATATGATTAAGTAACTGAATAATGATTGAAGAAATGAGAATGTGGAAGGAAACGAGAGTATTCCGAGAAAACCCACGGATACGATGTCCACCACAAACTTACGTGGCCGAGGATCAAACTGGGGACGTTACTCACCAGGTCTAAGCGTTCTACCATTGAGCTACCGTGCCCCTCCCCATTATGAAAATTTGATACAATAGATGTTGGCCATTGGCCGTATCGTGACGGAGACAAATAGCCGTGCTGCTGACACCTCCCATCAAACCATAATCATCTATCCGTTTATTATTTCGCCAGTCAGACTTCCTAAAAAAAAAGTAAGAAAAGAAAAAAAGAAACAGTTAAGATTGTGAACAATGTTTTTGCATGCACATCAGAACTGCTAATATGGACGCCCAAGTTTTTCTTATATCGTTGTCACCAACATAATACATCACTAACGATCTTACCTAACAAGCACAGTAGATTAAAATGAATAATTCGGAGATCGTCAGTGTGGACTCAGACTTACTAATTCCCTACTGACTAAATCTTCATGTCAGACAGAGATTAGAGATAGAATGGGAAAATATATGACGGCAATGTTTTCATGTAATCAGACATTTTAAAACAATCCTCTTATTCAGTTAAAAAAAAGATTGACTATGTAACTTGGAAGAATTAGGAATTCTATAGATACTTGTGAGAAGGAGACATATGGTTCGACCAAGCGGATGGTGGGAGCATTATTTTATAACTGAAACAAAAGCATAATGGTTTGATCCTTTTGTGAAAAAAATCAAGAGTTTTCGACTTAGTCACTAGCAGAATGCTCTCATTCCATGGTGTACGTAATGTGGCAGTAACTGAGTTTAATAAAACCCTTGAAAAATATATTATGCAAAAATATAATTTATCATATTAAGTTATGTATATGAACATCTAATAATATATAAACTTGGGAACTGGACCGTCTGGACCCGTTGGACCTCCCACCTCAACGAAACTCAGCGTACTCTACTGCTCTCATTATTTCTATGCACACAGAAAAATCCGTTATCCGGACAGCGGTGTATTGTGCAAATATACGGGATCCTTATGTTTACTACAGAAATTGTATGAAGCATATTATACATATGTTACATATGTACTGCCATTTTCCCTCTTAGATGTTACATCATGTTGCAGGATGTATGACATCTAATTGTCTTCCGTATGTTACATACGGCAGCTATATATTATACAGGGTGTTTCAAAACAACACCGACAACGTTTGGGAGGCGATTCCTGACACCAAGATAAGATAAAAAGTATAGACCAACTTGGGTGCACAAATGCTTCCTTTCGGAGTTATAGGCTGCCGAAAACATGAAAAAAATGAACTTTCAAGGTTCCTATCTCCAATACTATGGGACCTACCGTAGTCGGGTCAAGACTTCACTTAGGAACTAATATCTGCGCTATCCAAAAATTCATGTTTCGCAACAATTTTTATAGAAGGAGTTTGGCTACAAGCATATAATTTGAAGTACTCACCAACTACCTCTATAAAATGTTTTGTGGAAGTATCGCAGGATTCTGAAACATGGATATTTGGATAGAGCACATATTAGTTCCTAAGTGAAGTCTTGACCCGCCTACCGTAGGTCCCATAGAATGGTAGCTATGGACCTTTAAAGTCCAATTTTGTCATGTTTTTGGCAGCCTATAACTCCGAAAGGAAGAATTTGTGCACCCAGATTGGTGTGTATTTTTTGTCTTATCTTGGTTAACGTTCCTGGAATGAAAAACGGACCGACGATCTTTGTTCCCCATATGCCTGCCCATACCATAGTTTTCCCTGCACCGGTCATTTTCGAGGAATCTGTCCAAGCGGAGTTGTCACGGGACCAATAGCGCATGTTTTGCCTATTGACCTCACCATTTACGTAGAAATGGGCTTCATCCAAAAAAAGTATCTGCATAGCGAACTGCGGATTTACCCTCAATTGCTCAATAGCCCGCTCGCAAAACTGGACGCGACGATCGAGATCGTCTTCCGACAAATGTTGCTGCAATTGCATCTTATATGGATGCAACTTATACCTTTTGGAGCACCCTGTGCACTGAACTGTGACTCACGGCACACTGCATTGCTAAACGATGTGTGCTTCGCTGCGGCGACTTCGAGAAGGAGACCAGCACGGCAGTAGCTGCTTCTTCGTCGTGGCTGTCCTTGGCCGTCCACTACGGGGTCTATCCACAACTGTTCCCGTTTCCTCGAATTTGGTCAATAACCGTGCCACTGCAACATGCGATACAGGTGCTCGTTGTGGATGACGCGCATTGAAATCGGCAGCCACTGCGCGGGCACTCCACCCGTCCCATATTTTGATTATCTGGATGCGTTCGCCCCTCGTTAACGGCATGATTCACAACCTGCAACACAAAGGAAACGCAGTCAAATTCACAACTTCAATTGTGGATAACTGTTTACCACATAAAGATAAATGCATTTTGACTTCAGATTCGGTTTTCTGGTGAAATTCTAGCCTATGGTCATGTATCACCTGACCCACGTAGCGTTTGTAATAAAAAAAAGTTAAATTCAAGATGGCGACCGTCCGCGTACCCTACGACAGAAAGTGTCCCCCTGACCCTCAAGTTCACCTACCACATCAAATTCGCTGAAAGTACATCCATTTGGATTTTAATAGGGGTAATAAGGGACTTTTGAGACACCCTATATATATATATATATATATATATATATATATATATATATATATATATATATATATATATATATATATATATAACGCTGTTCAGACTTAAAATTAATAGCATAGATGCAATTTGTATAACAAAGCCGACATAATATATAATTCTCCTTCATACAAACCATGTAGGCTAAGGGAGACGATGATGATAAGAATGAATGAATTACTGGAAGGAAAAAAGTATGAGGAAACGGGAGAACCCCGAGAAAATACATGTACGCGGTGTTTATCCACTATAAAGGCCACTTGGTTTCTCAGTGATAGCATATTTACAACTATGATATTAAGATAGGAATTGAGTGTATAAAGAAAGGCCCAGAGGGCAAATAATCTCGGATTTTAGATAATAAGCCTCTAGCAAATCATGGCCATATTTCCATTTTTCTCTTGTAAACAATATTCATGTAAAGCTATTTTGAGTAGTAGATTACAAAATCTACTTTAATATTTCACTATTTTGTCGTTATAATACCTTAAATTTAGTTATTTCAATAATTATCAACGTTTCGTTAAATTATAAATTGTTTACGATTTTTTGCAACAAAATCTCAGTCTGTAAAAAGAAAGAAGGTGGCCAGATGGTTCTATCCCTGCGACTACCATCAGCTTCCCTGAAACTTTCAGTTCCTTGTTGAATATATATATATATATATATATATATAATATATATATATATATATATATATATATATATATATATATATATATATATATATATATATATATATATATATATATATATATAGGTTGATTTAGTTATATTGAGCCGAATTTGAATATGTTCGTTACCTAATAAATGCCGTGTTTCCACCACTGGTTGTATTCGATTTCCAGCCCACCTCTACTGACTATTGCCCAGAATCAAATTTTACATTGCAGGAAAGATTGCGTTGCAGCTGGACCACGAATATTGCATCCCACTCGTCTTTAAAGGTTTTTTCACAGGCCGGAGACGGTGAGGACTCGACGATGGGACAGGTGCCGCTAGAAAAGTTCGAAAGCACAGTAGTACATTGGGCTGGCAGCTGGACTCTTGACAGGAATATCAGACAAGCAAATTCCAACAGTTCCAGTTTCCTATTCCGTACGGCAATAGAGTTCCACCGATATTTTCACCGTGTGGTTGGATCCCTTGTCTTGGTGCAGTTCAACCTGGTCCTCGTCTTGTTCGTACAATGCTCAAATTTTATGCTGATACATATCAGTCAGGACATGAATCTGGTAGTATATATGATTTTGACGTTTCTCTTCACCTTTCTGAGACGCAGTTTGCCCCTGTTTATAAAGAATCGTCGCAGTCATGAACTCTTTTGGGGAAACTCACTCTGTGTAATGTCACGAACGTTACCACAATCTGTGAGGTAAATCTACGCCTCATTAAGGGTAACAACAAACTTCTACCGATCACCCACGAGATGAGATTCATACAGCCTCCTACAGTTCCTTTCTTGCTCAGCTACATAAGATTGTTTCAGGGTGTCCACCCTGCTCTTGCGAAAAACCGTGAATGGCACGGTTGATCGTCACTTGCGATGTGCGTCATTTACTAGCCATCACACGCTGTGTGGAAGGATTTTAGGAAGTCGCCATACTCCGAACCACATGCAGTAGTTGCAGGATCCCTTTCACGGGAAGATGATCCCTTTCACGACGTGGTGACCCCAGGACTCGTGTGCCAAATATTTCTGTATAATACGATTCACAGTGGCACGATTTACACGTAAAATACACACTTGACACATTTTTAAACTATACGCGACACCGTGAACGTAGCGTTGGAAAGGACCACAATGACCCCCTCCAAGAATCTATTTAATTACGACGGCATCAAACTACGCTCGAGTACACTACTGTATGACTAACGAGATACTATTGGCTGCCTCGTGGCAATCTCACGATGATGGGTTGCCCATAATATCATATTACATGTAAGAAGAAATCAAGTTAGCCTCCCCAAAAATGGTCTCGCTTCCCTTCCTGTCTAACTGTTCTGGCTACGGCCATGTATTGAGCAGAAATAGAAAATACATCGTCATTACATAATTCACAGGTATTGCAACATAATAACAACGAATACTACTAAACATGAATAGAATATTAAAGAACACGGAACAACGTACTTATATACCAATGAAAAGTGGTACAATTACTAACTGTAACGACTTGTTACGGATCATTTCATGCATATACCGTATTTGCTGCCGTATAAGACGCACGTTTATTTCAGAGTAAGTAAAAAAAAAAAAAAAAAAAATGGGGTGCGACTTAGACACCGACACAGATATTTTTATTATTTGAATTTTAATTAGTGTTCCCGATTATTCTATGTTGATCGATGTCTTATGTGCTTCTTTGCGATGTATAACAGCATATTAGTTACGCGCAATGACTCAGTAAATACAGTTTGGATTCAATCGCTCTATTTATGGTCTGAGTATGTACTCTTTCCTCTGGATGCAACGCTGTTTTACATTTTGTTAAACATTAGTAACTTCACACACATATATCCCGTACTAAAATGTTAATGTATATTTTAAAAAATAAGACTAACTTTTATAAAATTTAATGAAAGTATTTTTTCTCAAAACTGAATATAGAAAATGAAGTGCGTCTTATGTACACTCATGTCCAAAATTATTGTCACATGTCTATAGTTATGTTGTTGTAGGGATATAATTTGATAACGAATTTCCCCAGTATTTCTTATAATGTTAGTATGAGTATAATCGGCAAAGACATGTTTGTGGCAAAGTTCATGTCCAAAGAACAGTAAATAAGAACAATAAAACGAAAATAAAACTTTCTTGTCCATTTAGCAACATTTTGTTTTACTCATTCTAATTTTTTGTATTTATAATTTTTTTCCTATGAAATTTACCACAAATATGCATTTCCCGATTATACAGGGTGGTCCGGAAGTGAACGTACCCCTAATTTGTATCTTTTGACGGTTTTAGGTTTTACCTACATTTGTATGGCAACATGGCTTGACATTGTCTGGTAGATATAAATATAAAGACACTGTAGTGATACAGCAGGGTGGAGCAGCAGTGCACTTCGCGATTCACGTGCGCAATTACCTAAATCAGATGTTTCCTGGCCGCTGGATTGGAAGAGGTTGTGCATCTTCACCAGCTCCCTTTGTCTGGCCTCCCAGAAGTCTCCATCTGACGACATCAGACTCTCATAAAGCAACAAGTAAGAAACACTCGATATCACACAACGTAGGAATTACGAGCAGCTGTGAAACACGCCTTCACCCTTGTGACTCCGGAGTATCTCCGCAAAACATCTGCGAGAACTTGGCGCAGAATTCAACTGTCTTACGACATGGATGTAATCATACCGAAGTTTATGGCTCTTAAGACTTCAAAGTAACTGTGTGCAGACATTCTACCATAACTAACACTATATTGTTGAAACTAAACGGGGTTGAAGCTTCCGGACCACCCTATACATATAGTATCAGTATTAAAAGTACCCTGCAAAATCATTATAAATTATATTCTTACAAGAAGACAGTTAGAGATATGCGACAATCATTTTGGACATGAATTTACGTCTCTACGTCTTATACGGTATATAAAATTCATGTTTCAGTTCGTCCGTTCATCTGTATTTAGAGGATATATCGTTCAGGGATTTATAGATTTACAGGAGATTGGAGGATATACCGTTCAGTAAAAAAAAAGAAAAAAAGGCATTCGTATCCTCCTTTCGCTATTTCAAATACTCTTACAAGGAGAAAGCAGACTTTGGTAAATGAACTCCGGGGCCATTTTTTTTCAAGGTAATAGTGCACATTTAAAGTGTTCATATTACAAACTGGGAGAGCGCAATCATAATATAACCATAATGTAACCATAATATAACTCGTGATAGCAAAATATTTACGAAATAGATTACATTTCGTTGGTAGTTAACATGGAACAGTGAAAGAGTTTACAACTGATTTGCATATTTCTAGTGTTGTAATTCATTATAAACATACGGTAAATTAACATTTTACTTGTAGCTACAAGTGGCTATATTATTGGTTCAAGCAAAAAACAAAAACGTTACTCCAGAGAAATAGAACCCGGGACCCCTGGCACGTGAGTCACAGATGCTACTGATTTTGCCACGCCGTCACTTGATAAATTTGCGCAACGTACGACATATGGGGCGAGTCGAAAACTTTAAGACGCTTTTTCTCTTGCTATATTAAGCCATTGCGCTCTCCCAGTTTGTAATATGAACACTAAATGTGCACTATCACCTTCCAAAAATGGCCCCGAAGTTCATTTACCAACGTTTGTTTGTTTTCTCCTTGTTAGATGAACGCAAATCTGAAAATTTTGTTCATATTTCTTGAACTGTTTGTTCATATTCCATTAATCCTCTGTTCATACTTCATGAATTAATGAGTTCTAAATTGAATTTCCGGTGAGACTTTTTTTCTTTTTAGGGAAAAATATTTTTCTAATGAGCTTGAAAAGCTATGGGGATTGAGGCTCCGAGAAAAAGTGCTGAATACCTGTAAAGTATGAAGTTTCTATCGATAAAAAAAATAGTCTGCCAAGCAATTAGTGCTTAGAGGCAACTGACGTATAAGTGGATTATTTCTGTAGCGAATTTTCCCCCTAGTTTTATTGACCAAAGACAACGTTTAAATGTGGAACCTAATTAGGGGTCCTGTGCTGTCTCGTGGAAGTTATTGGGATATCAATGTAAACCAAGCATTAAGAAAAAAGAAGCGAAAATAACCCGTGCAGTTTTCCTTGTAATTTAGGCAGAGGCGTATAGAGTTAAACTAAACGTAAAAGCTTCAAATCTGTGTAATTACGTGCGTAGAAAAAGACCAAGTAACAGACATAATTACCAGGATGTTTCATTCTAGTTCAGACAGAGCGCAAATGGGATGACGGAGTGAAATATTATACAGGAAATTACTGTCAGAAACGTATGATCTAATTATGATACAATGGGAAACTGTTGCTCAATCAAAGGCATGAATAAAATGATACTGCTCTCATTAGGGGAATCTAGACGAGGTTTACTATCTCCAAGAAATACAACATATTCCTTGATGATATATGCTGCTTCTTTTGTTTTCGTCAAATTGTGTATAGTGGGTCTCAGTAGCGTACGTAGAATTCCATCAAGGAAGGGGTTTTAAGATTCCAATTTCATATCTGTTCCGGATAAGCGTGAGTTCATATATATATATATATATATATATATATATATATATATATATATATATATATATATATAAATGTATGTTGAAGTTTCGGGGTGTCCAGATCACGGGTCAGCAGGTCGGGTGGTCATGGGTCAAGTAAATAGACATGATTTAGTTAAGGATCTTTGTGTTACGTTTGATATTAAGTTAACATTTGACAGTCACATTGTAAATATAACAAGTGAAGTATTCCAGCTATTAGGATTCATAATTAGAACAGGAAAAGAATTTAAGAACTGTTCAAATTAGAGAAGTTGAAAAATGCATATGTTCGTTCAAAGCTAGAGTATGCGTTTACTATTTGGAATTCATCTCAATTTAAAAATCATAAGCAATTAGAAAGAACACAGGCTTTTTTTTTTATTTCTAACCTCCAAAAAACTCACATTTATCCATATACCGGTAGCTATAAAACCATCCTTGAAAACTTTCGTCTTTCAGCACTAGAACAAACACGTCATATGATTGATTTATTATTCATTCAAAAAGTAATTCAAAATATTTTGGACTGCTGTGACTTAGTTTGTTCATTGAATTTGCATGTTCCTTCATTAAAAGCACGTAAAAACACTTGTCTCTATTACTATAAAAAATCAAAAACTAACATATTGATAATATCACCTATCTGGAGAAGAACAGCTTTGTATAATAGATGTGTATAAATAACAATGAATTGGATATATGTGATATGTCGCCTAAGAAATTTAAAAATGCCGGTGTGAATATGTAAATATGTAATTCTCAACATTGTAATTGGGCTATAGCCTGTACGTAAATACGTAAATAAATAAATAAATAAAGATCATGAATAATTTGTACTTACTTAAAAAGTAACCAGATTCAATACATGCAGAAGTATTTTATAAAATTGTTTTCTTCTTTACAGATGTAATTTGGCAGTGATGTTACTGACGGACGTAGTTGTGGATGGTGTTGATTTGGATTGGTCTATCCACGTTCCGCTTATGCTTCACATCTTGTTCCTTGGTCTGGACCACACACGCCCCTTGGTACATGAACACTGTAAGCAGCTGCTCCTGAATTTGTTAGTGGTGTTGGCCGACCACGGGGATCACCTCACTGTAGCTCGAGTTTTGCTCAATAACAAGACGGAGTGTCTGGGCCTTGGGATCACAACGCCTACGCTTCCCGTTCTGCAGCATATTTTCACTGGTGAGTAAACCTTGCTTTGGTTTTATGAACTTACAAGGTACACTCATGTCCAAAATTATTGTCACATGTCTATAAATATGTTGTTGTAGGAATATAATTTGATAACGAATTCGCTCGGAATTTCTTATAATGTTAGTACGTGTATAATTGGGAAAGACATGTAGGCCTATGTGGCAAATTTCATGTCAAAAGAGCAGTAAATAAGAACAATAGAACGAAAAATAAAACTTTCTTGTCCGTTTAGCAACATTTTGTTTTACTCACTCTAACTTTCGTATTTATTATTCTTTTCCTATGAAATTTACCACAAATACACATTTCCCAATTATACACATAGTATCAGTATTAAAAGTACTCTGCAAAATCATTATCAAATTATATTCTTACAAGAAGACAGTTATAGATATGCGACAATCATTTTGGACATGAGTGTACATTCGTGAAGTGTCCCCTCGGAATTCATGTAAAACTGATTTAAATGCAAAGTTCTTCGCGGCCCAAACTGTATTGTACTAATTTTAGCGGCCCATACGGGTAATTTGCATATTTATGGGCCTTCATATATCCGGAATTCATACAACTATAACGCTTGGTTACAAAATTGCTTTTAGTTTCTTTAGATGCAACTGAACATGAATGTGGGCATATGCAAACAAATTGGATCAAGTACTGCTTCTCTGACACGTGTTATCCACACCAGCCGCCATCTTGGATCCGCCATATTGGATTCAACTTTCGTTTTTTCAAATGGGAATAGTACACTTCGCGAATGTACCTTGTTAGAGACAAAAGATTCTAATACGTCATAAACCTAAGAGAGACGGACTTCCTTTGAGAAGATACGACTTAAAGTCACACCGAACAGGAAAATGAAAGAGAAAAATCTCCTTTTGAAATATTTTAGTTTACACTGGTAAAATGAATTTCAAGTAACTTTCAGGCTTCTCTCTCAGGCTCCCTGGGTTTTCATGAAGTCGCATCTTCCGTACTGTGGATTCCCCAACTTTTTCATCCTCAAAGAAATATGCTGTTTTCTCCGTTAGAACTGTTATGGATAAAGAAAAAATAATATTCGTTACAGTTTTAAATTTTGAACTGTTAATGAAGCAAAACTTGCTTTAATTTTTCAGTTAATGTTCAGTTATCCTCCCTGTGGTAGAAACAGATACGCTTTTGCCCTTTTAGTTGTAGTAAAATCCGCATTCAGTACTCAGTATTGCGAAAAACTGTGTGGTCTCGAAACTCAATCAATAGGAAACACGGGAGACATCCTTTCTTTTGATCTGTGTTGTTCATTTACGTACTAAACTTATTTTGCAAGAGATATAAGACAGGACCACCAAATTTATTTTTGCCAATGAGTGACAGCTTCACCTAGAAGGTAGACGTTTCCTCAGCACTGCCACTTCTGATTGGCTGTTATGTATATTCCTTTAAATTTATGTGGATGATAAATTAATTATTTCTTTCTTTCAGAGCCGGATACAGAATTCGACAGCTATCTTCAAGGACCTCTACCAACCGTTACAACTGTAGCTGCTACACAACAAACCTTGCAACCAGCTATAACTGCGCCTCAACCAGGTAAGGAGAACTTCTTGTAACGATAAATAATAAGGACACATCTCACAGGCACGTAGCCAGGATTTCGTAATAGAAAGGGGTCCGTGATGAAATACTGTAGTTACCACACCGGGGACTGGATCATTCTAAACTATTTTACTGGCAACATATATTGGTTCGTTTAGCCAGGATTTTGCAAGGGTGGGGGGAGATGTGACATGAAATACTGTACTTACACACCAGGGCTTGATCCATCTAAATTATTTTACTGGCAATATACCCATATTGATTTGTTAGGACAATAAAATTAGGGTATATTAGTAAGTATTTTAATAACAAATTGTGAAGAAATCTCGAGCAAAAGAATATAAAAATAGTATTGGAAAAGATATAGTCTTTCGAGGTCATTTGAACTACGATCTTCTTGTCTTCTTTCTTCTTCTTTTTTCTTATCTTCGTTTAATGTCGTCAAATATAGCAACGAGATCTCTTTCGGCAGTAAAGACATCCTATAAAATGAATTAGTGTTGCCGCGAAATTGAAAATTTCTTTAACAAGTGCAACTGGAATCTATGTTGCAATGCTCATATTATTGGTGATTGTGGGCATTTCTACCTGAGAGTCTATCTGATCGAACCGGTTTATCGATGGTCATTTGTAGTCCATAGTATTGGCATGGAATTAGATGGAATTCGGAAGGTGGGGTGCTGACTGCCACGGGTGCTGACTGCCACAGCCAATTAATGGTGCTGATTGCCACGACTGGCGCTGATTGCCAGTATCAAGGTGCTGACTGCCACGATGGCGTGCTGACTGCCACGAGCCTGAGAGAAAGTTACTAGACGTAACATTACCGGACGCCAAGAAGCATGAAAGAAACTAGATGATCCTTAGGATCGTGTTGTTCAGACCAACACCTAACAAAGGTAAACCGGTCTCTGTATGTACACTAATGTCCAAAATTATTGTCACATGATTATAAATATGTTGTTCTAGTAACATAATATGATAACGAATTCGCCCGGTATTTCTTATAATGTTATTATGTGTATAATCGGCAAAGGCAAATATGTGGTAAATTTCATGTCAAAAGAGCAGTAAATAAGAACAATAAAACGAAAATAAAATTTTCTTGTCCATTTAGTTACATTTTATTTTACTCATGATTTTCGTATTTATAATTCTTTTCCTGTGAAATTTATCACAAATATAAATTTCCTGATTATACACACAATATAAATATTAAAAGTACTCTGCAAAATTATCAAATTATATTCTTAGAAGAAGACAGTTATAGATATGTGACAATAATTTTGGATATGAGTGTACTTTCAGTTTTGTCAGGGAGCGGTGCGTACAAAGTTGGTACGGTTTATGTATTCTCACTTGAACTCCCTATGTCAGCATGAACTGTGTACAGCTGTGCAAATTTTTTCGAGCAGCTCTTGAAAGTTCCATCAAAAAAGCACTGCTGGCTGTACCTCACAAGGGAAGTTCAGGAGAAAGCACTCGCCTGCAGAGAAACTAAGCATGCCATTTGAAGTCCCAATTCATGCTGATTATAACAAGCTGATAAAATTCCTGTACGGTTGAGAACGGTTCGAGATATTCAACTTGGAAGTTTATATGAGAAAATGAGGATATACTTATTTATACGCGTTAAGTACAACATAATTAGTAACGAATATTGACATACGAATTGAAAGCTATCGGAAGTAACAGAAAAAAAATGTTTCGCAATAACTAACGGGTTTGTTAGATACAATTAGTCATTACATTGTTCACAATAATCATACGTTAGAGATGAAAATTGATCACTGTTGTTCTTCTGTTTTATGAAGAAATGACGCAAGCAAAATACTCCCTTGCACCATGAACATTTTATATGTGCAATTGTGTTGCATCCGTCAAGAGAACAATTCGCAGAACCAAAGCAAAAAGCAAATTCGACAAGTGATTCAAAGGTTATAGGCCTATAATTTGTTCGTAACCTGCCTTGCAGAACGCAAACTGAAACAATCCAATGTATCGCGGTGATCGGAAGTGATCCGTATGGACACGGACTCTATTTGATTGTTTCGTTGGTACATTATAACGTCCAGATGAAGAAGACTCATACCATGTACAAATCTTCTGCCATAATCTTTGATTGATCGGAATCAAAACACATCAAATGGTTGCACAAATCGTCTTCCCTTGTCAGCTTGTCCGAACTTCCCTTGTCAGCTGGCTTCAGACCATCATATCCATTAAATAATACAATAAAACAATTAATATAAACAATGAAATGTGCAAATTGTACATATAACAGAAAAGACAATCCGTTTATAAACATCCAAGTGTATGTCGTTCCACTTAGTGAGCAACTTTGTAACTTATAGGATGCCACATAGATTTGCTGTGATGATTACTAAATTAATCCCTACTAAATTAATTAATAATCATAAATTTAGTATGAGGGATTAATTCCT
This sequence comes from Thermobia domestica, assembly GCF_964235325.1. Lineage (NCBI taxonomy): Eukaryota > Metazoa > Arthropoda > Insecta > Zygentoma > Lepismatidae > Thermobia > Thermobia domestica. The sequence continues at coordinate 27,903,837 of NC_137463.1, read as the reverse complement.
CTCTTTCCAAATACAGTTTCTCCCAGGCTCGTGGCAGTCAGCACGCCGTCGTGGCAGTCAGCACCTTCATATTTGCAATCAGCGACAGTCGTGGCAGTCAGCACCAATAATTGGCTGTGGCAGTCAGCACCCGTGGCAATCAGCACCTATCCATTCGGAATGCTCTGTTACAATAATATCCATTTTTAACTTACATCCCCCATTTCCTCCACAAAAAGCTCCTCATAAGAAAGAGTAACCAAAACTCTTGCTGTAGCTTTTAATTTTTAACGCTGATTCTTCTTTTTCTCGTTTCTTTTTGTTTCTTCCTTCCTTATTTTTTTAATTTCTGGTCTCAAAGGGGGGGGAGAGAGTCCGAACCCCCCGGACCCACCGTTTGGCTACGTGCCTGCATCTCAATATTTTCGTGATTGTCTGATGTATAGGGATGTAGAAGAGCTTGAGCCACAACCTGTTTCGGTATATGCATATACCGAATATTATTATGCAAGATCTACAAGGTCTGTCTGGAAAGTAAGGTGACAAGTTGTGGTGTAGCACACACGTGCGCTTGATCAGAAAACCGGAGGCGGGAGAGATTGGAGAATTCTCAGCTTCGCAACGCGACCAGTGTTTCTTTCAGAAAAATGTTCCTGGGGGACACACTGAGTATTCCGGGGGCACTGCTGGCTATTATATTTATTATATATTATAGACGTATTATTTTGGCCTCCTCCGGGGAGGCACTCTCAGAGCTCCGGGGAGGCAGTGCCCTCCTAAAAACATGTCTGGAAGAAACACTGAACACGACAGAGCTCAGTTGGCTTCGAGCAGTCGAAGCAAGTAGAGATCCTCGAGAGTGTACCCCTGTTTCGTCGCTGCGTTACCGAAACAATGGGGCAAACGTTGGAGCAGTGCTATGTGATGAATTTTTGCGTTAAAGTGGGGAAGCCTTCTACCGAGACGTTCGACATGATCAAGACAGCACACGGCAATTATATAGTGTATAGATCGCGAGTGTTCAAATGACACAAAGCCTTTACAGACGGCCGAGAAAACGTCCATGACGAGGAACGGTCTGGGCGCCCGTCAATGACGGTTACAAACGTTAATGTTAATTGTGTGCGTGCTTTATTAAACACTAATCGACGGTTAAGTGCCTATATGATTGCAGAAGTGGTGTTAGGGTCTCCGAGAACGCAAGTTCATGAAATTGTAACTACAAATGCAAATTGCAAATGCACAACGTGCTGTCAGCGACTTTTGACCGGAAAAGGCATCTTGCGTTGTTGGCCAGCTTACAGCCCCAACCTCTCTCCATATGACTTCTTCATGTTTCCTAGGACACTAATACAATAACGTGGAAGACCTCCAAAGGTGCACAAGGAAGTATTGAACGAGATTCCAGAAAAAGTCTTCCGAGACGCCAATAAACAGTGTGAAAATTGCTGTGCTCTCTATGTTGATAGCCGAGTTCTTATTTTGAGGAATACTGCATTGTATCAAATAAAGTGTGCTTTTTATACTCAGTTTTCGGAACTTTAGGGCAGACCCTGTAAATCGTTAGTTGTTAAATCATTTTAGTTAATCTCTGGTATTCTGGAATAATCCAATGTAAAATAACGATTTATGTGTTTCTTTTACGCTACAGGTAACTTCTTCACCAATTCTTGATTCCTGATCGACATGTTAGAAAGATTTTTTTGTATTTTATGTATGATTCTCAATGAATAAAGAATAAGATAATACGGTTTTATAAAGATCCCGACCAAACTCACTATATAGAGCTACTAATACATTATTTTCATCGAGTAAATATACCTTGTTCACAAAGATACTGTAATGCATGATTAGGGTAAAATTCAGTTGCTCTCATCTTGATAGCACCATTTACAATTACCAAATGACAGATTTCACTTTCACAGATTGCTCCCTCTCTTGGGGGAACAGGGGGTTAATGGCACTGGGGTTAGTTATAAGCAATGTCAAAAGACGGGGGATTATTACAATAACGCATGAACCTAAATGATTCATAGTAATAATCAAGGAAAATACATGGTATTTGCGATAGATGCAGCCCGATAAGCATCCATTTCGAGAATTGAGGATTCCCGCTAATCTCAACAAAGTATTACAATACATGAAACTGCGAGCTTCCTACATCGATAACTCAAAACTGCTGTTAGAGGAATTTCTCCAAAAATGTAAATTCCCTCCGAATTTTTCCAAGCACCATTGTACTAATTTCTTTTATCTTTACGTATGTTTGCAATTGGTAGCAGACAGCGCCCAAGGCATGCTAGGAGCCAGGCGCATGCGAATTTCGACAAACGCAACTAACATAGCCAATAGCAACAAGGAAGACAACATTTGAAGATTGGCTTCTTTTACAGACGGGTGATTCGTACGAGTGGGCATACAAAAACTTCGTGAATACTATGATAAATGTTTAAAACAAACATGGTAACTATGTTTAAAAAAAAAGTTTGATGTGTATAGAGGAAATAACCAAAAATTTATGACACTCTTTACTAGTTTTGTTTTTATTGTCAATCGGAGCTTGTTTACATTCATATGCATATCGTATCATGTGAAGCGAGAAAATTTTATCTTGAAATGGGCCCCCCTTTCGAATAGCAGAGAGCTTAAATGGGGGACAGTTACACCCAGGCCGGTAGCTAGCCCAAAAATGTAGGGGGGGGGCGATACAACCACATTATAGTTAATTTCAAGCCTACCGTGAAACTTTTAGGGGAGCAGCAAAAATTAAGGGGGAAGCCGGCTCCCCCTTGACACCCCTGGATATGGGCCTGGTTATACCTGTTTCCCTACAAGTCAAAGGCGGAACTATCTCCGGGCCGGGGGCCAAGGCCTCCCAGTTTTTTGAGTGACAAAATTAATTGAAGTTATTACTTACTTATACTTTTGAAAGTTTAGGGTAAGAGGGTACAATTTCGAACACATTAGAAACTTTCTTTATTTTTGGACAAACTATACGTAATAACAGGACAATTTTTGGTAAATACAAAGTTTGTAATCTATGTGTTGCCTTACAGAAATATTAAGAAAAAGAGCTCTGTTACAATGTCCATAAACATAATTTTTTTGTTAGCACAGAAACGTTCAGATTTGTATCACATCAGGTACAATTCCGAACAGTGGTAGGTACAATTTCGATCACATACATTTTCCACAAATAAATTGTTTCTTACCTTGTGCACCTACACACATTTCATGATACACACTTGGCAAGACTGGCATCGTATCCAGTCGCTTTTCACGACGGACTCTTCACTGTAATAGCTCAACTGGCAAAAGCCATATATATCCTCATTTGTTGGAGTTAATGCCCTGCTTCTTTGTGGCTGTCTTGCAACCTGAAGCTTCTTTCCTGGAGTAGGCCGGTTAACAACACAGAATTTCTTAGCCTGTACTTCAACAATGTGAGCGTTGCTTGTAAGATGGAGCGAGGTTAGGGGTTTTCTTTTACGTGTAGAAGGTTTGTTCTCAGGAGTTTTGAGGATGTTACGAACCAAAGCATTTTCCAGTGAATGGGAGGGTTTTGGTGTAGGTAAGAGAATGGTAGGTTTGTATTCGCCTTGTGGCATAGGAGAACCTGAGGTATTTGGTGTACGTGAGATAATAGTGGGTCTATCTTGATCTTGTGATGTAGGTGAGTCATCAATTTTCGATGTTCCTGGTGCACACATGTCATTAGTTTCAGTGTTGTTCCTAGACTGATTTTTTTGTTCCGAAGACGATACGAACAGGAGGGAAGGAGTAAATTTGGACTTTGGAGCAATGTCGTCCGAAAAGGGCATGATTCCAGTACACTCAAAACCTTTTATGGCTGAGCCAACAGAAGCTGCCTCGTTCCAAGACTCGCAAAAGAGAGGATTAAATGTGAGCTTCGACAGACCCTCGTTGGGATGGCGATGTTGCCAGTTTGTTGCTTTCCTGTGGTAGTGTGCCTTGAGGGACTTAAACAAAGTTCTATCTAAAGGTTGAAGAACGTACCTACTATGAGGTGGTAAACGCATGAGCTCGATCTCATTCTTCTGGCAAAATTTCAAGCCATTGAAATTGGTGTGGCTTTCATGATTGTCCAGTATAAGCAAAACTTTACCAGAAGTTTTGTATGTACAAAAATGTTCCAACCACCTAAGGAAAAGCCTTTCGTTGATGTAACCAGACTCGCTCAACTCCACAACTGTGCAAGGTGGCAAACTATCATTGAATTCCGGGCACATTCTGACACCTTTGAAAATGATCAGCGGTGGAATGTAAGAGCCAGAAGCATTGCAACAAGCAACGACTGTCACGTTTCTCCCTTTTTCAACGTTGGTTAGTGATACGATCTCACGCTTTCCTTTTTGACTCACTATTTTCATGGGTCTGTTATTTAAGGGAATCCCTGTCTCATCCATGTTGTATATGCATTGAGGTTTATCAAACAAATTAAAGTCATTCATTACACCTTTCAGAATTCTAAAGTAGTTTCTCACTTCTTCTTCATTCATACCTGCAACTCTAACTCTCGATAGTCCTTCTGGTTTCCTCAAACTTATGTTTGGGTGCCTTTTCATAAAGGCTTTGAACCGGTCATCACCAGCTATCTTCACATCTGGATTCCATGGGTGCTGAACTCCACAGGCCACCTCCACATGAAAAGCAGCACGTTTTACTTGCAAGGGTGTAAGTCCTAATCCTCTGTTCTAGAAATACACTAACCTATTCACCAAAACCTTCTCTTTTTCTTCCGATAGTACTGTGGGATGTCCAATTTTGCCTGTTATCGATGGAGGATCTGCCTTTCCTTTTCCTTGCGTACACGGTCATGAAGGGTGCCTAGTGGAATGTGATACAATGCCAATGCTCCTCTTAACGATAAATCACCCGATAAGATGTTCTTCACTGCTGTTGCCATATTAGAAGGATCCCACAAAAGACGCTTCTTTTCAGTTTTCCGTCGTGGCATCTGTAATGACAAAACACGAAAGGCACACTGAGAATGGTAGCACAACTGGTTGATACGTACCTTCAACCTAGTGTTCAGAATTACCCCTTATTGGTGTTCGAAATTGTATCTTTCGCTATACTTTATCTGCGACTAAACAGTTACAAATGCTGCTCGTAGATAGCATCTGGTGTACCATACTTGTTTCCATCATGAACCGTGCAACATACTACAGTAAAATAACAACCAAGATTTCCCATTTTAAAGCAACAATACAACGTCAAACAATGAGCTATTTTATAGTACGACATTTTCTATGGTTGATATACACACCTTTGGTTGAAGAATAATTTCTGTACGGCCTCAACAAACAATTAAACACACAACTCTATCAGAAACAAACAAGCACAGGAGTCACTGTCAACGCCATATTCTCCACTCAGTGTTGGAAACTCTTGTATTTCGAAAAATGGTGCAAAAGCTTACTGTGTTCAGAGTTGTACCTGTTCGAAATTGTACCCCCTTACCCTATAATAAACTCATGATATCCTATCATAGTCTGTGTTCTGGTTGGCTCCCCTAGTTTATACCTTCTGGATTTGCCTCTGCTACAAGTTAGAGCACTGATTAGATAGAAATGCTGAAGAATTGATCATAGACAGATTTGAGGTGTCCAACCAATTAGTCGAGAATATGATGTATTGTAAACAAGAAGCGAAAAAAGTTTGGTGATCTGCATGGATTCTAAAGATTATGTAATAGCGAAGTGCTGTGTCGAAATATTTCTCTGAGATGTAATTTATGATAAGACAAGAATAAAGAGTAGTAACAAGTTTTGTATATGTTATTCCAGATTAGGCCTAACACATCGTGCACATTGGTAGAGAAGATAGAATGGGTCAGTAGTTACTATTTTTAACTAGAATATGCTCTGTCTTCCTGTGGGAGTCCAATAGCAATAAATTAGTGTTTTCATTTTAAACCTTTATTTTGACACCATTGCTGTATACTCTCAAGCAACATCGCATTCTATTGCGTTATCCACACGAATTACTGTATAACTTCAGTGATCATTTAACTGACATTATTGCTTTCATACAATATTTATATACATAATTGGCGTGTCGCTTCTTTAAATACTTCTAATCTTCGTCAACAGGAGACAGTCAAATTTAGTATTGTAGGAGCTTTATCTCCTACGTTCAGCAAAAGTTCTTTAAAAAAAAAATGTGGTTTCTTGCTCTGTAGGAAAATATTTCAAGGAAACCGCTGGTAATTACTGAGAGTATTCTTATGATATTTTACCATAATAGGGCAATGCTGCTCAGTAGCTACACATAAGATCTATTATATGACAATGTTGCTTTGAAATAAACATCCTGTATTTTGTAACCAAAGTACAAAAATTACTTTAAAAATTACGAAATTATGATCAGGAAGTCATGGTACAACCATAAAAACAAACAAAATATTTTAATGGTAAATGCTATCAATGCTTGCCAATTAAAAGGTTAAGAAACAACACGTATATCAGAGACCCAAGACAGCGTTTCGTTATTAATAGCAAAACAACGATAACATGAAAAGTTCTTAATGCTGTAATTTTGAACTTTTCAAAGCAAGCCACTTATTGCCAGAATATATGTTCTATTGAATCTGGAATAATATAAAAGAGTTTTTGGTGCAACTAAAAGAAAAAAAATATATAATAAGACGTCCTTTTGCCTAAGTATTCTCGATGTGATTTTCATATCATCTCATTTTTACATATACATATCTTCTCTTTGTGATAAAATGTGTGAATTTTCTATTAATCTGAAACTTGCGTCATCGTGTATCTAGATACGAAAACTAACAGGTTTCCCTGTCCCAGTGGATATTTGAAATTCATCCATGCATAGCGAACTGCTCTATGAAATATGATTTAAGAGATGCGATGTAATATCTGCATAATAGTCATATATGGATGAATGTTATAAGTCAAAAGCTTTCAAAATACTGTTATAAATACGAATATAGTATCAAGTTAAATCAATATTTAATATACAGGGAAAAATGTTGTTATATTTTCATCTACGTAAAAGTCTAGGAATAAAATGGAAGCGATGTGCCAGAAGTTCTGGGAATTGCTGTATCGCTCGATAATGTAGGGCTGTTAATATCTTGTTAATTCCGTGCACAAACAAGTGGTATCATATTTCTTGAACGATATTAATCAGTACCAGGCAGTATTGTTTAGCCTCTCCATAATTATAAACGCGTTTTGTAAGTGTATATTGTGTAAATGTGAAAAACAAGTTCATTCTCAAGGAGTTTTTATATTTTTTTTATGTCGGAAAAGGTTGTTAAAACATATGAAATCGTTTAGCGAATCTACAGAATCCAAAATACGATTTATCATTAGATTATCTGGCAGAACATCTCTAGAAGACGATCCTCGTACAGGATGCCCAAGCACAGATGTAAATGACGTTAACAATGCTGCTACAGAGGCACTCTTGTAGAAAGATACGCGATGTTACGCTAGCCATATACTGACTAGAGGACAGGACAGCCAAGCCAAGGCGCTATACAGGGTGGTCCGGAAGTGGGCGCACCCTCCTTTAGTTTCAACAGTATAGTGTTAGTTATGGTAGAATGTCTGTACACAGTAACCTCGAAGTCTTAAAAGTCATAAGCATCGGTATGATCTGTCGTAATACAGCTGAATTCTGCTCCAAGTTCTCGCAGATGTTTTGCGGAGATACTCCGGACTCACGAGGATGAAGGCGTGTTGTACAGCTGCTCGTAATTCCTGTATTGTGTGATATCGAGTGTTTCTTACTTGTTGCTTTACGAAACCCAGAGAGCATTATCTGGTGTCGTCAGATCGGGACTTCTTGGAGGCCAGGCAAAGGGAGCTGGTAATGGATTTCGATCACACATTGTTGATTACTCCAACTTCTCTGCAAATAACTGTTACGAAGCAGAAAACAGCAGAAAACAAATGAATATGGATATCAATGTTACCAGGCAATGCCAAGCAATTTTACCAAACAAGTGTGAGTACAACCTAAAATTATGAGAAAACGCCAATTACGGGGTACGTCCACTTCCGGACCAGGCTATACAGCCAGGAAACTGTGAATAACGGAACAAATCCTCGTACTGCATACGTACCCTCATAGCATGTTCTATACAAAGGTCCCTCCAACGCAATGTTGTGATTAAGACACACGGTCAATGTACTCAGGCTTCTTCCATATACTCACCAGACTTGTCGTCCTGTATTCACTTTCTTCTCCCAAAATTAAAAGCACCACTGAATGGTTACTTTTAGACGAAGTTTTAACTATCCAGAAAGCAGTGACGAGGGTGTTGAACACTATTACAATTCAGGGCTTTCAGAAGTTCTTCCATTACTTCTTTACTTACTGTAAAGCTGTGTATATGTGTACTTTGAATAAACCGAGGTAAGTTGATTCCACTGGTTATTTATTTATAGAGGTAGGGCCATATACCGTAAAGGTTTGCGTCAACGAAACGCAAAATTTGCTGTTCAGTTTGCCATTAAAATATGCATAGAGTTAATTTGATTTCTCTTTGTTTTGCGTTGCGCCCCGCTACTTTTGCGAATGCTAGTACGGCTAGTCTCGTTTTCGCATTGCTTCACTGTGTACAGTATGCAATTATGTACAAAGTTCCAGAGCAGTTTCATAAAAATCCTATAAATGTTACGAAAGTTATAGTAGAGCAGGCAAACAGATACGGAAATAGATGTTAAGTCAAATAGTAAAAACTCGTTTAAGAAAATGTAACTTCAAGTAACTTATCCAAACAAGGAGACAACATATTTAAACATTGAGTTTCATTTAAAGCGTCTCTTCTTCATTTGTAAATTGGGGCAATACATAGTTTGTGTAAACATGATTTTTTTGTAATTAGTTAAATGTTAATTAATTTTGTGATTGATAATGATTCAATTTTGTGTGCAAAAGAGTACTGATCAAATATTTGCTTACTCAAGCTATATATATATATATATATATATATATATATATATATATATATATATATATATATATATATATATATATACGGAAATGTCCACATGTGGATTTCTTTTTTTCTTTTGTCTCCTGTTCTTGTTAGATGATTGTAAAACATAATCACTGTTTGTTATATTCTCCGAATCTGCCTAGAGCAGAAAATATCCCCTACGTTTGTCTCTTACCCTTTGGCGTTATTGATTTATAAACATTTTCCATAATAATTAGAAACTAAAATTAAAAATAACATTTAAAAAATATACACAATATTGCATCGTATTAACCAATATAATAATCTAGCAGAGATGCCCGTTCTTCGCACGAGGAAAATAAGTTTGTGGAAAGTTTTGAACCCTCTTTTCCCGTTAGGATACGCATTTCAATGAAGCGTAAAATGATAAAAACTCGTAGGATATTGTATTTTTGGCATAAATTTTGAACCTTCCAGAGGATACGCCATGTGACATGATAAAAGCCCACCTTGAACTTCAGCGTGAGGTATGTATTAACTATGTTTCAAAACATATTTCAAACTGGTCAGCCGTGTTCCTGTGATGCGGCCACAAACAACCGATAACTTCCCTTTAATGTGGCGAAAAGACACGAGGGCAGATCCAATAATAATAAGATTGTTTGAGCTAACTAATAATTTATTATGAACAAGAGCGCCGATCCTGGGGGCCGAGGTGGCCCGGGCCTCATGAATTTTTATGAATACATATATATTTATATGTATTTTTATTATTGTATGCATTGTTACATGTATTTTTTTTTATGAATGGGCCCCTAAAGTTACAGGGAAATCGGCGCCCTTGATTACGAAATATCTAGATAGTCTTTTTTTTTATAGAGTACTCTACCTCCTTCATTATCCATTATTCCAGCGTTTCTGCCATGCAGCAAATGCCGTGATTCGGTTCATTTTTTGAAAGGCGTTTGTAAGTTCCCTCTCTGCCTTCGAAACCTGCAGGTTAGATGGAAAAATGACGATCACGTACCTGTTCTTTCACTTCAGGAAAGGTTGCATGGAGCGAGGTCTGTGCTATACGGTGGGTGAGGTAGACATTGGACGTGCCTCTCATTCAGAAATTCTTGTACGGTTTCGGCAACATACGCCCTTGCGTTGTCGTGGCGAAATTTCACATCAGCAAAAAATTCTCCGAGACGTTTTTTGCATACTATTTTTGGCAGAACCTGTAACATCCTCATGTGATAGTCTCCATGTATTTTGTCGTCAGGAATCGTAGTGAGGTTCTCCTCTCATTCTCCTTGAGCACGTTGGCTCCAGGCTGATACTTCAGTGAGGGCGTGCCTGTGTTAATTCTCCTCCCTTGAATACCTTGGTTTGATGTTGCGGCGACTACACGCAGTTGTCGTTACTAAATTTTAAAGTAAAAATAATAGAAAAACATTGTAGGTAAAAACTCATCTATTTCGAGTCCGAGCTCACCGTCTAGGAAGAAGTGTGACCGAGACCGAAGCTCAACCGAGTGTAAAGAATGTGGAAAAGTTGATCGCGATTCCTGTAGCCCGATATCTTGTATTTTTTAATTTTTTTTTAAGTGGAATGCAAGACGAATAGTAAAGCTACTGTTACTTAGAATAATGTATCATTTAGTGATATGATCTATCAAAAGGATATTATGCCATCAGATGTTAATCAGTGTGGCTTAGAGGCTGATATAGTAGGAAAAAACTTTCCTACGTACCGGTGCTGGTCCGTACAGGGTAATTTACTGTATTTAATTAATTCCAATATAGCTCGCAAGCAAAATTTCTTACATAAAACCACCTTACTTTCTTTTATGAAATCACCTGGCTGACATCTTGCGCCATCTATGTATCATTCGTGGCTACATACACACTGACATGGCTTCCGGGCAAATACGAGGGTGATGTTTTTCAGATGCTGGTTTGGAAGAAAAAAGTCTGTCGAATGGACATCAATCCCTGATCCTAACACCATGGGTTTTCTTATTAAGGACAGTTTTAAAAACCGAAGTGTGTGTGCCGTGAAAATTGGGAATCTGAATCATCCCTACACGAAGATAATCTGCAATTGCTACGGCTACTCTAGGTTAGGGTTGCCAACTCTGGAAAATAAAAAACCGGCACACCTCAACATTCCCTATGATATAGGTCTAAGTGTGAAGTATCTTTGTTCAGACCCATTTATGGAAAGGAAATATACTGTCGTGAACAAAAGTGCATTCGCATCTGTATTCTACATATCATCAATACATTCACTATTAAGCCTAACAGATACATTGTGCTATAAATGAGAAACTAAACTCGGCACTGATCATTTTGTTGTATTTACCAGTAACTGCCACTTCTTTAAAATTATCAAAACAGATGTAGAAAACTATATTAATCTTTACATGACGATTTTGGGTTTGGAAAATGAAAATTATTCTTTAAACTTAAACTTTAACTACAGAAAGTCCTTTTTCGCTCCCAATAAATGTATAAAATTCCTTACAAATAAATTTCAAATTTTCCCTGATACAGTCCCCGTCATCTCTTTAAAATTATATAAATACATGAGCAAAATATATTAATCGTTGATAGATGGTGAAAGGTGACAGTTTTAGATTTACAGAATGAAAGTTACTTTCTAAATCTCTATAGCTACTTTGAACTTGATGGAATTGCTTCGAACTAGATACAAATTTGAAAAACCGGTCATAAAGGGTCTGGTAAGAAGTTTATACTGGTCACAGGCTTTTATCAAAATAACAGCAATATTTCCGGCCAGGCCGGTGAAAAACTGGCCGGTTGGCAACCCTACTCTAGATCGCAACACGTTTAAGTGAATTTAAGAAAAATGACGACACGTTTCAGAATGTGTTTTAAGGATGGCGGCAAACATTCCATAGCACTAGGAAAATGTTCTGTAGTACAGTTCCACCATTGATTTCTGACTTTTAATAGTGAAATTACTGTTATTAGAATCATACAGCGAGACATAAAATTGTGTTATCAATACTCCGTCCGTTCCTTCACTCGATAACTCTTGAACGGAAGCGAATATTTTATTTTGTTCTTTTGTAATAGATAGGTAGAACAATATTATCAGTCTAGTCTGGTCATGTCTAAACGGATAGTAGTGACTTTCTGTATCCCATACATGTAAGTTTTGCGTGATTCTCTTTACTGTCTTTGCAGAGTTTATTGAATCTGTCTTAAAATAAAAACTCTTGAAATTTGTCTTTAAATTGTGCTAAACTAAAATACAGCTACTTGCAGTTCTATTTCAAGTGGCCTCGGAAAATATGTAAAACATATTTTGGCTCCACCCTCGCCGCCCTCTTACGGAGGAAACCTTCCCTTTGCTTTGGGAAAAGAAGTGAATGGCCTCGCCTGTGTTGCCAAGTTGTCATTCAGTCATTTAGTCTTAGCGAGTGAAGATCGTAGGGTATTTAGAATGGCTAACAAGAGAGTACACAGCCAAAGCCCGTGAAATAATTCAATATGGCAGCCCTGTCCGCATCCAACTATTGAAGTATCTCGGCCACAGTAACTTGTCCCTTCTCTTTCGAAGAAGATACGGGAAAACACACATCGGCAGCAGCACCAACAAGAGCACAGTTGACATGGAAAGGCTCTGGTCATAGAGAAATTAATTTTCTTTAAGAGGCTTCATCCCGGCGAAATTAAAATACCGCTAATTTTACAGTAATTATGTGATATCTTCAAATAGATAAAAGATAATCGAAATGTGGAACAAGAGCGCCCTAGACAATATCATTTTACATGAGATACTGTTATCACAACTCACTTATCTACTTTTGATTTCGAGCCATTTTGAAAATCGGCATTTATTTTAGCGTTTCTAAACAGCTGAAAACGGAAAGCCACTAGGTGACTTGTGATAACGGTACCTGACGCAAAATAATATTACCTAGAGCGCTCTTGTTCCATATTTCAATTATCTTTGATCTATTTGAAGATATCACATAATTACTGTAAAATTAGCGGTACTTTAATTACGCTCTAGAGGATGAGGCCTCTTAAGAAGAAATAGCAAAAAACTGTCAATAAGCTACAGAATAGGATAATATTAAAATTGTAGATGATAAAGTAAATTTGATTATCTGCATGATTTCATCCATAATGAAGGGCTATTCATATATATATATATATATATATATATATATATATATATATATATATATATATATATATATATATATATGTGTGTGTGTGTGTGTGTGTGTGTGTGTGTGTGTGTGGATGAGTAGATATATAAAAGCAGAATTACTTTACTCTCTTTCATGGACTTCCGCATCATTTTATTTTCTTCCTATTTGCATTAGTGTTTTCAGGAACGTAAGTAGCAGAAGTACAGGATATCTATCGTGTGTTTGATATATTGCGCTGTGTAACAGAACTGTAAAACAAACATTTTAGTTAATGGCGAAACGGAAGTACATATATACTAAACACCATTATATGTATGTACTGTACGTATCCATCACTAATGGCTGATAGTTTTATGCTGAGAGTTTATCTGCACAGTGGTTCCGAATCGTATTTAACCTTATGAAAAATTAAAGTAAAATGTTACACAAAATAAAAGAAAGAACACCCGTGCATACAGCAACAGAGTCACGTTCTTTTATGCTATGTTTCTACCTAGTTAAATATGACATAAAGTAAAGAAAAGCATAGCCTCGACCAAAGGAACATTCTCATTATTCTAGCTGTACACATGGTAGGTTCTTTTGGTCTTATTCAGAGTAGTTCTTACTTTTGACTAGTGTTAGACGAAGTACAGGGTTATTCAAAAAGAAAGAACATATTTCAAACATTTATTTCTTCCAAACTACAAAAGATAGAAACATGATTCAAACGTTACTTGATTAAGAAAAGTTTACAATTTATTGTTAGTAATTATGGTGTGCATTCAATATGAGCACCGTGTGTTACACGACAAATGTCAAAACGGTGACTCATTTCTTGCCACACATGAATCAGCTGGTTTCTAGTTATCGAATTCACAGCTTCAACAATTCGATGTCGTAGACCTTCAAGAATGTCAGGCATAGGAGGGATAAAAACACGGTCTTTTACGTAACCCCATACATAAAAATCACCCGGAGTGAGATCTGGAGACCTGGGAGGCCACCGGCGATAAAGTTGATCTTCTGCTCCTCCTCTTCCAATCCAACGTCCTGGAATGGTGTCACTCAACTAACGTCGAACGTGGTTAGAGAAATGAGGCGAGGCACCATCTTGCATGAAGTCATCTGAATCATCTTCAAGTTGGGGAAATAACCAGTTTTGAAGCATGTCTAGATAGGTTAATCCTGTCACAGTTTTCTCCATGAAGAAGAAAGGAGATCGCACAGAAGACGTTCATCTTTGGTGAATCTCTTTCATGTTGAATACCTTCTGCAGGATTTTTACTTGCGCAAATTCTAACGTTATGGCGATTAACTTTACCAGAAAGATGAAAAGTGGATTCATCAGAAAAAAATAATCGTTGAGCAAAATTGTCTTCTATGCAAAATTCGTATCTTTTGTTGTGGTCGTCAGGATGCAATGCTTGCAATAACTGCAGTTTGTATGGCTTCATGTGCAGACGATGTTTTAGAACTCGCCATGCCGTTGGTTGAGGAATGTTAAGTTCTTTGCTTGCTCGTGATGTGGATTTCTTTGGGCTCCTTTTGTAAAGTGTACGAATACGCTCGACATTCTCGTTCGATGTGCGTGGACGTCCCGTGCTTTTCCCTTTGCAGATGCAACCATCTTCTACGAATTTTCGATGCCACTCGTAAATTTGCTTATGATGCGGCGGTTGTTTATTAAATTGACGGCGAAATACTCGCTGAACTGCAACAATGGACTCAAGTTTTGCCAATTGTAGCACACAAAAAGACTTCTCCTGTGGTGACGCCGCCATTTCACTACAGACAAACAACAAACGACAGGGCCAATGCGGCCGTGATAGGAACTTCTATCCGGGCTGTTTAAATTGTAAACTTTTCTTAATCAAGTAACGTTCGAATCATGTTTCTATCTTTTGTAGTTTGGAAGAAATAAATATGTGAAATCTGTTCTTTCTTTTTGAATAACCCTGTATTTAACTATCGCATGATTGAAGCGTTAGTCAAGCTCTTAGTATGATGCTAACCACACGTAATAATGACTCTGAATAAGGTCCTGTGTGTTTTTTCTGGTTCCTTTCTGTTCTGCCTAATGACCTTCCAGCACTTTGTGGCACATATTTTATCTTATCTTATCTTTAGACAGAACAGGAATTTCTGTTCTACCTCGCTTTCCTTTCATATTTCCTCCTATGGAGGTATGATAAAGACAATTTCTTCGCAAAATGTGTCCAATCCAATTGGCCTTTCTACAAAGGATGCTGGCTAGAAGCTTCCTCTTCTCTCCTATCCGTTTTAAAACATCTTCGTTTCTTACTCTCTCTGTCCATTTTATCTTCGCCATCTTCCTCCAACACCACATTTCGAAGTTCTCTAAATATTTCTTCTCTAACTTCCATAATGTTCAAGTTTCTAAACCATAGAGTCCAATAGCACTTGGCCAATTTCATCCTTAGCCCAATATTAAGGCTGCTAGTTAAGAGTGATCTTTTCTTGTTGAATGCTTCTTTGGCTATGGCAATTCTTGACCTGTACCTGTGATATACTATAATTAAAAATAAACTAATCAATGATCAAAGCAAACCAATATATTATTGTAAAACTAATATCTTGTGAAAGTTTCGCCCAAATAACCACTTGTCTTCATCAGACAGATAGGGCCTTATGGAGAGTCGTTTTAATGTTAAAGGCCTGACTACTGCAGGAAACATATGTTAGTCGAACTCTTTAGTATGACACTAATCACGCGTCAAAACGACTCTGCATAAGGTGAATAGTGTCTGATGAAACCCAGTGGTTCGTTGGAAAAGCTGTCACACGATATTAGTTTTATAATAATAAATTGGTTTGCTTTGCTCAGCGCTTAGTTTATTTTTAATTATTGTACAGTTAGCATAATCAAACTCGTCAACTGTTTTGACTTCAAACAAGTTGCATTCTGTAGCTTTGACAATCTCGTCCATTGTTTTGCCATGTACCCCGCCCTAGTCTGTTGCTGCTCAGGCAGAGACATAGAAACTGTAAGTGCATGACTAATCTACGGGTTCACAACGCGCTGCAAATGTGAAAGTAATAAAAACGCGCAGAAAACGTCGGCTCGAGCGTATTTGGTGCGTTTCGGAACAATTGACCGCCTGCCCCTGCTGTTTAAAAGATTTCTAAAGTAAGGGAAAAAAGGAAAGACATTTTGCCAAGCAAGGGGAGTTTAGCAAGAAACAGCTGCTTGGAAGATACTTTGTGCAGAGTATTGGAACTCTGTTATTATAGACCTGCTGGAAAAAAAGATCTGGAGTATGATTTATAACTCTAGCGAAAGTAAAATTACCGAGAAGCCATCTAGGTCGCGTTCGCTGCGGGGAGTAACGCATCGGAAACGCGTCCTCGAATTCGCACACACTGACACACCGGAGAGACGCCTTTTCTACACTACCGCATGTTGTCGCTTGAACTTGCGGCACGAGGCTTGATTCCATTGTTTATAGTATTCTTATATTTATCCTCGGCTTCAATAGGTTAACCCGCTGTCAACATGCGGCCAGGCTGACAACACGTAACCAAAGTTACGTCGTTCTCCTTTTTTACTTTGAGAACGAGTAGTCCTCATAATAGTAAGCGTAAAATATATTATTAAGATGTCAATTGTTTGGTTGCTTAGTTTGGAGTTTTGAGTTCCTTTCAGCGCCGAGACTATATGAGACGTGAACGTACAGCTTAAATACATGAACTCCCACCTAATGATGTGCGCACAAGTACCGGTACTACTTGACTTTTTTTATAGAATGTAAAAAGGGGGGAAATCATTACATCTTTCACTTGAATTTCTTATCTTAAATAAAAAATGTCGCTGGAGTGAATATGTTCCCAGTATTTTATGCAATCCATGTGAGTCGATATGCCCCTGTAGCATATAACTACAGTATGTCGTTTTCTGAATCAGTTGTTTGCGTTTTCAGTAGTTATTACTCGTTTTCAAGCCACACTAATTAAAGCTTGTTGCATACAAAGAAATGTATCATTGGCGCTGAGTTACGACGCATTCCTGTGTTTTTAAACAATGAGGATTACTTATCAGGAAATCAAACACTATTCTACAGGTGTGTGTGTTATCTGGAGTAAATTTAAACCTTTGACCTTCGAGCTGGTAAAGTTTTGTCGGCTTGTCCTGAGATAAATATAGCAAAAGAGGCATTTATTTTTCACCCTTCAGTTGCTTCAGGCGTGGGGGCTCAGTGTTTAGAGTGTTCTCCTTTCCTGGTTCGATCCCAACTTGCACCATGGGAGCTTTCGGTGGAGGACAAACACCGTGTCCGTGGGTTTTCTCGGGTGTTTTCCATTTCCTCCTACTTTCTTCATTCCACCATTTCATTCATTTCTCGTCATCACCATCTCCTTTAGCCGCAGTGCGTAATCGTAGAACGTTAAACTAGATATTTCATTTCATTTCAAAACATATTAGTGGTGTTGTTCTTCCAAAACTATAGAGAAATGTAGTTCTGAACATCGGTAATTCCGTATACCATAGGTGCCGATTACATGGGTATGGTCTTGGCTCCGAGGCTCAAGCATACATTGGAAATTTTTAATATGTGCTCATTACCTTTTAGCCTCCTTAGGTATACGGCACATCGAGGATTCAGCGATATAACATTATACAATAAATAATCCATATTCACAAGTGAAAGTGATTTTGTATAGCTATTTCCAATACCTTGGAGTTTGATGCCGTTATTTTGTATTTCTAATATAGGTCATTTATATATATATATATATATATATATATATATATATATATATATATATATATATATATACGACGAGGGCTATCCAGAAAGTAGATTACGTTTTCGTCTGTGTCCGCTAGGGGCGGGGCTAGCGCGGCCATATTGGGGTCAGAGCGTTGCGCAGCTCAGTCGGCATCTAGCCGTGCTAGTGAGAGGTTCGTGCTGTGCTCCGTTAAGATACTGTGACGGTTTGAAATGTCTGCGTTAATTGAAAATCCCGCGAGCTGCGAGGTGCGTGCAGTAATAAGGTTTCTGACAGCAAAAAACTGTAAACCGATAGAAATCTATCGGCAGCTGTGTGAAGTGTATGGGGACAACATTATCACTGAAGGTGGAGTGCGACAGTGGGTCATAAGATTTAAAAATGGCCGAACCAATGTTCACGACGAAGATCGAAGTGGGAGACCCAGCAAAGTGACTGCCGAACTTGTCGAAAAAGTCGATGTTAAAGTCCGTGAAAATCGAAAGTTCACAATAACGGAACTTTCTTTGAGTTTTCCACAAATTTCGCAAAGTTTGTTGCACGAAATCATCAGCGAAAAGCTTGGTTACCACAAGTTTTGTGCAAGATGGATTCCAAAAATCTTGACAGAGGACCACAAAAATCAGCGAATGGCTGCAGCGTTGCACTTTTTGGACGCCTACAATAAGGATGGTGACTCTTTACTCGATCGCATCGTTACTGGTGACGAAACATGGGTGAAACACGTGAACTGTGAAACGAAATTGCAATCAATGCAGTGGGGGCACACAGGTTCTCCCCAAAAACCCAAGAAATGTATGCAAACAATGTCGGCAAGGAAGATGATGGCGACTGTTTTTTGGGACAGAAAAGGTGTGATTTTGGTGGACTTCCTGGAAAGAGGCACTACAATAAACGCTCAAAGGTATTGCCAAACTCTGCAAAACCTCAGAAGAGCAATTCAAAACAAGCGCAGAGGAATGTTGAGCTCTAAGATCTTGTTGATTCACGACAACGCCCGGCCCCACACGGCAAATGTCACGCGTGAAGTTCTTGAATCTTTTCAGTGGGAGTTGTTTCCTCATCCGCCGTACAGTCCCGACCTGGCACCGAGCGACTTCCACCTATTCCCAGCAATGAAGAAGTGGCTGGCTATGCAGCGTTTTGATGACGACGAACAGCTGCAAGAAGAGGTAACGAAGTGGTTGAAGTCGCAGGCGGCCGAATTTTTCGACGAAGGAATTTCCAAGCTCGTACATCGCTACGATAAATGCCTTAATTTGAATGGTGACTATGTCGAAAAGTAGTTTTTGTGTGTGGCTTTCATCTGTATATAATAAAATTTGTTTCCTATACTTTGTTGATTTTTTATTCCAAAACGTAATCTACTTTCTGGATAGCCCTCGTATATATATATATATATATATATATATATATATATATATATATATATATATATATATATATATATATATATATATATATATAAATTGAGTTTATACAAAAGATATAGTCGTTTTCAGTTTTCACTCAAATTATTTTAAAATAGTAAGAAGTTTGATTATAATCATTATTATTTTATTTTTCTCCCTTTTTTCGGCAAATATTGCTAATCCTTATTATCATCATCATAGCTATTCTGCCATAAACGGCAAGATACTTGCTGTAACAAAGAAGCTTCAATGTACGCTTGTCCTCAGCTAGTCTCTTCGTCTTGACGTTTTGTTTTAATATCTTCCTTCAACTACAATCTCCTTTGCTCCCTCCGTCTCTTTCCTTCCACTATACTCTCTAGCATGTAAACTCATGTCCAAAATTTTTGTCGCGTGTCTACAAATAAGTTATTGTAGGAATAAAATTTGATAACGAATTCACCCGGTATTTCTTATAATGTTAGTATGTGTATCATCGTCAAAGACATGTATGTGTCAAATTTCATGTCAAAAGAGCAGTAAATAAGAACAATAAACCGAAAATAAAACTTTCTTGTTTATTTAGCAACATTTTGTTTTACTCATTCTAATTTTCGTATTTATAATTCTTTTCCTATGAAAATTACCACATACATATACATTTTCCGATTATACACATAGTATCACTATTAAAAGTACCCTGCAAAATCATTATCAAATTATATTCTTACATGAAGACAGTTATAGATATGCGACAATAATTTTGGACATGAGTGTACCTTATAATACAGTTCCTCCTCAACCAATGTCCTCACCAGTTCCCCTTCCTCCTCTTAATTACATTTAAAATTCTTTCTCTCTCTCTCTCTCTCTCTCTCTTTCTCTCTCTCTCTCCTGCTGCTGCTATTTCTAATACCTTCTCATTCGTTTCCGTTTAACCCAGCTAATACCCACGTTTCGAAGGCCTCCATTTTTTTTCATCACTTTCTGCTTAATGTCCATTTTTCTGCCCCATAAAGTACATATTAGAGTCGGTAAAACAAAATCTCAATATTTAATTGGAAATTTGTTCAATACAAAGATTAGGAATCGTGATTGAAAAGAAAAAAATCTGGCGCCTTTAGAGCATAAAAGTAATTTTGAAATTCATGATATTTCAGTAATCTGTGCCGTCTTGATTTTCTTTCATGTGTCTCAAGGGTAGCCTCCCCAGTTTGTGAACCAGTGGAGTATTGGATCTGTTAAAAATATATTTTAAAAAAAAATATTATGAAACGCTGTGATTTATCTTATAAGTAGTGAAGCGTGGTCACCCATTGAAAAAAATAATAAAGATCATCGCCTATGTTGTACACTATCATCATAGTTACACGAAGGTAAACTATTACATTTAGAAACATACATTGTATTTCCGTTACTATTGGCGCATTATAAAATTTGTTATCCCTTATATCCAGAGTAAAATTTACCTATGGAAAGCATAAGATTTCTTAAAAGCAAGACTTGCAAGACTCTTGCAGGCAAAACCAAGACCAAGGGTTCCAGCGCAAGACCAAGACCAGACCGGGTGTGCAAGACCAAGACTAAGACCGGATGTGCAAGACCAAGACCAAGACCAGCCAGGTCTTGGTCTTGCATTTGCTCATCACTACTCCCACCGGAAATCGAACCCGGGTCTTCCGACCAAAGGCGCATACACAAACCATGTAGTCACAAGGGAGGTCTATTACATATGAAGTATAAGTTTAGATCAAGTACAAGAATATAAAACAACCATTATTATTATTATTATTATTATTATTATTATTATTATTATTATTATTATTATTATTATGATTAATAATAATAATAATAATAATAATAATAATAATAATAATAATAATAATAATAATAATAATAATAATAATAATAGAAGTTGTTTTAGTAGTATTAAAAAGGAAATTTCGGCTTTCTTTTTAATAAATAAATTGTTTTGTGTTTTTGTATAGTCAACGATAAAAGTTCTTTCCATTTGGTAAAATCTGTTTTGGGAATAACGGTTGAAACGTACAAAAAAGCACATTCTTTTTAATGCACTATAAACTGTACTTAAATTGCCCTTTCATTTTGATGTTACAACTTAACTAATTTCATCAAACAGAAAGATCTTTTGTCATTGATTGTACAAAATATTGTTTTCCATGTGTGTATACAGGGTGTTTCAAAACAACGCCGACAACGTTTCGGAGGTGATTCCTGACACCAAGATAAGACAAAAAGTATAGACCAACCTGGGTGCACAAATGCTTTATTTCGGAGTTATTATCTGCAGAAAACATAAGAAATGAACTTTATAGGTCCATAGCTCCAAAACTATGGGACCTTCCGTAGTCAGATCAAGATTTCACTTAGGAACTAATATGTGCCCTATCCAAATATCCATGTTTCAGAATCCTAAGGTACTCATGCAACATTTTTTATGGAGGCAGTTTGGCTACGCGCATATAATTTGAGATACTCACCAGTTACCTCTATAAAAATTGTTGCGAAAGTACCTCAGGATTCTGAAACATGGATATTTGGATAGGGCACATATTAGTTCCTAAGTGAAATCTTGATTTGACTACGGAAGATCCCATAGTTTTGGTGCTGTGGACCTTTAAAGTTCACTTTTTCATGTTTTCGGCACCCTATAACTCGGAAAGGAAGCATTTGTGCACCCAGGTTGGTCTATACTTTTTGTCTTACCTTCGTGTCAGGAATCATCTCCCAAGCGTTGTCAATGTTGTTTTGAAATACCCTATATATGAATGCTAAATTTCTTGTTTTAACTTCCAAAGGGAACTCCCGTTTTCCTAGCACCCCTAATAACATCATATGTTTGGAAGTACTAGATACGTGACTGTTTCCAAAATGTTAAAGTTGTTCTCTTTTCTTGTGATTATTTTCTAACTAAAGAAAAAGAAGAAAAGCAGTCAAACTGCTGTGATACCGTGACTCCGTTTAATAGAGAATTGGAAGCAATGGAAGCAGAAAAGTGTAACGTGCCATAAATCACTGCCTATCAAACGACAGCAGGAGTTTGAGCGATGCTTAGACTGTCTATCAAATATGTTTCATGTATGTATGTGTGTGTGTGTTCTTTTTCCAGTTCCCATTTTCTGGAGAGTCGGTCTTCCATCTTCTACTAGCTTTTGCATACTCCCTTAGGGACTTCAACTCTCAGATGGACATAAAACAATCAAATTCGAGCCTCTCTAGTTTAAACCAGGTCACAGTATGCATTCAGTTCAGTTTCAGTATCAAAAACCTTCCATAACTGCTTTTGTGTGCACTAAACTAAGCATTTGGAGTATGTAAATAAATGTAATTTTTAAAGGTTATGTGCTTAAAACAACGAATTTAATTTTACGAAATTCCACAGTTCTGTTGGAAAATATAATTAGATTAATATCATTGGCAGACTACTTGCCGCAAACTTAAGAAGCACCATGGTCTTCACCTAACCTTTTCATCTTCACGTACGTAGGCTTTTCTGTTTTAAGTGAAATGAAATATTTTAGTTTAACATCCCACGATCAGTGCCGTGCCGTAGAAAATTAGCACCCAGGGCGAGAGTATAAGACGGCGCCCCCATACATATATTCAAAGTAATTTTCCTCTCGTTTTCCTTTTTTTTTTTTCTCTCTCTCTCTCTCCCTCCCGAATTTTGCGCCCCCTTACTTCAGCGCCCGGGGGCCGTTGCCCCGCTAGCCCCTCCCCACGGCACGATACTGCCCACGATTATCCCCTTTAGGCTAAGGGAGACGATGGTTAAGGCAAGTGAATAGTGATGTAAGAATTGGTGGAATGAGAATGTGAAAGGGAACAGAAGTACCTTGAGAAAACCCACCAACACGATGTTGTCCACCATTTTTCTGTTTTAATACCGTCCATTAACTGTAGCCTCTTTCCCCCTCCCTCTTTTGCTTCCACTGTATAGTGGATTTTCTCTATACATGTGCAGTTTGTATTAAAGGATGCGCCTTGTACGTGTGTACGTTTAGTGCCATAAATAAGTCATCGCCCGCAGAACGTATGGAAAACACCCCCGATAACTAAATGGCCAATCGGAATCCTCATTTCCAGCATTTGACAACCGCTCGTCAACTCCACGTGGAGTACTTAGTTGCCACAGTTCCAAACGCTGTCCTTTCAGTCAGTGATTAGAAGATTGCTGTTCAACGTGTGTAGTTTTCTTATACGTATATATTATACTCGATTATAGCAAAATGTGGAGGCCTGACATCTGTTTCACATTAGCGATAGACACGAGACACAGTGGATGCTGCGATAATACAACCCCGCAAATCCGGTCAAAAGAGAGATAGGGGGAGGAAGAGATAATGTTGAAAAAATCTAGCAGGGGAAGTTCAAAGAATATGCTGAACTGGCCATGTATAGAAGAAATACACTTTACCTTCTGGCACATCCCTCATGATACAGTTTTCTCTTAGCCACCTCCCCACCAGTTTATCTTTCTCTTTCTAATTACATCTAAAGTTGCTGTTTTTCCTTACTATTCCTATCACTTCTTTATTTGTTTTCCGTTCAGTCTAGCTAATTTTCTCAATTTTTCTCCAGGGGGCACGGTAGCTGAGTGGTAGAGCGCATACCTCTGGTGCATGGGATCATTGGTTCGTTCCACGGCCAAGTAAGTTTGTGGTGGACAACATTGTGTCCGTGGATTTTCTCGAGTATTCTCATTTCCTCCCACTTTTCATTCCACCAATTCTTCCATCATCATTCACTTGCTTTTTAATCGTCGTTTCCCTTGAGCTCTTTCGTGGCTAAGCAGTTAGTGTATGCGCCTTTAGCGTGGTAGACCCGGGTTCGATTTCCGGCGGGAGCTCATGTGTTTCGGATTCCATGTTAATCAGTGGGCCCCGTCTCATATAGCCTCGCTGCTGAAAGGGACGTTAAATTCAAAATCAACTCAACGTATCGTCTCCCTTAACCTAAAGAACATAATCGTGGAACGTTAAGCTGAAATAATTCATTTCAATTTTTCTTGACACTTACATTTCGAAACAATTTTTCTCCACATTGCCATTTCGTAGTGTATGTCTTTCTTCTCCCAAGAAGACAATAGCCCTACGAAGGCTACCGTATGCCATCATTTATGCGGACATTCCGCATTTTGAGGGTGAAAATTTCCCTCCACGTACGTTTTTCGAATTTCCTGATTTGTCCGCATTTTCTAAGCTCTAGAGCATTGTCAAGTCAATTTGAGACATTTCACATGTAAAGATATGTTTGGCTATTTGTACTCAAAGGAATTGTTAAGAGAGATGAGATCTGTTAGAAAAAAAAGAAAAAAAATGTGAATTAGCAAAGTTAACATGATCCTCTGTAAGTGCTCTTGTTTAATTACTTTCCATCATTTCAATGTGTTTTTTCATAATGTTTCAAAAGCAGACTTGAAAGTAAGAGGTATAACACCATTCTTGTGTCAAGAGCTAATGTTTATATAATTAGTTAGCCAGATGGAA
Source organism: Thermobia domestica (assembly GCF_964235325.1). Classification (NCBI taxonomy): domain Eukaryota; kingdom Metazoa; phylum Arthropoda; class Insecta; order Zygentoma; family Lepismatidae; genus Thermobia; species Thermobia domestica. Next base: position 27,879,096 of record NC_137463.1, on the reverse strand, counting down.
GAGTGTCTGCATTTTAACATATTAGCATATGGTAACCGTAGGCAATACTCCACAAAAATCATTGTATGAACTCTTTTCTTAACTTGATATCTTTTTAAATCCCAGTTTATATGGTCAAAAGCTATTTCTATAACACTGGGTACTGTACATACATGTTTTTATCCTTTTTATATAAGCTTAATTTCTGTTAATTTTACTTTTATTGTTATACTGATACAATCTTAGTCTCTCTGAATTCTTTTGCAATGTTTGCCCTTGAAATAAATGTGTGTGTGTGTTGATTAAAACTCCATACGACTTATCTAAATAGATTAACTGAGTGGAGACATTAGGAAGTCTTCCAACTTACCTCCGAATATGTCAGAAACGTTTTCAAGATCCTTGTATTTTTGACATCAACTTATCACTTCGTCTGATATATTTAGCTTAAGAATTTATTAGTATTATTTCTATTATTAGACTAGGTTTTGAGAGAAAAAAGTAAAAAAAAAAAAATACAATGGTTACTTTTTCTTAAAATAGAATAACTCCATTATGCTATTGTATAGAATGAGTCAAAAAAAAAAAAAAAAACATCTTTCATTTTGGCGGAGAAACATTTCTCATTCTTAGGTACGAGAATTTTTTCGGGAATCGAGACGAGGCTTCTACCAAATTTACGAGACAAAACGAGAAAACCTTATTTCTCGTCTCGTCACGCCTCCTGGTCAACACCAATTCCACAACACTTTCCACTTCATGCAGAAACGTATTTAAGATTGATGGGGGTCCCCTTTATATATATATCCAGGTGTGCAGCCAGTTCGATCAGAACATAGGGACCCTATATATAGAAATGAGCACAAGAATGGTATTTTACAGAGCAGGCTAACAGAAGGGAGTCCATTGTTTACATCATAAGAGCCTTATATATTGGAAATATAGAACCAGTTCCTTTTTCTTTGAAGTTTTGGGGCCCCCAAGAAAGTGGAGCCCTAAGCTGTAGCTTGTTTATCTTATACGTAAATCCGACACTGGCCTTCATGGTATTTAGTTCTTAAGCATGCAATCGTGCCATCTGAAATTAGCGGCCTACCCAAATGACGATTGTTCAGGTGAGTAGCTATGCCACGTCAGCTCCGTTTTCTAAATGTTAGGATCACTTCTGTCCTTTCATCTGTTGTCATGGCTATCATTTACGTGTAAGAATCCAAAATTTTATTGAGAGTCCGTTGTCAGAATCCTCAATAACAACAGACATGTAAAATCTGAGAACGTAAATGGATTGAGGAGACGTTTCTAGTGTTACTCCATATATAACACCATTCATTTAAAAATAAAATGCCTCGATACAATATGGTGGATTTCAAGATGGTGTCCATGAACAGAAGGTTACATCAAACCTAGAACCCCTATCCCGATGTACAGTGGTGAAATCGAAATGGCCGACACCATCTTAGTTTCGGGGAAAGAAGAATATCCTAGTCTTTCGACTCACCCAGTAGAATTAATCTTCAATCATGTTTCGAAAGTACATACAAGAATGCTTCTGAACCTATTTAGAGAAAAAGAAATGAATGATATAAGAAAGTGTTACGTATCCAATTGTTTGACCTTACAGGGCTTGCCCTCCCTAAATCAAAGATAATATTGTGCTTGATCTAAATTTTGGTAAGTGTCAAAGCAAGTTTCTTGTTAACTCCCGCCCAAACATTTGTTATCGCTACGTTTGTGACTAAATCATCTAATTATTTATCTAGTCAAACGAAATATATGTCTAATTAATTATATACTATTTTTAAATAGAATCAAGGGGTAAAAGTGAGGGTGGACGCGGGGGGACGTCGTTCCCCTACTTCCACAAATATCTATGGTATCCCTCCACTTCCTAAAAACTTACAATGGGCAAAGATAGGCACGGGGGACGACGTGATATGTGTCCCATTACCTTTTCAGATTCACTTTTACCCCTAAATAAAATTATCAATCATGCTAAACCGCATTCTATTTAAATTGTTTTTTTTTTTCCTAATAAAATATGACTAGAAAAGTGTAATTTAGATGTATTTGTCACTTTGACAAAGCAGTGTTTGTTTTTAAATTTATGCTTAGCGGGTCCTGAAAAGGAGTGTGGTCATTAGAATTCTCTTATATGTTTAATTTCGATTTTTACGTTACGTTTAGACGTGATTATGCAATTTTTGTCACATTTTATGCATTGCCGATATGCCAAATTCTATTTTAATAACTTTTATAAGCAATTAAAGACTTTCTTTAATTTTTCTCTAGACGGAACAGTGACAACAGGTCCTCCAGTTCCTCAACCTCCGCCTGTGATAGTAACACCTGAAGACAGTTCAGCATGGACTGGACCGCAACCAGGGCCAAATATGCCCATTCAAGATGTCATCAAATCTCTGATCAACTTCCTTGCATCCAAGTAAGTCTCTATGTAAATATTTAGTAGATAACTCTTATGTTAATATGATGAAAGCTATCTACGCGTTGCGTCGTTTCTATTAGAAATTGGCCAACTCACAGATTTTTTTTTTTAATAATAAGAAATTAAAGTAGATTCCCGATTATCCAAGGTATTCGAACTGAGCCCTCCAATACGCAAAAACAGAATATACGGAGGTAATCTGTCATTAGGCACATAGTACGTACTGTAAATGGCAAAATCTTTTTTATGTACAGGAATTGTTTATTACAGTATTAAAAAAAAACTTATAAAAAACCCGATATTTTTACGTACATCCAGTATCGTACAAAACTTTTTTTTATTTATTTATTAAAATATCAGTGATCGTTTTCTGGGGCCTGCGTTTTCTGGCCTCTCTTTGATGCTGTGATGTTGCGCCAACGCTATAGGTTAAAAAAGTCAACTGACTTTTTTTTTTTTTTTTTTGTTTGTTTAAGACTATCTTGGTTAGTATAGAGGCTCGGTCAACAGGAACTCGGATAATCGCAAATCTGCTTCGTAATAAGCATTTTTAATGAGCTACTAATTGATATCAATGTATTAGTTTTTTCTGTATTGTAGAAAGCATACTTGAAATAAATAGCTTAGTTCGTTATTCGCACACTACGACTTGTATGTAATTTCAACTTACTAATTAGCTACAAGACGCTATTGCATATTTTTTTTATTATTTCCTCTAAAAATAGAAAAGATAAAATATCAGTTCTAGGAACTACCCAAAATATCTATAATGTCCCTCCCAAAGCTCGTAGCAGTGAAACACTAGAAGCGATCTATTGAGCATTTTGAAAATAACTGTTGGCCACCAAGTAACGAAGAAAAATCTTTTTCTATTATCGCTTTTATCTTCTGTTATCACTTTGCAACGTGTGTCCGACCGTCATTACAGATCTAAACCTTCTGCAAGTTTCTCAGAAAGAAAAGGATTCGAAGACGTGACGAAAACAAAGGATACCACAACATGATCTGGACTGAACCACGAAATGGTCTTGCAATTTAGAATATGTATGGAAAGCCTTAACGGGACCAATCCACTCATCGCTTGCTGTATATTAGGAAATTACTTTTCAATGGATAAGTGTTTTCCCTTTCTATCTTAGGTTTAATGACCTCCTGAAACACATAACAGTAAAAGATATTCCGAAAGGGTTTCTAAGAAATCAGGATTACGTAGATGTCCAACATACGGAGGTCGATTTTACATTAATAGCATAGGAACAATGTTGCTTCAATGCGGCCAAGTTTCAAGATAGACAGGTGGCCAATGTATACCCTACAGAGTAATAAGTAGTGTACGGTATGTCTTATGGGAAAATATAGACAGGTATTAACTTACAGAGTAATAATATACTGTATATCTGATGGGAAAATACAGGTTTCATAGAAAAGAGATCAATATAGACAGATGGCCAATTTACAGAGTAATTAGTAGGGTACTGGATATCTTATGGGAAAACGTAGGTTCCATAGAAAAGGGATCAACATAGACAGGTGGCCAACTTACAGAGTAATAAGTAATGTACTCTTGTACTGGATGTATTCTGAGAAAATACAGGTTTCATAGAAAAGAGATCGACATAGACAAATGGTCAACTTACAGAGTAATAAATAATGTTCTGGATGTATTATATGAGAATACAGGTTCATAGAAAATAAGCAAATATACGGAAGTAGTCAACTTAAAGAGATGGCCGAGTTAACAGGTTTTACTGTAATAATTAACAATGTGTAGAAAGGTCAATGGGTTGTTATGGAAACACGTTTATTCTCTGTGAACATATCAGTCTCGAGAATCCATTAGTACATGCGTTTAATTACCATGTGAGGTTTCTTTGCCTTTTTTAAATATAATTGCTTCCATCAGCAAATAGATTTATTCATTATACAGAAATGAAATTGTATGTATATAATGTGATATGAAATGACACTAGCAACTATTTACTTACGCATAACGTAATTCTGTGACTGCGTCCTGCATTCTTGTACTGCAAGAAGACCTTAGTTTGTTGAAGTTTAGTCCCTTTTCAGCATCCAGACTATATGTGACGTGGGTCTACAGTTCAAGATGGAGTCCGTACCACCGTAGTGCGTTTAATGCTCTCCCAACAGGAATCAATCGCGCACCCAAGGTACACGCACTAGCCACTGAACTAGCGGGTAGGACTAAAAAGGACTCTAATGTCTGACAACTTATTCGGCACGTACTTGGGAAGTTCTTAAAATGTACAAAGAAATAAGTTGTAGATTTGTTATTCCGCTCCACAACACTTATGCTTTCAGTATATGAACTGTTTTCCATCTTTTTGCAAAATGGCTCAATCACTCCTATTTACAAAACTAGGGAGATCAACATAGACAAATGGCCAACTTACAGAGTAATAAGTAATGTACTATGTGCCTTATGAAAGAATGCAAGTTTTATAGAAAAGAGATCAACATAGATAGGTAGAAAACTTACAAAATAATAACATCGGATTTTTATACTCGTAAAACTCATGAAATATGCCTGCAATTATGCTGTCAAATATGTTAAAATATGCACTTAATATGCACTAACAATGCAATAAAAGAGAGCATTTTGAAACATGCAGAAAAGTTGTAACAAAGTTTTGTAGATGAAATATAACATCGAAAGTGTACTTTATCTTTCAGGGACTTCTCTTCAGAATTTATTTTTATAGGATTTACAGTTTAAAAATACACAAATTATGAGATTAAAAAAAATCGTTTTTTAAGGATTTACTCCTGCCCGTAATTAGTCTTACAGTATATTACGAGATGCTTCCCTATTTTTTAGTGTCGGTTTGTGATGTTTGTAGCCAGAAAATGTCTTCTCAACATCAACAGGTGTTACTGGACAATATTTATATAGAGAAGCAAGTGTAGTATCTATATATTGTCTGGCAAGTTAAAATCTAACCCTTGAATTTCTTATATTTTCTCATTGCTTCAATATTGTTTTCTGGTCGGAGTTTCTGGCAAGAATATCCATCAATTTCTTGTCCACAAAGAGCCCGAACTTACCAAGCACTGACTGGAGCTTGTGCTGAACTTCATCAACTAGAACTAGTTTAAGTATTCACTGAACAGCATTCCTCCCGTCTCTTGTTTTTGAATTGCTGTTGACACGATATTACAATGAGTCTTTATCATCAGATTTGTCTTAACGTCTTGGCAATTATAAGTGTCTTTGCTTATCAGTTGCTAATGATATTGGTCCTCCATAAAACTAGGAATGTTTTCCATCCTCCCACGGAAGAACCCATCCTGCTGCATGGACATTTAAATGCATCGAAAATACAAACCAAAACTGGATTTACTGGATGCTACGAGGGCGAGTCAAAAATTATCTACACTTTTGTCATAACTTTTCTTACATTGCGCACTTTGTCTTCTGTCCTCGCATATTTTATTGTTATACTGTTGCGGTAATGCTGTGAAAGTGTGATCTTGTCATAATATAGCAAACGTGTAGGGTTAGATAAGTGAACGTAACAGATTATTCTGGTGGTAAGGCTCTCAAGTATTTTTCTAGAATATATGAAATTCAAGGAAATTCTAATTGGATAATTTTCCGTATTAGTAACGTTAAAAGCTTAGGCGTCCTCACTATTTTGAATTGATTACTATAACAGTGCATGTGTATAACGTTTTTTGTGATTGTGTACTGTTTGCTTCTTTAGGCAAAATCAACCCTTGTGGAATTATGAAGATATTACAGCGAAAGTCTGGGTGGTGAAGAGTGCTGAACAGTTGGACAATTTCTTGCAACACGTTCTTCGGGTGTTCCGTGATTCTTTACCTCATGCCCTCATTAATGAAAGGTGGGCACAAACTGCACTTCAGTTAGGGTTGTCATGTTCCTCTAGGCACTATGCTGGGAGATCATTACAGGTTAGTGGTTGCTAGTTTATTATTAATGCTTATGCAAAATATTGATGCAATATTTTAATACAAGATTCAATGTATCCTATTAATTGCATGGCTGCTGTGTTCTCATATTTTATAACACTCACCTCCTTGTTCTCTGAGAACAAATATTTGTGAACAGTCATCTGTCTTTACATGGGCCCCATCCTCTACCTAAAGGCTTGAACAGAGTCCTCCAAAATTACTATTCTTGTCCCGAAAATTTACCATTACCATTCTTCCCACCAAATGTTCCATTCTCCTCCAAAATTGCCGTTCTGCCCTCCAAATTTACCGTTCTTGTCCCCAAAATTTACCATTACCATTCTTCTCACCAAATGTTCTATTCTCCTCCAAAATTACCATTCCTGTCCTCCAAATTTACCGTTCTTGCCCCCAAAATTTACAATTATTATTTTTCCCTCCAAATTTACCATTCTTGCCCCCAAAATTTACCATTACCATTCTTCCCACCAAATGTTCCATTCTCCTCCAAAATTGCCATTCTGCCCTCCAAATTTACCGTTCTTGCCCCCAAAATTTACCATTACCATTCTTCCCACCAAATGTTTCATTCTCCTCCAAAATTACCATTCTTTCGTCCAAAATTACTATTCTTGCCCCAAAATTTACCATTACCATTCTTCCCACCAAATGTTCCATTCTCCCCCAAAATTGCCATTCTGCCATCCAAATTTACCGTTCTTGCCCCCAAAATTTACCATTACCATTCTTCCCACCAAATGTTCCTTCTGCTCCAAATTTACCGTTCTTGCTCCCAAAATTTACCATTACCATTCTTCCCATCAAATGTTCTATTCTCCTCCAAAATTACTATTCTGGATTCCAAATTTACCGTTCTTGCCCCCAAAATTTACCATTACTATTCTTCCCTCCAAATTTACCATTCTTGCCCCCAAAATTTACCATTAGCATTCTTCCCTCCAAATATTTCATTCTCCTCCAAAATCACCATTCTTCCCTCCAAATTTAACTTTCCCTCAATTGAAACTTTCTTCTCCAAAATTTACCACTTTGAAATTTGATTGTACCACTTTCAATTAGAAATTTTGCCTCCCTCCCAAGCTATGCTCCAAACGCAGGCTGTGGACACCCCTGGCAAGTGGCGTAACAATAGTCTTTGGCGCTCGTAGGCAAAATCCCTAGTAGCACCCATTACCCATCAAATAGGCACCATGCATGACCACCTATAACTTACTCGTTCGCGCAGAAACTGCCATAAACCGAAAATTATCAGTAGGACGGCATTGACAGTTTTCTTTTTATATCATTGTGGTATATTTTTTAAAAGTAAACTGGACAGTGCCCTGTTCTTTAAAAATATATTCATGTTAAATTCGGACTTTTTCGTAGTGGTAGTGTAAATAAACAGTAATGTATCAACCAGTATTACCAATGTACAGCTTCATTATTACGCAGGGGTTAAAGCTTGTTACGCAGGGTAATTTTATTTAAAGTTAGAAGCTTAGTACATATAATATAGGACTGATATCGTATTAATACAGGAGGATTAATTTCTTAATCATACAGTTTAAAGTAATGTCAATAATTTGATATGCAAATGTAATAAACTGCGAGCGAAGTGATCAAGAATTGTTATTCTTGTCATGTTCGGAAAGGAAGACTGCGAAAATTTGGGGCTCTATTTGTATAATTTGCTTTTTTTATTATTATAAACCTGGGGCACACCGTAATATACCGAAACTCCCTGCGCCCGTAGGCAATGCCTACCCTGCCTACCCTATTGCAACGCCACTGCCCCTGGCTATAAATAATAGTTCGAAGGCGTAATCAGTCTTCTTCTTCTGGCTGCAATAGATCGCAAATTTTATAGTTTCTATATTTTCTTACATCGTGAAATAATACTTTCAATTCGCTTTTAGTGCTTAAAAGTCCAGGCTCTCTGAAAACATTGTGGGCTCACCCAAGAAAAACTTACTGGATACACCGGCCGGATAAAAAGAGACGAAACAAATTTGGCCCATGGATCATAGTTTGCCGATCTCTATATGTTGAAGTTGCATGAATAGAATTGTTAAAACGTACTTGTATTACGAATATTTCAGATAGTATATTGCAATAATTGATAATATTGATCGTTTAAGACTTTATTGTTCGTATGTATAGCATACATATTACACAAGAATTAGTGTTAGCACCTTCCAAAATTAATTCTTTAAGTACTGTGAGCATTGGTGTCAGCAGCACATAAACTTTGGGAAGGACAGACTACCGGGGAAAAGCGGGGTCCTCCACCGGAAAATAATAATAATAATAATAATAATAATAATAATAATAATAATAATAATAATAATAATAATAATAATAATAATAAAACAGTCTTCGTACATTGCATTGTAAAGCATTTTTGACTTAAAAAGCAAACAAAAACTTAAACATTGTTGTCTTTTATTTTTACCTTTGATAGTTTTTTTTTTTTTTTTTTAAGAAAATGTGCTACTAAAGAAACACACACATATTTACGGCTTGTTTATTCAAACAGTAAAATTCATCCATGTTTTACAATTTTAGTTACACTTAAATGACACCAAGTGTATATGAAAAATAATGACAGAAGGTAGTGTGAAGTGAATACTCAGAAACAAAAAAAGGTTTTGAAAACAGGTTTTAGACCTATAAGCCTACTACTAATGTAAATGAGGCTCAACAATGTATAGTTAAGAAAATAGTTGAAAATTATGTTTGTTTAGTTAAAGCAAACTCGGTTTGCTGCTCGCTAAACAAAAACAGTGTATTACTTTATAGTTTACTCCACCTTCACCTCCATATGACCAAAAACTGACTTTTTTTTTCTTTCACAATTGCAAACAAACTTTTGTGCTGCTTTTTTATTTCCATATCCACTTGTGTAACGTTGTTTTGTGAACGTAGCTAACTGCTATATGGTTGAGCCTCTTTCGGGTCATAGTTGACCTAAGATACTTGAAATATTGGGGGGGACGAAAACGTTTTACAGATATAGAAAGGGACAAGTCCCTGTGTCCCCGGTGAGATTGACGCCCGTGGCTGTGAGAATACTGTCAGATGACCACCAGCCCAACAAGATAAGTTGTTTACTACACCTTTATCCCAAACATATTCAAAAAATACTGATTTTCACAAAGCACAAAGGGGAATAATTCGCTGATAAATGATATAATTCACTTTGTATGGTTTAGTATATCAACTTCTGTCGCCTGTTTCTCTTCAATGTTGTGCGTGATGAATGACATTTTGGGTGTATGCACAATAAATTTTTAAAGAATGTATCACTTATTTTGATAAGATGCTTGAAGTATATGCAGGGTTATGGTAGAGAAATATTAGCAATCTCTTAATGGTAATCATACCGAAAGGCAAATTAATGAAAACCTCAGACACTAAGAATTGGTGGATGGTTTTGATATAATTTATTTTTCTTATCCTTTGAATGTGTATTTTCGATACATTCTCGATACATTCTTATTTTCGTAATAGTTTAATTTGTATAAACAATTACCAAACTACTTCCTGATTATTTTGTGTGCATATTTTCTTTCACAGGTCTTTCGAGCTTTGCGAGTTCCAATAACGTCTAGGATGCTGTCTGATATTCTGTCCCGTCTTGTGGAAACAGTTGCGGAACAGGGAGAAGATATGCAGGTATTTGCTTACTAATATATACATTAATACGCTCATCAGACACATTTGTAGCATCCTTACAGCTAAGTGACAAAAATATGATTTATAAAATAGAAAACTGACGTATAATAGGTAAGACAATAGATCAGAGCTTCAATGTGACCAAGTTCCAAGATAGATTGATGGCCAATTCTAAGATGAGACTATGCCAACCGATAGATCTGTCAGTCTACTAACAAGTCTTGAATAGTTATTAGACAAGAACACTCGTTCATTTTGCACTGGTTACTTGGATGATGTTCTTTGCTTTTCAGAAAATTTGGAGAAACACTTTGCACATTTACGAAATTCTACAAATTTTAGACAACGCAAATTTCACCCTATTTTTTTTTAATTAACTTCTTGCAGACCGAAATTAAATTCCTAAGTTATATATTGTCAATGGTGGATAAATCAAAGTTGATCCTAAATCAAATGAGGCTATATAGCAAATTCGTACACCGAAAAATAGACGAGAATTAAAAACATTCTCAGACATCTTACGTTAGGATGTTAGGATGGGACATAGTCATATTGATAACTTTGCTCAACTCAGCTCGCTGCTGTATAAATTACTAAAGAAAGGTGCGTATGTTTAAATTCACGCCGGAGACATCAGAAGCCTTTAATTTACTACGAAAACTAGGAAGTTACACACCCGCATAGGAACAGCCAGACTTCAGTCTTTCTTTCTATAGTTACAGTGACGATGCCGAAAACATCGCTGGTTATTTCCACAAGATAATAATGATATAATGATAGTAAAGATCCAAATATGATTACGTACGAAAATCGCCGACACAAATCACGCAAACTATCTCTATGTTCCAGTTAGAACTCTGCGGTTTTGTTCTTGTTTGAAGGGTTCTCTTATTTCGTATTGAGTCAAAGAACAACTATCCACTGTGATAACGAAGCAGTTATCTACGTTCTCCCATTAAATAATCTAGATGTTCGAACTATGAGGCTTTTCGATATTGCATTCAAGCATATATCAAGCAAAGATAACTTTGTGTCGCACGCTTAGTAGACGTGTATTCAAGGAATCATGTCCTACGTATTAGCAGTATATCAACGAACTATGTACCTGAAATTTAATAGATGTAGGTATTTATTATAGAATTTAATCCTATGTCTAAAATCTTAATTGTTATAGGGGAAATTGTATCGTCATGTGTCACATTACAACTGTCTGTTATTTTTATATTTTATTATTTATTGGTAATCAATATCTTCGTTCTTCTTGACTTGTTTACTTTCCTTTAATACAATATAATATTGTTATGTTGAATTGAGAATGTTAACCATACATGTAGACAACTCGGCGTAAGTTCTGAACCAACTCTCGGTGAATTATCTGAAAAGAGGAAGAATTAGAAAGTATAATACTTTAAAATACGAAAATCTTTATATCTAAAATAATTAACAAACAAGAAAAAGAACTTTTAAGTCTTTGATTAATAATATGTGGTCTATAAAGGTAAATCAATACTAATAAGAGATATTTACTTATTATCATACAGATAGAAGCTTTTATAAACTAAATATATTGTCCCAAAAGTAATTTTCAAAAGTAGATACCAAGCTACGATATGCATTTCTATCGATAAAAGATTTTATTAAAATACTATAAGATAACAATTTTAAATAACAATGTGTACTTTCTAAGAGGTATCAGGCTCTCAGGTCCTCATATTAGTACTCTCTCTTTCTACGGCATGTAACTAAAAATAATATATGGAAGTAACTCAAAACTCTAGTATAAGCTCTAAAAACATCAAAGCATATCATGGTAGTTTTCGTGTGAGCTATTACAATGAACTTACCTATCAGCTGGTTTTCATATGGACGGTAGGTCGACGACGTTAAGTTCCGTCGTCGTGTAGGCATCTGGAATAAAAATATCTTAATACAAGTGAAAGATAAAGACAACTAAACTAAGAGAGCATTGATTAAATAAAGTGAAGCCTAAAGTAATGACATGGAATATTGTTAAAATATTGAATGATCGTATTAATATATAAAATACAATAAAATAATTAATAAGCAAATAAATAATGAATGAAATGAAGTTTGATAAATGTAAATAAGTACATATATATCTAAACAGTTTTCAACATTCGCTTGTTTACCGACGTTGCCGCTTCTCCGTCAATAGCATTTTCACTCTTGTCCTGGTTACCCATAGTATGATTTTGTAATGAAAAAGTAATAAAATGTTTGCACACTGATATATTCTATATAGCAATGTTCGAAGTGCTGTATACGTTTTCAAATGGAATCGCACATTATTTCTAGATATATCGAATTAGATTTTCACACTTAAATTGATCCAGTAGTAATTTTATATTGATTAGTAAGTTGATTGATTTTTCGTTGTAAGTAGTTCAAACATTAAAAATAATATTAAATATTTATTTTAAAAAAATTAAAAATCCCATTCGCTCAAGCTCACGCAGATCCGATCCAGTATCACATCGCCATGTTCACTCCATTTTACCATTTCTTCTGTTCTGTTTATCTTCCTTACTGTAGGATTTTAAATAAAAGAAGTCGCAGTCTTAAGGCTCAGTCGACTGTTTCACTTTCTTGTAATATTATTTGTTAAAAATTGTAAATGAATAGATGGCCCGTTCCAACATGAATCGGCTTGTTCTGGAAATTTCTTTTGACACTAATTTGTAAAATTTAACAGGGGATATAGACTCCGGACATATATAAATTATGTAATATAATGTAAAGATTGTAACAAACTAAATTATGTCTAAAGTAAAACTGTTTTCTAAATTAAAATTGAAATAATTAAAGAGCATAACGCTCCAATACTTGACAAAGCGGACGCCATCTTGATCCATACCATTTCTTTGCTCAAGCTGTTTACATATTAGTACCCTTGGAAACATAACCCAACAATTACATTTTCTTCTTAAATATACAGTTGACAACAAAGAAAATAAATTAAGCATATCTAGTAACACAAAAATGACAATGTGAATAATAACCATTTTAAATATATTTAAATATATCAGCTTTTCCAACTTCGAGAACTTTTAGGTCTTAGTCACGCTCAAATGTTTGTTTCTTTTTCTCAGCATGTGTCAATATCCAGACATATGACGTGTAGATATTAGCTACAAGAATACATACAGGATGAAAGAATACACAGAGAGTAACAACAACAGTTGCAAATAAATACAGTGGAGGATAAATGAAAAAAATGACTACAAGATAACGAGAAATTAATTTGGGAAACTTGATTTATGTTTCGCCTACATTTGTACCATTATTTTTATTTATTTATTTATTTATTTATTTTTCAGGGTTATGTGACTGAGCTCCTATTGACTCTAGAAGCTGCAGTAGATTCCTTAGAGTCTGACTTTCGACCACTCGATTTTATGAAAGAGATTTTTAAATCTACGCCGAATTTAAATAACAAAGAGCTAGTTGGTTCTAAGAGAAGTCCTGGAGGTTATCCTGGGAGCGCTCCACTTGCTTCGCATTTTGGACAGCCAGGTCACACTCGTAGCACAAGCTATTCTGTATCCTATTGTATGAGAAAGTCTTGTGGCTCTCCATCTACGGATCCTAAAGGTAAAACATTTTTCTATCGTATTTCCTAACGCATTGATTCTTTTTATATAGGTTTCAAGAATGAGTCAGCTTAGAGACTGTCTGATACTTTTCTTGATTGGAGATCAACTTTGCTAAAACACACGATCGGAAAGTAAATTTCGTAGAAACTATCCCAAGAAAGTATATTTTCGGTAATGTGTTCTTCAAACACTATACTATCTTTGAACAACTACTTTTTTTATAATAATTAATCCTTTCTTTAGTTGGAATTACAAAAAACGACTGCACGTGACTTTCAAGAGGAAGTTAGCAAAGGAATATAGTGGCTGATCCCTGGTGTGAGGGGTCCCTGGTTGATATAATTTATCTAAGGTCATGTGGGTTTGTGGTAGTGTGGTAGGCTAAAGTGAACGTGTTGGGCATAGCCAATTTTGAAATTAAAATACTTAATTATTTGCACCACAATGGTGGAGTGCCCTGAATGGACAGTCCCAAGAAGTATTTAAATTAAGTAATTAACATAAGTTATGTAAATGAATTATATTAATTATTTGGATTACTTAAATATTAAAGATATAAATGAAATATTCGGTAGAGCTTTTTTTTAAAAAAATTAAGTGATTTGAAATATATAAGATACTCTTTAACTCAGGTAATCAGTGGCTTTACTTCAACTCAGATGCTCCATTGAAATGGTCAGATTACAACCATACACCCTTCTCTGTACATGTTCTTGCCATGCTGAAAAAGAAAAACATATGCGAAATTTTGCACATACCTTAATTGATGTCTGGAATCCGTACAAGAAAGACTTCCGTGTTATTATGTTGAAATTTTAATGGTGATAAAGTAAACACTCCACTCCTCCACAGAAATCATACAGATTTTAAACACTGATATTCACACACATATATAAAAAAATTATTTTATATTCACACGAATATTAAATCGAAGTGACCGGTCGATAAAAAAAATATTTTTTTTATGAAAATTTGGCCATTATATATTTCTGTTCATAGTTCGTGCACGTATTGTTTTGACGCGTTCTTCATTGTCTTCTTCCTTCAGTCCTTTCTCTTCTCACTGAAGTTCGCTCGGCATCCTGAAACCTCCTAGAAGGTATAAATTGCTGCTACTGGGCGCTGCTCTGGTTGATTCTCCGCTGCACTGGTGTCTCTCTCTTAGTATCTCTGGATCCATTTGAAGACATCTGGTTTATGCAGTGTTACTGAATAATTATCATCTGAATTGCCTCAAAGTCTCTGAAAATGTTCTGATTCTACGATCCAGTTCCAAAGTTCTCACTCATCGGCCACATACGACGCACTTAAAATTTTACTTTTCGAATTTTATATATATATCACATGGCAAACTACATACGAGAGTTATATGCTAGTATTCATTGTCCTAGCTGCAGATTCAAAACTCAGTCTCTGCATCTATAAAAAAATATTCTAACTTTCCTTTTTTTTAACATCTCGTCTCGCAACATGTGTTTCCCGTAAAGCACAGTTAAGTTCTGAGATGACGTTAAGTTTGAGAAAGACTTACTAGAGTTGATATTTCAGATCGAGACGAAAGAAAGAAAAAAAACTCAATCTCGAGTAACGTCGCAATTTTATTAAAATGTGCCTATCTCACAAAACAGACCATTGTCACGATGAGTTTTGCACTAACTGTCGCAGAGGATGACCTCTGTATATCGCGTCTTAACACCAACTACCTCGCTCCTTCCCTGTCAAACAGTTTTCTTTCAGAGGAAAGAACATTATTTTGAAAGGCTCGCTCCTGACCTACCCAAAATTCAATGTATAGTCCCTTTTCGCGGACCCTAATGGTTTTGTCGCCAAAATGTCTGGGTAGTACACTTTCATGTAATCTTTCATTCATTCTTAGATTATTATTGCTTGTCATCTATATTGAGTTTGACCACCGAATAGAGGAAATACTAAGCTTTAAAACGGTGTATCATACACTTTGTTACTCAAATGTTAAATACTTGTTTTCGTATTGTTTTCCCCGGCGTCACTATCCATTTTCTTTGTAAACAACATTTCTTGCCGAACTAGTCCATGTGCTTTTGTTTACCTCGCCAGAGTACTCTAGCGGTGATCTCTCGCAACCTCCCCACACACATATGTTATTGGTTTTTCACTTTTTTCACAATAATTATCATGAATCAACAATATATTCTATATTACATTGTACCTAATATTCCTCTGATTATATTTACATAGGATTCCAGCAGTGACATTCAATTTAGAATTAATAATCAATAAATATACACATATCGGCTGCTATGACATTCACGGTACTGCGTATCGCTGTCGTCTCAATTACAGCAATGTCAACACCAAGCACAGTAAAGTAATAAGCTTTTGTTTTAAAGTTAAGGTAACAACGAAAAATCTTTTCTGACCAAAATTACATCTTATCTTACAATTCTACAATTCTAAATATGTAATAATGCTAGGATATGACTGCATTCATAATTTTCAATGGGGGGAAAACCCACTCGCAGGAAGAGCAGAAGCTCTTCCTTGTCGAAACCGCGCTTTGAAGAAAAAAATATATAGGCTTTTTTTCTGGCGGGATCCAACCGACGCTTTCGAAGTTTCTAGTGTCAAAAATGGTCACTTTAAGAAAAGGTAACACCTTATTGTTCCCAAGAATTCAAACCCACTTGCTAAAATATCTGAACAGAAATATACAAAGGTAAAGGGATAGGATCTATGTCGCCAGGACACTATCTGCAACAACGTTAGCAACTCTGCTCACTTCTACCTAACTAAGTTAGAAGTATGATTTAAATATATGACCTAGATAAAATTTCTCTCATACCACAATTCTTCTTTAACTTTAGATAGCAATCCTGGGTGCACGTACACAGCTTTTAACTGCTACGGAACATTTTCTGTTTTTTTTTTTTTTTTAACTCAGTGGAGCTTTTCCAAGTTAAGTTTTCTTTCCTACATATATTTTTATATTCCAAATAAAAATGTTTAATTCACCTATTTTATAGCCCTAGAGAGCTTTTTCAACTTTATAAATATTTTGAACATAGCTTTAAAAAAAGACTATATGGGAACAGTCTTACCCTTCCCTCCCCCCTCCAATGTTGAAGACAGATTTGCGCCGATACATATATCTATATATAAAGATTACGTTTGTCTCGAAAGTATGAGATTGACTACTTGAACCTCACCCGATGAAATACTGCTTACGCCACTGAGACCACACATACCAAATTTAGTCATGGTAATTATTCAGTTTCACGAGATCATTTTACTAGGGGAAGATATTTTGATAGAAAGACAGCTTATACAAGGTCTGAAAGTGGAAGTAAAGATACATTTTTATTTTTAAAATTTCACCACAAGAGCATTCGTTGCCTTTAAACGAAGTTTTAGATAGTCTTATTGGAAGGAAAATGAACAATTACCTATTCTATTTAGTCTCTTCTAGAAATACAACTATATATGCAAGTTAATTATTCTTAGTCTGTTTTAAACTTTTGCCATAATTCTGTGTAACAAATCATTTGATTAATTGGATTTCCCCGTCACCGCGTTGCTAGAACCCTAACTTGGTTCATACTTTAGAATACAAATCCGACTTATGGTTCGATTTTCTCTTAAACAGTAGACCTTGACTTTCTTATTTCACTGTTACACGAGAAGGCAAATCTCCATCTATTTCGCATTCAGCTTACTTGTGTAAATACAAATGTTCGAAATTTTTACGCTGTACATGTGACCTGCACCAGTAGTTAAGTGAATTTCAGAATAAAATAAAATCCTTGTCGAATATTACAAAACAGATTAACTTTACATGAGGAAAGATAGAATTGGATTTTTAAAATATGGAACATTAGCTTACATTGTAAGTTTTTATCTTTGTTATTTTAACAATTATAAATTTATATAATAATACTGTAGCAGGTATGAAATTGAAAGTGTATAATTACATATCCCTTTCAAAGCAATTTTCTAATGTTTCCTTTTGTTTATTTTCAGATCTACGAGGTCGCGTGTCTACAGAGATCGAAGGCAGATCAAAATTCTCCACAAACCTTTCACGATCTCGATCTGCACAATCACTGAAACTTTTGGGTGATCAAGCCAGTCAAGACGATAAACTAACAATTCTTGCTCAGCTTTTCTGGCTAGCTGTGTCTTTATTGGAGTCTGATTACGAACACGAATTTCTGCTTGCCCTACGCCTGTTGGACCGAGTTCTCCACCGTCTGCCACTGGATCGACCAGACTGTCGGGATAAGGTGGAGAAGCTTCAATTGCAGTTGAAATGGACTGGTTTTCCTGGGGTCCATGCTCTTTTGCTCAAAGGTTGTACTAATCCTAACACCTATGAACCCGTGATGCATCTACTGTCTCAGTTTACTCTTTTGTTAGATGTACCTGTTGTTGATCCTTCGCAGTGCCTCGCCTTTCCCATGAATGTTGTTGCTCTTCTTCCGTATATGCTGCAAAACTACGAGGATGCGAATGAACTCTGTATTCGCAGTGCTGAGAATATTGCACAGGTTAGTACAGCTAATGTACTGGTCACTTCTTTGTATGTATTATTTGTGCACTAACGAAACTCAGTAACTTGCTTAGAAATTCGTAATATATAGTTTACAAATTTTTCCAAAACCATATTGTAATGTTAGTTTCAATTGTAACTTAATCAACTGGGAGAAACGAGAAGTGGTTGAAGAGAAATTCAGTTCAATTTACTGGCATTCCTTCGACTTTATTTGTACATAATGATACAAGGTATGCAACGTTTTAGTGAATTTTAAAAGATTACGTATGATAAGGGAACAAAACAGAAAAAATCATTGTATAAACTTGCAGTACCACACAATAAAAAGTACTAACACAGGAGGGTCCCACAAGTTGTCGCTAAAATCTGATTGCCATATAGCACATCTGATAGAGCATCATGAGAAATGAACATGAGCAAAATTTAAGGTGCTATGGACCAGAAAGATAGGAGCTACGGGGATTCAAAATTTGAATATCCGAAGAATTATATCATGGAATTATGTACGTTTAAAGTAAATATCTTGAAAACCGTTAAAGCAATCAAAACAAAAGTAGCCAAATATAATGATAACAAAATACCCTATCGAAAACCATAAACAGTGTTGCCATAGGTGAAGCAGTGTTGCCAACTCAGCATAAAAATGTTTTATTATAAATAGCACCATATACAAAGTGTCCACCAGATTTAAAATGCACTATTATCACTAAACATAACAGTGAAGTGTAGTGGTAGAGTGTTGAATACTATTGGAGCTAGATGTGCTGAAAATGTACAATGGAGAAGTGTTATATGTGGGAACAAAGGGTAATAAAGGAATGCATTAGAAAAAAGTAAGGATTTTGCAATATACTTCTGTAGCCCCGATTAATAAGGAGACAACTCGCGAAAACAAAACGATACACGCGAGGAAAGAAACACGTGTTTTCTAATTCTGTAAACTGGTTCCCCAGGTTATCTTATCAATATTTTCTTGGTTTGTGTCTTTTGTATTAAGTGACATATTCTTTTACTTCTTTTCCTACATACCATATGATTATGTTTGTACACTATAATATTACCATATTCATATTGGAAATATAATTTATTATTACCTTATTTGGTTTTTAGTCGGACCGGATAGCGGTGTGGTCTAGAAGGCTAGACAACCGACATATTAAGCATCGCGGGTTCCAATCCCGCCTTGGACATGTTTTTGTTGTACTTTTCACCTTACATTTCATTGTTATCTTTCTCTTTTCTTTCATAGTGATTCGGATCCCACTTTGCACTCCTATAGCTTCAAAGCTGACACAGGACGTAAAAATGGCATCACTCAATTTCGTTTTTCAAATGCATCAATATTTTGTGACACTGCTGACATTTTGATATGTTATACTATCTGTGTTATGCATTTGAACTAAATTCATAGTATAAGACCCAGATCCTCTATTACCCTTTGTTCCCACATATCACATTTCTCCATTGTACATTTTCAACACATATAGCTCCAATAGTTTGCAACACTCTACCACTACATTTCACTGTTATGTTAGTGATAATAGTGCATTTTAAATCTGTGGACACTTATATATGGTGCTATTTATAATAAAATATTTTTATGCTGAGTTGGCAACACTGCTTCACATATGGCAACACTGTTTATGGTTTTCGATAGGGTATTTTGTTATCATTATATTTGGCTACTTTTGTTTTGATTGCTTTAACGGTTTTCAAGTTATTTACTTTAAACGTACATAATTCCATGATATAATTCTTCGGATATTCAAATTTTGAATCCCCGTAGCTCCTATCCTTCTGGTCCATAGCACCTTAAATTTTGCTCATGTTCATTTCTCATGATGCTCTATCAGATGTGCTATGTGGCAATCAAATTTCAACAACTTGTGGGACCCTCCCGTGTAAGTTCTATATTAGTTTATACATTTTTACCTTTGATGAAAGATGATTGTACATTTTAATTCCCTTCACTAGTGTAGATTTAGATTTTAAGGAATTCGAACTAATTACAGCAAGATAGTTTTTTATTCTTCGTGTTGCAGTCATATCTATCCCTTCCTTCCTTCCTTCCTTTTCTTTCTTTAATTTTCTTTTCTTGTCTTTCCTTTTATCTTTTTCTTTAAAAAAAATCTATTAAATGTTCTCTTATTAGTGAAAGTACTTCATATACGTAAGTACAAGGCATTTTCAATATGCAAAGCCTGTTAAAAAGTTAATGACAGTTTTGACGGCATTAGTATATGTAATGATTCATATTACCAATTTTTGCAGGTGAAACACACTAATTATCTCGGATGAGGTACCCTGTGTACCATGTCATGTATGGTGTTTGAGCAAAATATGGGATAATATAGTAATGATAGAATAGTTTGCGTATCTAATATTGTTTCTCTAGGGATCTGATTGTATATGCAGCTAAAGCTAGCTTCTTACAGAGAGCCTTTCCCTTCCTTTCAACCTTTTTGGATTATAATGATTAGAATCGCAGTTTTAGAACCAAGTTGACCTTGTCACTGATTGTTACAAAGTAATTCTTGTTTAAAGTATAATGGTTTCAACAATTACTACATAAACTGTGACCACAATGGCCCGGACATGAATTCGAATTTCCTGTTCCAAAGTTGAAATGTTGAATTGTTGTAAATAAAGAATGTTGATAGCGACGGATTTATTATTCTGTGTAGTATAAAGATCATATCAAAATAAAACTTGTCTAAAAGTAAAATTGTTTTAAAGTATAAAAAGTAAGATAGTTCTGAGTTTTAAACTCTTAAAATTATCCGGCGTACATCATCTTCGTTTTCCCTACAGAGGACATTTATATGATCTGTTTGGAAGGCGGCGAAAGACTCCCTCCCCCGTACCACGGTTAAAGAATAAACATTTCTATTTTTTGAAGAGTAACATTAATTTGCTTTCGTATCATTACGCATCAGAGGTAAGCACTCTACCGCTAAGCTACCGTGGCCCTCAAGTTAATGATTGAAATCTAATCAGACATGATAAAAATTACGGAAATTGTCAAATATGCGAAATACAAATTTTGAGGTTCTAAAAAAAAAAAAAAAAAAAAAAGGAAAGAAAGAAAAAATATAACAGTCATATTCCTAGGTCACACTAAATTAGTTAATGACGGTAAGGAACACATACTGAAATTTAATTTTAAGCTTACCTTTTTTGTGTCTTGTTTTCAGAAATATGTGTTTACTTTTGCTGTATTTTCTAAGTTGAAATTATCCTCAGTGATGTAGACTGCTTTTTTTCTTTTAATTTTTTTTTCTTACATTGTGGAGTTTCAAAATCTCTCCTTCTACCAGTCTGAATTTCCTTTTGATATTTTTTATGCTTCATGTCACGTTTCTTTTCTTTCTTTAAATTTCAGTGCATTCCAAATGAAATCGTACTCCTAAATTTGTTCAAGGAGCGAAGCGCAAATTTTTAATTTAGAGAAGGCTTAAATGGACTTTGATGGGGTCCACTTCAGATGATGGGGTCGTTTTACTATTTGTCTTTCTTTGTTTCTCTTTGTTGGTGTCTTTGGTGATTCTTGGGTAATCGAAAGTATCAGTCTACTTTTTAAGTGTATTTGTGATTATTCAACCCAACAAATACTTTATGTTTTGATTTTGTAAATGACTAGATTAGGATGTCTGTGTTATAGTAACGTTTTTTAATAATTCAAATTGTTGAAAACAATTGTTTATCTTACAGTATTTTTGAATTTAAGATAGTTTATTTTCCAGCATTGTGATGATATCTTTCTTTCTCTTAATGAAATTTCATCTAAAAGTATCTAGATTGTACTTCCAGGAGCTACACCTAAAAAAAAAAAATAAAATAAAATAAAATAAAAAAATAAAAAAAAACGTAGTGATAGTAAATATAATTTACCAATTCGAGAATCTCACTGGTTCTGGAATATGGAAGAGGTCCCTCTAGAGATTGCGTCCACTCCGCCATTCTTCTTATGGACAATCTTTCATTTCTGCTTTTACTTTCACATCTTTTGGTACGTTATTTATTCCTTTGACATTTATTTTTTGTTCTTGAGTCACTTTCCTATTATCGTAAAAAAATGGGAACGTGTAAAACCGAAAACCGGTTTCTAGATAAACTTATTTTATTTTCTCAAAAACCGGTTTCTAGAAAAACTTATTTTGGTTTCTCAAAAACTGATTTCTAGAAAATCTTATACCGGTTTTCTAATAAACCGATTCAGTTTTTCACTCGAAACGATTTCGGTTTTCTTCAAAAACAGGTTCAATTTTTCACTGAAACCAGTTTTGGTTTTTTCACCGAAAAATGTTGGGTTGTTACTGAAACCAGTGTGATTTTTGTCGAAGTCGGTATCAGTTCTTGTTCTTGTGGTACTCATTTCCAAGCAACTTAACGAAGAAGTCTATCAAAAATTTTTTTGTTTCAAAACCGAACCGGCTTTAGAAACGAAGCCAGTTAGACAGAAAATCGAAACCGGTTTTTGATCAAAACCAAACACATTTAAAAACGGAAACTCTTTTTAAAAGAAAAATCTTGAAAGTTTTGAAAAGCCAGTTTCGGTTTTTCTGAAAACTGCAAAACTTGTTTTTGTGCCGACCACTGATAGGAACTTCTTAGGTAACATATTTTTAAAAAATAATATTCTATTATATGTTACGGAATATTCTAACTCTCAGTACCGACCTTGATAATAATTTTACGAAACTTTGTTCGTTCATGCTGTTTTGTTTATTGTTATTGACTAGAGTTTGATAGTCACAAGAAATGAAATTGTGAAATTTTCATGATAAAGCTAAATATTCTTCTCCTTTATTAGGTGAGTGCAGAGAAGAGTAAGAAATTGGAGAACCTAGGGACTGTTATGACGCTGTATAGTCGTCGTACTTTCAGTAAAGAGAGCTTCCAGTGGACAAAGTGTGTGGTAAAATATTTGTATGATACGTATGCACACCTCAGTCTCACGATGCTAGCCTTCTTAGTAGAGGTAAGCTTGCTTCTTATATTTCATTGGTTTTATTAGTTTTATCTATTAGTATGTACTACGAGGGTAATTCCAAAAGTAACGTCTTCTGTTTTTCAAAAGTACAGGAAAACGTTTATTTTCAATACTGTTCACATCATTGTAAAGCGTTTTTACATAAGCACCATTTCGGTCGATGCATTTTTCTAGGTTCTGTGGTAGTTTATGTATGCCCGTCAAATCAGCTCGCCATCATGTGTTTGAGAAAGAGTTGAACGTCATTTTTCACCGCGTTGTCGTCGCGCGTTCCGGCTAAATGTTCTTTCAACTTAGGAAATAGATGCTAGTCACTGGTTTGATCTACCTTCTAGACTGTCTTGCCAGAAATTGACGGTCTCCTGGTCCTTTCTTCGTCATGAATTTCTGTACGACCAGCTGCAAACTCCCTATAGCATTTCTGGACGTTTTCGACATTCATACACGATTCGCCATACACTTCCGTCAATTGGCTATGAATTTAAATCAATTTAACACCTTTTGCATTCAAAAACCGAATAACTGCGCGAATTTCGCACTTGGCGGTAGCGCCAAGCGGAAGCTTCCTTACAAGTGGCTGCCAAGCCAAGACTAAGCGTCCCAGCTATAGTGTCCGTGACGTCTTGTGAAGTTTGGGCTCTACACGAATCATAGAACCACTTTTAGTCACGTGTGATTGCATCGGAAGAATTCGGTACGATTTGTGGAACTGCCTTCCGAATGCACACTTCAGAAAAAGTGAGAGAGCAGAAGTGCACCAACAACGTTGCCAAACTTCGAAGACATGGAGAATGAGCGCGAAAAAAAGCTGTTAAAGAATTATAACATGAATACTAACAATTATTCGAATTAAACGGTAATAATAAAAGTATAAAACAATAGTAACAAGAAGAACAACAAAATGAAACTTAACGGCAATCCGACAACATTGTACTCTCAGGAGATGTTCTTCGTATAGCACGAGTGACGACACTGGCAAAATTTCATGCATGGGGGAGGGGGGGTTGAAGACCGGATCACATTCTCGCATTCCATTGGCTGGTAAAATTGGTAAATCTAGGTGAAGCTTCACGACTCTCTGCGAAGACTATAGCTGCGCGCAGGCTTGTTTGGGAGTGGAGAAGGAACAAAACACACCAGTGTTGCCAGTAGCCAATTGAACAATTTCTCTGCGTTCCCAGCGTTTTGAAAACCTTACATTTAAGATTACCCTCGTATCATTTTTTTTTTTTAAAGAGAGAAACATTCTTTTTGTAACCACTAAAATTAGAAACAAATTCAAAATTGCCTTAGGTTCTGGGGGCCGCGGTGGCTCAGTGGTAGAGCGTTCACCTCTGGTGCTTGGGGTCCCAGGTTCGATCCCAGCCCCCGCCAAGTGAACTTTGTAGTGGACAAACACCGTGTGCGTGAGTTTTCTCGGGGTTCTCCCGTTTCCTCCCACTTTCTTCATTCCACCATGTCATTCATCACTCATCATCACCGTCTCCTTTAGCCTAACCGGCATAACCGTGGGACGTAAAACTCAAAGATTTCATTTTTCATTTTTGCCTTAGGTTCTTTATGAGACTCCAGATCGGATTATATTACTAGCATAATAAACCTCAGTTTAACCTATAAATTGAAACCGGTTCCAGATATTTATAATAATAATTCCATAATGTTATTAGCATTTAACGGAAGAAAAGAAATGTACAAAGATGAGAGAGATATCAATCGATAGTCTCATTGAGCTGAATAAAATTATTTAAATGAGTGTTAAACCTCATGCGTAGTTTTCGAGAAAATAAAAACATGATGCTGTACGAAAACCGTGCCACTTATTGACTTGAAATCGATATAGAAATACACCCTCATTAATCTCTTCGTTATGAAATTAGCAAGACGACAGTTTATGTGTAGTATGGTTAATGAGATATACCCTAAAATTACCAATAACTGTTAAATTTTAATTTCTCTTTAATTAAAATATTGTCCAAAGATAAGAAATGTATCAGTTGATATATTACATGGAGCAGAACAAGACAACATACTTAAGAGTAAATTTCAATCTGTAGTTCTCAAGAAAATAAATTAAAAAAAAAAAAAAACGAAAATCGAAATCGAAAAATCAGACCTTGTGTTGCGCTAAAAGATATTCGTTTGTTACCAATAGTTGCTGCAAAAATTGTTATTTTATTTAAGCACTGTATGTATTAAAATATTGATACATTGTTAACTAGCGGGTTGTTTGTCTTTTTCCGACAGTGATGCACATACTAGTTGTAATAGCAAAATATTGTAATAGTAATCTATTTTTTTGACGTTTTGTTCTAATTCATTTATTCATTTATTCATTTATTGTGTGTGTGTTATTCGTGTAATCGTATGAGATGGAGATCTGATTTATGACTCAGTAGTTTTGTTTATTTATTTATTTTTCATAAAGCCAGGGATAAATGCTTTTATGTCTACAGAATAAAGAAACTAGGTGAAGTGTTTTTGTACTGTAATTAGTTTGCAATTTTTCGGTTTGAAATGAAAATTGTGCTACCAAGCTGAATTGTATGCATAATTTGTTGATTCGCTTTTGAAATAAATGGATGTCTCAACGGATTAACATATGTTCGGCAATCTCGTATTACAACCTGTCTTCAAAAATACAAACTATAAAATATCCAAATCTTTGGTACAACATCTTTGGACAGAACAGGGGCGAGAAACTTTAGAGAAATGGCCGCAGAAAAAGAAGGCAGGTTGTAAGTATCGCTGTTATCGTATTCCATCATGACAAGTCAATTTTCAAATTATACAAGGAAGTTACGGTAAATTAATTCGGACAGCAATAAAAACTAAATTCAAAGAACGAAATCTGGAAATTTATTTAGAGACGTTCATTTGTCCAGGGTTCGATGTCTTCTTATTGTCCATTTTCTGGGATTTAGAACAGAGAGTGGCATTAGTAGAGACGTATCATCTGTGGGCACATCCAAAGTGTCATATGGACTATATCTTCATGGAATTCGGAAAGGTATTTATATACAGTAAGAAAAGCAAGATCCTAGAGCTCTTCAAAGAGTTCATATTATAGTACTAAGATAGAAAATTGTAAGTGTTAATTTCACAAAAGTACTAAATTTTTACATTGCATATTAATGTTTATTATTATTATTAAGTATTCTGCCTTTTGATAGGTTCTGGGACTAAATGAGTTTTTTTTTTTCTTTTTTCTTCTTCTTAATTTTCAGTTTGGGCCTGGAAACGTTTCTTTTATGCTTCTCGATTTTCAGCTTCCTCTTTTGACTCCCAATATTTTCTTCTATTTTGCAAATCATTGATCACTTGTGTTCTTCTTCCTATTCCTTTGCTTTCCTTCCATCTTTCCTTCTATGGCGGTATGAAGAAGATAATTTTTTCGCAAGATGTGTCCGATCCAGTTGGCCTTTCTACAAAGAATGATGGCTAGAAGCGTCCTCTTCTGTCCTATCCCTTTTATAACATCTTCGTTTGTTACTCTTTCTGTCAATTTTATCTTCTTCATCTTCCTCCAACACCACATTTTGAAGCTCTCTAAATATTTCTTCTCTAACTTCCGTAACGTCCAAGTCTCTGAACTATCAAGTCCAATACTCCATATATAGCACTTGACCAATTCCTTATGTTTATTATTAATGTATCTGTAATGTATATTATTAATGTATATGTAATGTATATTATATGTTTACTATTCCTAGGTATTGGAAAAGGGACCTTCGAATGTTCAATTGCCAATTCTCAGTATTATTCATTGTATGCTTCATTATGTGGATCTGAACTCTGCTGCTACGCAGCCTATTAACGGAGATCTTTTGAGAGTAATTGCCAAATACATAGAGGTAAGGTTATATTATTATTATTATTATTGTTATTATTATTATTATTATTATTATTATTATTATTATTATTATTATTATTATTTCTACATATTTATGGTTGTCACGAAGCAGCATATTCAGCCAAATATGTGTGTATTCATGTGTACCATTTTTTTAAAATTATTTATTTACTGTGTCATCGTTTTGTAAATATCGTGCTATCTTTCAAGGATTAGCATTAGATTTCTGTGCTTTTGGCATCTATGGCCATGTTAGCCCGTCACTTATAATGGATGAAGTCTCTGAACTATGAACATATTTCTCAACTCAACAAAAAATTAAGTAGTATTTGTTTCGGTCTCTGTAGACTAAGAGGTAATGTCACAACAGAGGCTTTAGTCTCGGTGTACTATGAAAAATTCCATTCTTTAGTAAGTTACGGTATTATTTTTGGGGGTTATTCTACTGAATGTATTAACACGTTTCGCTTACAAAAGAAAGCCCTAAGGGTTGTGTTTCGGTTGTCACCAAAGTCTTCTTGCAAGCCCATCTTTCGAGGACAAAAAATATTACCATTACCTTGTGTATATCTATATAAAATTATCTTGTTTACCGTAAGTAACAAACACTTATTTATTGAAAACAGTAACGTCCATAAATACAATACTCGATTCGTTAATAATTTGCATGTTATCCCCCAAAATTTCTCGTTTTTTTTAAAAAAGCGTATATATTAACTGTACAAAAATTTTCAATAAGTTACCTGACTTTCGAAAGCAAAACAAATCAATTCTATGTTTAAATCTGATCTTCACGAGTTCTTAGTAGATAAATGTTACTACTCGGTAAATGAGTTTTTTCAAGACAATGTATATATATATATATATATATATTTATTTATTTGTTAATTATATTATGAATGTGTAAGCTTATAAAAGTCATAGTTATGTATGTATTACTCTATCTGTAAGTTTTTTGACAACTGTATGTGTACTCGAGAATAATCTCATTTGTATGCAAAACAGGCAAATAAATAAATAAATAGATGACGTCTCCTAGCGATCACACTATACAAAGAAAGGGAAGGAGGAAAGGATTGGGGAAGGAAGGAAACGGCCTGGGATCTGAATTTCGGCCATGCCTGGTGTGAATGAGAAAAATCCAGGAAAACCTCACTCAGGATGGCTGGCCTGAAAAAGCTTTCACACTTTTTCGATGAGTATCCCTACCGGGAATCGAACCCAGGACCCATCGCACCAAAGACGGGCGCGTTAGCGACTACGCTACGCGGGGTCATTACTATCTTTCAAGTTACGTGGTGCAATCTGAGAAGTCTAACTTCCATCTTGATACAAGAGTTATTTTGTTCAATACCGCTCAATAATTTGCAGTGATTTTTCTTAGGTTTTGTTTCTGTCACCACAGATTTCTTTACATCCACTCATCATTTACTCTCTTCTTTTTCTTCATATTCTTTTTATTTTTCTTTTCTCTCCATCCTCAGAATGCTTCTTCTCAAAATGTAATAAAAGATACGAGCTGCCACACTAAATTTTCTTGTTCCCATTTCCAAAACTACATCACGTTATTGTACAGTGTCTACTGGACTGGTAAATAAAATTGGGTGAGTCGTTTTCGAGAAAATCATCCGAAAAAAATAATTTCCACAATCCGTGAGAATTTCTCAGGAGAAATGGCTTATGTCATCTGGAAGAATTGTTAATGAAACATTTATTTACAAAATATGAACAAAGTCGCCTGAGTCGTTTTTGAGAAAATTGTCCACAACGGACATACATTCAAGAATAAACTACCCTTTTTTCGACATTTCCCAGAAAAATGGCTATTACTGTATAAATTATTGATGTATGAAATATAAACAAAATCGTTAAATTCGTTTCGAAAAATTTCATAGTTTTTGATATTTACCCTCCAGTAAGCTATCCTTATTTTGATGGTCCCCATCCCCATAGAGAACGTATAAATCTTAAGTTTAAAATTTGATCGAGATACATTGAATGGTATGACCTAGGCAAACATTTGTGTATCGGGATGGATAAACAGGCATATACATCCAAAAAACATTTTTTTCGGCATATAGAAGCTATGAAATGTATAAATCCATTGAAATTTAGATTATTATTATTTCACGATTACCATGATCCTTCTCCCTTGTCGTCGCTCTAAAATAAAAATTGTCAAATAAACAGTAGATACGCACGTAGAATAATTGTCATCAGAAAAATTCAAGGTTAGCCTAAATGTTTCACCGTGTTTCAAAGCACAGGTATACGAAGTAGAAAGATGGGTGATATATGAAAAGATAGATACACTCACCGAGTTTAAAAAGCCTGCTTTGTGGCTCGTGTGCACACTAGATAGCAGGCCTGTGACGGTATTCTACAAGATGGCGGCAATGCAGAAGAGTTTTGTGTGGTAGAATATATGGTTATGTACCGTTTGGATGTGCGCCTGGTGACCATTTGAACATTCGTAGAATGTACCAGAAATTTGGCGAGTGTATGTATCTTTTCATATATTACCCGTCTTTGTGCGTCATATACTTATAAATAAACAGTGCTGTGAAATTCGATGAGTCATTTAGGCTAACCATACAGGAGCATAGTATCAGAACATTACTTAAATAATAATAATTGGTAGGGGCACGAGTTTTTCGCACTAAGAATTTGAGAATTTCGCGTTTCGTTTTTTATATTTCGTGTTTTGTCGCATTTTCCAAATGTTTCGGGCCCGAGTCCCGGTGGGGCACTCGGTCGAAAAAGTGTAAAATGCTTTTTTCAGGCCAGCCATCCTGAATGAGGCTTTTCTGGGTTTTCCTCATTCACACCAGGCAAATGGTACCTAACTTATAGATCCCAGGCCGCTTCCTTCCTTCCACAATCCTTTCTTCTTTCCCTTTCCCCGGATAGTGTGCTCGCCGAAGGATGTCATCCCTCATGCGTGACGAGTTAAATGGTCATAGATGCCGAAAACCCAGAAATTTAAAATGCTAAATCCAAATAAAGTTTCGCATTTTGTAGCTCTTGTGGAAAAGATTCCCTGATATTTTAAAAATTGTTCCTTTTATTCATAGATCACTACAGGTATAAGCCATTAATTACCTAAAAACAAAATACACTGAGTATTTCACTTGACACTATAAATTTCACTTATAGAAAATTATATTTTTTTTAAATCAAACTGAAGAAAAATCAGTAACTTACTACGAGTAGGAAAGTTTTGCTGTCTTCTGAAAGCCTAGGCAAAAATTACATTTAAGCATTAAACATCAGCATGTTACATGTTTCCACATTTTCCTCGTTCATTGTTGTACGTTTGTCACTTATCATCAGTCCATGCCATTGGCTACCTAATTAAAACGGCTTCTCCCCATCCAGCTGCGATGGTGATAGCTAATGCGTAACATGTTCTCTATAGCTGTGTCCGAATCACCCAAAATGCATCGCTCATGCCACGTTGTACCGTTTCGTCAGTGGAAAACTGGCGTTTTTAAATTAATGAAAATCTATTTTTTAAATTTCGCGTTATTTCGCATATTGTTAAAAATTTTCGCGCAAAACTATCGATTTCGCGTTTTAACGCGCAATGAAAACCAATGAAAATACACATAGAATATCATAAAACTTCAAGAAACTGAAAATTACTTAATTCTGACGAATTTCGTTTTATCGCGCATTGCGAAAAACTCGTGCCTCTAATAATAGGTATAGTGGGGGCATTTTCTTAACTTTTTATTTTAATTTAATTTAATTTGGATCCTTCTACATGATGTTAGATTGGGGTCAAGTTGCAGACTTATTTACGTTTTACTAAAACCAAACTTACCAAACTTGTCAACAGTATAAAAACAATATTCCAGAAGTCACTTTTTAGGTACTTTTTATAAGCCCTTTCTTATTTTAATTACAACTTACATGTTATGTAATTTGTTACGAATAGAAATGTTACACCTTTTTGATAATATTGCTTCTAGTCAGTGGCGTATTTAGGGGAAGGGGGCTTCCGGGCTTAAGCCCCCCGAAATCTTACTTACTATAGTAAAGTATATGAAATATCTTGCAGAATTTTCACATTTTCAGGCAAAGCCCCCCCCCCGAAAGTTAGCAAAGCCCCCCCGAAACAAAATCGTAAATACGCCACTGTTTCTAGTCATGTGTCTTACACATATTATGATTTTGTGATCTTCATTTAATATGATTGAGATCTTCAGAGTTAAACTTTGCATGACTATAACGTAATAGAAATATAAGCCTAACACGTTTCTTTTTCTGTCTTCTTCGATATCCAATATTTTTTATTTTCTTTTTGCCGATTTTCTTTATATTCATATTTCCTACACTTTTAGTCATTTTCATCTTGCTTTTACAGAATCTGTGTTCCATCTTATAGCGCAATACTTTGTACAAAACATTCGATTTAGATCTTTTCTTAGTTCCTTATTGAAGGCTCCTCAAACTACAGTTAATATCTTCTTCATGTTTTCTTTGCAAGTTCTGTATGTGTCTCTATATTCTTTGTTCCCACGTCATATTTTTCATTATTAATACAATTTTGGTACCAAAAACTCATCGTCATACCCGTGTCCTATATTTTCCTGTTAGGAAGCGAAGCCTAATGTTTTTATTCAACATATTCCCCTTGTCGTACAATGCACTTTTCACATCGCTGCTGCAGTGCTTGCAGGCCAGACAAATAGAAGTCGGATGAATATTCTGCAAACGAGGCCTCTGTTTGAGAAATGGCGTCATCGGCGCCATTGAAATGCGTTCCCTTTAAAAACATTTTTTAATTTAGGAAAGAGATAAAAGTCTGATAGAGCCAAATCAGGCGAATAAAGTGGATGTTCCTGTATTTGAAACCGTAGGTCCTCCAATTTTTTCAGTGTCAGGCGTGCCTTGTGTGAGGGCGCGTTCAAAAGTTTAATCCATTTTGCCGCGACCTTCCTAATATCCAAGTCTTCATGGGTAACTTTCCACACCAGTTCATGACTAATGCACATGTATTCTCTATCTGTTTGAGCGGTATTCGGCGATTGTCGAGAATCATCCGGTGAATGGCGTCAATCATCTCGGGAGAGGTCACTGAAATTGGTCTGCCACACCTTGGATTATCGCTCAGACCAAACTGCCGACGTTTGAAGTTCGCTGCCCATTTCTTCACAGTGGCATACGATGGTGCCTTGTCCCCTAATGTCGTGACAAGGTTGTTGTGGATCTCCTTCGGCGAGAGCCTCTGTAGGAAGAGGTACTTGATGAATTCACGGTGTTCGAATTTACTAATTTCTGGGACGTGGGCTGACATCCTCACTTTGGACCTGAAAAAAACAAATTTAAAATTGGTTTAGTCAAACCAAATTTTGAACTGTAGCTTCACAAATTATAAGCCTCATAAACGTATATAACTTTTATATCTAGCTTTGTTTGAACCTGGGTAGGCTGAGAACTTATCAACCTACCCTCGTATGTAATTTTAAAATGCTGGTCCAGTCGTTTCAATCCCATTGCTTTCGCTTCAAAATATTCATGATTATTTTACGAGGGCTGATAAATAAAGAATGATCATAAATGAATAAAGCAATTGCTTGTACTAAACCTCAAAATTTTGATGGTCTTTTTCAAAGTAGTCCCCATTACATGGAATGCACTTGTCCGAACGTTTTTGCCGGTCATCAAAGACATGCTTGAAGTCATTTTTGGACAGATCCTTCAAAATCACCTCCGCAGCTTTTACCACTGCCCCTGAAGATGCGAAACACCGTTCCCGGAGGTGTTTCTTCAAAGTTGGAAAAAGAAAGAAATCACAAGGGGCTAAATCAGGACTGTATGGAGGATAGGGTACAATGGAACGTTGCTCTTTATAAGATAATCAACAGAATTTCTGTACTGTTCTCCTCGTGTTACTTCCATGTTGCATTATGCGAAACTGAAACTACGTGTGCTTGAACGGCTTTCAAGGTAACATTCCTGACGTTATGATCTTCAAACTTGTTCGATCTATTCATCACTTCTCCCACTACACAGACGTGTTTCGTTTTCTGTGCCTTGCTGTTGTATTCACCTCATAAGATTTGATGATTAGTCTTTATTGCTCAGCCTACATATATTTCCAGATAGAAGCTTTAAGATTTCATGTGGTAAACAAAGAAAACAATATAATTGAAATACAATACAATTAATTCTATAGTTTTTTTTCCTTTTTTTAAATTTTAGGGAGCACATTGGAAAGAAGCACTGAAAATCTTGAAGTTAGTTGTTACCCGATCTTCCACATTGGTAGCTCCACCAACGTCGATCCATCAGACTCACTGGGAATGCTCAGTATCTTCACCTCACCCGTCGTTTACAGACAATGAAATATTTACCAAGAAAGAACTTCCAGGTATGATTGTTTTGATTTATATTTACAGCCTTTTTCAGCGGCGATGCTGTATAGTTTGAAGTGGATTCTAAACCACTGTAATCTGTTCGCTGATCTTCTACCGGGAATCGAACTTGGAACCTCGTGCGTCAGAGGCTCGTACGCTAGCCACTTGATCAGCAAGGGGAGCTCTACAGGTATAATATGTATACAGGATGTTTAAAACCAGGATCGACAACGTTTGGGAGGTGATTCCTGACACCAAGATAAGACAAAACGTATAGACCAACCTGGGTGCAGAAATTCGTCAATTCAGAGTTACAGGCTACCGAAAACATGAAAAAATGAACTTTAAAAGTCCATAGCTCCAATACTATGGGACCTACCGTAGTCGGGTCAAGACGTCGCGTAGGAACTAATATGTGCGGTATCCAAAAACACATGTTTCAGAATCCTGCGGTACTCCGCAACAATTTTTGTAGAGGGAGTTTGGCTACAGGATATAATTTGAAGTACACACCAGCTACCTTTACAAACATTGTCCTATGATTTTAACTGACTTCAAAAATGGTTCTTTGTTCGATCTCAATGTTTCTTGATGTCTGCGATAATCTCTAATGAAAATTTAAAAGAAAGGTTCAGAAGTATCCAGATAAGGTTGTGGTTATAACATTTTGTACGTGGATTCTTCCAGATTGATATTATATGCAAATTTTGAGAATATTAATCAAGTTGATTAATGGGTAAATTCGTTTGTATATATATAATCCGTTAACATACCTATTTACTGACATATTAGCATGTGAGACGCACTTTTCTTTTTCCTTTGAGAATAATGCATCTTATGCGCGATACAGAAATTTTGATTATTTCAGATTCAATAAGTATTCCGAATTGTATGTTGTTTGATGTCTTTCTTGTTTCCTTACGATTTGCCAAGCATTCCGCTTTTCAGTAAATGTAGCAGTTTAGTAACTCAATAAATTAGCAGTTCAGTAACTCAATAAATGTAGCAATTCAGTAATTCAGCAAATGTAGAGTTCAGTAACAGTAAATGTAGCAGTTCAGTAACTTAATAAATGTAGCAGTTCAGTAACTCAGTAAATGTAGTTCGGATATAGCCGCGTTACTTACTGCTTCAGGGTGTGTGTGCTTTCCTTGGATGCATATGAATCTACATTTAGTTAAACGTTCTTAACTTCGCATTTTTCTTGCTAAAATATGACTTCGTATTAAAAAAAAAAAAAAAAAAAACTAAAATAAATAGTGAAAATATTTTTTCCTTGTATTTGAATACAGAAAATGGGGTGCATATTATACTGGTACATGACCGGAAAATATGGTATTTCTCTCTAGAATATTCTAAAGACAGCTTTTGCAAGACTTACCTTCAATCCAATACTTATATATAGCTCTTAGATTTGTTCTGCCTTTAACTAAAAATGTAATTGTTCTAAATTGTAGCTGAAATACTACTCTGATCTATGTAACTGGTTAATAAAAAGCTTCTTGTTCAAACAGTTTTACACAAATATATGCACACTTTAGAAAGTAAAATATCTTAAAATATTTACAGTTCTTCCCAAATAGTTATAAGTTTCACCAGCTATTCCCACTAATAGTAAGCATAAAGGTTTTTATTCTTTTTTTTTAGGAAGGACCATGGAGTTCACTTTCGATCTGTCTCAAACGCCAGTGATTGGTCGCCGATGTATTCCAAGAGGAGATGAAAAGACTGATGATGCGGAGAAAGGTGGAGGTACCGCAACATCGGCTTCGCCACGACGTTCAGTATCCTTGTCTCCAGCTGATAGTTCAAGTGTTGCAGGCTGGAAAAGACCGTGGATGTCACAGGTTGAATTATCCTATCTTTATATAAGATGGTTGTAGCGAATATCTGTTAATAAGTGTACTGAAGTCAAAAAATGAGGGAAATGTTAAAGTGAATCTTAGAGAGTTAAATACAAGGTGTGATCAAAAAGTACGGTCAATGTAGTTGCACAGTGCCATCTATCGATGAGTTATCCATTTCAACTAGTAAACTCGGTAGCCTAAACCTTTGGTACAGTCAATGTTGAGTTTGAATGAGTTGTGACGTGTTAGTTGGCTTCCAGAGGCAGAAGAGTGAGGACGTGTTAGGAGTATCTGTCGCGCACCAACATTAAGTTGTTTTAAGCTGAAAAAAAAATGCCAAAGAAGTTCACGAAATGTCAAAATCAGCGTATAACGATAAAGCGGTGGTATTGAAGATTGTTTACAAGTGGTATGAGCGATTCAAAAGCGGCAAGAAGTCGGTCGAAAATGAGAAACGATCGAGACGTCTTTTGACGTCAAAAACAGATGAAAACGTGTAAAAAGTGGCACAAATGATTTGTTCAAACAGACTAATGACTAATCGAGAGCTTTCCGAAGAACCAAACATCTCGTATGAGTCCGTGGAAAGCATTTCAACCACCGATTAAATGGACAAATGGCTTCCTTCTCCATCACGAAAACGCGCGTGCCACGTACACCTTGCATTTGATCCGCGAGTTTTCGACCGAAAAAATATTCCTATCTGTCCACATTCGCTGTGCTTTCCAGATATAGCACCATGCGATTTCTGGCTCTTCTCAAAAAATTAAAACTGTGCTTAAAGAAAAACGTTTTGACACCATTCATGAAGTTGAGAGGGCCACGACAGAGCAGCTGAACGCCCTTCCAAAAGAAGCCTTCCAGAAATGCTTCTAGTCATGGATTCAATGTTGGGATAAGTGGATTGCTAGCCAAGGCAGTACTTTGAAGAAGATTATATCAAATTCATGTTATTACTTTGTTTCTAATTAAATTATTTACCGTATTTTTTGATCACACTTCGTAGTATCAATTCTGGCTTAGTTTCCGTGGTGCAGAATACGATCCATTGGTTTAGTGTTGTTTCTGCGGCGATGATGAATGTTCGGATTTTTGAAATTACGAAACTACGGAATTAGTTCGTGGTTCGTTAGTATAGAGATACAGGATTAACTAACAGGAGTGCCCGATCTTGACACGGAAAGCACAAGATTAAATAAATATAAAACCTGAAATTTCAATATTGTAGAAATTGTCTCCATTTCTTCCATTAGGCGCCGAATTTTCGAAAATGCTATATATACCAAATTTCACTTCCACAATTCCAAAGCAAATAAAATGTAACGTTAAAATATCAAGATCTTTTAACAGCTATCGACAGGAAGTTATACTTCATCGGCATAAAATCCTGAATTTATTATTATTATTATTATTATTATTATTATTATTATTATTATTATTATTATTATTATTATTATTATTATTATTATTATTATTATTATTATTATTATTATTATTATTATTTAAAAACAATGTTACTCTTCCTATTATTGGTTCAAAATATGATACCATATCTTGATACTACATGATACGTCGCGTATTTATACTACTAACAATCCTTCTGACAATCAAGATTATCAAGTATGCTTGTATTTTAATTCTATGTAATACATAGGTTGGATGAAAGATAATGGCAACACTGCTGTCAGATCAGAGGGCTGTGCGTCAGCACTATAAGAGTTCCGTAGCTGCTAAAAGAACGTGAGTTGATGAAAAGTGGTAGGGACTATGTGTTACGCAGTATTTCACGCCGTGAAGTAGAGGAGAAGCACAATACTGTAGAGCAGAAAAGTGGAAGAACAATATACAGGGTAGTGCAAAATTTCGTGTACAACGCTTGGGAGAAAAATCTACACATGAAAACAAACAAAAAAGTATATGTGACATTTTGTTAAATTCGGCGTCATTTCCGAGTGAAAAGCTGTCGCAAATGGCGGCCAAACGACATGTGACATCTCATTGCGGACAAAGGAAAGGTGCAACAGTAAGTGGTCTCAAATACAGTTTAGAGAAAGTAATGCCTGAATGATACAATAGTGTCAGAAGCAAGGGTGGTAGGGACGCGGTGCAAGGCATCAATTTTCCATACGTCAGTCTGTCCACACCAGTATCCCCCTTTGAGAAATTCCTCGCGCCGCGCCTCTACATCTGGCACCGTGTCATTCAGGCATTACTTCCTCTAAACTGTTTGGGACCGTTTGCTGTTGCAGCTTCCCTTTGTCACACGTCATTTTGCCGCCATCTAACTCGGAAATGACGCCGAATTTAACAAAATGTCACATATTCTTTTTTGTCTGTTTTAATGTGTACGTTTTTCTCCCAAGCGTTGTAAACGGAAGTTTGCACCACCCTATATTTCGGATAGATCAACAAAGTGCGTGTATCAAGACTGAAGAAGCACATAGGCGCGGTGCACAGCAATGTTTTCAGGGACTTCATGACATCCTTTTCGCCAAAATGACAGAACCACTTCGCCGCAAGAAGCACTACAATACAAGAGAACCCACCATTCTTGTCATAGGTCGGTCTTTGCGGAATATCGACAAAGATTGGCATGCTGACAGTGTACGACGCCTTCCATACGTGTGGCAGAAGGTGATAAAGATGGGAGGCGATTACATTGAAAGAATATAACAGGTATTCTTTTTGTACACAAAGCTAGGTACGAATTATAACAATTGTCCATTACTTTCTTCTTCAGCCCTTGTATTTATTTATTTATTTATTTTTGTACGACTTTCATTTCGTAGTTCTTGGTTGAAATATCGTGTGTACTGATATATGTATTATTTTATTATAAAATATATGCCTTCTTTTAGGGTCGAGTTCGAGAATGTCTAGTCAACTTATTAACTACGTGTGGACAACGTGTAGGTCTACCAAAGAGCCCTTCTGTGAGTATGAATTTTAGCTTTTTTTTACTAGTATTTCTATATACATATATTTTTTCCTTTATAACATTACGTTTCTTCAATGTTCCAATCAATATGCTTTAATTGCATGCCATGGTTTTTTTCCTCATTACCTGACCTAATTTGCATTTTTATTATCATTATTATTATGATTATTATTGTTCTCTTGATTGATTCTACGGCATGGCATTTAGTTTACCCTTATTGGTGTTGTGAAACTGTACAAGTTCTAATATTTTTTAAACATAGAAATCCTTGTGTATGAACTAACATTCAATACAGAACTTTTTTTTTCCTGTACGACAAAAAGCGGCCGCGAATTGTCTCAGTTCATATAAACTTTAGTGCACTTCACTCATTTTTTGATAATGATTTCAGATTTTATCTCCAATTTTATCGATACTTAATGCGTTTTGTGTTATTTGCGCGAAATTATAAATAATTATAATACATTTTCAAGTATTTACAACTTTTAAACTGTTAATATAGAATAAACAATAGTTACAACGCCAGTTAACAGCACTAAGCCTGCCTTCACACTAGGATCTTGTGAGCCGCTTGTATAAACCTGTGGTGTGAAGGCATTGAATACTTGTGAGCCACTCAAAAGATTGTGATGCCAAAATCACCTACTGATAGGGTGATCTTCATAGCAGCTCAGACCCGCGGCTCACTTGCACCGAAGCGCATGTGTGAAGGCGTACATGTAAGAGAAGTCAAGTTAGCAGATGCAGCTCACACGAGCGGCTCATAGGATCCTAGTGTGAAGGCTACCTAAGAATCGGTCAAATTTTAGTATGAAGGAGGTGAACAAATCCTTTTGACTAATTTCACCAGAAGCCCATTTTATACAACACTGTAATAATAAAAACTGTTCAAAATACAAGAAAAAGAGGAAAAGGTTAAAATGTAGATTTTATCGCATATTTTCCGAGTTTTCACCATTTCGTCATTCGCGCCGTACTCTTTTCAAGAATGTACCAATATTCAGTATAGTTGACGAGTGACACACTATACCCTTTATTGAATTTATCTTCTACTCAGCTGCTATTATTATTATTATTATTATTATTATTATTATTATTATTATTATTATTATTATTATTATTATTATTATTATTATTATTATTATTATTCGACCAGTGGCCATGTGGCTTGAAAGTCTGCTTGTGTTTCTATCACCTTCTTCTTTGTTTGCGTGTCTTTCTAGTGTTAGCATTTTTCAGTATCAAAGTACTGTAGCCCTTTTCATATTACATAGGTGTGATAGAAATGAGTGGGAATATCTTTTTTGTTGACACCGTAAGAGAAACATACTAAAAATAATACAAAACTTACCATTTTTCTTTTGCTTGTTTTTCATAAGTGAAAAGAGATAATGAAATGCAACGTGCCACAATCATAGATAATGTTATTTTACAACAGAAAATATGAACCTGAAGAATTTTCACTATTGCCATCCATACAAATTACAGTGTTACCAGAATAATATTTCTCCCAAAATCTAAGTTAAGGCAGCGACTGGAGGAACGAACTCAACTGCATTTGATTACATATCATATTGTCTTGGAATCCTGTGAACTACATTTTAAATAATAGTTGCATTTATTTTGTAATATACAAAATAGTTTTAACATACAGTTATTAAAATTAAATAATAACGTTATTTAAAAAGAAGTTCACAGGATTCCAAAACAACATGATACTTAATCAAATGCAGTTGAGTTCGTTCATCTAGTCGCTGCCTTAACTTAGATTTTGGGGAAATGTTATTCTGGTAACACTGTAATTTGTATGGATGACAATACTAAAAATTCTTTAGGTTCATATTTTCTGTTGTAGAATAACATTATCTATAATTGTGGTAAGTTGCATTTCATTATCTCCTTTCACTTATGAGAAACAAGCAAAGCAAAAATGGTAAATTTTGTATTATTTTCAGTATATTTGGCTTTTAAACATTATATAAATAGGAGTACATTACAAATCGACATCTTTGTAGTTCATATCGATGGATACATAACAATTAATAAAACTCATGGATGCTTCTAAGGTTCTTAGCCGTTATTAATAAATTTATGTAATTGTGAGTTGAGTCAAATGGGCTCGATTAATCTCCAACTGATGCATTGACTGACACCTTGAACACCAATTACATTTTCTTCAAACGTGTCGGTTCCTTAATTGTAGTTAAGTTATTACGATTCTGACATTCGGTGCAAGAAAACCGGGTTCGATCCCATGTGATGAAGATTTAGTTAAGCTATATATTCATGTCTCGTATAGGTTCAGTGAAAAAGAACCACTTCTGGTTCCTCATACTGATTGACAACGAGGGTTACTGAGGTTGAATCTCACTGCCACCGCTTTTGTTAACATGGTGACATTCAAACTATTATTCTGTAACAATCAGTTAAAAGTTTATAAAATACTTGAAGATAAGACAAAGCTTCCAAATCCATACACATAATGTTAAAACTAAAGCCACTGATAAAATCGAAAACTGCAATAGGTTTAAAATCAACCCCTGCCCAAAATCTATGAAATATCACTATCATTTCTGAGCACTTTAAGACTGATAATTCATGGCCGTCTTTTGTGAAAAAATGAATGGTGTTTCAGATGCTCGAAAAACCAGATTCATTGTTTTGTTCTCAATGGAGTTTTACTCTGTTAATGTAGAGATTAGTTTCTTTTTGTAGACGTGTTGTAGTAACATTGGATTCTCTTCTTGTTTATTTTCCATATTCTGATGGTGATTCTCTCCATGTGTAGGATGGGTACATTAACTCTATTAACAAGGTAACATTGTACATTCAATTGGTTGTTTTTTTGTTTTACCTTTTTATTTCTGAGCTTCTTTGGTGATTGGGAGTGCATGGATTTCTCATTGTACAAAACTACTCAGTGCGTATGATTAGCGTCTACACTCAGATTTGAAGAAAGCAAAAAATACATTTGTAGGTTTGCTTATTTTCATTTCTTCTGTATTTCGTTGACTTAATCACTCAAGTGCTTTTACTAATTGGTGGCGAGCAACACAACTCAATATGTAACAAATTACACTATTTTAAGTGAAAAATATTTTAAAAGTCAGTATGTACATATATATTACCACTTTTCTCTATGCTGTAGCGTATAACTACGGAAGAGTAAGCATAATAATCATTTCTGTCTTGAAGTTTGTTTCTTAGGGGTTCAAATCTTCTTCTAGTCCTAAATTCGGTGATGCCTTTTGATTCTTGTAACAAGAAATCAGGTTCCAGTTTTATTTCTATGTATAAGTTTTAGATAAATTGAAAGAAAATGAAGACCTGTGTGTAGTAGTCACTTGAAAGTTATGATGCTTTTCCGTAAATAATTTGTTCCATCATATTAGTTTATGGAGTCTATGTCGTCTACTTGAATAAAGTTCCAAGAAAAGCTTCATTTATGAGCAGTGGCGTATTTAGGATTCTTGGGGGTTATATACAACACGGGGAAGCAGGAGAGGGGCAATTTCCCACCTGAGTTTGAAAATTAAATATATTTTAATTTATGCATAAATTGAGGCTTTAATGGCAAGAATTGCAGACTGGTGAATCTTATGTGATATGATACATACCAAAATTTAGCAGTGAATCTAACCTTTTATTCTATTCATAGAAGAAAGAGGAAGTATCCTCTTGGCTTACCTAATTTTCGGGGCTACTTATTACCACCTCTTGATTTTCTTTAATTCAAACATTTACCTTTCTTTATAACTAAACAATGTAAATATTCCTTTGCTACAATAAGTAAAGTCCCGTTATGTTGATATTCATGCAAGTTGGTATGAAACACCAGTTTCACTTGTCAGCTCTTAGTTTTGGTGTTACTGACGTAATCTGACTTGAATCACAAGTAACAACGGTCGAAAATATGATAGGAGAAACGAATGAAAGTAACAACTAAGAAAAAGAAACAGAAGAGTAGAATTAACGAAAGAAAAAAAGAACGCAGTTCTGACATAGAATGAAATTTGACAAACACAGTATTATTTCTGAATAAAGCGCATAAGAAAATGGAAAGTCAATGAAATTCTTAGAAATGGTAAGAAGGATTATTGTTGTACGTGGAATGCGAAAAACTAATAAATTTATTTCGGAGGGGGGGGGGGTTGAACCCGATAGCCACGCCTCTGTTTATGAACTTGAAACGTACCGGGTAATTAAAAATTGATCGAATGCGTAATTTCATTTTTTATGTATTTCTCTTTTTTTAAAAATGCTTACATTATTAAAGCACTTCTTGTAAAACACAGACATTTTGCTGCTTGTGAAACACTAACGCTGTAAGTAATATTATAACACTCTGTTAGTTATTACGAGTATGTCCGAATTATTGTCTATGATATTTGTGCACTTAGAAAAAAGAAGACAGTACCTCATCGTTTCTCTGTAAGTTTTAAGATTGAATTCAATATTAAATCTCGTGTATGGGTGTGTAGTAGTTCCCCTGTAACACACAAAAACGAGCACGTCCTGAGGTACACGATATTGTAAATTGAACGATCCATCTATCAAAACCGTATACACCATATTTTTTTTAACTAATGAATTTATCAAATAAAAATATTATTCATGAAATGTACGGAAAAGTTCGCCTAATGGAAAGACTGATATAAAAGGGTTATGCGTTGCTTATGAGGTTGCTAAAACATGTTTGTCCAAGAATAAAGTCAGGGTTGTCGTCCACTTAGAAACGATATTCTTTCTTAGTGAGATAGTCTCTTTTTCTTTCAGCGTACCTCAACAAATCTTTTGTCCTAGAGACAAAGGAACAATTTAAGGTTTAAAGATAGTTTTAATGACATCATTTCTTTGTTCTTGATTTCTCGATTTTCCAGGCCATTAAAGGATTCAATTAACCTGTGGTAATTTGTGCAAAACTTTATTAGTTTGTATATATTAATTGTTAATTATTATTAATAATCGTTAAAATAAAATTTCGAAAACAAATTGAATGCTTCTCTAGGTGATTTTCATAAAGCAGACTTCTATTTTGTGTATCTTTAAAGCACAATTAGTGTAAAATGTAGGTTCGGATACAATTTTCCCATGGTAACT
Source organism: Thermobia domestica (assembly GCF_964235325.1). NCBI lineage: Eukaryota > Metazoa > Arthropoda > Insecta > Zygentoma > Lepismatidae > Thermobia > Thermobia domestica. The sequence continues at coordinate 27,835,828 of NC_137463.1, read as the reverse complement.
CTTATTGGGTGGTTGTCGTTATAGGTGCGATTAAGATTTTGATTTAGATTTTTGGGCTTTTGGCATCTATGGCTTCGTTAGCCCGTCACGTGTGAGGGGCGACGTTCCTATCCGATCACACTACCCAGGGAATTGGAAAGGAAGAAAAGCTGCCTGGGGCTATTATGTTAAGTACCATCCCGGCATATTTGTCCGGTGAGAATGAGGAAAACTTTACTTTAGGTGGCTGGCCTGAAAAAGTTTTTATACTTTTTCGACCGAATGTTCCCACCGGTAATCGAACCCGTGACCGCTCGTACCAAAGGCGAGAGCGTTAACGTCTAAGCTACGCGGGGCCACTCGTTATAAGTGGGGTTTGTAATTGATGCTGGTTCGTTCACTCTGATGTATGCTAGTTATTATGGTTGAATTTAAGAATACTATATCATTGCGTTGCTTGAATAAATAAGTGAATACTAAAATGAATAAGTACGCTTATTTTGAAATTTTTAAGTAATTTATATTGGCAAAATAATATAGTTCATTTCTGGCATCATCTGCTCGTAGATCGTCCCCAGGATCTCCGGTAGTACTTCGAGTTGATTTGGCAGTTCTTGTTCACCCTGTGGATCTTCAGTTTGCCTCGGTAACTGTAGCCTGCTACCATCATAAACCCTTTCGGGAAAGCCTCTTTGCCTGCTCGGATCCATTTTGTGAAACTTTTCGCGTTTTTGTCTTTGTACGTGATGACTCTTGGTGCCACACTTGGAAAGTTACACCCAGCCTAATCCAATGTAGCAATGTCCTTATTCCTTTTCTTTATCAGATGCCACTCATATAGCTTCTGAGCGTTAAACTTGCTTCCTCGTCGGTGGGCAACACTAAGATAGTGACTGCTAACCGTGAGCACTTTCTCAAGATTCAGTCGTCGGCGTAAGCTGGGGTTGACAGTTTACAGAGAAACATCTAGACGATTCGCCATCTGTTTTTGGGTCGTGGGACTCTTTTACATAGCCATTCTGCGAAGTTTTGCTTGTATGCTGGTGGTGGTTTGTGTGAATGGCCGTGTTCTTGTCCCCTTTGTTGGAGAACCGAACAATAGGGCCTCAAAATCCTTACATTTGCCGATTACATTCTTGATTAAAATCAAACTAATGTCACAACCCTTGCTCTTACATTGCTTCTGGTAATTGAAATACTAAACTTTGTGTCGTAAAGGGCTACAACATAACCGTCCCAAAAGCGACCCAGCTTTGACGGCATTTATGGTCCAAGAAGAAAACATAAACACTCTCTCACTAGGGATGCGCATGATACAGACGAGACAGAACTTTCTTGACAAAATTCGAGTCGAGACACAGCTCTTCCAATAGAAAAATATATATTTTTCGAGTCGAGACATAACTTTTACAGCACATTTTCGAGTCGAGACAGCCTCAAATCTTGTCTCGTGCGTATCCCTATCTCTCACAGCTTACATACTACACTGAGAGACGCATCTAACCGAGGTCGGGCGAGTTCATGCTGCGTGCGGAGGGGAAAAAATACACGGAACAGCCTTTTGCATATGCCATTGACCTCAGCGCAAAGAAAATGCCTAGAGCAAGTTGTCAAGCTGCAGGTCTAGAATTCGTTGCCATATACGCTAATACCGATCTGTATAGAGTTGCCTCGTCGAGAACTCTATTGCCGATGAGATTATATGCGGGTAGAATGGTCATCCAGGTCTCCCGACCATAATCCGATCGAACATTGGGATGAGATAAATAGTACAATATCATCCTCTTCCCAGGGACCCACGGGAGCTAAACTTGGCTGTGGCACCTGTATATATATAGTGATTGATATGATTGTGTCTCCTAATATCAGTGAGCTTGCACCTTTCACAATTTGTGACGTTGGTGTTTCACTCACATAGAGCCATGTTTTATTATTATTTTTTTAATATCACCTTATGATTTGTTCGTTTTGTACCTTTTTTCATGTGATGCGCACGCCATTTGCAGTGAAATACCCTACTTTTTGCTTTGAACCTTTAATTTTGCATACAAGTGTATTCTATTTATTTATGTCGCATTTTTGGGGCTGATTAAAAGTCATCTTAAGTCCATCTCATGAGTGCCTCTGACAATACGTGTCACCATCAGTGCCTTAGGTTTTTAAAGGTCTTTTGCGATAAATAGCAGAAAATAAAACAACTATCTACAGTTTTCCACCGGTCGCCTAATGTAGCTTTAAACGTAAAAAATCGTTGGTTTAGAAATAGGTTGTAGGAATGTTTTAAATTTACTTTATTTCATAGATCTTTTAAGTTTCTGGATTTTTTCTTGTGTCCCTTAAATGGTAACGAAAGATTATTAAGAATGTAACACAAAATCTGCTTAAAACGTGTCTAGGAATTCACAGTTTTTTCCGCAATTTGTTTATAATAGTGGAAAATCAAAAGACGTTTGCTTCATTTTATCTAAGTCAGTCATTTCCAACTGCCCTCTGTGTGACGTAGGAGTATGCTTTTACGACCATAGAAGGACAGAGATAACACGTAGAGCAAAGTAGAGGGAGGGGAATGGAGTAAAAGAATGGAATAAAACACGAACATTGGAGACGCAATCGATTCTTTTCGTTAGTGTACAAAATAGTCACGGATCCACGAGACATATGTCTGCAAAACAATCGAGTACGCCTCTAATGTTTGTGTTTTCCTGTCATCATTGTTTTTATCAACGGCCTGTCTGCTCTTTATTCTCTCTGTGTGGTTTACGAGAATGGGAGCAGCAAGCTGTGACGTTACAGAGTATCCAGTTGAAAATTACTACTCTAAGTGCTGGGCCACTATGAAACTTACAAGATGATATACAGTAGTTTGTGTGTATGCTTGTTTTTCTACAGGATGCTTCAAAATGAATATCAGGGGTTTTAAAGCCTTTGTAGTATTTATTACAATTAACTTACAATTATCAATTAACATCAAATGAAAGAGCTACTCAAACAGTTTTCTACGCACGCATGCACATGCACTGGTTTCGTTTGTCTGCCGTTAAAAAGAGCTAGTAGCAAAGATGGCGACTAGTGAGCAGAAAGCTTTTTGTGTTCTATATTTTGCAAAGACTGAATGGAGAATTTTAAGGAAACGCCTACAACTACGCCCTTAGACCAGTTGCTACAAGCTCTAAAGCCTACAGATTACGGTTTACGTGCCAACGTTGCAAATGAAATATTGCTGCGTAACGACGAAGATTTTCTGAATCGTGTCGTCTTCAGTGATGAATCATCATTTCACCTAACTGGCGATGCGAACACTCATAATGTTCGATCTAGGGGTCAGCAAATCCCCACGAAGTGATACAGTTGCAACGAGACTCCCCTAAATGTGTTTTGTGCCATATCCTGGCGGAAAGTTTATGGGCCTTTCTAGCCTATGGCATGCCGTATGCCATGTGTCGAGTGGTGCTCACATTGAGCACCTGTACCAAAAACTATTTGAATTGCTCTTTCATTTGATATATTATTCATGAGAGTACGTTAAATGTAATAAATACTACAAGGCCTTAAAACCCCAATATTCATTTTGAAACACCCTGTATTATTGTGCGGGGGAAAGGTTAAAGTACAATGGCCTCCTCGTAATGTCTTTGTTAATTCAAAAGTTAAGTTTTAGAAAAACTGAAGCACAGAATGATATCACAGTATTTCTTCGGCACAACATCACTAGAAAGTTCCCGGCTTTAGACTCTTGACAGAGCACATTCATAGTCTAAGGTAACTAACAATTTAATTGGTCTTATGTTTTTAATTCTCGCTCCAACACAGCATGAAAATGGAGTCTGATAAATAGCTTGTTTTAGTCTCGCAATATTTTTTTTTCTTTCTTTCTTTCGTTTGCATGTTGCTTATATTTTTCTGTCTTTGTTTGCTTTGTTCCAAGCATGTACACAGGAGAGGAAACACCCAAGTATGTAAAAAGTATGTATGCTCATTGTTGTGTGTTTTAATTTTCAGAACTTGTACATATTTTTTGTCTTTATACTATTTGCTTCGACGTGCAAGTGGTGTAACTTTTGCTTAGTAAATAATGTAAAAGGTGGCAAAGTGATGACACCATGAAATAATAAAGAGGTAAAGAATGGACAAGAGAAAAAAAGTCCTGGGTCAATGTTTGAAACAACAACTAATTTTTTGTGCATAAAGTAACTACTTGAGAAAGATTAATGGCGGTTCTTGAGGGAAATCACATACTCAAAAATTAAAATTTTATCGTTATCGCTACAACTTGCCTAATAGACAAGATGTGATCAAAAAATACGGTGAATAATTTTATTGGAAACAAAATAATAATCTTGCATGGAATTTGATTTAATCTCCTTCAAAGTACTATCCTTGGCTAGTAATGCACTTGTCCTAACGTTGAATCAATGACTGAAAGCATTTCTAGAAGGCTTCTTTGGGAAAGGCGTTCAGCTGCTCTGTCGTCGCCCTCTCAATGTCAGGAATGGTGTCAAAACATTTTACTTTGAGCACGGTTTTAATTTTGCGGAAGAGTTCATAAGTTGCATGGTGCTATGTCCGGAGAATACTGTGAATGTAGACAAACACTAATATTTTCATCGACCAAAAACTCCTATTCGTGAGTCAAAAGTCGGGGAATGAATTTCGCACCCCCTCTTCTCGCTTGGAAATCGGCAGTTAAAATGCTTTGCACGGACCCGTGTGAGATGTTAAGTTCTTTGGTAAGCTCTCGAATAGTTATTCTCTTGTTTGAACAAATTGACCACTTTATGCACGTTTTCTTCTGTTTTTGAAGTTAATGGATGTCTCGAACGTTTCTCGTCTTCTACTGACTCATTTCCGGTTTTAACTCGCTCATACCACTTGTAAACATTCTTCAGTGCTACACATCACACACGAATTTCAACATTTCACGAGTTTCTGTTGCACTTGTTTGCAACTTGAAACAGAACTTAATGTTCACACGTTGTTCGAAATCCAATTTACGTGACAGACACAATAAACTCAGCCTCACTCTGGCGGCTTGGACGCTGACTAACAAGTCAGAACATGTTCCAACTCGACGCTGCCTGTCCCAGCGGATCAGGCTATCGGACAGATTATATTAAATGGTTGTAGCGACAGCAGTTACTGCTAAAAAAAAATTATTAGCCGTGTTTTTTAATCATAGCTTGTATTATTGCTTATATACAAGAATTAGTACATATTTGAGTTTTGTTTTATTTAGTTATAAAAATAAATTTTTACCGATGTGATTTCTACCAAGAACTGCCACTGCTGTAAGGGCAAACCGAGGCTAAACAAGATTTTAAAGAACAATTGTCCCACTTTTACCCTCACAGCTGCACTATTACCTTGGCGTGTACCTGAAAATTGAAGAGAACAATTCTAACTAACTCTATGGCCTATGGAACCCGTAAATTCAATGCCGCGTTCACAAAAGCTCTTCATTTACTTCTGATCTTAACCAAGTGGATCCAGTTTGTACTTGGTATTTCTAGAAGACAACAACTCAGTTAACTTAAAATAAAATAATGTTTTGTGTAGTTGATACGAAGTCATCCAGAGAGCAGTGTAATGGAGAATGATCGATGATAACTTGGCGTGGAATTTGATTATTATTTATGCCAATATACTGCGGCTAAGGCTACTTTTACCACAAATCTGAACACTCAATTATGAAATGTCAAGTTTTTCTATTTCCTTGTCATGCACTTTATGGTACTAAGATGGTGGCCCTGCATAGCGTAGTCGCTAACACTTTCGCTGTTGTGTGAGCAGTCCTGAGTTTGATTTTCGATGAGGACAGGCGTGAAAGCTTTTTCAGGCCAGCACTCCTGAGTGAGATTTTTCCTGAATTTTCCTCATTTACAGCAGCAAAGGCTGGAATGGTACCAGACTGTTTCCTTCCTTCCCCGGGTAGTGTCATTGCTGAGGAATATCATCCCTCATACGTGACCGACTAGAGTGGTCATATATGCTGAAAGGACAGAAAATATAATTCCTGATCCTTCCAACGAACTAAGATGGCCGTAATCGAACATTTTTATCCAAATGTTGGATTTAATTTTAGCTGGATTTTCACAAATGGTAGGTGTCAGATAATATGAACTGAGAAGTACGATAAATAGATCATGATTTGGTGCAGGACCATGATGTATCGGTGCCTCTATTGTTTTTACAAGATACAGTTGTACGAGATATTTGGCACCTTTATTATAAAGTTAACATATCCTTTCTCATTAAATTGTAAAGATTATTTTGTCACATTTTGATACTTGAAACCTCTTCTACTTTCAGGTACGGTATTCCTTCACCTTTGTAATGTTATATAATTATTTAGAACCAAAATTCTGCTTGTAAATATAATTCAGGGAAACATAATTTTGTAACACTATTTTCAATTATGAAACTAAGTAAATAACGTAAAATTAATACAAAAATGCTAAAAGCATGTATATATTGTTAACAAATACCCTGATATTAGGTGGTAAACCAAGATAAACGTGTATATTTATATACACGTTTATCTTGCTTCACCACCTATATCAGGGAATTTAAATTACATCCAAGAAGTTAATGAAACTACCATGGCGATAGTCCTCATTTATAACAACATTGTCACTGCATTGTATAGGTACAAATAATAAAATTACGTTGTTATAAAGAAGGGGTTGATATTAGTTATGAACTGTCAGATGCAGCAATTGCAAGTATTTTTTATATTATATGTATGGAATTTTCTTTCGATTTCCAGGTAATCTTCAGCCAAAGCTCTGACCTAATGGAGAGGCAATCCAGTATGGCTTCTTCAACGGAGGAGGTATCAGCTCCGAATAATGACTTGTCTGCTGGTTCTCGCCGCGATGAAGGTACAACAGAACAGTTTGGAGTGTTCAAAGATTTCGATTTCTTAGAATACGAAAGCGAAAGTGTCGAGGTAAGTAATATGTATATTATTATTTAAATATTATTTCTGCCTAAATGCAGATTGACGTTTGTGGTGCAGTACAGAACCTAATAATACACTGAGCAAGGCTGTGTGATGTATGTAACAAAACACACAATCACGTTTGTGTGTTTTGTTACATATATCACACAGTCTTGCTCAATGTATTATTGTGTTTTAGTACAAAATGGAAACAAGGCCAGATAGAATAGTTACAGAACATCATTAAAAGAAATCTTTAAAATTCAAACATAGTAAAAGAGAGCTTTTGACTGTTTCACTTCTTAAAGTTTCATTCGTAATAGAACCCAAAGATTTATTTCAGACAGATGGAAACAAGAAACATTGGTAATTATTTCTGTCTAAATCCAGACTGGCGTTTGTGATACAGTGCGAAACCTTATGAAAAGAAACGTGTAAACTTCAAGTATTTTTAATTTTAATATGAAGAATTTCAGTTTTTTTCCCCATCATCTGACAGTAATGAAAGTAATGCTAAAAGAGAATGTTCGACGGGGTGTTTCATCTTCATTATAGATATTCTGCCATTATTGGCAGGTCACTTGCTACAACTGAGAAGCTTCCATGCTCCACGGTCTTCCGCTAACCTCTTCGTCTTCACGTATGATTTTTCTATTTTGATATCGTTCATTAACCCTAATCTCCTTCGCCCTTTCCCTCTCTTTCCTGCCACCATACCCTCTAGCATGTCTCTCAGGTTACAGTTCTTTCTTATCCAATGTCCCAACCAGTTTCTCTTTCTCTTCTTAATTATATCTAAAATTCTTCTTTTCTCCCCTACCATTTCTAATACTCTCCCATTCGTTTTCTTCTCGATCCAGTTAATTCACTGCACTCTTCTCTCGTTCTTCATCATTTTTGCGTCCTATTTTTTCTGACTCATACAGTACAATACTCCACACGAAGCATTTTATGAGCCTTTCTCTCAACTCTTTATTCAGGATCCAATAAAATAGTATTTTCTTCGTCCTAAAGGCTTCTTTCGCCATTCCTACCATTGCTTTTATTTCACGTTCACACTTCATATCATTAATAATAATACTACCCAGGTATCGAAAGCTAGTCAACTATTCTATTTTCTCCCCTCCTACTTCTATATTTGACACCGCCCCTTCGTTCCAATCACTATGACTTTTGTCTTTCTAACATTTATTTTCATCCCGTACTCGTCACAGCCCTTTCTCAAGTTTTCTAACATTTTATTGAGTTTCTCTTCAGATTCTGCAACAAGGGCCATATCATCTGCAAACTGTATACACCTAATTATTCTACTTCCTACTGAAATGCCACCTTCATTTTATTTTGTAGGTTATTTTTTACTCTCTTCTAGATAGATATTAAATAATGTAGGCGAGAGGCAGCATTCCGGTCGAATTTTCCTTCCAATTGCACTCTCCTTTGTGTCATTCCCTCCCCTGTTCTAATTCTTACTTGTTGGTTCATATATAAGTTCATAAGTTCCTTTTCTTGATGATGACGAGTTATTTCAATTCTTGAATATTTATTTGCAACTATTACAGAATACATAACTGTGTACAAAGATGGATAGATGGAAAGATGGATAGATTTCAGATAGATGGAAAGAAGAAAGAAACAGTGTAAATAGCAAAGTACTATCTGTATTGACAAAATTGTTAGTAGTACATTGTAAGAAGGTCTCAAAAATTTATTAACTATTACTATCATTTATATGAACAATAATGTTATCAACAAGCTAATAACTATGGTGGTTATAACAAGGTTGTATACTGTTGCAGTTAAATGTAATTGAATGCAGAAAAGGCTTTGGTTGATGGGAAAATGAAGAGTTTAATGGAAGAAAAAAATGTAGATAATTAGGTTGATAAGTGTTATTGAAGTATACAAGATATAGTAAATACTTAAAAACTCACTTGTAAGGATTTTAATAATAATGTTGACAACGACAAACTGTTTCAGTGAACTACTTTTGCTATCATCATTGTAGAGAGATGAAACTTAAGCTGCTGAACAAATCACATTGTGAATTTTCCTCCAACTCTTAGAGAATGGAAAACTATATGCAGATGGAATGAATACATTCTTGAAAACAATATAGATAAATTGAATTAAGCTAATTTTGAATTTAGCATTTCACTTGTATATAGTTTTATGCATTCTATCTGCATATAGTGTTCCATTATCTACGGTATGAGTTAAAGGCAAGTACATAATGTGATTTGTTCTGCAACTTAATTTCTCTAATTACAGTGAAGGGGACCGCGGTAGCTCAGTGGTAGAGCGTTCATCTCTGGTGCATGGAGTCCTTGGTTCGATCTCTCATTCATTTGTCATCAGCACCGTCTCCTTTAGCCTAGCCGGCATAACCGTGAGACGTAAAACTTAAAGATTTCATTTTCTATCTACAGTGATAAAGATGAAGGTTGTTAGTTGAAACAGTTTGTCGTCGTCAACAGTACTGTTGCTTAAAGGGAGACATTATCTATTTAAGTATGTGTCCCAATATTATTTTTAAGCTATAAGATATAATAGACTTGAAGACAGGAATCAATGTTCGGTTTGATGTTTATTTCAGGGAATAAGTATTATATTTGTAACGAAGTCTGATGTTGAACTTAATTCCTATAACTATTGTTTTCGTTTCATTATTAAATTACACAGCCGCGCACAAAAAATAAAAGTTTTGTTCACGGGATCCCAGAGTATAGATTCGATGTATTTTGTTACACAGAATCAAAATTTCGAAACCCAAGGACGATCGACTGTTTCAATTTTTTATTATGAGCGAAAAACGTGAGCGATTTTGGATAGGGAGAATACACGTAACACACCAATAAATAAATTTAAAAAAAAAACGAAAATTCTGTGTAGCGGAACCCAGGGCAAGGGCGCCGATCCTGGGGGGGAAGCAAGGGGGCCTCCCAAAGCTCATGTGGGCCCCCGTATTTGTAAATTTACAATATTTGGCATAATTTGAATGCAATTTGTCTTTAAATCCTCATATATGCTTTCTGCATCTGAATCCCCCCCCCAAATTTACAGAGAAATCGGCGCCCTTGCCCAGGGTATGGATTCGATTTCGAAACCCTAAGATGATTGACCATGTCAATTTTGCTTTATGGGCGAAAAACGTATGTCCTCCCTATCCAAAATCGCTAAAAAATTTCGCCCATAAAAAAAATTGACATGATCAATCGTCCTAGAGTTTCGAAATTTGGATTCTGTGTAACAAACTACATCAAATTTGCTGCACAGAACCTTTATTTTTTTTATGTGTGTGGCTGTGGTATGACTAACGTTGATATGAGTACATGCCATTACTCAGAATTTCAAAATCAGTTTGTATAGCTATGATTGCATTAGGTACCATATGAGTTGATAAACATAATCTAACAAATAGGTAAATATTCAATTTTTAGTTTTAAATTTCCTCTTACTATCTGTTAGCAATTCTTTCGTGACACGTGTATTTAATTGTAACACCTGCTACGTAATCTCGTACCAAAGATTGCTGAAGTTGTTTGGTAGGTGAATGTACTAAAGCCTTTCTTATACAAACTAGTGGATGTAAAAACCAGAGAAATCATGTTTACATTGTATTTCGTGTGATACATAGTGCTATTTTTATATAAGTAAATATTGTAAAAGTTCTTCCCATGAAGGGAAGGTGGAGTTAGGTTGAGTAAATCAGTCCGGAATCGACTCCCATTATCGGTTTATTATAAAATCTTCTAATATAATAGACAGTATTTACAGAAATGATACAATATAACTTTCTCTAATGCGAGGTAGACAAAGGTAGACCAAGACTTTGCAGCATTGAGGCAGGATCTCTACAGAGCTCCGGGCAACCTAGGTAGAGTTGTGTAGGAAACCCAATGCTCCGGAAGGCTCATAGAGCCCCAAGAGGGCTAAGCACAAGGGCGCCCATGTTGTGGTTTCCAAGAGGGGGGTGGCAAGTATAAGCGACATTTCAAATATAGTTTCAAATTTTGCTGTAACTAATGTAAACATTCTATTGGTTTTTTTTATATTTACAAGTATAATTTCCTCTTAGGGGGGAGGCGAGCGCCCCACCTTGCCCCCCCCCCCCCCCTGATGGGCGCCCTTGGCTGAGGTTGGGATCTCGACAAAGCTCCGAGGAAGCTAAGCCAGGTGAAAGGGAAGCCTAGAGTCCCGCAGCAGACTAGAGGCTTTGGGGTTGGGTTTCGTCTAGAACTCCAGGCAAGCTAGAGGACAGTGACCAATTGTTGACCGGTAGCTCTCCACTGAATCCTCTTCATTATATAGGCTTTCCGAGTGGCGGTGGCGCTGCTGCTCCTATGTCGTCATGTGACTTGTAGGTGGTGCTGGTGGTGGTCTGTCGTCTGCTTCTTGTAGTAATCCAACGTGAAGTGTAGTATTTCATTGTAAATACATGTAGTTGTTGTTTACAAACAGGAGCACGTTTGATGTTTTATAAACACAAGCATGTAGTATATAAATATTTTGCAGAATTATGAAATACAAGAATACAGTTCTAGGCTATATGACAATAATAGAAGTCCGAGTTATAGATTTTTTTTTTACTTCTAATTCAGTAAAGTTTATACAAAATTGTAATCTATGTTTGTAGCTTTAAGTGTATTTTTTTTAGGGAAGTCCAATGTATAATTAGTAATATAATTGATATTAAACTGTGTATCTCTTTAGAAACTATATTTACATCTCACATACTAAATAATATGTAGCTTTCGTGTTGTTATTATGATGAAGGAACTCCTTGGCCTCCCTACGTAACGAATTTCTGTTTCTAATGAAATCATAATCGTTTGTTTGTCTATTTCTAGGGAGAGAGCACTGATAACTTTAATTGGGGTGTTCGTCGAAGACCTCTTAGTGATGGTGACCACGATGGCGATCGAAGCTTGCATCTTCCAGAAGAAAGTCTGACAGAAAGGACTCCAGTGTTAAGCAAAAGAGAGGTAATTCTTTTATCATTCTAGTTCACTGATTAAATGTAGATCCCTTTGCTTTGCAACTATGAAGTCTCGGATTCAAATCCCGCGACCGACCATTCTGACTGAATTTCTTTCATTTTCTTCAGAATTTTGGAATGAATTTTGGACACTACTTTAATGCCTAAAATAGGCACTAGAACATAAAAGGATTAATAAATAGGTGGCACAGCTTTCATAAAATACATGAACAGCAATTTCTATGGAGGAGTGGGATAGCCTCTTCTTGCACCAAGCTCTTAAATTATGTGTCGCTATTATATGTCACTCCTACATCGAATTAGAAATTTATTGTAACTAGTTCTTATTTTCACCAGAAAATCCATGACAGTAGGAAAAATGGTGGATATACACAGCCACATATCAACTTTGCGGATCAATGAAAATCTTATTTTTTGTTTCTTGGCGCGTTAGATATCAGCATGTTAATTTACATAATAATATATCTTTTTTTCAGCGTGTTGCACCAGAGGAATCGTCAGATGATGAAGTTGGATCAGAATCTCCTTTAGACGAAGTAGCTGTTCCTCCCGAATTCCGAACTGGTTCTGCTAGTGGCAGTGGAATGTTTCCACCATCTTCTCTAAGCTTAAGAGAAAGAACGAGACATGATTCTGGAACTCGATCCGACACTTCGTAAGTAACTGCATTCACGTTTTACTATTGAAGTAAAGGAATTGAAAGTAAGATGTACACAAAGTTTCAAATTTAAGTAGGTATTTAATCTGCTTCCTGTGCCATGATTCTGAGGATATAAATCGTGTTCTTTCACTGGAGACTAGAAAAGTTCAAAGTTCATTTTCACATAATTTATTATATTGTATGAAAATTAAATTATTTGAAATTTGAAATAAAAAAAAACGAAATTCCTAATACAAATACCCACAGATTACAGAATTACTTCTAAAATATATAGGTATATGGATTTCAAGGAATAAGCATGAACCCAGGAAAGCGATCGAGCCAACGATGTTTTAGCGGGAAATGAGAATTCGAATCCCCTTGAGTCCAACAGTGTTTTCTCTAATATTCAATATTTATTTATTTATTGTTATTAACCACATACTGTCAAGAAAGTACCGGGAATTGGTCAGTAAAACACAAATTATGCATTATTCATCCAAATTTATTGTATCGCCTTCAAAGTAGTCCCCTTCCGAAATAATACACTTATGCCAACGAATTATCCAATCGTCAAAACATTTCTAAAACGAATTTTCGAATTGATTTCAGTACTCGCCGCAAATTCTCTTTGATATTTTCTATCGACTGAAAACGGGTACCTCGAAGTGGTAATTTGAGTTTTGGAAAAATAAAAAGTCGGCCGGAGGCAGATCAGGAGAATACGATGGTTATTCGAGATTTGTTGAGTTTATGGCCAGAAATTCGTTTACAATGATAGCCTTGTGAGATAGTGCGTCGGCATAGTCGAGCAGGAACACGTTTCATGCCCAAACAATCGTTTAAAATGATACGAATTGACTCGAATTGACCCTAAAATGGTACAAATTGACTCGCATAAATTTCAGCGGCTATCCTGCTCAGATTTCAACGACGATTTTCACTCATCATTTCCTTTACTTTAGCGATATTAAGTTCAGTTGAAGACGTTGATGGTCGACCACAGCGAGGCAAATCTTCCAACACCTCTCGACCGCTTTTGAATGCACTATACCACTCATACGCACTTGCTTTTGATAAAGCCGATTGACCGCAAGCCTTATATAACATTTTCAGCGCTTAGGCACACACAATTCCATTTGCAATGCAAAATTTCAGATAGATTCTTTGCTCGATAGTTTTATCCATTGTAAAAATCGCCCACACACACTTGCGATGAACTAACAAATGGAGCACTGGAAACAAATTAACTGACAGCTCAACCTCCGCATGAGCATAGAGGGCAGTTGTGCTAACGTAGTGACAAAGAATGTCGACGCTCCGTTTCATTGGGCTTTGTAAATGTACAATTCCCGGTACTTCCTTGACAGAATGTATATAAACAGCCGTTGGATTTACATATATAACCAGCCGTGCTATTTTTATATCCCCTAAAAGTGTGGCCAGAAAGTCCCTTCACACCCAAACTAAATGTGTGTAACAATGTAATACGTTAAGATATTTAAGATTTGAACCTCCTCTCCTGAGCATTGACATGGTAACAGTGCTCCTCGCGTGAATTGAAACGTGACTACCGCGTAACTGTCACGTGACTCCCCACGGAGAGAGTAGAATAAAGTCTCTGGATTGACCAGTTCATTGTCTCGCCTTTCCATGTTTTGTAAACAACAATGGCAGATACCATTGACTTCACTTTGGAGGAGCGCTTAGTAGGAAGTGTGTGGGTTCGTGAACGAAAAGCACAAAAGGAAAATATACCGCAGGTGATGGATAGATTTCATGAACGATTCGGTTAGGAGCCACGAAGTCATCAGACTTGGATCACGTTGGAGAAGAAAGCTTTTCGCCTGGGAAGTGATTTGGATATTCCTCGTTTTGGTTTCCGTCAACCCGAAAGGAAATGTATGAAAAATTAGTGTGTCAGTGATGCGTCCATTCTAAAATTCGACCAGAAAGTGTTAATCAAAACTTGGAATTGCAAGGAGCACAAGCCAGCCACACATGAAAATTGACTTATAACCTGCACGCATTCCGGCCAATGGCCATCAAAACTAACCGACGGTGGCCTAAACCGGCTGCAGGAAGCGTAGATGACCTTCATCATCTTATTGGAGGCCTTCCCCAACATTTCTGCTCAAAAGTGTGTTCTTTTCTCCGAAAATGTGCTATTTATCGTAGTTGGATAGAAACATCTTCATATAGGCAAAGGAAGACACATATTTTTATGAACAAATTGAGAACAATCCTCCACACGTCATGTTATGGCCAGGAATGACTGAACAACACATCTTTGGTTCGTACTTCTTGGAGGGTTCCACAACGCAGGTTACTTATTCGAAGATGCTGAATTATTGGCTTCTTCCACAGCTGCAAAATTTGGGCATCAAGAATACGATTGTTTACCAACACAATCACAATTTGGGATCCCACTTCTCACTTGTTGTTCGTGAATGTCTGAATGTCTGAACGCACTTTTCCCTGACCGGTGGATAGGACGTGGATCCCCAAATTCACCAGCCCCTTATCCTTGGCCGCCTCGAACTCCGAATCCTGCAACACCAGACAATGCTTTGTGTTATATCATCGTGGACAATGACGATCTGGGGGCAAGTGTGCTTGAAGCCTTCCTTTAGTGCTGCAGCTACTAAAGCGAATGAGTAGGAGGACATGGAGGTGTATCAAGTTGTGCAGGGATAATATAGGTGCATATACGGACGTTTTGTACAAATAACTGCAAGTATTAATAAGTATTATTAATGTAGGGATAAAATAAGTGCAGGTATAAAGGGACTTTCTGGCCACCTTGTAGATTGAGCTGTCCTCGGATGCAAAGCGATTTTCTAGGCATAAAAGAATAAATATGAATTTTTAGTTAAATTAACAATCGAGATCAGACCAAAGATTTAAATATATATATATATTAGAAACTTGTGTTACAATTTAGGTAATATAACACTGCAGTCATCGAGTTTATATAGAGTTTAGATTCAAAGCTAAAATGAGCCGTATGTGGATTTTTAGTTATTGGTTTGGACTTTGGAGTGGTGAAACGAAGTACACTAAATCATATCCAATTACATAAATGCTGAAGATTTTGTCTTATGATTTGCTAGGGCCAGCTTTTCCAACGAACTCCGTCTGCCTTATTTTGCAAGCCCTCTTATCTCTGATAACAACAATCAAATCGCTTATTCATGTGTTGGAGATTCTTTAAAGAGGAGAAAACTTAAAGTATTGTTTGAAGAACTATATTTGAAGCAATGAACTCCGGATTATTAATTTATTCGTTAACGTTTCAATGACTGCCTGTCATCTTCATCAGGATATGATAATTAAGGAATATTTACATTGTTTTGTTTACTCACATTATGCTAAATTTTCAATCCCTAGAAAAAATTACTGTTAAACTTCGTTAATGGAAAAAAAGTGAAATTTGTACTCCAATAAATTGTCCAATATTGTCTCGTCAGTTCTTGTAGCTCAGAATAACAAAAGTAAAATTAAGAATTTCGGGATTTAGAACTGACAAACCCGTCCCAGGATTTTGTAAACCAAAATCTTTAGAGCAGATGTAATAGGTTTGTGAGCTAGGTAAAACTCTACATAGCACTTGTCTGGAACATTCAGCGATCCTCCATTGATGATTCTTTGGGTGTACTGTCGTCTATCATCACGAACATGGAGTCTGGGCTATGGATGGCCAGATAGCTTGAATAGAGGCTTGGCACAGAACCAACAAAATTTGCATAAACTTATAGCGTGGAATGACTCGGAGTGCGAACGTTTCCTAATAACAAAATCATTTTTGTCATTGATAAAAGAATACGAAACTATATACGTTATCCTTGTAAACATGGGTAAAGTTTAGGTGCCAAAAATCAAATGTCGCGGAGAGTTCCTGTCGTCATTGTCGCCGTTGGTCAACTCTATGTAACGACGTGTTCTTTCTCTAGTTTTATTCCAAGACATTGGTCATTGAATTCCTATTGAATTCCTAGTTCAATAAATCGAAAACAGACTGATGAAATGCAGAACGTGAAAGTTGACGTCAGATAATGTGATCTTTAGGAATGCGAACAAAGGAACAATCTATATGTATATTCATTAAGAAATACATAAAAAGAAATTCAGCACAAAAATAGAAATTCTTTTTTGTCTGAACGTGTAAATGAACTGTAAGTTGTGCTGAAGGAAATGGAAATTTTAAATATAATTTTTCATCGATCTGGTAACTAAAATTCATTGTCCACGATTTCAAATAAATAATGTTTGTCATTTTCACAAAAGTTCAGTCCAACATATCACATATCCAAAACTTGTTATTATTAATATTATTATTATTATTTAAATAACATCTTTCATTGTGCTGGACACCATATCTTCACAAAATCGTTTCTTCTTCTTTATATCTTTGGTTAAATAATTTGTGGATAATAAACTTACTATTTTAATTCTGCACTAAAGGAAGAAACAATTGTATGACATAGAATTTCACCACTCTTCAAGTGATTTATTGGAGTTAAAATTTCAGGTGTGTTTTGCTGTTTACGAAGTTTAGTAGTGTTTCTTTCAATGGATTGAATATTTTCCATTATTTTTGTCCACAAATCAATGTAAATATTCCTCAATTTTCACATGCTGATAACGATGACAATCAGAGGCCGCGGTGGCTCAGTGGTAGAGCGTTCACCTCTGGTGCTTGGAGTTCCGGGTTCGATTCCAGCCCCCGCCAAGTGAACTTTGTGGTGGACAAACGCCGTGTGCGTGGGTTTCCTCGGGGGTTCTCCCGTTTCCTCCCACTTTCTTCATTCCACCATTTCATTCATCTCTCATCATCACAGTCTCCTTTAGCCTAACTGGCATAACGGTGGGACATAAAACTCAAAAATTTCATTTCATATTTTTCATTTCATTTCATTTCAATGATGACAAGCAGTCATCGAAACGTCTACGAATAGATTAATAATATGCGTGCGTAATTGGAGTTCATGGTTGATATTTCTTTAATAGATATGCATCTTGTCAGTTAATTTAGTAATTTATAATTGAAGTAGTTTCACACATTGAACAAAATAACATTAATTGAAGTTTCCCGCACATTCACAAAAAATTTCCACCTGCTGTCAGTTGTTAACTATTTTTGATGAGCTCCTTCTACAATTGGAAAGTAATTAATGTTTGAAAATTTCAGGGGATCCAGTGCCGGCGATTTGGGTGACGTAACACCGTGCAATGCATCACCAAATTTGACAGTTTTGATGTCGTCTTTTCGACCGATTGCTCGGGATGACGCCGAAGAGGCATGGAGGAATCAAATCCAGGGACTGTTAAATGAAGTAGGGACTTCGCCACTTGAACTTTTCCAGTTACGTCTGCGACTTGTAAGGGTAAGTATAAGAATTACTTATCGAGTGTATGGAACACATTATAGTATAAAGAATTCTTCGCTACTAATGTTCCTTAGTCAATTTCTCTTCTAATAGAGGCTGCCCGGAATGGGACTGATGGTTTTTAAAAGTGTATAGTTTTAATATGGTCAGAGATACAGAAGGGGAAAAAAAATCATATTGAAGGAAAATTCAAAAAGTTTTGTTCAGCAAATTTTCGTACTTGAACAACTACCGGTGACGCCGCTAGTATCGTCGATAAACAGAAATGGCGTCGGCAGTCGAAAAAGCGCAATGCGTGTGGTGGTTTGCAGAGACAAAAAGTGTCGTTCAAGTTCAACGAAACTTTCGACGTATTTACCACAAGGATCCTTCATCACGCAACAGTAACCTTGATGAACTGAAGAGCCATATTAGGAATGCGATTGCTTCAGTAACACCTCAGATGTTACAGAATACATGGAGAGAGATTGAGTTGAGGCTAGATATTGTAAGAGTTACAAAGGAACTCACGTGGAGTTACACTGAGTTAGAATGACTTGTAAGACCAAATAAACTTTTTGAGTTCTCCTTTAAAATTCATTTTTTTTCTGTATCTCTAACCATATTAAAACTAGACACTTTTAAAAACCGTCAGTTCCATTCTGAACGCCCTGTGTTTCTAGTACCACACACGGGCACTCTCCTTTAGGGACAAACACAGGCTTAAGTCCTTTTTCACAATAAAATCTTCACATTATTTTTGAAAACTGAATTCAGTCTCTAAATCAGTTTACGAATTATTGTTACGCAAGTAGTCCATATCTTCAACACAATGTCTAACACCAACATGTTCCTGTTTAGTTTCAACAGCTCTCATGCGGCTGGAAAAATTAACATTTTTTTCTACTTATTTGTAATTGTGATTCCTGAAAATACTTCGTACTTCTAGCTTTCGACTCTATCCTAGAGCCTTGTTCGCGGAGGATAAAAACAGGAGGAAAAACAATAGAAACATCGGGACAAATAAAGAGAAACGGATTCATCGAAGTAGAGTAGTCCGAAAAACACCTTGCCATCTTCACGTGTGACTGATAACTAAGACAAGGTGTTCTTCGCACTGCTTTACACCGGTGTGTCCACTGCTTTTTATTTTTCCTCCTGTTGCATCTTCCGCGAAAAAAAACTCTAGGGAAGAGCCGAAAGGCAGGAAGTACAAAGTATTTTCAGGAATCACACTTACATGTAAGTAAAACAATTGCATCCTGAGCCTGTTAGCATATTGCCTGAAAATGAATATCTTTGTTCAAAACCTTTAATTCTAAAGATTGATTTGGGGATTTCATAGATTTTATTTTATTTTAGTACCATTTTTTGTTTCTCTTTTCCAGTTGTTCAAACACTTCTATTAATTTCCGTTCTGATCTTGCCACTATTACTATGTCGCCTGCATATGCACATACCTGACTAGATTTTGTAAATATTGTGCTCCATTGATCTATTTTGGCAACTGCGTTGTGTAATACTAATATGAATAAGGACGTTGAAAGTCCATCTCCTTGCCTGACCCCGGTATTGATTGAAAAACTATTTGGAAGATGGTTACCGATTTTAACTGTCGCTTTTGAGTTTCTCATAGTCATTTCGATCAATGTGAGTAATTTCTTTGGTATTCCCACTCTGGTCATGGCTGTGAGTAGTATTTTTGTGTCTATGCAGTTGAATAGTTGCTTGTAACCCACAAATAGCATGTACAAATATGTATTATGCTCTATGTGTTTTTCTGTCATCTGTGTCATCAGAAAATTTTGGTGTGTAGTTCTCCTGTTTGAATCACACATTGGTATTCTCCACTATTTTCTCTGTATATACCTTCATTCTTTCCTGTTTTATTCCAGTCAATATTTTGTATGCTGTGTTTAGCAGTGTTATTATTCCTCTGTAGTTTTCACATGCTGTTTTATCTCCTTTCTTAAAAATTGGACAAATAATTCCGGTTGTCCATTTTTCAGACATTCTTCCATCTGTCCATATTTTTACTATCAATCTGTGGATCGCGTTGATTATGGTATTCCCTCCGTATTTGATTAGTTCTCTCACTACTTCGTCTTCTCCTGGAGCTTTATTTATTATCCATGAGTTTACCCATGCAGTTCTGTACTTCTTCTGTAGTTGGTTCTTGATTCACCTCTTCTTATCGTATTCTTCTTCGTTTGTTTGTTTTTTTACATTTAGTAGTTCTTAAAGTATTGGGACCATCTTTCCATAATTTCCGTTAGTAGTGTGCCTTCTTTATTCTTGTATCCTTTCATTCTTGGTTGTAATCCTTTCTTTAGTCTATCCATCACCTTACAGAATTTCTTTCTTTCGTTTTGTTCGTTGAGTTTTTCAAAAAATGAAAATCAAATCTTTAAGTTTTACGTCCCACGGTTATGCCGGCGAGGCTAAAGGAGACGATGGTGATGAGAAATGAATGAAATAGTGGAATGAAGAAAGTGGGAGAACCCCGAGAAAACCCACGCACACGGTGTTTGTCCACCACAAAGTTCACTTTGCGCGAGCTGGAATCGAACCAGGGATCGCATGCACCAGAGCTAAACGTTCTACCACTGAGCCACCCCGACCTCTGAGTTTTTTCCAATTCTTTCATCTGGCTGTTTATACTTTCTTTCTTTTTCTTTCTTCTCACTTGTGTTTTTACAAATATCCACAATTTTATATGCAATTCCCACAAAAACTTAGAATACGTCTGCGAAGACCTCTATTAATCATTCTAATTTTAATACTGTTTTCATTTCTTTCGACAAAGGATTCGGAAGAATCGAAATGTAAGGATTGACACCAGAAAAGTTCTACGAAGTTGTGAGTACAATGCTTAGTTTACTGAAGTTGATGAAGATGTATTTGTTGTATATATATATATATATATGTATATATATATATATATATATAGGCCTATATATATATATATATATATAGAGAGAGAGAGAGAGAGATGTGCACAGAGTATATATTTGTATAGGTAGTGTTTGGCAATTGATTATTTTTAGCAGAATTTAACTTATATTTTTTTGTATAATATTTAACAGGATGTTTGCAATAAAACGGTGTCTCTAACGAGAGAAGCTTGCTGTTACCTTTCTGGCAGTGGGGTCGGAGCAGGGTCCACCACAAGACCCGGAGGCAACGAAGCTGTGAATAACTTAGTCACTCAGTTGACGAGTGTGTGTGATCTGCTGATGATCCGTGCTGACCCACCTCATGTCTGGTTCTGCCCAGAATCAGTATCTAGTCCTCGGCTCATGGATTGTATACGATTTGGAATGCTGGAGATCCAAGAACACCTTGAAACTTTCTTGGACAAAAAGGATCACGTTATTGAGGTGAGATATTTCTCCATTAACACTTATGTGAATTAGTAACTATATAAAGAGAAAGCAGTGAAGTGGTTGCGTTCACCTCCAAGTGCGTTCACTTGTACATTTTAAGTTTTGAAACAATGTAAAGTATATAAGTGTAATTGGTACTTATGAATATTTTGTATAAACTTATTGCCAATAGGAAAAAAGTATAGTACAATTTAATAATTGATAATACATTTTATTCTTCATAATATGAATACAATACAATAATTTTGTCATATTTTAAATATCAATAATGCGGTAAATAGTAAAGCTATATGCATATAGTACGTATATTGTAGATATATTTTAAAATACTGCAAAATTTACAATGGGGAGAAAAATCTCAGATGGTTCGTTCAATGGCAGGTACAGAAGGTGTACATCCTAGATTTGCAAGAAAACCTGGCGTGATGGAATTTTTTGAGTCTTTTTTTCGTATTACACGCAAAATCTATAAGAATCACAGGAAAACTCCTGTAGAGATTCACAGGAGATTCCTGTTGGTCACAGACTTACGTAATTAATAGTACTTGTTAGTAACCTTACTTAGGTTATGCTTAAAATTATAATAGTAATAGTTGAATGATTATCAAAATAACTTGTAAGACTTTTTTAAATACATACTTCTCAGACACAAACCTACAATTAATGGACGCCATGCATTAACTTACGTAATGTAATAAACGTTCCTTACCATGTATCTCGATTTTCTTCCTTTAATTGTAATTTTCAGTCTAGGTGGAGATCATCTTCAGCAATAGTTTGTGCTGCGTCTCCAGATCCTTTCCTGTACATCTCCAGTTGTGGTTTTTAGCTTTCCAAATACAATTTTAAACAGAGTATTCCGTAAACTTGATTTCAGTTCTTATTATCACCTATTAACTGTCTGTAATTTTAACAGTTCACTCTTTATTATGTGAGAGAATTAGTTCTTCAGTTGATGGTTATTTGTGAAATTTCGCGTTTATCCTTTATTTGATAATACTATGAAGGTTTTTATTTTCTTCATTCATCCTCTTTTTGTGCCTGTTGTGCACACTACATTCCACTAAGCAAATACTATTATTAATATATACATATACAACTTGTGATGAGTACAATAGGTATATAGGGAATGTTATTAGTAATTTATAGTTAAAACTGCTTTGTTAATTAACGTGTGTTACAATTGTACAATTAACAATGACTGTTTTGTCTTCATTGAAAAGAAAGCAACGTTCATTGTTCCTTTTACTTTCTTTTCTTTTATAGTGTTTAGACGCCATGAAATCGACAGTGAAGCTTCAGATGCTTGGTGAAGGTTCATCTGATAACGTTGTGGATGATATTCTACTGGATGTAGGCCGTGCTTTATACAAACTTCATTTCCAACTGCTCCTGTTACTAGAAGCTTGCAACAAAATGGTTGGAGCTTTAGCAAGTACAGCAAAGAAACATCAAGTAAGTTTTAAAAAGTGGAGGAAAAAAAATCGTGTGTCGCTTTTTTGGTTCTTGTATTTACAGTACTAGATATTGTAATGTAGCACCGGAAACAAGAATATGTTCTGTTTCTTCGTGGTCTAGTAGCTATGCGCGTGCTTACTGTGCATGGGGTCTTCGGTTTAACTCTCGGTGTTAAATTTACCCTGAATATAAACTTAAGTAGTGGTTTGGATACAGTGGCGTAGCCAGGTTGTGTGTTTGGGGGGCCCAAGTGCTGTTATAGGCACATATAAAAAAATTACAAACATAAAAATATATAAACATAAAAATATATAAAAAATTACAAACATCAAAGTACCAAAGTACATTGCCGGACCTCTTTGGGGGGGGCCGGCCCCTCTGGGCTCCCTCTTCCCTACGCCACTGTTTGGATATACTTTAGGTGTTAGGTCTGTCTCATATAGCTGTGATGCAGAAGAGTAACGTTAAATCACAATCAATATAAACTTAGGTTATTCTTACTCAAAAGTTGATTGCATTATTGCATACATAGATTGTCCAGCTTTCTGTATGCCAATATCCATCCGGGAGAGGAAGAAGTCTCGAAAACTACTCGATGGAATACTACCAGTTTTGGTCAGTATGTAATGGGTCAAGAGTTCGTTTGTGTAGGTGGCGCTCAAAGCGGAGGTGGTAAAAATTACGTATTTCCGGTTTTTACGTTGAACACTATAGATAGCAAAAACGGTACTAGATAGCAAGATGCGGTCTTCTGCAATCGATTAAGCGTATGGTGAATGCATTTCATATCCATATTTAACAGTACTAAAACTGGAAGTGGTATAAATCAACCACTTCCGGTTTTAACATTGATCATCATCAGAGTGAAAACGGCAGTAGATAGATAGAAATTGTTTCCAGCAAATCAAATAAGCATCCTAAGAATATATTCCGTGCCACTCTAATCTCTCTACTAAAACCGGAAGTGATTGGCATCTACAGTGAGTTCTGATTTCAATGTCAATTGAGAAAATGTCACGCCATAAACCCAAACTCCTTCGAATGTGATATACACGTGACACTGCAACTTGTTGAATATTAACAGACCTTTCCTTATTCTTATGGTTGTTCGAGCGGAAAAAGGAACATTAAACTGTTAAGTTCAAAACAAAATGTACTATCTTGCATTGTTCTTGAAAGAATACTTGCCAAAATAGGAATAAAAAGGTTTTTGATGTAATATTGAAAAATAATTATATTGAGATTCCCCACTGCAGCACAAGTCTCTGCCACTGTAGTGATTAGATTTTTCTTGTTACTTCAATATTATTGAAATTGTACACTTAAATGTCTATGTGAATAGGGATAATATCTTATCACAGAGCTCTACAAAGTTATGGGCTTTGGATTCATACACTACGCGCCTCCATTCTTCCTATTTCTTTGTTATTCTGTAAGGGGGCGCGATGGCTCAGTGGTAGAATGTTCACCTCTGGCGCATGGGGACCTTGGTTCGATCCCAGCTCGCGCCAAGTGGGCTTTCTGGTGCACAGACACCATGTGCGTGGGTTATCTCGGGGTTCTTCCTTTTCCTCCCATTTTTTCATACCAACATTTCATTCATTTCTCATCATCACCGTCTCCTTTAGCCTAGCCGGCATAACCGTGGGACGTAAAACTTACAGATTTCACTTCATTTCATTTCATTGTTATTCTGTAATTCCTTATTGCACCTCTTAAGCATTTTTGCTTAGGCGTGTGTGGAAATTAAATGTATGAGTGTAAATATTCAAGTTAATTAAATTCTATCTATATACTAAAATGCTAGGTTTATATGTTTGTTTCCAATCCTTTCGACAAGAAAATCTCGAAAACCACAAGTTAGAAACGTGCCGTTTTCGCTGGTCGATTCCAAACTTTGTGTAGATTGTCCAGTTCTAATTGAATATTTAAAAAAAAAAAAACTTGGCCGTTATTTCTTTATTACTTTTTTAGTGGTACACTGGAAGTATTGAAATTTTAAAAAATAAAGCATCGTATCCTACGAGTTATACATTCTGACATCACACATTTCGATATACGGGGTTAGTATATTTCTTCGGCGTTTGTTTCGTGGCCAAATGATAATGAAAACGAAGGATAACCATTTCTCCAGTCTATCAGTAAGATGAATCTTTATTGCTTGCAGTGTTTTGGCCAATGAACACCGTATATCACTGACATTATAATTAATTGTGTGTAATGTATTTGCTTATTACATACTTCATGCAAGAAGAAAGAAAACACTGATCATACATGAATTATAAACTCCAATCGGAAGTAGGCTCAAATCTTGCAAACGGTGCGAAATATTGAAAAAAAAAATCTCCCCTTTATGGTACCCCTTGTCGATTTTTATCAAGACGTCTTTCACTTGTGTCTGTAAAGGGAGATGTACAGATGTTGTGAGGAATGATAAGGAGATTCATGCTTATATGTGAATGATGCGATGTGTAAAGAGCGCAGGTTCAGGTAGTTCCTGTTAAATACCGTTCCTAACAAACTCTTGACAATGATGACAGTTGACAGTGAAAATTTAATGTTTAATATGTGTTTTTTAAAACAATCTGTAATAATTTGGAAGAGCAGAAGTGAATACCTTTTCAGTTAATTAATAAAATTGAAGATGTTTAATATATAAGTTACTATGTACGTGTCAATTTTTTGTAACTGATATGATTCCATATTCTTCCTATTGTTTGCTAGAGCTGCAAGATGATATCTTACAATATTAATATTCGGTGGTAAAGTTAATTTGTAACCCCTCTGTAAAGTATCTTAGATATCATTGACTGATGTAAACTTGTTAATTTGTTCTTTTAAAATTCTGTTTCTGATTCATAATGTGATATTTAAATTTTATTTTTTAAGATTTTTGGTGTGAAATTTATTTTTTCTGTAAAGGTATTAATAGGGCATAATAATGGGTAAATTAATTATAATATTTAGTTTGCATTCAAAAGGTGTTGCTCGTACGTCTTGAGTAGAAATTAATGTGAAGAACCCTCTGTTTCAGTTACAAGATCTGTCTGGTGAAGTAGCAACAGTAAAGGTTCATTTGCGGAAAGCCTTGGAGGATAGTGGCGACTCAGAACATGGCACTCCAACTCCTTCGCCTGCTCCACCGGTAGAGGTATTGGGCCTCAAAGAAGTTGAAGCTACCTTACTGGAGTGCATTCAAAATGGAAAATGGTCAGGAGCTTTGCAGCATGCTCGTCAAAATAGGTTAGTTAGTATTGTACACTTATAATTTCATGTGAATTTTTATTACTGAGTAAAACCGTTTCAGATTTTGTTTTATATTGATATGTCATTCCTTTCGTATGTCATTGCTTTTTGGTGTAAAAAGTGTACTTCCAAGTAGAGTATTTGAGAAAGATACTAAAGATTAGACATATATTCTTGTTCTTTTTCCTTTTTTGTACTAGTCTTGAACCAAAATACAGGGTAAGTCAAAATGATGTTTCCGATTTCCATGATGATGATGATGAAGATGACGACGATGACGATGATGATGACAATAATAATAATAATAATAATAATAATAATAATAATAATAATAATAATAATAATAATAATAATAATAATAATAATAATAATAATTATTATTATTATTATTATTATTATTATTATTATTATTATTATTATTATTATTATTATTATTATTATTATTATTATTATTATTATTATTATTATTATTATTATTTACTTTTAATAACACGTATGTAAACCGAGATCTTACACACTGATTGTTCAACTCAAAAAGTTTTTTTTCTAACGTATTATAAATATTTAATATGCGTCTACGAGTTACACCACACACATCTAGTCTGTAATCAGATTCCTGTCAAACTCTTCGTTGCATGTCAGGGTCGATATCGGCCACAGCTACAGTGATACGTTCATGCAATCCAAATACAGTTGTGAATTTTACGTTCTTAGATGGTCGGCCTGTGTTAAAATTAAAGAAATGAAGTTCTTTGTTCAATGAAGTAATAATAATAATAATAATAATAATAATAATAATAATAATAATAATAATAATAATAATAATAATAATAATAATAATAATATATTGACGGCAAAAAGAATGGATATGATTCGAAGATCTTTAGTCATTGCATTTTCAGTTGCGTTTTGTTATTCGTGTGTGTGCAAATTTCAAAATTTGTTCTTTTACCTGCAGATCCGTGTGGTCTAGTGAGGTCCTTCCAGCTGGTAGTGATGATGATGATATAACAGGCATCCTTAATGTATATTGCAAATTTTTAGCCAAAGAAAAGACAGGTAAGTCGTCTCACTTTTTCTTCTTCACCTCTGCTTTTACGATAATGGGGAACTCGAAGGTGAAATTTCATTTACATGAAGTAACTATATAGGGCGCTTTACGTCAAAGCGGAGGATACTCTAGTTCAGTGGAAGAACGCTTACCTTCTGGTGTGTGGGGTCCTTGGTTCAATCCCCGACCAAGTAAGTTTCTGATGGACAACATGTCCGTAGGGTTTTCTCGCGGTATTCCCGTTTCCTCCTATTTTCTCATTCCACCAATTCTTCCTTCATCATTTGCTTGCCTTAATCATCCATCTTCCTTAGCCTAAAGCTAAAGGGCATAATCGTGGGACGTTAAACTAAAAAAATCATTTCGTTTGATATCGAAGCATCTTAACATATCCTTAATAGATGTTCTTCGAGTCATGGTACTTTTATATGTGATACACATGTCAGAATATAATGTAGAATATTGTTTGAATTTTCGTCTGCAGATGGAGATAGCTAGATGTTCCACTCTAACACTTAACTCTCGATTTGTTAGTGATGGAAACGCTGATTTATAGGCTCTGTGTCTGAAGAAGTTTCTGGGGCCTGTAAAAATCTTGGAAAAGTTGTGGAAACTTTATAGTTGAAAGTACAATTCACTAAAAGAAGTTTTCGAAGTTGAAGAAAGAAACTTTAAAACATTTTCTGTTGTTAAGTACAGGTTATGGTCAAATATTTTTGAACACTTACAATGCTTTAAAAATAATAATAAAAAAAAACGAAAAAAAGTTGTGTACTGTCGTCTACAAATGGATTTTTTCCAAGCAAAACTTTTGCATTTATTTAATAGTACAATAAAACCTCTTAATAACAGACACCAACAGAACATGATTCTTTGTCTGTAGATGAGAGTTGTCCGTTACAGAGAGTGTGCACAAATTTAGAATACTCACAGCTTATGTGGTAATTTTCTGCAGTAGACAGTAAATACGTTAGTTATAAATGTAAATGTGAGCTAATATCGAAATACTGTACTCAGTGCTAGAATTATTGGCTGAAATCGAACAAAACTATATATAATCATTCTGTGATGAAGTTCCCTTAAAACGCTTACTGACTATATTGAAAGTAAAAATAATCCAATAAGAATAACCAACATTATTATTAACTACTGAAAATGTAGACAGATTTAACCAATTGTGACTGTTTATGAATTTCTTAGGGAAACGTCTGTAGTAGCTGTCTTCCGTGTAATCCTGCAAACATGAATTTTTGTTCGAAATTTTGCTTGTAACTGCTGGACCAGTTGAAGGGAGCAATTGAAGATTTATTTTAGAACTGCAGAAAGTAGTTTCTGTGCTAAATACATACGAGGTGAGAATAATTCCTGTGCATTATGAAGAGGTTTCTAAAACGTTTGGGCTAAAAGAAGATTGTCTGTATCCCTGTCTGAAAGTGTCCGTAAAAGGGAATAATACAGGGTGGGGCAGGAAAACAGGGAAATTTTAATTGACGTAAAATGCCCTAATCAACACAGGAAAGAATACATATAATGATTCAAATGCATGTAGAGAGTGTGCCATCAAGAATGACATTAGCTATGGCACTTACATGCTACTTTATTTCTTGAAGACTACATCGGAAAGATGTGCCTCATCTCGGCATACACATTATGGTATGAGAAGATTTGGAAATTGGTTGGAATGCTCAGTGTATTACGTCTTGAGGAACGCCAGTGAGTTCCCCTTTAACCCTGAATTTCAGTTCAACGATGTTTGCAGGACGTGTAGTATATCCTTTGCTTTCGAGTTGTCCCCAAAGATTATTCGCCACAGAGAGAAATCGCATATAGGAGAGATCTCAGAGGCCATATAATGTCACCGTTCTTATTAAATGCTTTCACAGTGAACACACGTTCCACACAACTTCAATGTTTTATTATTACTAAATGGCAGAGTCTTCTCAATGTTATCTTATGGGTCCCAAACAAATACCGGCCATACAAAAACCGGTGTTAATTGTAGATTCAAAATTTCCCGTTTCCGTGCGTCACCCTGTATATATTTTTTGCAGAACACATACACACAAAAGTTCGTATTATGGAAGTGTCTGCTATTGAGAGGTGTCCGTTAAAGGAGGTATTTTATCTTTTTTCTTTCCAAGTCTTTATTATAAGTATGAGTAATAAAATATCTGGATTATGAATGTGAGTGGAATTCTCTCAAACTGTGTCTTATTGTTAAATTTATTTTAGTGTATTCTATTTACAGTAAAACATCTATCATTTATGTGATTACCAATGCTTCAAGGCCCCTCTCTTCTTAAGCAATTCCAAACTTTATATTAATTCATTGAAATAAGATAATTTCACAAGGAATGTAACTTCCGTAAATCGTTGATCAGAAACTAAGAATTTTATAATGAAACTAGCTGAGCCTGCGCTCTCTACACACCGCATCTTTCACATATGAGCGTGAATCTCCTTGCCATTCCTCACAACATCTGTAGTGTATATGTCCCTTTACAGACACAAGTGAAAGACGTTTTGATAAAAATCGGCAAGGGATACCATAAAGGGAGATTTTTTTCGATTATTTTTTCAATATCTCGCACCGTTTGCAAGATTTGAACCTACTTAAGGTTGGAGTTTCTAATACATGTATGATCAGTGTTTTATTTCTTTTTGCATGCAGTATGTACAGTAATAAGGAAATACATTACGTATACAATTAATTATAATGTCAGTGATATATGGTGTTCATTGGGCAAAGCACTCCAAACAATAAAGATACATCTTATTGTTAGACTGGAGAAATGGTTATCCTTCGTTTTCCATAATCATTTGGCCATAAAACAAACGCCTGAAAGATATACAATCCCTGTATACAACTGTGTGGTGTTGGAATGTATTACTCATAGGTATGATGCTTTACTTTTTTGAAATTTCAACTCTTCCAATGTACTCATGAAAAAGTATTAAAGAAATAACGGCCATGTTTTTTTTTTAAATATTCAATTAGAATTGGGCAATCTATACAAAATTTGGAATCGATCAGCGAAAACGGCACATTTCTAGCACTTGTGGTTTTCGAGATCTCCTTGTCGAAAGGATTGGAGACAAACATATAAGCTTTTCTTGCCCACAAACATATAAAACCTAGCATTTTAATATATAGATGCTGGAGGACGGTTGGGAATCGTTTGGATAAACGGTTTTGATTGCTCATAGGTATTTATCATTTATATGCAATATATGAGGATAATCAATACACTGTAGATATTATAATATTAGAATTTTTTAAAAAATAATGGTGGAACGAAGTAAATTTTCCTTATTCAATCATAAGACAGTGTACAAATTAATACAATCAAGGGAATTTTCCTTACTAATACTTAAAGAATATAATCAAACTTGGAATGTAAAATAGAGTAAATTTTTTAAGAAGATTTTTATAAACATATATAGCTAGTCTTTTTTTTTTCTAATTAAGGGCCTCAGTGGTAAAGCGCTTACCTCTGGTGCGTGGGGTTCTTGGTTCGATCTCCAGCTTGTAAGTTTGTGGTGGACAACATCGTGTCCGTGCGTTTTCTCGGGGTATTTCCGTTTCCTCCCACATTCTCATTCCACAAATTCTTACATCAACATCATTATCATTTACTTGCCTTATTCATCCGTCTCCCTTAGCCTAAAAGGCATAACATGGGACGTTAAACTAAAGGATTTTTTTAAAAAAAATCAACGAGATAGTGCTGTCTTTTCAATATGCATTAATTACATACGTCTCTTTGAAGTAAACGTTCTAATGTTATGTTTTAAAGTTTGAGTATGTATAAATACTGCTTCGTTCTTTTTTGATATTAGGTAATGTTATATACTATTGATAAATACGAAATAAATAGTGCATTGCCTAAAATATAAATAAGATCACTTTTAACTTCCTTCATTTTGTCCGCAATAGAAATTGATAAAAAGAAAGTGAAATGAAATCTTTAAGTTAAACGTCCCACGATTATGCCAGTTAGGCTAAAGGAGACGGTGATAATCAGAAATGAGTGAAATGGTGGAATGAAGAAAGTGGGAGGAAACGGGAGAACCCCGAGAAAATCCACGAGCACGGTGTTTGTCCACCACAAAGTCCACACGGCGCGAGCTGGGATCGAACCAGGGACCCCTAGCACCGGAGGTGAACGCTCTACCACTGAGCCACCGCGCCCCCTAAATTGATAAAAAGAATTGAAAGATGATGTATCTCTTGTCGCTTATATAACGAGAGGGCGTAATTGTTAAAACTGTTAAACAAAAGAAAGTAGAGAGAGAGAGAGAGAGAGAGAGAGAGAGAAAGAAAAGAAAACTTAAAGCAGGGAGTGGGCGCTTGATCAATTCATCAGATGGTAGAATCTATTGTAGGAATTCTGTAAATGGAATATCTTAGTTTTAAACATTTAGGTGCTTTTGCCTGTGACTACGATTATTATTATTATTTTTCAATTGGGTACTTAAAATAAATTGATCTTATGTTAGGAACAAATTTGTTAATGCCAGTAAAGAGAAAAATTATAGAATTATATAATAACATGACATTTAATATGATTGAGCTTAATTTGTTCTTTTTTACAGATGTGTTTGTTGTCACACGATCTGAACAAGACTTGGCGGAGGTATGTAGCCGTCTGATGGAAGCATATTTCCAGGTTCTTGGAGCAATAAGTGCTCTGGAAAATCACATCAAAGAACACCGAGATCGAAGCGATTCTGTCCTACGGAAGACTGAATGTTAAAAATTGTGTGATAAAATTCTTTCTGAATGAGGCGTTTGCATTTTTGTGAGTTCTTACAGTGAGTTATGGAAAGAATCTTCCTGCTTGGAAATTGTACCTCTACACTGAACTTCTCCGAGTCTATGTTGACATGTTTTCAGTTCCTTAGCATCTTCTTGATATATGAGGTCAATATTTTGCTACGAATTCGTTTCGAATTGTGTGCAAATTAATTTTTTATTTCGAAGTCTTTATGGTCTGTTCTGAGCTGGTAATTTTGATTTAATCATTCGTTAAGGTCGGCGTTGTATTCAACGCCATCTGTTGTTATTTTCAATGTGGCACAAACCCACTATTACAGACCTCCGCATTATTTATAGACATTGGTATTATTCTAGATGTTCTTGCATAATCTAATCATCAGTATAAAGATTTATGTGAGAAATTAAATGAAAGTAAAATTTGAGCAAACCGAACCCTTATTATTACTAGTTTCGGTAATATATCATTGCCTTGATCAGACACATCATCTGATGAAGGCTATGATATATTTCCGATAATAGATCATTTCCTTGATCAGATACATCATCTGATATATTTCTGGTGATAAATCATTTCCTTGATCAGATATATCATCTGACGAAGACAATGATATATTTCCGATAATAGATCATTTCCTTGATGAGATAATATCATCTGATGAAAGCAATGATATATTTCCGATAATAGATCATTTTCTTGATCAGATACATCACCTGATGAAAGCAATGATACATTTCTGATTAAAAATCACTTTCTTGATCAGACACATTATCTGATGAAGGCAATAATGTATTTCCGATAATAGATCATTTCCTTGATTAGATACTTCCGATAATAGAACATTTTCTTGATTAGATACATCACCTTATGAAGGCAATGATACATTTCTGATAATAGATCATTCCCTTGATCAGATACATCATCTGATGAAAGCAATGATATATTTCCGATAACAGATCATTTCCTTAATATCAGACACGTCATCTGATGAAGACAATAGTGTATTTCCGAAACTGTAACACCAATTAGTATAACAAGTGTTTGCTTTGGTGAGACCTTATTTTTATTTAAGCTATCCATTTATTCATGTAAGAACTACTCTGCTGTACAGGCCTAATAACCCTACCGGGCATATGGCTAGAAACTGTTTTCGACCAGTAATAATGAAAAGTATGTTTGTAATAGTTGGTTTGTTTCATATTTATAGACCAGTATCTAAGTTTTCACTTGATCTTCATTGCATTAGAAAGAAGTTT
Source organism: Thermobia domestica (assembly GCF_964235325.1). Lineage (NCBI taxonomy): Eukaryota > Metazoa > Arthropoda > Insecta > Zygentoma > Lepismatidae > Thermobia > Thermobia domestica. The sequence continues at coordinate 27,802,732 of NC_137463.1, read as the reverse complement.
AACATTATTCCCGAAGACTGATGTTTCTTAGATGTAAAAGGTATGGTGAGTGGAGCACTTCTTTTTTATAGCTTTAGGAAGAACATATTGTATGTTAGAATGGGGTCGAAAAAGAAAAGAATTAATCTTAGTCTTTAATAATAATAATAATTATTATTATTATCGTTTATATTTCCTATCATACATCAAGGTACTACTGGATACCTGAAGAGGATAAACTTTAAAAACTAAAAAGAAATATTTTTCTTTCTTTAAATGTTACGGTCGTTTTCGATGTTGTGACTTGTTTTGTGTATGCATTGTTGGTAAAAAAGAGTATTTAACTGTGGAATGTGCGTTGGTAGATGATAGTCATGAGTCAAAATTGAGAGGAATTGAATAGTAGGTGTAACACGAGAACGAATGTTTGTTCGTATCAATAGTAATATAATAAGTAATTCTATTTAGAATCTATATAACCAATGTATATGGAATTATTACACTAAGTGATTTGCAAGTTGATTTCTTTGCCAATTGTGTACACGTAGTAGCTTAGTGACATGTTTGACTTTCTTCAAGTGAATAATGTATATATCAGCACGAATCATATTCAGTAATTAGGTTATGTCGATTCTCAGTATGAGTGTTTTAATATATATTGAGTTGGCTATTACGCTATAATCCCTAGCAAGAGCACATTTTTACCCTGTATGCTGAGTGTCACAATATTTTGGGAATAGATTTCTTACATCAAAAGAAGAAAAAAAGTTCATATGGATCTGTGCTCGGAAGTGCATAGTTTCGTGGTTATAGGGTGCCAAAAACGTGAAAAAATTAACTTTAAAGGTCCATAGTTCCACTACTACAGGACCGATCGTATCGACTCAAGACATTAGTGAGGAACTAGTATGTGAAATATCCAAATATGCATCTTCAGAATCTCCGGTACTTGCACAATAATTTTTAAAGGGGCTGCTTGGGAGTACTTGATCACTCTCCACCTACCTCTCTAATAATTGATGTGCAAGTACTGGAGCATTCTTAAACATGGATATTTGGATAGTTCACATACCAGTTCCTTAGTGATGTCTTGACCCAACTACGATATTTCCCTAGTAGTAGAGATATAAACTTTTTGAAGTTTCCTTGTTTCACGTTTTCGGTATCCTGTAACTCCAAAACTATCCACTTTTGAGCACAGATCTATATGAACTTTTTTTTTCTTATTTTGACGTAAGAAATCTGTCTACAAAATATTGTGACTAATTTTTGTAACGCCCTATATAATAAAGCCTGTTAAGTTGGCAAGCTACTGATTTACTGATTATCACCAAGTTTTATTATACTTTAAACAGGCCCCTTGGGCCACTGTGCTTTTATTACACTTTAAGTCGGTCCTTGCCTAATTGTACTTCTATAGTATTACCCCTTAAGTTGGTCATTTGAATAAATTAGTTGTGGAAATTTACCTGGCCAATAAATATTTTATAATATAAGAAGAATTCATGACACATCACTATTAACTTCATAAAAAAAACTGACTTAATAATTATACAGTCATAGTAAAGTCAGTTTTTTTTTTTTTTTTAAATTTTACAGTATATTTTTTGTTAATAGTCTCAGAATGACTGAATGACAGAGAGAAAATTATTTCTCTAAAGTTAACAAAAACTTTATTGAAATTGGTCAAGTCAGTCTGAAGTTCTTGATATGATATAGAATTGCTGACTACTCTACTGTATTCTTTTTTCCTGTATCATTAAATTTTAGTTTAGTTTCATATGTTTAGAAATGAATATATTTGTATACGATGAGCTTTGTAAACACAGTTTTTTATACATATATGTATATTTAAATATTCTGCACGTGAAAACAGAAATCACTTTTAGTTAGTTTGTTTTTTAAAAAAAGAAGAAGAAGAAGAAGAAAGAAAATATCTTGTTGGCTGGCAGAGCGTTCTGTTATAAATGTAAAGGTGAGAACAGGCTTTCACGACAGATATAATTTTTATCTTGAATAATATAAAGTCATTGTCATACCTATAGAACTTTAATTTTCAATCTATTAAAAATTGCTCCGGAAATTAATTAATTGTATATATATATATATCGAGTATTCTAAAACTGGCGCCGGCGTACTACAGAACACTATTCTGCAGGCCAAAATAATACAAAAATGTTATATGGTGGTGTGCCCTTCGGGACCCCCTTCAGTCGCTATGGGAAATCAAAAGTTCACAATGTGGCAACGTCGCAGATTAACTTGGAACCATTGGCATTATTTTGCGAATACAGCAAACAGTTACATCGATTGCTGTACTAATAAGTGATGCTATTGTCAATCTACATCAACTGTAGCTATCACCTGGGAAGAATCGGTGCAACTGTTTGATAGATTGATATATCTACTATATGGTTCTTTATTTGCAACGTTGCCACATAGTGCACATCGTATCTCTAGGCGAGGACCCGAGAGCTATACAAATATATATATATTGCTTTATTTTAACTTCTAGAACAGTGCTCTGTGGTCCTTCGGTGCCATTTTTAGAACAATCGATATATATATATAATATGTATACTTTTCGTAGCTCAACGAAGGAAGAAACGTTTTTTCATTATTTTAAACGCTCACTGTTTAACAGGCACTGTCCATGAAAAACACAGTTTTAATGCATGACATATTTCAATTATTATGCTATTTTCGAAGTTTTTATTAAAATAAATAAATAAAATTAAATATTTAAAAAAATATATATTTACTGATTCATCAATTCTTAATTGACGAAAGAAAAACTTAAGTTTCCGCCGACATAACAAAGAAATGCACGAATGAACTAGAAACTAATATTTCTTGAACTCTGAAAATGCGCTAGGAATTAGGTGTTCGATGAAGAAGTACCAAGATAAGTTTATTTTTTAAAGCTACAGAATTTGTCACCAAATCATTATATAATTTTAATAACTGTATGTTAAAACTATTTTGTTTATTACAAACTAAATGCAACTATTATTTGAAAAGTAGTTCACAGGATTCCAAAACAACATGATACGTAATCAAATGCAGTTGAGTTCGTTCCTGTTGTCACTGTCTTAACTTAGATTTTGGGGCAAATGTGATTCTGGCAACACTGTAATTTATATGGATAGCAATTCTTCAGGTACATATTTTCTGTTGTAGAATAACATTATCTATGATTGTAGTAAGTTGCATATCATTATCTCCTTCCACTTATGAAAAACAACCAAAAGAAAAATGGTAAATTTTGAATTATTTTTTTAGTATGCCAAGCTCTTAATAATTGAAGTTAATTTTTAGCATTTTTTTTTAATTAAGAAAGAATATATCTTGGCTACGACTTAATTCCTTGTTTCTTACATTGGGAGGTATACAAAGCTTGTTTAATGGAATAACGCTTGTAGGTTATTTTTAAGTCTCTATCCTGCTCAACCGATCATGTACATGTACAAAAAATGGCTATCATATCATCTCAATAACAAAAACAATGAATGAGAAAAATTTTGTAAAATAGGATGAATTTAAATTATATTTTGAAAAGTACATAGGCATTGACAAGAGTTAAAGACAAAATCGAAACTTTCATTCATTATGGTGAAAGTTTGAAATTCGATAAAATGAAATGTTTAAACACACATTAAACAGGGAAAAAGAAGGTATGTAAACACATACTTTCACAATTTGGAACATTTCATTATACTGGCGTTCGGTGGAACGAGATTTTATGGTATTTTACAAGGTCCTGTAATTATATGCAACATTATACCGTTGATAAGGAACTGAATATACTGGAATAAAACACAGGAAAAGTTGGTCGTTGGCCGGACGGAGATTTGAACCTCGATCTTCTTTCTCTGAGGCGGATGTTCTACTAATTTAGCTACTAGCAATATGACTGATTTTATTGTTTCCAATAACTGCGTATATTGGCTGGTTGGGACTCAAAGAATGAAATATCAAAAATAGAAGCTGTCGTGCTGCTTATAAATGCAATTGGTAAAGCGTCCCCTCTAGCAAGCGATAGATCCGGGTCCCATTAAGAATTTGAATTATTATTGTTATTTAAACAATTAAAATATTTATCTCGTTCGTTATTTTGTCCGCTTTTCTATAAATATACAGGGTGTTTCAAAACAACACCGACAACGTTTGGGAGGTGATTCCTGATACCAAGATAAGACAAAAAATATAGACCAACCTGGGTGCACAAACGTTTCCTATCAGAGTTATAGGCTGGCGAAAACATGAAAAAATTAACTTTAAAGATCTATAGCTCCAAAACCATGGGACCTACCGTAGTCGGGTCAAGACTTTACTTAGAACTAGTATGTGCCCTATCCAAATATCCATGTTTCAGAATCCTGCGGTACTTCCGCAACAATTTTTATAGAAGGAGTTGGTAAGTATTTCAAATTACATGCCCGTAGCCATACTCCCTCTATAAAAATTGTTGCGTGAATACCTTATGATTCTGAAACATGTATTTTTGGATAGCGCACATATTAGTTTTTAAGTGAAGTCTTGACCCGATTATGGTAGGTCCCATAGTTTTGGAGTTACGGACCTTTACATTTTTTTTTTTTTTTTTTTTTTTCATTTTTCGGCAGCCTATAACTCCGGAAGAAAGTATTTGTGCACCCAGGTTGGTCTATACCTTTTTGTCTTATCTTGGTGTCAGGAATCACCTCCCGAACGTTGTTAGTGTTTGTTTTGAAACACCCTGTATATTGGCAGTAAACACAGAAACTATGATTTTGTGCTATCAAATGATGATACGTTTATTATCATATTTATCGCAAAGTGCACCATATGTTAACCATTTATAATATTATTATTTTTCTGTCGTGTCAAAAATTTTAATTCTGAAATTACTGTTAAAACATATTGTGTAAGGATAATCTCTTTTTAACATGACTATACAATATTCTTAAACAAAATAATAGAACACTAATTAAAAGAACTTTATACATACTAGTAAATAATATTGTTTGATTCATGTTATGCAAGAAAGGTGTGAGCCATTGAGAATGTATTTATTTGTATAAATTCAAAATTGCCAAATTAAATTAAAGCTTTGGTTGGTTCATTAGACCTATTGGCATTTAATGTTCCGTTTCAACACTGAGGCCATATGAGACATAGACATATAGCTTAATGTGAGATACGGATCAAATGAGCACGGACCGGAATTCAAACCGGGTCTGCCATGTCCAAGGCCCATATCTTAACCACATTAGCCACAAGGAAAATTTGAGCTTCAACCTGTTGAAAGTTAAGCTAATTTTCCATGCTTCGCAACGAAGAGCTGACTTGAGTGAAAATCATTTTCCTTAAATTCATTCATCCATTACCAATGATTCTTCTTAGTTTGATTTGAAGTTATTTTTTAAACCTTTACTTCTGTTTTAACATTAGGAATTTTTGCGCCTAAAACTATTGGTTTTTAAGACGTAGTAATTTTCCATTAAGAGTCCCTATCACTGCGAAATTAAAATACCGCTAAATTTACAGTCATTATATGATATCTTCAAATAGATAAAAGATAATCGAAATGTGGAACAAGAGCGCCCTAGACAATATTATTTTGCGTGAGGTACCGTTATCACAAGTGATCTAGTGGCTTTCTGTTTTCAGCCGTTTAGAAACGCGAAATTAAATGCTGATTTTCTAAGTGGCTGGAAAACAAAAGCAGATAAACGAGTCATGATAACGGTATCTCACGCAAAATAATATTGTCTTGTTTCAGTTTTCGATTATCTTTTATCTATTTGAAGATATCACATCACATAATTACTGTAAAATTAGCGGTATTTTAATTTCGCAGTGATGAGGCCTCTTAAAAGTTTTTTTTTTCCTCTTAGGAAATGAATAGTTTTAAAAATAAATAAATTAGTAATTTTACACCAATAGTTTTCCCATTTTTCTAATAGAAGAGAAAAGTAGTTATTTTTATTCATTTGTTTCTTTTTGGATCAAAAGATCCAATATATTTCAGACAAAAGTTTTCTTGTAGGCCTTAGATCTGGAGAATTACATATAGTATAGCCAGACCCAAACTATCACTTAACTCAGTATGATGTGCTTATTCCGTAAAAAATACACGAAAACTCGATTTTGGGACCGTTCAAAAATTTTGTGGCCCCTGATCCAAAAACTAATTATTGGTCAAGATCAGAATATTTTGACCCACGAGCTCCTTCGTGGCTAAGCAGTTAGCGTACGCGCCTTTGGCGTGGGAGATTCGGGTTCGATTCCCAGCGAGAGCTCATGTGGCTCGGAGTCCACGTTAATCAGTTGGTCCCGTCTCATATAACCTCGCTGCTAAAAGGGACGTTAAACTCAAAATCAAATCAACTCCACTTTTGATCCATTTTTTGGTTTTCCTAATTTTCTTGTTTAAAATTTGATTTTTCTTTATGAAAACTGGTTATTTTCCATAAATATATTTCCCTCTTACTAACTAATAAGTACTTTTTTTTTTACTATTTTCCATACTTTCCGTGGAATTTTTTCAAATTCTTGACCCAAATTTAGTGGTGAAGCACTGCCATAGAGATATTTTTCTGAAAGACTTTGTATTTTTTACTGCTCTTCTACAGCAGTACATTGTGAACGGTTATTTTAGTTGTTTTGTTCACACCACTTTTGTTTATGGAACAAACTTATTTTGTATAACTATCAAGCTGTATGTTCTACTAGTATGGATACAGGACTAAAATAATATGAAATTGAGTGTCTTCACACAGTAATGTACTAGTACTATCATTATTATTATTAACTAAATATGGTACGTGTAAGTAGGAACTTAAATTATAGACCATGACATTTCATCGCAATTTTAAAGTTTGTAATAACTTTCATCCCATATAAAATTTATAGTTTATCAGTGGGGCGTATATAGTCTTAAATGAGTGAAGAGAAGACGTTTCTTTTATATATATTAAATGTATGTATATTTATCCTGCATTTCACAAGAAAGATAAAAATAATGCATGCTCTGGTCTGGAAAAAAAAAATCTAATATTGGAATCTGTAATATGAGAATAGGTATATTTTTACAGAAGCACAACATATTTTAAACTGCAATTTATAACAATCACAAATTTTCTAGCATTTTTTTCTTTTTTCTGCACAAGAAGGGACTGATGACATATTCTTACTGGATGTATTTCTGTATAGATATTTCTGTGCCAACGAATACTTGTAGAAGTGTATATATAAACATATAGTTTGTGTCTATCAGTATTGTATTTCTTGGATGTTTGTTTATTTAAAAATTACGCAATAAACAAATATGTAGAAAAGTGTTTTTATTTTATGTCAGCGCAAAGAACACGCCAATTTAGTAGGTTCAAAATAATCTTTTAAAAATGATAGTGTGAATCTATCCTTCTAAAATTCTTACGAAGGTCGTTCAATAAATCCTTAGAAAATCCGAAAGATGACACTTAGTATCGAAAAAGATTTGCTTTTAGTAAGCGTCATTCCTCACTAGATGATGGCTAAAGTTTTTTGGGATGCATGCGAAATCATCTATATCAATTATTGGAAAAAGGATAAACGGTTAGTATTATGTGTCGTTATTGCACCGGTTAAGAGAATAAATCAAGGAAAAACGTCCTCATTTGACAAAGAAAAAATCTCTTCCATCAAGAAATGCACAGGTGTATACTGCGCAGTTTCGATTGCGAAAATTATGGAGTTGAAAATTCGAATTATTACATCTACCTTATTCATCAGACTTTGCCCCCAATGACTTATTTTACTTCCAAACTTGAAAAAATGGCTTGGCAGAAAACTATTCTCGTCGAACGAGGCCATCGTCTGAGCAGATTCCTGTTTTGAGGACCTTCCGAAATCCTATTTTTTGGACGGCTTAAAAAATTTGAAAAAACGCTGGGAAAAATGTGTGAAGTTAAAAGATTATGTTGAAAGATAAAAAAATCCACCGAAATTTTTTTTTTAGTCTTTTTCTAGTGACTTACTGAACGGCCCTCGTATTAAAATTGTTTTGCAAAAATTTCACTAAATATATATCCCATATTTGATGGCCCATAACTTGGGATCCAAAAGCCTGCACACCATGATACTTCACATATTCGCATAGCAAATCAAGGCCTACCACCATTCCAAATCGGATGAGATCAGTTTTGAAATCGTACAATACGTAGTATCCTTGATTTTTCAAGAAAAATCAACGAATGACCAAAAAAAGAAAAAAAGAAAGAAAAGAAAAGAAAAGAAAGAAAGAAAAGAAAAGAAAAAAGAAAGAAAAAAACAGTGATGTGGACACCATTTCGTTTTCAGTCAAACTTTGGTTTTCTTTTTCTAACATTCAAATCATCATGTCACCTACGAACCCTGATGAAAAAAATTCGAATTACTTATTGTTGGCTTAGTTGTTATTCGTATAGGATAATAATAATTTCTTGACGGTTGCCTGAGTTGGAATTGTAGTTTAAATATACCGTAACAAACTGTTGCATTGGATAGTTAAATGTGGAAAGCAATAGCTAGAAATGATTCATTGTCGATCAGCTGTTCTAACCATATATCAATACAGTTCGCGTTATTTTATAAGTTTCTGCAATTTCAATGTTTGATGCTGACCTATATTTTGTAAAATATACCTATATTCTGTGTTCTTAACTCTAGAAGTAAACCAAGTTAATACGTGCTACGTGTATTATCAAGGAGAGGTCAAATTTGCCCACGTAGTTTTCAAGTGATTGTTACACTATATTTATTGAATTTAAGTTAACATTTTAAACTAAATAAATAACAGAAATGTCTCAAGTAGTTGTGCTTTATATTTATAGTAAATTGTTACATATATGACATTATTAATGCACACCTTATTCAAATAAGCGCATTGATTATGCTTGTTTTGAGGCAAACTTTTTTGAAATCCAACTTCGGGTATCTTCGGTAAACAGTAAACCAAAGATGCCAGATTCGAACGTCCAAACCAACCTTCGCAATCGGAAAAAAATGTGCAGATTTGTCATTTCTTGTAAGTATAATAAGACATGCTGATTAAGTGTATAAAAAATAGCATTGATTGAAATACTTAATGACACAATATTTCAAAATTATGCAATCATGTCGGAACATGCTCGTTTTGTTTTTAGGTTTCTATACGTAAAAGAACGTTCCCAATGAAAGGAAAGCCAGTGAACATAGTTCTCGCATCCATAGTAAAATAAAAAAAGACAAAAGAGAGAGAGAGAAAAACAACAACAGTTGCAACGGATATGAATGTCATTGTCTTAGAAATTCAGTTATATTTCGTTAGAAGGAGCTCAGTCAGAGTAGTCATGTTAGCTCAGTGGTAAATCGCAGAGTTCAAATCGTAAGGATTCTCCTTTGGGTCAAAATTGTCTCAATGCAATTGATAATACAATATTATATATGTATCGAATCCACAATTTTGGGGATCGCTTAGATAAAGAGTGACACTTCAGATGCCATTTAAGTTCAGCTCCCACTAGCACCCTTAAGGGATGTCTGAAATTGTGACATGTAAAAATAATTGAAAATGACCGATATTAGTGTCAAATCCAGTTTTCGGGATCCCGGTTCAAGTAGGGGTAAGACCTAGGGAGAGTGGACTGGAGTAATATATGAAATTATTCAAAACGATTGATGTTAGTGTAGAATACATAGTTTCGCGCTACTTCTGATGCCGTTTAAGTCAAAGTTCAACCCATTAGTACCCGTGGTGGTCGGGGAACGGTCATATGAAAAAGTCAAAAACTGCTGATAGTATCGAAGCCATAGCTTTTGGGGACCCTAAGTTGATTGTTGACACTCCCTATACCATTTAAGTCTACGTTTATCTCCCATTAGTAACCTAGATTGGTGGGAAGGGGTTGACATGTAAAAAGAAACAAATGACTAACATTAGTGTAGGTTGAGAAGGAATGAAAAATGTCTCAAATGACTGAGATTAGTGTCAAATTTATGGTTTGGGTTCGTCAAGCTATTAGATTACAATCAGAATGACATTTAATGCAACGTTTAGACATGGACTAGCATATCAGCTGGATTTTGAATTTATTACAGGAGCAGCATCGAAGGCGTTGCTCACACATTCTAGCGGAACTCCAGAGCGTCTAGAGCAACATTTACCAAAAGTGGTAGACATTACTTTCAATCTAAGAAAAATACTATGTACTAAGACACAACAAGGGATGGAAGTTGGGAGGAGCATACCATTAGTTTCCTGGATCAGTAAAATGAATAGTGACGCTCTCAATGGCATTTAAGTTCAAATTCCCCCCCCCCCATCGGTAGAGGATGAGGGAATGGGAGAGCTTAAAAATAAAATGTCAATGATTATACTTGACTAAAATATTTGTGGAATTCATGATTTTCAGGGTCAAAAAGTCGTTTTTAGTAACTTTTGGAATGTAGTTTGTACCCACTGCAAGCTGGGCTTTTTAATCATATCGATTTGATTAAGCGTGTGTTTTGTGGTGGTGTAGGATCTTTCAATATTTCTGTCAAAAATAGAGTATTTTCTAAATCTTTTTCATTAAATTGTCATGTAAAGAAATATTCTAAGAGGAAGAGGATTCAAATATTTCCCATAAACTTATTCTCACCGTGAGAAGAACGGGCATGTCAGCTAGTATGTATATCAAGCCAACCTTCATAATCGAGAAAAAATATGCATTAAGTGAACTAAGGCATGTTGAAATTGTATAAAGTGCAGAAAAAAGTATTATTCATTGAAATAATTAATAATATAGCATTTCGAGACTACAGGATGTATACAGGTAAGCACATTCTTTGTTTATCGCCTACATTTCTAGGGATGCGCACGAGACAAGATTTGTGTATGTCTCGTCTCGAAAATGTGCTGTAAAAGTGATGTCTCGACTCGAAAAATGTATATTTTTCTATTGAAAGAGCCGTGTCTCGACTCGAATTTTGTCAGAAAAATCCTGTCTCGACTCGTGTCTTGTGCATTCCTATACATTTCCATACGTAAAAGAACATTTCCAATCAAAGTAAATACAGTGAATGATTCATCCGTAATAGAATGAAAAAGGATTTTAAAAATCAATATTTGCAAGAGATTTGAATTTCATTGTCTTCGAAATTCAGTTATATTTCGTCAGAAGAAATTCTGAATGAGTGTTCACATCAGCTCGGTGGTAAAACACTGGTCTTTTAAGCGGAAGGTTGTGAGTTCTATTTCCATTTAATTGACTCTTTTTAATATTTAATGATATATTCCTCAATGCATAAATAATCACATTAAAATGCATCAGTTGTATGTATTCATACAATCATTTCAAAGCAAGTAATTATTATGTTTAAAATATAACATCTGAGATATGGTGGATGTTGAGAGAACGTCGTATATTATATGTGTATTGTCTGTCTCATAAGTAAATGCATGTTTTCCGCGGGATAGTATCTTTTGTCCCTTGAAGCGATGGAAGATATGAGAAAATTAGTTCGTTTAATGTAATTGATCTTAAAAACTTTTAAAGCTGTGGATCCTGATAAAACAACAAAACATATTACTTTGCAAATGCAATTTACACAACAAATAACACGAATAGTGTGACAAATAGGCAATGCAGAGAAACCGTTATATGGTAAGACCACAGAAGCAAAAGTCACAAGCTGAATGTTTAAAGTGTATAGCAAGAACACAAGCACCCGAGTATGTGGCGTAATGAGTAACGTTCTAACCTACCAATCAGCTGATCCATGCTCGAATCTTCGTTAAATACACCTATTTTTTTCTTTTCGTCGAAGGAACAGCCATTACTTGCAGTATTTATTTTTTTCTTCTTTTCGTCAAAGAAACGGTCATTACTTGTAGTGTTTACTTTTTCCTTTTTGTCGAATGAACAGCCATTACTTGTAGCATTAGAGTTTTATATATGGTTTCATTCTGTTAGATTTTTTCTTATTCTTGTCTAAGGTAATAATATAAAGCTGCAAGTATGATTCTACCTACGTAGATCAAAAGTAACGATGTTCTAGATTTCTTTCCATTAATAAAATATAAAAATAGGCTTACATCTGAAACGAAATATACAAGTAATTGAAATGAAAGTAGCAAGTTGGTGCAATATAACCTGAGGGCAGAAGAGCAAAGCAATATAACCTGAGGCGCTTTCAACTGCCTGTCTTATCTCTGTCTTAACTGTGAACTGAACACGCCTTTTTTTATATAAAAAAAACAATGTTATCAATGAAATACTGGTCTGTGTGAAAACAAAGAGAAGAGGAAAGAAAAATATTAGTATATTTTGTTTTATTATTAGATGTTTCAGTATGTTGAAAAAAAATAATGTTCACTATATAATGGGAATATCCCTTTTAAGATATATCGTAGTTTTTACTACGAAATGATAGTCTTCAAAATTCGATTAAAAGAGAACTAAGAAAGCTATTTAGTTCCGTTTTTTTATTTTACAAGAGAGGAGGCATTGAAGAAAGCCTTGGAAGAGTCTATACGCTTCAGAGCGTTGGAATACAGGGGGTATGACCAAGGGCGCCGATCTTGGGGGGCCGGGGGCCCGAGCCTCCCCCCCCCAAGCTGATGTGGGCCCCTATTGTATTTATGAATATACAATATTTGGCATAATTTGAATGCAATTTGTCTTAAAATTCTCATATATATAACTTCTGCATCCGAATGCCCCCCAAATTTACAGAGAAATCGACGCCCTTAGGTATGACGTCATCACTTTACAAATTCCCTTTTTTAGTGGGGTCCAACTTCAACATTTTTTTGGTGAGTTTCTCTTTAACTCTAAATTTCTGAAGTTTTACAGAAACAATCAGTGGACCCTTTAGTTTATATCTGATTTTTTTATCTCTTCGTCAACACAGAAGCGGGGGTTTAGAGGGGCTAAAGGGTAAAAAGAGATATTTCTTGACCAAAAATCCGACTTTCGCGATTATTGCTCTGCTCGGGGACATGATAGGGACATCTGAGTGGTACTTCCTGAAAGCTTACTCGATGCTGAACAAAACGACGTATGAAACATTCTACGATAATTAGGGACGTGTCAGGGATTTTAAACTAATATCCTTTTTCTTATTACTGTAATTTGGAGCGCTTTGCGCGCTTTTCCCACATGGGAAAATATTTTTCTCGCCCTTAGTATTGAAGATAGGAGATTGGTATTTGTCACAAGTAATTAGTACCACAAGTACTATTTTTGCAAGTGATTTCCAGATCTATATGTTTACCCAGGGCCGCGCCAGAGGGCCCCAAAATGAGAAGAAAGGGATTATTTCAGAAAAATATTTTTCCCTCCTTAGGGACATCCGAGGGACATGTGAGTGGTAATGCCTGAAAGCTTACTCTATTCTGAAGAGAACGACGTATGAATTATCATCTTACGATAATTAGGGACGTGTCAGGAATTTTTGAATATATATAGATTAAAAAGTAATTTTGCAAAGAGGAAAGTTATAGAGAGAATTTTTTTTAATACATTTTAAAAGGACAAAACCTCTTGTTTTGGTTTGGGCACAAAACCTCGCGGCGACAACCTCGCGGACCCAAACCTCGCCTGGCCAAAACCTCGCCTCCCAAAACCTCGCGGCCCAAAATCTCGCCGGGCCGAAACCTCGCCTGGCCAAAACCTCGCCGCCCAAAACCTCGCGGGACAAAATCTCGCCTGGCCAAAACGTCGCGGGCCAAAATCTCGCGGGGTCAAAACCTCGTCTTCCAAAACCTCGCGCCCCAAAATATCGCCATACCCAAAATCTCGCCTGACCAAAACCTCGTTGTAATGATCTCGCGACACGGAATCTCGCCTGGTCTAAATTAAGCGAGACGTAGTGTCGCCTGGGAAGAAATGTCGTCAGGATAAAACCTCTTCACGACGGTTTCTTCAATGTAGAATGTTCTATATATTACTATATGTAGACCTATACATGTAGTAATAACACATAATTACATTAAAATCATGACAAGAAAAACTCTAATGCATGCTTTGGAAATCTATATATATAAAAAATTAAATGACTATGTTTGTTACATTATACCTCTTGAACCATCCTACCGATCTCGATCAAATTTTCAAAATAGATGAGGTTCGAGCCTAGGATGTCTTTTATAATTTCACTTTGCCGGCACAACAAAAGGGAGTGGGAGCCATATATAGAGATTTCGGCGCCCGGGCCGAAGTAAAATTCGGCGCCACTACTCTCACCACACCAAGCTCTTCCTTCCTTTTTTTCTTTTTACTTATAAGAAAAGCAGCAGATATTGTTATATTACACTGAATTTTTATTAAGCTGCAGGCGAGATTTTGGCCCACGAGGTTTTGGCGGCGAGGTTTTGGCCCGGCGAGGTTTTGTCCCGCGAGGTTTTGGCTCGGCGAGATTTTGTCCCGCGAGGTTTTGGGCGGCGAGGTTTTGGCCACGCGAGATTTTGGGCGGCGAGGTTTTGGCCGGCGAGATTTTGGGCGGCGATGTTTCGGCCGCGAGATTTTGTCCGTATCCCCTTGTTTTAGGTTGCTTACAAAATGTTTTATATTTCAACACAGCACACATGCGCAGGAGAGCCCAAAGTTTTTGGTTTACAGTCATCCTTATCCCCCCCTTTACTGAGCCCTTCTTGTCAAGAGTGAAAAATTGAAACCCAGGCGAGTTAAAAGGCAGGCTCTTATCAAGTGCATGTGACGAATGACAACACGTGATTTCTTTTTCAAGCAGAGTAAACAAAGCCAGCATTGTGGACACCAGAGCAATCTAGCCTGCCACGCTTCCCTCCCCCCTCCAAGCTTCCACCCACCCCTGTTTTATGATATTTCTTCCTTGTTGGTCCCATTACGGTAGAGAATTCTGTGAAAGAAGGTGTGCGTCTGAGTATTTATTTGTTCGTGTGCAGTGTTGTCGTGTGCATTTTTTCGAGCAGGGTTTCGTAAGGTTGACATTTTCTGAGGGTACTTGTGCGTATCATTGGTTCGAGTTCGATTTAGTGTCTTTGCTAAACTGATCATGGATCTTTCAGACGCTCAAATTCGCGAGACTCTTGAAGGCTTTGTTACCGGCGAATAGCGGGATGATAATGATTTCGAGATGGAAGATGAGCGAAGTGTTGCGGATGAAATGGAGAGGATTATGGAGGAAAGTGATGATGCGGGGGAAATGGGAGAGGAATCTGATGATGCTGGCCCGCAGTAGCGTCATTTCAGATTTGGCTTGGGGGGGGGGCAAGACCCCTTGATGTAAAATTTCGCGTTTTTCACTGGCTTACCACTATTCTATTGGTAAAATCTATATAAATCTCAAACTCAGGAGAGGGGCAAATGCCCCTCCCTGCCCCCCTAAATGACGCCCCTGTGCCAATTGTTCGATCAGGTTTGATCAACGATTTTCAACGTTTGATCAACTTTACTAACAGAGAAATAATGGTTAGAAAATGGGGGGCCAGTCCTCCTACATCGCCGATTCGACTTTTTCTTATGTCAATCATTTGATCAACGTTTGTCAATCATTTGATCACTAATTTTTAACGTTTGATCAGCTTTAGTAACATAAATATAAGCTATATTTAGCAGGGGGCTAACTACACGCTAGCCCCCTCTCCGGCTATGGCTTAAGGAACCACATAGTTCATAGCAGCAGGAACAAAATGTCTCCATCTATTGTCATTTTGAGCAGCTCCAATTCAATTTGAATCCTTATACGGCTGTGTTCTAATTGTCAAATATACGGCTATGTTCTAATTGTCTCGTACTTTTATTACATTTGTAATAAGCAAAATCGTTTTGAAATACAATTATTAGAATTAAGTAGATGCAACATTTAAAAATACCGCAAAGATAACACAATTTCGCATTTAATGCCGTTAAATTCATTGTTCTAGTCGCTTTCTTCACATAGATTTTTTGAATCGTAATTTGTGGTAACACTCCAAATGTCTACAGATATCAACGCTAATGGTTGCTTTTATGCATCTTTTCTAGTGCATGACACCATTATCTATGATGATGGTTATTCACATTCCAGTATTTGCTTTCATTCTTGACAAACTAACAGACAAAAGAAAAAAAAACATTAAAATGTCATCAGATTCGACGTATTACCTGCTCTCAAAGATTCTATTTCATCCTTAGGATTACAGGATTTAGGAATTAGGTTTCTGGGCTTTCAGCATGGATGGCTACGTTAACCGGTCACGTATGAGGGATGATGTTCTCGGCTAACCGGGGGAAGGAATCAAGCTGCCTAGGACCTATATGTTAGGTACCATCCCGGCATTTGTCTGGTATGAATGAGGAAAAAACACGACAATCCGATCAGGATGGCTAGCCTTAGAAAGATTTTACACTTTTTCGACCGAGTGTCTCCACCGGGAATAGAACCCGGAACCGCTCGCACCAAAGGCGAGAGAGTATTAGCGACTGCGCTATGCGAGGCCACTCTTACAGTTCTTGCGCAGAAAGTACCGGTACCTTAATTTTTTTTAACCTTGTCGAATTTGTCACTTGTAGTCAGTATGCTAATTAATTTATTTAGGGAGAACAGAACCCCAGTTCTATTTAGTCACGGAATATTTCAATTTTTCCGGGAGAGGAATTCCAAGGTATTCTCCAAGCAGTCCACACACTGCTTGTAGCTGTTGTTTGTAAAGGCTTGATTTGTAGTGGAGCACAGAAAGTTTTTCGTTCTATATTTTTTTTTCTCAAATTTCATTCTATTTTCCCGATATTTTCTTACTTTCGAAGGATATTATATTCATTCACTTCAAATTCATGTAAATAACCAACACTATTTTTTTTAATAAAAAGTATATTAAAATACATTGAAATACAGCCCTTCATTCTTTCTTATTTAGCCACCCCACAGTTATTCACAATAGTACTATCAAACTTACAGCAGTTCTACGTTCGGTGTTCATTAAGAAAGGAAGAATGAAGACAACTATTTTCCACCACTCGCTGGTGTCACTCCCTCTAAAGAGGATGAAGCGGGAGGTGCTATTTTCTTTTAAAGTCAGTTGCCTAAAAATATTCTTTCCTTTTCTCCCTTTCACTCACCCGAAGCAGAATTCTACTTGATTGCTTTATGGATAGTATGCTGCCGAAGATATACGAATTACTACGAAGCCAAACTGAATACATTGACGAAAACGAAGAAAAAGCTTTTGAAAACGTGTTTGAGTACGGGTAATCAGAACTGAGGGAAAGAAACCCAAAAGGTAACTGAGTACAAGGATTCAGAGGGACTTGTAATCAAAGTAACGAAAGTAGTCGTTACTTGTCATGATTCCATCCAGTCAACGAATCCAAAGGAATCAGAATTCCCATCACTATTTCACATAAGAGTTTTTAGAAGCAAGGGTATACACCACCCATCAATGCTTCTTTAAAAATTCCAAAAGGTGAGTCAGAGTTCTTTATAAGTAAGATATTTTTTCCTTCTTCACGGACGCCTAATACAATAAAACTAGTTAGTTATATACGCGCATGTTAATCTTTTTCTTTCATGATTATGAATGTTGTCAAATCGGTGTTGTTTCGACACACCACTTAAACACCTGTAATGCTTAAGCTAATATCCTGTATTATGTCTGTATAGACTCAGAGGTATGTGGGACATTTCAAAAGTACAGAGTCTTTCGTATATGCTGCCATCTAGTGAACATAATCTAAATACATGGAAAATACAGCAATAAAGTGCCAGTTTGCAAAACATCGATTGTCCAAAACTTCAGTGAAGTTGGACCAGCTACTTTCTCCGAATCCAAATAAATAAATACAATCCAGGGATGTAATGGAGGGTATACGCGGGATTACGGCGTACACCCACCTCTAATTTTTGGAAACTATCGTATAGCCACCTAAAGTTTAGGAAGTACGTGGGTGTGGAGTATACGCAGTGGCGTAACAAGACGGGGGGGCAAGGGGGCATTGTCCCCACCCAAAGTTCTGGTAGAAGTTATTGGGGGCGCCGAAGGCGCCTAATGATTACTTTGCCTTTTTTTAAACAGATTGAAGAATTAAAAGTTTATGTACATTTCGTAGATAGAACAAAGATGTAATATTGCACCAAGCGCGCTGTAGATATCTTAATTACTCCTTTTGTCGCCCCTGATTGTATAGGGGCGCCTTCGATAGAACAAAATGGGATATAATATTGCACCAAGGACGCTGTAGATATATTAATTATTCCTTTTGTCGCCTCTCATTGTATAGGGGCGCCTTCGATAGAACAAAAAAGGATGTAATATTGCACCAAGGGTGCTATAGATATATTAATTATTCCTTTTGTGCCCCTGATTGTATAGGGGCGCCTTCGACAGAACAAACAAGGATGTAATATTGCACCAAGGACGCTGTCGATATATTAATTATTCCTTTTGTCGCTCTTGATTGTATAGGGGCGCCTTCAATAGGACAAACAAGGATGTAATATTGCACCAAGGGCGCTGTAGATATATTAATTATTCCTTTTGTCGCCCTTGATTGTAAGTCGCCTTCGATAGAACAAAATAGGATATAACATTGCACCAAGGGCACCGTAGATATATTAATTACTCCTTTCGTCGCCTCTGATTGTATAGGGGCGCCTTCGATAGAACAACAAAGTTTATAATATTGCACCAAAGGGCGCTGTAGATATATTAATTACTCCTTTTATCGCCCCTGATTGTATAGGGGCGCCTTCGATAGAACAAAAAAGTTTATAATATTGCACCAAAGGGCGCTGTAGATATATTAATTACTCCTTTCGTCGCCTCTGATTGTATAGGGGCGCCTTCGATAGAACGAAAAAGTTTATAATATTGCACCAAGGGGCACTGTAGATATATTAATTATTCCTTATCTCGCCCTTGATTGTACAGGGGCGCCTTCGATACAACGAAAAAGTTTATAATATTGCACCAAGGGCGCTGTAGATATATTAATTATTCCTTTTGTCGCCCTTGATTGTACAGGGGCGCCTTCGATAGAACAAAAAGGATATAATATTGCATCAAGGGCGCTGTAGATATATTAATTACTCCTTTTGTCGCCCTTGATTGTAAGGGTGCCTTCGATAGAGCAAAATGGGATATAATATTGCACCGGGGGTGCTATAGATATATTAATTATTCCTTTTGTGCCCCTGATTGTATAGGGGCGCCTTCGACAGAACAAACAAGGATGTAATATTGCACCAAGGACGCTGTAGATATATTAATTATTCCTTTTGTCGCTCTTGATTGTAAGGGCGCCTTCGATAGAGCAAAATGGAATATTATATTGCACCAAGGGCACTGTAGATATATTAATTATTTCTTTTGTCGCCTTTCATTGTATAGGGGCGCCTTCGATAGAACAAAAAAGGATGTAATATTGCACCAAGGGTGCTGTAGATATATTAATTATTCCTTTTGTGCCCCTGATTGTATAGGGGCGCCTTCGACAGAACAAACAAGGATGTAATATTGCACCAAGGACGCTGTCGATATATTAATTATTCCTTTTGTCGCTCTTGATTGTATAGGGGCGCCTTCAATAGGACAAACAAGGATGTAATATTACACCAAGGGTGCTGCAGATGTATTAATTATTCCTTTTGTCGCCCGTGATTGTATAGAAGGGCCTTCGATAGAATAAACAAGGATCTCCTCAGCTACCGCGCAGGAAACAGACCCCAAAAAGACTAGAACACTCGCAGACATCCGCGAAAAATTACCAATTCAACACCGCAGAAGAGAAATTACGCGCAAGCTACTATGAATATTTGGACAATATCATTTGCAAAACGTAGTCGATTCCATCAGCCTGAACTGAAGTAATATCGTGCAATAAAGGATGTAATTTTGAAAGGTAACTTTTTTCAAGACATTAATGACATTTTAAAAGAATACCACGTCAATTCGAACCGACTACAATTACAGATTCAACAGTTACTCACCACTATTCCCACTTCAAAAAATCTGAGAGACCTGCTTGACAACTTCGAAAACTCTGTAAAGAAACAAGAGAGTTGTTTCCTGAAGTGTTGAAAGTCCTTCGTCTCCTGCTTATCATCCCAACGACATCTGCAACTCACGATAGAGGTTTCTCAAGGTTGCGGCGTCTCAAAATTTATCCGAGGTCCATAATGACCCAGGTAAGACTGAACCATTTTGCAGTTCTTAATGTATACCCAGACAGGCTTGACTCACTGGACGTGAAGGAACTGTGTAGAGAATTGACAAATAGCTCCTACCGTGCGACTGTATTCGGAAAAGTGTGAATTCTACTCTTTGAAGTATGCAGTTTTTTTTTTTTTTTTTTTTTTAATCGAAATGAGCTATAGGATCACTGTGGCTCGTTATTTTTTACATTGAACATTTAATCAAATTGAAACTATATTATTCCGTTCTTGTTAAATATATTAAAAGTTGGATGTTACGCACGCAAAGGCTCAAAAAACGGCTTTTAAAAAGTTTCTTCCACCGCTTTTATGCCTGTCAAATTTTGAACTTTTTTTTTTTTAATATTTCAACTTTAATGAAGAAAGTGTTTTCCATCTTTGTTTCCCATTATAAGAAGAAAAAGAGACTTAATTACTGCATTCTGAAGAAAAATAAATATGAGAAGTTCAACAATCAAGAATAATCGATCACTCATAAGAAAAGGAAGGGCAAATACATTAACCCTTTGGAGACTTTTGGTACAGATCTGAACCATGGCGTCGATCTTCGGGATTTGCTTTATAAATCTCTAGTAAAGCTTTTCACATCGTGTTTTTTGCATTCATTCAAGCAGGGAGGCATCAAAGAATGTGTTTCATGGGCATTTTGCAGTCACGCTTGCGATGCCTCGGGGCAGTGACGTCACAAACATGGACGAAGGAAGAAAGAAAAGGATACATTTTAGAGCTCTTTTTTTTTTAAAAAAAAAAAATCCTAACACATCGCTATTAATCCTAGGATCATGGTTCATACCTAGTTGTGTTCGTAATAAAGAAATATTTCCAACTGTACCACTCAAATTTCCCTATTGGGAAAATCCCACCCAAAGTAGAAAAAAGGGATTTTTTCAGATCTTTTTCCTTTTTTGGGAATTCCTCCTCTCAGGGACATGTGAGTGGTATCGTTTAAAACCTACCACCAGTTCAAACAAAACAAGGTACAAACCATGATCTTAAGGTAAATAGTGATTTTTCAAAAAATAAAATCTGAATTTTTCCCCTTTTAGTCAACGTGTTCAGTAAAGTAACTACTCATAATCGCTACTTTACTATTCCCGGTCATCCCTATTTGTCGTAGGATCATATTCTGTACCTCATTTTGTTCGTAATGATGCAACGTTTCCAACGGTACCACTACCATTGCGCTGTCATGTACCTGAGGAGATAAATTTCCAATAAAGTTAATTTTTGAAAATTTGAATTTCCCGCTTTTCCTTATATATTATGGGCGGGAATTTCTCCCCTCAGGTACATGATATGGACATGCAAGTGATACGATTTAAAACGCTGGTTCATTACAACCAAAAAGGTACAAACCATAATACTAGAATAAATAGTCTTGGTGTTAGAGCTGATTTACTAAATTTCCCTCCCCGTTTTTGGATAATAGTTACTAATGTATTGTTCTTCAATAAGCTCTAGCGTCAAGAATGTTCATTGTAGGACCATGGTTCGTACTTCATTTTGTTTGTCATGAAGCAACGTTTCGAACTGTAGCACTGCTGTGGCACTAGCATGTATCTGGGGGAAGAAATTCTTAAAAATATTTTTTTCCTGACAAAAATATCTTTTTCCCAATTTGAGCGGGATTTTTTCACTTCTGGTACATAATGGGGAAATTTGAATGGCACAGTTGGAAACATTCCTTCATTACAAATACAAAGAGTTAAGAACCATGATCCTACGATAAAGAGTCTTGACACTAGAGCTTGTTGAATAACAATAGGAGATACAGGTATTAGGAAAAAATAGCATAAATGAATTTTAGCACCAAGAGTATTTACCCCAGTATCATGGTTCATACCTCGTTTTGTTTGGAGTGAAGCAAAGTTTTTTTTTTTTTTTTTTTTTTGTAACATTCGCATGTCCGTGTTGTGTACCGGAGGGAAGAAATTCGCAGGAAATTGGGACTTTTTTTTAAAAAAAAATCTTTTTTTCCCAATTTGGACAGGAATTTTATTGCCTTAGGTACATATTAGGGAAATTTACAAATTAGGAAAAAACTGTTTCATTCCGAATAAAACGGAGTATGAACCATGATTCTACGATAAATAGTCTCGACGTAATAGCTGCTTGACTGAAAGTCTAAAATTTACCTAAAAAAGTGGAAATCTCAAAAGGGTTAATGTATAGGGTTTTCTAGTTCGAACGAATTGTTTGTACAGTTCTTCGAATAATGTTTAACGATAAAAAAAGTTTTAGTGAAAAGTTAGTGGAGGGAACAATAACTATTTTAAATAGTGGTTTAAGGTTTGGAAAAAAAATTAAAAAAACGAATATCTTTTCCATGCTTTTTGGCTTGGGATTTTTTTCTTTTAATATTTCGTATTTAGTGAAGAAACAACAGTGTGTTCCAGCTTTCTTTTCCCATCATAATCTAACTTTCTTTTTTAAAAAAATACTGTATTCTGAAGAAAAATAAAAGGTAAGAGCCACCACACTAAGCTTTGTTGCTCCAGTTCCCTAAACTAAATCGTATTATGCTGCTGCTATTAGTGAAACATTTTCTTCTGAAATATTAACAAAATTATGAAGCCTTCTCGGCTCTAATATTAAGTATTGAAGAGTATCTGAAACAATAGTGTGATGCTTTTTCTGCCAGTTTGACTTTAAGCAACCCAAACAACACATTTCAAGATGTATAAATTTCAAGAATTTGATATCATGGTTAGATAACCAACGTGGGACTTATGAGATGCTAGTTGTGTCAAAAGAGCGAAAATTTCCGTTTTCTTTCAAAAAGCCGTTTTTCTTTGCATCTCTAGCCCGGTATATCAATACAAAGTGCAGTTCAATCTATGTACTGAAACATTTGAAGATTAATGTGGTGTGAAAGTAAAATATAAAAAAGTGTGCCTGTAGGTGTATTGTGAGAATCTGCTGATCACTTCAGAAAAAAATTGTGGATGTGATATGTCTTCAGCCTATGAGTTTTGGAAAGTGAGAATGTGGCTTTACTGCCGAACGTATACGGAACAATCATGTCGTACTATTTAGTGATTAATTAATAGTAAACTGTACTTCATAGTATCCCGACGCAAATCAAATGAGGTCTACTAGTTTTATAATGTACGATTCTTGTGTTGAATGAATACATTGGGTGGGTGAAGAAACTGTCTTTACTTCAAGTAAGTCTAATATTTTAATTTTTCAAATGTATAGCTGTTTTCGTAAATTACTATTATTTTCCCGCACACACGAAAAAAAAATACATAACAGTAATACTGTAAAGATTAGTGGTATTTACACACTGTGGTGGGGGCGGGGGCGCTGTTGAGAGAGGGGCACAACAAAAAGACTTGCCCCCTCCTATATTTGAAATGTTGTTACGCGGCTGAGTATACGGTTCATTCGATCCATAGTATACTCACTACATTTATTTATTTATTTATTTCATTTTCCGCCGTAAGAACTTAGCGTTCATGGTTTCGTCAAGAGATACAGTTACTATTACAATTTATAATAAATAATTACAAGAGATATGCTACAATTAATAATACAATTATTAAAAAAAATAATATATAATAATACAATATATATAATAATAATACAAAATATATACGTAACAATAAAACTAAAAGTGTATTTTTAGAGAAAATATAAATTGTATCTTGTTTTATATATTTCAAAAGTCAAATAAATCTTAATATTTACATTAGAAAGAAAAAATGAAATAAAATCTTTGAATTTTACGTTCCACGGTTATACCGAGGGTAAAGGAGACGGTGATTATGAGAGAGGAGTGAAATGGTGGAATGAAGAAAGTGGGAGGAAACGGGAGAACCCCGAGAAAACCCACGAGCACGGTGTTTGTCCACCACAAAGTTCACTTGGCGGGGGCTGGGATCGAACCCGGGACCCCAAGCACCAGAGGTGAACGCTCTACCACTGAGCCACCGCGCCCCCCGTACATTACAAAGAAAGATCACACTGAAGATATTCATCTAAACCATAGAAAAGATGTTTAAGTAGCAGTAACTTGAGGTGTCTTTTAAACTGGAAGTTTGGCATTCGTTTGACATGATCTGGTAATTTATTATAAAGTTTTATTGCTATGTGGTGTAACAAATTTTGAGTTCTTGTTAGACGGAAATTTTGTATTTGAATATGATTGGTTGTTCTTGTGTTGTATTGGTGTAGGTCCGAATTGAGTTGAAAGTTTCTTTTATTCATATGTATGAATGATGTTGTTTCGAGAATGTATATAGGTCTACACGGCAATGGTAATATTTTAAGTTTCTGAAACAGTGGTCTACTTGGTGTTTGAAACGGAACTGATAACATTATTCGTAACATTTTCTTCTTCATTGTAAATACTTTCTTCGCACAACGGATATTACCCCAGAAAATGATTCCATGCGGTAGAATTGACTGGATCAATCCGAAATAAATTGTTTTCAATGTTTCTGTAGTTAGAATCTTACTAACTTTACGTATATTTTCGTGCTTAGTTTCCAGGAGCGTCATTTCAGACTTCCGTTGAGGGGGCAAGAGCACCACCGACATAAGACTTTCACATTTTGTACTAGTATATTAGTAGACAATCGATTAGAGTATATGCATTTCTCAAACTCTTCGGGGGGGCAATTGCCCCCTCCTGCCCTCCCCAAATGACGCCCCTGCTGGCCCGGTAGTACATGTGTCCGAAGGAGAAGGCGGTCAGGAATCTTTTGATGACTCTGTTCCTCAACCTTCAACCAGTACAGGTAGGCGCCCCAAGCGAGTTATATTATATTATATTCCCACGAGTTATATTATATTCCCACAATCTTTGTGTAGAAAATGTTCTTGATGCTTCTTGTCTATATCTGTGAACTGTGTGCGAATTGACTGGACTTTTGCAAGGGGGATGGATTGTGTTTCAGACGAAAATAGCATTTCAAACTATGACAGTTGTATTCAGAGGTGTCATTTACGGGGAGCAGCAGGGGCAATTGTCCCTCAAAAGTTTGATGAATAAATATACTTTAATCGATTGTCTACTAATATACTAGCACAAAACGTGAAAGACTTATGTCGGTGGTGCTCCTGCCCCCCTCAAGCGAAGTCTGAAATAACGCCGCTGGTTATAGCACACATCCAGTACTACCAAAGGGAATTTCCTCTTTATCCTCCTTGTAATTCGAACACTGTCCACAGATATAGACACGGAACATCAAAAACATTTTTACACAACGACTATGCATACCATAATATAGCTCGTGATATCAATATATTTAGGGAATAAGTTACATTTTGTTGCTAGTTAACATGGAACATTGAAAGATTTTACAACTGATTTGAACATTTCTATTGTTTTATGCGTTGTAAGCATATGGATTCCGCTCGAATTAATATTTTATGACTACTTTATTGGTTAAAACATAAACAAACAAAGTTGATTTGAGTGAGAATGCAACCCGGGACCCTTTGAACAGGGGTCGTAGATGCTCCTAACTCTGCCATGCCGTCACTTGATAACTTTACGCGTCGTATCATATATGCGGGAATTGGAATCTTTAAGACGCTTTATCTTCTCTATTTCTTGTTATTGTGCTCTCCCAGTTTGTAATATTAACACTGAATGTGCACTACTACTTCGCGAAGGATGGGCCCGAAGTTCATTTATCAAAGTCTGCTTTCTCCTTGTAAGAAATGATCGCCTGGCGCCCGCTGGGTCACTATTTAGAGAATGATCAACTATGCCTGAATAAAAAAAAAATCAGGTGGAAATATGGGGATTGAAGTGAAGTTTAGTAACGAAGCTCAATAAGAAAGAAATTTTAATGTAGCCGCAATCAGTCGACACCAATTGAGAGGGCAACTAAGCACTTCAGACATGCGTAAGACATAATCGATTCCTTGAGATACATGATCTGTTAATCACGTCTTTAAATCTTATAAAAAGTTACGTTCTTCTTCTTCTTTTTTTTTTTTTCGTTTGCGCACATCACATTCTGTTTTTCAATGACATCCAATGCTAAACTTAAATCCGCTATTACTTCTTTCCTCGTGTTCACTTCCATCTGAAATTTTATATTTAAGCATAGTTGACCATCCTCTAAATTGTATCGAAGTTCTGTCAAGTTTCCAGTGGACATCAACTAACCATTTTCTTCCAAGTACTAAATGTATTCAAATATTCATTTCAAACGGTTCATTCGATTTCCCGCTATGATCGGACAGACAATCACGATGTCGCTTTTACATATTGACCGCGTATTTAGAGTATGTTCCCTTTTCCCCACAAAAGCGGATTTTTAAGGATAACTGAAGATGGGTGCACATATTTTAAATAAGGTGTTTATGTTCATCTCTTCCTCTTATTATATATATGTTAATGAATTATAGAAACCCGACTGAACCAAATGCTAAATACATTATATTGAAAAGATAATTTCACGTGCTTCATCCGTTTTTCAAGACACAACCTTCTTAAATATTGAGCAAAAATTATACAAATTGCCCCTATTCTCCACTTAATACCGAAATTTCTAAACACGGTCGGACACGTACACACTCGTTTTAAAAAAAGGTTTTAATATATCAATATCACAAACGTTAGATATTCTATTTTTGGCATAAATTTTTAACCTTTTCTCCTCTATTAAGATAAGCAATTTAATAAAAATGGCGTGATAACAACCTAGTCGTAGGTAGGTGTTAATTATGTTAATAAAGTTCATTTCAAAATGCTCAGCCATTTTTCGTTATGATAGACAAAGTATTTTTAATTTATATACTATGTAGATATAGATTAATATTATTGTTACTGTCTTGTTATTTATTTAAGCTATTTATTGTTATACTTTATAAGTTGAATACGTTGAAGACTTACATGAGAGTAGGGATAGACCGTGTAGCCTAAATGTTGAAGCAGAAAATGAAGTAGGCGAGGATGATAAAGGATTTAGTATTCTTCGGGATGAGTTTGAAAAGGCTATATCCGAGATTAGGAATGGAAAGGAAACCGGAATAGATAACATACCAATCGAATTCTTTAATAATATAGGAGACAAGGGAAAGAAAGAATTGTTGCGACTATGCAATGAAATATATGAAACAGGAGAATGGCCAAAAGACATACCGATGGCTAAGAAATCGAACCCAAAGAGATGTGAGGATTATAGAACTATTAGTCTCATATCTCATGCAGCTAAAATTCTGCTCCGAATACTGAACAGAAGGTTATATGGAAGAACAAATAGAGATGTTGAGGAGGAACAGTTCGGGTTCAGAAGAGGCAAGGGCACAAGAGATGCTATTGGATTATTAAGGGCGATCGGTGAAAGATTTATAGAAAAAGGGAAAGATGTGTATGTTGTATTTATTGATCTAGAAAAGGATTTTGACCGCGTGAATTGGGAATTGTTGTTGGGAGTTCTAACAAAGATAGGGTTGGAATGGAAAGATAGAAGACTCATAAAAAACTTATACATGAACCAACAAGTAAGTGTTAGGATAGGGGAAGAACTGACGGAAGGGGAGTTCGACAAGGATGCTGCCTCTCGCCAATACTATTTAATGTCTATCTAGAAGAGATAGTGAAAAAGAGCCTACATGATGATGAGGGCATTTCGGTAGGAGGTAAAATGATTAGATGCATAAGATTTGCAGACGATATGGCGCATCTTGCAGAATCGGAAAAGAAAATCAATAAAATGTTAGAAAAAATGAGAAAGGGCCTTGAAGAATATGGGACGAAAATAAATGTTAGAAAGACAAAAGCCATTGGAACGAACGAAGGGGTCTGTGTCAAATATAAAAGTAGGAGGGGAGAAAATAGAACAAGTGAATAGTTTTCGATACCTGGGTAGTATTCTTAGTAATGGCATGAAATGCGAACGTGAAATAAAAGCAAGGATAGGAATGGCGAAAGAAGCCTTTAGGAGGAAGAAAAGTCTGTTTTGTGGGACCTTGAATAAAGAGTTGAGAAAAAGACTCATAAAATGCTTCGTGTGGAGTGTTGTACTGTATGAGGCGGAAACGTGGACATTACGTAAAGGTGACGAAAATCGACTGGAAGCCTTCGAAATGTGGGTGTGGAGAAGAATGGAAAGAATTAGTTAGGTGAGAAAACTGGGAGTGTTAGAAATGGTGGGTGAGAAAAGAACACTTTTAGATATTATTAGGAAAAGGAAGAGAAACTGTTTGGGACATTGCCTAAGAAGAAATTGTATCATGAGGGACGTCCTAGAGGGTATGGTGGCGGGAAAGAGAGGGAGGGGGCGAAGGAGACTACAATTAATGGATGATATTAAAACGGAAAGATCATACGCGAAGACGAAGAGGTTAGCGGGGAACCGTGGAGCATGGAAGCTTCTCAGCTGCGGCAAGTGACCTGCCAATAAAGGCAGAATACCTATGATGATGATGATTTATTGTTACAAAAATTATGTGTTATGTTTAATGTTTAACAATACCTTGCATTTTCCATGTTATCAAGTAGCGAATTTTGTATGTAATATTTATATTGCATTGAATTTAATGTCACGCTAGTAGCAAATTAAGCATGAATGCTAAAACATTGTTCAGTTTCAGTTCTCAAGAGATTTTCTTTCCTGTCTATTATTTTGTCAATAGCTTACAAAACACTGGCACCTGACTTTTGCATGTATTAACCTTTTTCTCCCATATACTTTTCTTAACGTCCTCAAGTCCGTTAGGCTAAAGGCTAAAGGACGCGGAAGATTAATGATAATAAATTCTAGTTAAAGTAAAATTTTAATTGACCCTTAACGGGAATCAAAGACGAGACTACAAGAACCAAAAATGCACGCGCTAGCCACTAGACCAGCAGAAAACATATGTTTTACTAACAGTATCATACAAATTCTCCATATGTGTGACGACATTTGGTCATATCCAGGTCTGTTCCGGTCATACCGGGACAGGAGTATCACTGCTTCCAGGTTACGAAATGCTTAACCAGTTTCATCACTGCTTCCGAACGCTAGTATAATAATAGGGTCTGTTCTAACCCCAACGGGTAAGAACTTACTGTGGTCAGATACTTTAAAAAAAAAAAAAAAAAACGGAGTTCGATTCTCGGCGGGAGCTCACGTGTTTCGGATCCCACGTTAAGCTGTAAGTCCGTATCTCATAAAGCCTCGCTGTTGAATGGGACACTAAAATCAAATCAACTACTACAACTAATAACAGACATTCTAGAAAGAGCTCTGCAGACCATTTTCTTCAAAATAAACTTTTTTCGTACCAAATAGAAAAACATATATGTATAATAACAAGCATTCTGTAAAACCTTCCGAACTAAAAAAAAAAAAAAATGTAGGAACTTCCACCAAAAATAGGTTCTAGCAAGCAAAATAGGCTATTTTTGGCATTATTCAATTTTATCAGTTGCTGCATTTGCTAATGAAATGTTGACGTTATATGTTCTCCCTGAAATATATGCAAAGGAAAAAATATCTTTTGACCAAAAATCCGGCGTTAGATACGTTAATTTATATTAAAGAAAACCGGAAAACAGGAGCTAATTTAGTGACCTGCATTTGTCACGTAGTAATTTAGTCCCTGTATTTGTCGCTAGTTTAGTCAGTCTGTAACGAGAATATTATTGTAATGTGCCATCACAGTTTAGGTGTTATAATTTTTTTCGGGACCAATACTTTCCGAACATACCGTGTATTGAGAAATTTAACACATAATTTTCGGTCTATGTACTAAATCTGTTTGTTCTTTATTCAAACCAAAATTAACGATGGAGCTTCGGAATAATGTAGGAAAAATTATATCTTGGGAATAATTTTTTAATTATATATTATTTCATTGAAATTTCTGCATATGGGCGCCACAAATGGATGATTGCTGGAGTTGTGCATCTTATTGTAATATAAAAACATACATGTAGGTCAGCAATTGGACAGAAATTTCTGACATTATCCATTGTCCACCAATCTGATATTTGTTAGAATAATTTAGACCCCCTTCAACCCTCTGAGATGCCAATATCCTCCTAAAATCCGGTTTTATCCAGTTTTTACTATTTTCATTCGATTTGTATTTTCCGCCGCGAAAATTCCTTTGCACTGATTTGAAAACTATTTTCCACCCCAGTATTCTGGCGCATTTTACTTCGTCTTTTGTCTGGAAGCATTGTTCAGGTCAACAACATAGGTCGCAGTGATGCAGTTAAATGGCATAAAAAGGACCAGATTCTGTGAAATAAACAGGTAAAATTGGTTTCAGTTAGGAAAAGATAATTCGGAAGCTGAAACATTGGAATTATATCTAAAAATAGACAGAAATCAGTAAAATATGGAATTCGATTCAGTAGACGCCATATTTGGGAATACAGGTAGCTATGGACAGAATTTAGAGTGAAGTGCATCGATTTTCCGGTTCTTTTTAAGTGATCTTTTAAACGGTTTTTAAAATTAGTGTTTCTCCTAATAATTTCCTTTATCCTTAAAATTTCAGTTAAGGTACGGTAGCCTGTCCAAGTATAGTTCTGTGTACGTAGTATATCTGATTTTTTTTTAACATGGCGGTATATGATTTTGCTGTAGTTAGGATAATTCTTATTATGTCGCTTCACGCTGTGAAAGAACGTTATTATTATTATTATTATTATTATTATTATTATTATTAAGTTTTACGATATTTCTGTAATGTCTTGTGTTAACTGCAAAGAGAGATATCATGCAGTTATCGATTTGGTTAGGAATTGAGCTTATAAAACCCTTAAAACATTTAATTAAATCGCGAGGTGGTAGCAAGGAATGTGTACCGACTTCATTCTCATAGTAAGGGGCAAAAGATAGTATCCCGCGGAAAACATGCATTTACTTATGAGACAGACAATACGTTAAATCCAAATTAAGTAAAACGTGTAACGGCAATACATTAAGTGTGTGTTGTATATTTGTCTGCACATCACAGGATTTACGTTCTTAAATATATAATAGTTAAATATGATACTTTGCGTCTAGTGTTTAATTCACTGCTAAAGTTTTGTATTACTATAAATGCACTTTATTCGTCTAATGCAGTGGTTTCCAACCGTGTGTACTTGGCGCCAACTTTGTAAAACTTGCATAAATCAAGTACTCTGAATACTTGTCTCTTTGAGGCTTTGTGTGACGACCCCAGTGCTGAACATAAACTACTTTCCCATATCAAAGTTCGTTGATAGTCGAAAAGTAAAGTATTAAGTAGACTGTACAAGCTTAAGTCAGATGTGGAATTATTTCTCCTAAGTGTAGGAAAAGATTAACTTTATACTTCTTTTAGTAATGACATATTTGTATTTTCTCTTTCATATTTTAGAGCTCCTTCGTGGCTAAGCGGTTTGCGTACGCGCCTTTGGCGTGGGAGACCCGGGTACAATTCCCGGCGGGAGCTCATGTTCGGATTCCATGTTAATCAGTAGGTCCACGTCTCATATAGCCTCGCTGATGAACGGGACGTTAAACTCAAAAAGAAAAAAAAAACTCTCTTTCATATCTTGCTGACATTTTGAAATATTAAATAACCTCAATATAAACACGAACATACTTACCTTTATCAAACTTATCAGTGAATATCAAGAAACTCGTGAAGGAAAAGCAATGTCAATAACACAGAGTTTTTTCCACTGCTCTTACTTGATAAGTTTTTGACTTCATCTTATACACTGAAATAGCTCATTATACTCATTTTTCATAATTTTCTAAAAAGTTAATTAGCATTATTATTTAGTTTTTAATAAATAAAGTAGAAATCTTCAAAAGAAATAGGAAAGACAAAATGCCATTGTAGCGTTTTGAAATTTGGTAGAGCTAAAGTGTAAAGGCTTTCTACAAGTTGTCTTTTTTATATAATATCACATTTTATTTCTGTAATAGCTTGCGCTTCCCTTGCTCGCTCTTCACGCCTCTCTGGGAGGCGTCCCCAGGTTGGAAACCACTGGTCTAACACACGATCACTGTCATACACAGTAAAATGTACTATTTATTGTATAATATGAATGAAGCAGTATGCTCTACTCTTCTGAATTTATTAGCATTCCCTCCTTCCCCCTCCCCACACTTTACGCTCCAGAATGTCAAAATTTCAGAATTTGAGAATTTTCCAATTGTAGAAAATAAATATCCCATAATCAAACATATGAAATATGACAAACTTAACAGGGTTGTAAGAAAGAAACCGAATAAATCCACACTTTCACTAATTAAGTAATGAAAGTAAATTCAAATATTTTCATTGCCATTTGTTGATTTATTGTGTTCAAACATTTGCTACATCGAGACTCCGGGGATTCGGAATATCCAAAGTTTAATACATTTTAAACGGATATGAGTATCATTGTCATCGAACACTGTAAATTCAAATTCATGTTTCAAAATAGGTTTGTGTGTTCATGTTAGCTCGCTGGTAGAGCGCGAGATTCCCAATTGTCAGGTCTTAGGTTCAAATCCTGGAGAGACTTTTACACAAAAATATGGTACAAGGAGTGGTTACTCCTGTAAATATTTTCAGGTAGGTAGTCCTCAAAAGTTTTTTTTTTTTTTTTTTTTTTTTTTTTTTTTTAGGGGCATAACTTCCTTGCCAACTCTCGTAATAGTATGTAATAACCAAAAGTGGTACACGAAGCGTAAAGTAAATACATAAGAATATTTGCTAATTGAAGCTTGTAGAATACACATTGAATGACTTAAGAGAGAAAACAACTTACCTTGTACCGGTATCCGAGAAACAAAACTCTTCTCCAGACAATATCGAAGTCTCTAGCTTCATTTTCAATGTCTTCAACTGTGATCCCAGTTATCAGTTTATCAGCGCAAGAATCTAGTCTCACTCAGGCAAATAATTTTATTTCCAATCTTCGATATAGTATACAATACTAGATATATGGTTTTGGGTTTCAGCATTTTGAGAATCTACCGCAGCGTCACATTGTAAAACGAAAATTATCTGTTTAAATATGATTTTTCTTCTAAATGTATCGTTTTCCTCTATTAGTTGTTATTCTTCACAACTGTTTCCTTTATTGAAACTGTTTTTTTTTTAAATCCAAACTACGTAGTTTCAAACTTGTTTTTAACGTCTCTCGCACATACAGAATTTTCGCTTCCATCACCAATGCTGACAATGTGCTGACATCATATGTGCATAGCTCCGTGTTGCTGATGGCGTTGTTGCTACTGTCAAATGTAAGAAGGGAGCACATTGGCTGTGATAGAGCGCTTACCTCTGATACGTGAGGTCTCTTGTTCGATCCCCGGCCGGTGGACATCATCATGTCCGTGTTTGTCCATGTCCAAAATTTTCATTTCACCAGGTCTTCCATCATCATTCACTGGCCTTAATCATCGGTCTTCCTTAGCCAAGGGCATAATCGAAGGAGGTTAAACTGAAAGATGTCATATGTAAGAACTCGTATACATGACAATGTGTTAAATATTAATTCTACTCTATTATTATTATTATTATTATTATTATTATTATTATTATTATTATTATTATTATTATTATTATTATTATTATTATTATTACTATAGTTTTCCGTGAAAACTTTCATTGATCTTCTTCAAAGGTACCTTTCAAACGTTTTTCCTTTTCGGTTAAATTAGAATATTTCTTCAATTTTACTATTTTGTGAACTAATTACGAGGGTAATTTTATAAATAGTGCACGCTTTTTTGTTTGTTTGTTTGTTTGTTTGTTTGGAGAGGATCTCTTTACAGGCCTGAAGCTGTCGAATGATTCGGGTAAGGGCTGCCGAAAGCTCTCCCAGACATGGAAGGCGATGTTCGCGCATCGTTGTTTCAACTTTGGGAACAGGTCGTAGTTTGGTGAACTGCTGTAGGGAACATGAGGTAACATTTCCCATCAGTATTTGCGTATCATTTGATACACAGCATTAGCGGTGTGCGGGCGAGCGTTGTCGTGGAAAATCAGTGGACCCACCCTGAGCTACTGCGGTCAAGTTTTGTGCATTTTTCTGCGTAGTTTCGGCAGGAATTCATAACAATACACCACTGTGACACTTCTTCCACATGGAATTCTGTCCGTTATGATAATGACTTGATGATCGTAAATAAAAATCATCATTTGCTTAATCTTTGATTGAGATCGGCGACACTTTTTTAGTCTTAGAGAAGAAGGAGCTCTGGGTTCGTTGGCTTGTGGTTTCAACTCCAGCTCAAAGTCTCTGATCCACGTTTCATCAATAGCAATAATGCGACGCAGAAAGTCCTCCCCTTCAACGTTGAATCTTTGTTTCTGCACCGTTGAATTCCAGACGTCTCCGCTTATGATCAGCAGCAAGAAGTGGAGGACCCGTCGAACAGAAATATTTCTCTTCTGTAAATCACTTGTCAGAATTCGATATACTAACGCAGATGAAATCCCTGTAATCTCGAAAAGTTTCTCACATGTGACATGGTGACTTTGTTCAAGTCCATCTGCCGTAAGTTGCGCACTTCTTTCATCGGTTGATGATTTCGGCCTTCCTGGTCTTGCATCATCCTTATGCTCACACGACCACTACGGAAACGAGTAACCCAACGAGAAACTATACTGCAGTCCATTATTGTATCACCACAAACTACATGTAAGACACTGTAAATTTCTGTGGGTTTTTTTGCCACGTAAAGTTTCAATCTCTATGTATGACCTCAGATCTTCAATAGACACGTTACACAAGACACCCGCCACCACCATTTCCAACATCTGTCACAGCCACATTGTGTTCACAGGAGAGCGCACAAGCATATGTCCGACTGCCTCAAGGCTTCAGCTTCAACTGACGAAATCTTTACCTCGATTTCACCATTAACCCCACAGTGTTGCCATAGTGTGCATTATTTATGAAATAACCCTCGCATGTTCTTTTAAAAGCTTTTCCCTATGTTAACTAGTAACTTTAAAAAGAAATCTTTCTTTCGTAAAATACTGTAGTAATTAACCTTCTAAACCATTTTTCTTTGTAATGTTTTTTTCGAAAATGTCGAAATATAGTTCTGATACTTTTCAAGAGAAACAAAAGTATCAAGAACAATAAAGTGCCACTTTACAAACAAACAAAAATAAAAGTTGAAACGTAATGGCTATTTTTCAAGGGAAACACAAAATTTTAGAAAGATAATTCATAGAAAAGCCAAAAGCATCAACTTACACAGTGCATTACAGTTGTAATAAAGTTGAAAGGAAAAATAAAACAATGAACTCAAAATACATTGAAACTGACAGTTTATTGTTGTTTTGAGCCAATGACCACCAGTTTCCAACAGACCAACCCTCTATACATTGTTTTGTTTGTTTTGTTTAAAAAAAAAAAAACAAAGATGTAACAGAAAAATCTAACATTCACCAAAAAAAAAGTTACCATCCTGTCTACTATTATAAACTGTAAACCATGGCACTCTGAGGACAGTAAAAGAAGAAATAAAATTTTAAAATATAAAACATGAGCATTATCTATCACTAAGTGAAGTAATAAACATTAAACATGTAGATGAATCAACTTTCTTAATGCCCTCGTGATGATACGATTTATTTATTATTTGTTTCCACAAACATGCATTTAAACAAGCATGTCAGTTTTTTTTTCTTTTTTTGTCTCGCATGAATACATAAAAAAGCGAATGTTGATTGATATATATATATATAAGTGTGATGCATATTAATGAATTGTGATGATTTCAGATGTCAAATGCTACATGTTTCTTTCTTGAAATTTTTGGGTGAAATTAATAGAAAGAGCGAAAAAAAAGAACAATTTATTTCCCGTCAGCATGTTTTAAAGTAAAGAATGTCGAATTTTAAAAAATCGTAATATTAAGGCGGGGGAAGGTAAATATTGTGTTCAGACTTCTCTCTTATGACTGTTCCAGAACATTTATTCTATATTTCACAAGTTTCATTACGGACCTACCTTCTTTTAATTGTCACCATTAAATGATAATAACAGCAATATACAGAGGAACTTTCAAATATAGTTTAAAATGTGCAGAGTTTGTATCTGGAAAATATACAAATCACGAAAACAAAAGGATCTTTGTACAGAATATTTAAAAAAGAAAGTATTTAACTATACAATCAGTATTACAACACAAACATCTAATCAACACAGTTTATTTTCATTTTGAAGATTTGTAAAACTATGACATCGCACTACACATCTATCAAAAAATCAGTTGATATACGAAATGAAATAGCCTGAGCAATTTTAGGAAATAAAAATACCATACTATTACAACATTCAACGTTAGAGACAGTGCCATGCCGTGGAAAATCAGCGGCCGAACGCGAGTATACGACGGTACCCCCGTACAGTATTCCATGTAATTCTTCCTCTCTTTTTCTTTTTTCTCCCGAATTTTGCGCCCCCTTACTTCCGCGCCCAAGGCCGTCACCCTGCTCGCCCCCACGGTACGGCACTGGTTATATATATGTATGTGTGTATGTGTGTACGCATGTGTTGAAAAAAACATTATGTTAATACTATCCCCCGCACACATTTCTGAACTACTTCTTTTAAAGCTTTTAGAACTTCGAAATGAATTTATACAAACAACGTTCATAAACTTACTAACAACGTATATAAACAATCAAAGTAATGTTATAAAAAAGAGGGCTGCTTTATATCTATTTATATGTATATATATATACTTTTTTCTTTACAATAAACGAAATCATATTTATACCACAAACACCACAACAATATTATCAAATACCCACTTATCAACAAGATTTTATTTACGGTACTGACTTTTAAGTTTTTTAAAAATATTTTCATCAGATATTTAATTTACTGATGGTACATGTGGTTTAAATGTGTATGTATGTAAATAGCTCATAACAAACTCTTCAAAAAAACCCCGCATAACGCATAAACTTTGTAACTTTTTTTTTCTTATAATACATCCTTACATAACAGCATTCATAAAAATTAACAACAACACTTTCATAGAGCATGAAAATTTTATGTTTAAAAACTTTTAATAAAATATATATTATGTAAATATATATATATGTATATTTCTATTTATATAATATAATTTGTTTCTCTCGTTTAAAAAAAAAAAGAACAATTTATATATGATTATGTCTGCGTACCAAAATACCATCATATATATATATACTTTATATCCAAATATGCCTGTCAAACAGGCACAACTCAACATGTACATACATACATATATGTATATAGATATATATTTATGTAGATATATATATATATCCAATATAACATTGAAAAAATGATTGGAGACAATCACTTATCCAACACCATAGTGTAAAAGCCGATTGTCACCCAAACAAGGAACCAACAGCAGCTCGGCTGCCTCAGCTTTTGAACTTTACACAAAAATACAACTAACTCTCACTGGCCAAAGACAGTTTTTTGAACAATGCTTTCCTATACAAACACTGAGTTTATTTACTCATCTATACAAGGCTGTCTCCACTACAACTTTACTTGTAATACAATAGTACTTTTTAGTTCTTCATAGTTTAAAAAAAAAAGAAAAGAAACAAAGAAAAAGAAACTACTGCATTCCTCAAGAACGCAACTAGACCTGACCAAAGGGAACTGAAGAGGTACAAGGGAAGGTGAACACTTTTTTTTATATAATAACGCGTACTAACACTATATAAAATCTATCACTCTGCTAAACTGTCATATTGTCAGCAAAAAGAAACCCTATTGATTAATTTCAATGTTCTTTATTTTTGTATATAAAAAACTATATATACGCATATGCCATAATTTTCTATGTATGAGATCAACTACTCCTACCATAATTAATTAGAGCACTTTTTTCTTGGATGAATACCAAAGCACAGAAAATAATATATATGTATATATATGTAATATAACAACTCTCTTCTTCAGTGTATCTGAATCCAACACAGCAATGTTTCCCCGTTTCTTCTATCACAAATCATCTTAACTACACAAGAGTTTTACTAAAAAAAAAAAAAAAAAAAAGAAAGTTTTATTTCATCATTTTTCTTTTCTTTATTTAAGCAAAACTTTCTGAAATTCTTATCTACACACATACATAAGCCGCCTATAAATGCATGCAACTTGACTGTCGCAACGTGATTGGCTAAGACTGGAAAGAAAACATCTACCCAATTTGAAATGAAAACAAAAGTTACAAAAATTTATAACTACAAATTTTAGTTTTACATACATGTATTTTTTTTAAATTTCTATGATGTTTTTATGATAGTATGTATATTATTTCAAATGTGTTCTCAGTTACCACAAATGTTTCCAGTTTTGAACTAGTTTCCTCGCAATCTCTTCCCAATATTCTAGAAAGAAAAATGTACAGGAAAAAAATCTGAGAGAGCCTATTTCGAATTGTTTTTCTACCTATTTGAAACTGCTGTACATGTACTTTAAAAATAATTAGGAAGTTTTATGTAATACCTTTCTTTTGGATCGTATCATCTTGCAAATATTAGATACAAGGGCTCTAAAGCGTCCTTGCACCGAAAAAGTGTCAGAACTGCTGCGCTGAGTTTCTAACCACACGTATTTTTTTCCCTTTTTTTTTTTATATATATATTTACACTCTAGTTATATAATTTCCATTTTGAAACGTCATTAACTTTCGTATCTTAGACTATATACACATGTATCATAGGAAAATCTAAGTTTAGTATGTAACAGCCACCAAAAACAGTTGCTTACGTTTCCCTTAACTGTTCTACCGTGAAAGCAACAACAGTTTCTATTTATTTCCATTTTAATAACCACAATTAGCCGTTGTTATATGAAAAATATATCATATATATATATAGTCTGCATCAAGAAGCATTTATACTAAAATATTTTATTATTATTATCGTGTATTGTTTCTTTTACTATAAATTTATCTTTTTCACATTTGCAACAATTATACAACTTTATTTCCCATCTAATGTACGTAGTGGTAATGTTGCTTTTATGTATTTACGCTGCTTAAAAAAATATATACATATGTTATATATTTCCCAACTACAACTTCATAAGGGCTACTTCAGTGTTATCTTCTGATTTATTTCTTCCTCTTCTGAACGTGGGCAAGAGAAGCTGCTTGATCGCCATTTTTACACTTCTTGGAACTTCGATAGTTTGTCCCGCAGAATCATATTCTCCTTTTTAAGTCTCTCTAGTTCTTGTTTCAACACCAAATTCTGCAAATTAAAAGGATTATTTTAAAGTTCTTCCTGTTTTGGGTAATATAGTCAATAAACGAATTCGCTATATTTAAGCACAAATACAAAATATATCCACTATGTTAAGTATTAATAAGCCGAAACTGACCAAAGCACCAAATGTATATAAAAGTTTCGGTAAGATAACATCGTCTTCATCAGACACGTTATCAATGAAGGCAATGTAACATCGCCTTCATCAGACACGTTATCAATGAAGGCAATGTAACATCGCCTTCATCAGACACGTTATCAATGAAGGCAATGTAACATCACCTTCATCAGACATGTTACCAATGTAGGTATGTAACATCGCCATCATCAAACACGTTACCAATGAAGGTAATGTAACATCGCCATCATCAGACACGATATCGATGAAGGTAATGTAACATCGCCAGCATCAGACACGTTATCGATGAAGGCAATGGAACATCACCTTCATCAGACACGTTATCAATGAAGGCAATGGAACATCACCTTCATCAGACATGTTACCAATGTAGGCATGTAACATCGCCATCATCAGACACGTTACAAATGAAGGTAAAGTACCATCGCCAACATCAGATACGTTATCGATGAAGGTAATGTTACATTGTCGAAACCGTTACACAAGTATTATTAACATATATTTGATGCTTTGGTCAGTTTGGTTTTATTAATAATACTGTGGAATACTTCCAAACTATAATGAACAAGATATCCTGAATAAAATCAATGGATAAATTAAAAGAACAAACTTTTTTCGATTGGGCCATTACAAAATAATAATAATAATAATAATAATAATAATAATAATAATAATAATAATAATAATAATAATAATAAGTTGCATGCAAGGCGTTACGTAACGGGGAGGGAGAGAACTCTATATTTAGCTTCCTCCCTGTTTACATGATAATGTTTGACGTTGAACATAAACTTGGAAAACAAAGAAAAAATAAATAAAAGAATCTTGAGCTACCAAGTCACGAATAACTTGCCGATGTAAATATGCAAAGGAAAGAATTGGAAACAAAACAACACTATAAGAGATAAAGGAAGCCCGGTCGTTACTCTGCCGTACTTTTTTCTTTCTTTTATTCTCGGCATTATCGATAAGCCGTTCGAGGCTTGAAAGCTAAGTAATTTTGTTTAGTTCCGTGTTGAAATGAATGGAATGAAATTTTCTAGTTTAGTGTTCCGTATTATGTTCTTCAGACCAAATGGCAGTATGAAAGAACTGGAGGAATGAAAATGTCGGACGAAACAGAAAAACTCTGGAAAAACCCACGGACACGATGTGCCGGGAACCGCTAGCACCAGAAATAAGCACTCTGTCA
The DNA here is from genome assembly GCF_964235325.1 of Thermobia domestica. Lineage (NCBI taxonomy): Eukaryota > Metazoa > Arthropoda > Insecta > Zygentoma > Lepismatidae > Thermobia > Thermobia domestica. Next base: position 27,762,113 of record NC_137463.1, on the reverse strand, counting down.
CAGATGCCATGCTCCGTAGTGCCTTGTTAGAACAAGAATAAGCAAGCTCCTTCCGTTTCCCTCAACACATATTTGTGTATCTGTCTGTTCTACGATAACATCCGCAAAATTAATCCAATTTTAATGAAACAGGATTTTAATGAGGTTTATATATATTCTCACCTCACATAACAGGTGAGAATACATTCAATAATATATAAACCTCATTAAAATCCTGTTTCATATATAGCTTAGGAAACAAGCGAGTGAAAAGGAAGGTAAATTCAATTCCAAGTTAAAACTTTGCACATATTATACAATAATTATAGCTATGGAAATAATGGAAACACTTTAATAAGATGCAACTTATCTCATGAAAAGGGCGTTGGATCACCTTTAGCCTGTAGCAGCTTTAAATTTTTTGTGCAACTCAAGCATATAACTAGTGAATCGTTTTTATAGGAACAGTGGACCTTATTGCTCAAACAGTCTAGCATGTAGTTGCCTCATAGGTGATAGAGAAAAAAAATCTTCACCGGAGAAGGTTTTCTAGATGTTCAGTGATGTTCATGACGGTGGATTGAGTGAGCAGGGAAGGTGTTCAAGTTCATCTAGAACTAACCATAGATGTTCAGTAATGTTTAAGTCGGTGGATTGATTGAGGTAGGGAAGGTGATCAAATTAATCTAGAACTATTCATAGATGTTCAATAATGTTCAAGTCGGGGACTGAGTAGCATATCAAAGGCGTTCAAGTTAATCTATATTGAATTGAATTGAGTTTGAATTTCTCTTTATTTCAGCGGATGAGGTTCAGCCGGAGGCTGCTCTACCACCTTGTCATCATTACAAAGAAAAGAGAGTAAAAACAAAGATACAAATAACAACATAACATGATACATTCAATAATACTAAGGATAAACAAAACACAGAGTAAATGTAAATGAAAAAACCTATACTCATACTGCTAGTCCAATTTCACTCCAATTTCATACTGTAGTAAACCTTTCATGTGTGCCAATGCTTTGTCTCTGATCTCTAAATAATAATGTTTGGAGTGATGATTTAAATGAATTGTACGGTTTGTAAGTGATTGACTTTGGTAGGGAGTTCCAGATTCTTACTGCCGAAATTGAAAATGCCTTCTCTGTTATTTTTAAAGAATGCCGGGGCATATTCAGTTTATGACTTCCTCGGTTATTGTAACGGTAAATTTCTGATCTACATGTTAATTTATGATGTAAGTAAGGTGGTGTTTTATGTGAATTTATTTTGTATAGTAAACAACAGTACCAGAGATATCGTCTTCGGAACATGGTTAGGATATTGTTTTCATTAAGTACCGGCAGAATATGCTGAGACTTTCTGTAATTGAGAGAAAAGCGTATAGAGTAGTTCTGTATTTTCTGTATTGCCCTAGTATTTTGAGTGGAGAGAGAGAGCTACCATATATTTAATCGCAGTAATCGAACAGAGGCAAAACTAGAGTTTTAACAAGATATAGTTTTGTTTCTTGCGACAAATAGCCTTTTAATTTATAAAGCTGTCGTAAGATGCCCTTAGCTTTAATACACTGTTCAGAAATGTGTTTATTCCAGCTAAGCCCTTGGTCTATTATTAAGCCTAGATCTTTTAGAAAGGGAGAAAATGGAATATTGGAATTCAGTACAGTTACTTTTAGGTCATCAGGGTTGACTTTGCTCAATTGATGTGATGTTCCCAATACAGTGAAAACACATTTTAATGGATTAAGTAAAAGACCATTCTTAAAGCACCAGTTGGTAACAGCTGAAAGATCCCTATTAAGTAACTCTATTGTGTTCATAATATTTTCAGATGTACTACTGATGAAGATCTGTGTATCATCCGCATAGAAGTGAACTGATGAATGTTTTATGACTGCAGAAAGATCTGCTGAAAAGAGTGAAAATCATAGGGTACCTAATATTGAACCTTGCGGAACTCCTGCCTTTATCAGGGATGGGGTAGATACCAGAGTCTTTTCTTCGTTTAGTATTACTTGTTACTGTCTATAAGAGAGCTGTAGAACCATTTAATAACTAATTCCGAGAAGTTGTAATATTTCATTTTGGCCAGTAGGAGTGTATGATTTACCAAATCGAAAGCCTTCGAAAGATCTAACAAGACCAAAACTGTTACCATTGAATTTTCTATTGAATTCAAAACTGAATCTGTAATTTCTAAAAGGGCTGTGGTTGTGCTATGTTCTTTACGGAAGCCGGATTGAGTAATAGGCAAAATTTCATTTTTGTTGATATAAGTTGTTAATTGCTGAAATGCTACCTTTTCTAGTATTTTGGATATAATTGGAAGTATACTGATGGGACGAAGTTCATCAAGCGACTGTACAATTGTCTTCTTGGGCAGTGCAACCACCTTCGCTCTCTTCCACAATTCTGGAAAACAACCTTGAGTTAATGAGTAATTTCTAAAAATTGCCCAATTTTCAAGGTAAAGTGTGGGTTTTCTTTTTAAAGCTTTACAATGGAGCCAACTGCTTGAGTTGAAATCGATTAAGATGAGTAAATTCCCTCCACGTTAAAAACAGAACATCTTCCATTCCTATAATGCACAATATCACTAGTTTAATTAACAGCCACCTATAATCTGCCTGGGAATCCTAAAAGGATTTTTATATTCTTAGTATAATTTCAACAATCAATCCTTTATTTAACTGTAATAGAATGAACCAGTTGGTATCTGTATTAAATTAGTTTTTAATTTTTAATATTTGAGAAAAAGCATAGTAGTAGACAATTTATAACTTCTTCCTGGCTTTCTCATCGCAAATTCCTCTATATAGTACAGATTGCATCGTGGTCTACCTTTATAACAGTCCATATGAGAAAGCTTTCATTTATCAGGATGTAGTTCCAGGCTTTCGTGATGAAATTATCAAGGTTTTCAGAAACGTCTAAATCAGCCCAATAAGGCATACTCTATTTATATACTTTACGAGCCATTCTCCTCTAGCGTATTTTTCTTACTAGATACTTACTCAGACTTCGGACTGATCGCATATTCTTTCGTCATAATATTCTAGCATTATTTAATATTGCTGACTATAATATTTGACCGTACTTTTCATATTGGTTAAAAACAAAAATGTCTGACAAGACCTTTAATATTGAAAGTATTAGCTTTCATTTAGAGTTCTTAGAGAGCCTTTATTCACACTTTTTAACTATCACTCATGTACATTTATTTTGATTATTTGTGTGTGTATAAAAATATTTTAGAGAATATGTATAATAGCATTCAAAGTTCACGTAGGTTCAATGTATATAGATTGAAGCAAAGTAAATGCAAGGGAAGAAAACAATTGCGTTTATATTGCAGATACGTATCTCCTCACTTCAAGATTTCAGTACGTACATGGGGGACACTACGAGTTCAAGCAGGATCTGTTACACATACCGTATAAACAGTGTAATTGTGTTTACAAGTTTCCGTGTGTTTCCGGTGAGTTTCGGAAGCCTTCGGTTCCGAACACATCCCGAACAATTCGTTCGTATTATCTTGTAGAGTTGAACAGAAGGCGCCATTTGTATATAAAGTACAGAACTTCTAATGTGGTTATGTTCATGAAAAACATGGACTTATAACAGAAAAGGATGCATTGGGTAAAAGAAATGTATGTGAAAATATAAATCAAGCTTGTGCACAGGACTGTAACTATTTAAAGTAAGTCACGCGTAAGTGAACTTCTCAAGAAGACAGAAGATCGCTACATACAAGTACAATGGAGCAGTATCTATAGAAGTCAATACTGTCAGTACCAGTGGAGGTATTTATAACAGTCACCAGGTTATAGAAGTACTTTTGTGGACGCTCTGTATATTTCGTAAAGACTAATTATTTTTTCGATTTATACTTTATTCTGCCACGCAAATAAGTTCTTTCTTGGGTGGGAATTGCTTCTTTCCCACGCAATTGAACAACGAAGTCTTTCATCGTTTTTTCATATATATATTTAAAACATTGCTTTGTGGTGAGAACATTTCAGTAAGAGACGAAGCTTTTCAGTGTTTCTCCCTGACTTATTAATATGCAAAAACTATGTGCTATGATCATTTGGAACTGAATTAAGTGTATCTTCCAATCATTTATGGAAATACTGCGATTTGGAGCACATCAGGCGCAGAAACGACTGAATGGCACCAGCCACATCGCTTTAGCAGCTCGTTATCTAAATGTTCCCACAATCAAGTTATCGCAATGTCTTGTGCGTCGTGGCCAGTGGACTAATATTAGCGTAAACTCTTTCTTATGTTCTATTTGCATGTACATACAGGTGGTTTAACCTGAGTGCTTTTAAGAATGAACTGCTAACATTGATTAATGGACCTATGCAGTTCGTATCTCGAACATCTTGGTTCGGAGAGTTACTCCACGTTTCGAAGCAGCAACCATGCACGTTATGTCGAGCATCAAGTATAATATCGTGTTAAGGGGCACAAGCTATTAGCCGGTGAAGGACGTTTTCTTACGGCTAGCCCCAGTCAATAAGTCCCAGGTTCATATACCTTGTGCGTAAAGTTATAAACACACCCTCCAGTAACAGTAGTCCGCATTCCACTTTGGAGACTATGTAATTTTGTTGAAGACTCATGTTGACTCTTCAGGACTGTTTGGAGCAGCAACCATATTACTTACTACGTGGGATTATCCCGGCAACTTTTCCCCCAAGTGCATCAATGGTGTGAGAAAAGCATTTATAGTGAAATCTCAATTATAATCTTCCGTATATATATCAAAGTGATAAAGGGCTACAGTATAGTGAAGACGTAAAGTGTGATTTTAATAATGGAAATAATTATACATATTCAGTGTTAAGTGTTGTGATCGTTTCTCTTGTTTATTTTTCTTTTTAATAGTATTCTAATAAATAAGTATAGTGTCGTTTAACCCAGTGTGTTTTCGTTGTGTGTGTGAGTGATGTTTGTGTGCGTTGCGATCTGGATGACCGTCTGATTGTCCGTGAGGTTTCCGAGACGAGACATCCGAACCTCTCGGCGCCTAATGCTCATCTTGTCATTGAGACCGACGAGCAATTTGGGAACAATTCCGTAATCCTTTTTTGGAGATGTTCTTCAACGTCTTACCCAGGTAAGTCCAGGCCTACGGAAAATACTCATTGGTAGGGCAACAGAGGACAGAACCACGAACAGCGACTAGAGGCGATTACATATTTATGCACATAAAATTCAGAATTCTAGTACTTGCAGTATGAACAAGGTAAGAAACTGTTTTTCTTAATTATAACTAGAACATTATGTTGGTACCGGTAGGCGTGTTTTGTAACACCGCGGATATTCTGCTAATTCAAGATAGGAAGCATTGAACAGCCGTAATGAACACGTGCCTTAAGTCTTCTGTAGTTAATTGACAGGTTAACTCTGAACTAAAGTGACATATTTCCAATAGGATCAAAGTATATAGATTGAAGTAAAGTAGATGTAAGGATAGAAAACAACTACTTTTACACCGCAGATACAAATCTCCTCATTTCAAGATTTCAGTACGTCAAGCCTGCTTTTCTTTTAAAAGACACCACTTAAGAGTGGACAGCATTTTCTTTTTCTGCAAATTATACGAAAAACCACTTGACGTAATAAAAATACTCTGAAGTTAGTTACAAATGTAACTAACCTTTCGACAAGTTGCTCGATCACTGAATATTTGAATTATTGTTTGATTTACTTTGTAATTATTATCTAAGTGGTTACTGTGGGAATCTATATCGATCGATTTCGATTGTGAGTTTAGCGTCCCGTTCAGCATCGAGACTATATGAAATGTGAACCTACAGCTTAATGTGGGATCCGAACCACATGAACTCCTACTGGGAACTGAACCCGGGTGTTTCGCGCCGACGCTGACCAGAAACTCTATATCGTAGCACTGATACTTATAACTGTGTAAAATATACTAAATCACTTGTACACATTAGAATTGTATCCTTTTTTTAATGTTTTACCTCATTTTATGAGTGACGGGCAAATACTAATTTGATTTTAAATCTAAAAATCTAGACCTTATATTTCAAACTCTGGTGGAGTTCTTTAACCGAAGATGCAGTGAACAATAAATCTGGTTGTTCAGATAATTAATATGATACAACGGCACGGGGCCCGAACGTCATATATAGAAATTGTCCAAAAATCAACAACATTTATCTTCCCTTGACGACCATATTAAACTGACTGACACGGTGGATAAGTTCTCTCATCAATTTATCATCGAAGTTTTTATTATTATATCCTTTTAATTATCTTAACTATCAATTTTATAATAATACAAGATGTAGGGAAGAAAAGATACGTGGAAACAAAAAACCTGGCTCAGGATAGGAAGAGTAGAAAGCTGATGCAGGAAAGAAAAAGTACATAAAAATGGAAAGTCTATCTCATAATAGAGAAGAGTAAAAAATTGATGTAGGGAAGAAAAAGTAATGGAAATGAAAAGTCTGAGGAGGGAAGAGTGGAAAGTTGATGTACGGAAGAAAAAGTACATGGAAATGGAAAGTTTAGCTCATGATAGGGAAGAGTAAAAAGTTGATGTAGGGAAGAAAAAATACATGGAAATGAAAAGTCTAGGGAAGAGTAAAAAGTTGATGTAGGGGAAAAAAGTAATGGAAATGAAAAGTCTGAGGAGGGAAGAGTGGAAAGTTGATGTACGGAAGAAAAAGTACATGGAAATGGAAAGTTTAGCTCATGATAGGGAAGAGTAAAAAGTTGATGTAGGGAAGAAAAAATACATGGAAATGAAAAGTCTAGGGAAGAGTAAAAAGTTGATGTAGGGGAAAAAAGTAATGGAAATGAAAAGTCTGAGGAGGGAAGAGTGGAAAGTTGATGTACGGAAGAAAAAGTACATGGAAATGGAAAGTTTAGCTCATGATAGGGAAGAGTAAAAAGTTGATGTAGGGAAGAAAAAATACATGGAAATGAAAAGTCTAGGGAAGAGTAAAAAGTTGATGTAGGGGAAAAAAGTAATGGAAATGAAAAGTCTGGCTAAAAGCTGATGTAGGGAAGAAAAAGTAATGGAAATGAAAAGTCTGGCTTAAAAGAGGGAAGAGTGGAAAGTTGATGTACGAAAGAAAAAGTACATGAAAATGAAAAGTCTGGTTCAGGATAGGAACAGTGAGAGGCACTGTTAAACCAATTAAAAAAACTGCTGACCTGAGAAGAAAGCTTACTTGCACCCTTTCGATAAAAAGATTACCAAAAATGGAAATATAAAATTGGTGTCATGATGATTGAAACGATAGTTCTTTATAATTTCTTCAATGCTTTTATATCTTTGTAGAATAAGTAAAAGAAAGAAAACACCATAACAAAATCTTCAAATGGACAAATGAAAAGAAAGGTAGCAAATTCTTTTACAGAAAACTGAACGTTTTAGTGTATGGTTACTACCATTAATTAAATCAATTAATTACCTCTTTCTCCAGAAAACCTGCCCTTAATGCTATTTGGTTTTCCTTAAGACGACGAGCATCTCTGGATCTCTTAGCAGCCATGTTATTCTTCCTACGCCTCGCCCAGTATTTTTCATCCTTCATGTCCTCAGGAACAAACTATAATTAAAGAAAAAGTTGCAGGATTATTACTATAATCGCTACTATATACAAATCCATCCTTTAGTGTTAATGGTATGAACAATTCTACAGAGATTTATTATTATGTATATACAAACTATGAGAGCTCGGAAGAACATTAATATTTCTTTTATACGGCATTCTGCATATGCACTGAAATGTACATCTGTACTACTGAATATGTACATATGCACAAAAGTAATAATTCCTTTATTATTGGGTTAATTTCTTTAGAAATATTACACGGTTAAATTAAGTTTCCTCTGTGGAAAATAGTGAAGACATGGTTAAACATTAGTATATACATACAGGGTGATTATAATTAAAGTCCCACTTTTAAAATACTGTTTAAAAAAAAGAAGAAAAAAAAACACTGGTCAGAATGACTTCAAATATGAACTGAATATACTTGAAGGGAGAAATGGTATGGCATAAGGAAAACAAAATTCCAAAGTGTATCAATAAATGACAATATAAGCGGCATAACGAAAGTGGATTCGGCTACAAGTTACATTTTGGCCCAAGGACAATTAAAAACCGAATCATTATATGCTTTTTATGTGGTTTTTGGCCTAAAGACCGATTTTCCCATCCAATGTGGTACGACTTTGCCGTGGTGTATGGACTTCCCACTAACAGTACCATCACTGTTGAATGACTAAGTTTTTTTTTCTTTCCAAAAACCGAAACAAATCATGAACATTAAACAATACAGTTGATTTAATATGCAACTCAAAGCCAAAGCCGTCGTATTTCGATTTAAAATGTCACTTGTAGCCAAATCCACTTTCGTTATGCCGCTTACAGTGCCATCTATTGACACACTTTGGAACTTTGTTTTTCTCATGCCATACCGTTTCTCCCCCTTCTTAAAGTATGTTCGGTTCAAATTTGAAGTCACTATGACTATTTTTTTTTTTTTATAGCATTTTGAAAATAGGATTTTAATTATAATCACCCTGTATATTGATAATTTAGTTTTTCCAAAAGTATAAATCTTTGATTTTTCTAACTTACTATCGAATATTCACCAATTTAAAGGAACAAATTCTACATTCAAGGAAAAGTCAGATACAACATATGAATGAAAATTATAATCAAGTTTTAGAGTTTAAACTGAATTCCTTTATCTAAATAAAAGGTTAGAAATAAAACGTTAAAGAAAACCAAATTTTACTAAATTTTTATTCTTGTTTTCGAGAAATTCTACTTTTTCTTCTGTAATCTTTAAGAGAAAGAAAATGTGATTACCTATCATTGCTAATAATAAACAGAAGAGGAGAGAGGGATAATTAAATTCGCTAAATAAAAATTATATGAAAATATTTAAATGTAAAAATATTCAAGATTTTAAAACTTCAGTTCTACCTACTCCTGTTTCGTCAATATCAAATAAATCAACATGAGATGTTTTCTAATGATGAAACTAGAAAATTTTTCGAAAAGTTACCAAAATTCGTATGTGTATTAGAAAGTTACTGAAAAAATTCATGTGAGAGCCAAGTATTTGGTTTTGCTGCTGATTGTATGAAGAATTGCAGTTAGCAAATTTCAGTTTCTTCTAGCATGACATACAATAAAACATATAGTAGACTGCCCAGTATCTGGCCTAATGTGGAGGAAGGGCAGGCCGGATAACAAAAAAGCCGGAGTTCTATGAACAGTCTCTTCCATAGTCACTACAACGTTTTTTTCGTTTATCACCCATTTTCAAATCTTCACTGTAGTACCGTTAAAAAACACTAAGCATACCCCAAGAACAATTTACGAATACAGTACTGTACGTACTGTACAGTTATAATCAGAAACAGCGGCAGGCGTACTGCATTGAGGTCCGTTACACACTGACGAAACAATGAAGAAGGAGCAGAACGCTGCTCTTTTCCTGTCAAAACTTGTATTTTGCACACGACATGTAGGAGGATTGTAGCAGACGCAAGCTTCAAATGACTTGGCAATGTTGCCAACGCAATGCCTTGCCTTCCTCATTTAATTACGATAAAAGGAAACTAGACCGGATAGTCGCGAGCCGTACACTCGAGAGTCTATTGTGTTTTATTTATAATAAAATCAGTCCATTCAAAAGTTATCAATCATTCGAAAGTTATAAAAGGAAAGAAAATGTGAATAAAATTCGTTGATGAAAGAAATAGAGAAAGAACGGGCGAAAAGAGAAATGTAAGAAACTGGAAAGAAATTAATAGAAACAAGACAAATTTCATTAAATGTGTTCAATTCTCTTTAACTCAGTATAAAATATGACTGCAAATACTAATACCGGTATCTATTCACTACTAAAGAAACAAAGAGATCTAAATTTTAAGAATCCTACGTTACAAAATGTTCAGAATTTCCTTTAAATACATCGTAATGATATCATTTATATTCTCTCTCAAATGATACGTTAATCATCTTATGCTCTTTACAGTAGCAACAGTTTTGCACAAGAGAAAATTTGATCATTACAATTCAACAGTTTACATACAGCACTTACAACTTGCAGTATCGGTTATCTATCATTTATATAATACTTAAATTGTGTACTACCCACAGATATACGAAATAATGAAATATTCCACTTACATAAATCAGCAGCTGCTTTATGAATACTTAAAAAAAAAAAGTGAAAATAAGAAACTCCATAATTAGATGATAAGATACATGTTAGTAACATGCAAGTTTCATGCAATATACTTCCAAAATTTAACATAAAAAATATATTGCATGATTTTTTTTCAGTTAGAAACAATGTAGTTTAATTTTATCAAATATTAGAAATAGAATGTTTAGAAGAAACAGCAAGAGTTAGCGGAGCGCTTTTTACAATGTTTGTTTCCAGGCAGAAGAAAAGAAAAAAGATGTTAAGAGAGACAATAAAAAAGACAACTGCCAAACTCCAATCCGACATGAAAAGTTTCAAGTTTGAGCTAATACGAAGACCCTACGACAATGATTCAAATATATTACACAGGGATTTAAGAGATCTTTGAATCTTCGTAAGATGCAATGAAGAATTCAAGGGGATAATAATTTTTAGGTAATTTTGTATTCCAATATATATCGATGAATCCAATATAATACTTTTTTTGTTGGTATGCTTGTATTTAAAGATTTGCAAATTAGCACCATAATTAATTCACATTTAGAAATGTGTGTATGGATATTTTAATAATACTGTTTATATCAAAAAGTCATTTAAGGCCCTTAGAAAGCAATATTCCTAGTATGTGTTATTTGTAAGAAAAACTCACATTTGACATACTTCGGCACATTGTAAAATATTGACATTTCGCAACGTATGATTACATAAAGTTTTACTTACACTCATTAATGCATCTGCTATATTTGAAGCCAATGTTAAATCCTACTTCCCCCATAAGCCACATATATATTCAGGTCACTGGTATATATTTTATATTTTACTTGTTAGATTTTTCCCTAATTAAGGCAAAGTTGGCATTTGAAACAAATTAGAATTACAAAATGAGTGTATATTTAGGAAACATTTTCAAATTTACAAAAGTAATGACTGCACGTTAAAACTTGCTTTCAATTTTTTAAATATAAATTTTTAAAAACTGGAATTTTGGAATAACTTTGCGAGTTTTAATTAGTTTTCAAAGGTTCTAGTTGGTATTCACAAACTATTGCAATTGGAAATAACAAAAGTTCTCGACGGAAAAAAAAAATGTTGAATTAAAATGTTTAAATCACTTGTGATGTCAGAGAATCTCATGGCATATTGCTTGTTTATTAGAAATTTCCTGAAAACTCCCTATTTTCGATTTATACGTATTGAAAAACTTGTAGATTTTGAGTACTATCGATAACAGAAAAATTACCGAACTTATTCTTCCTTGAACTTATGTAAGGTTTTTCTTGATGTTTCGAACCAAATCGTGGACTCTTTTCCGAAAGAACAAAGGCAAAATTGAAATACAAGTATTACGAGGGAAAAAAAATCAAATTGGCATCATAGTCTACACATTAAAATTTATTCGATCACCAAGCCTTCCTTAGGGAAAAATAATACCGCCAGATAACAATAGTTTATTGGAAACAACATGATGTGATACATATAGGGAGGAGTCAATTCAAGCAAAGGTGTTGGAACAAATTCAATTTCCTCCTTTCAAGAAAAATCCGAAGAGAAATTTTGTACAAGAACACAGAATGGTACGTTTATTTTACAATTATCTAAAAAAAAAAAAAAAAAAAAAAAAAAAAAGTCCGGCTCTGATTCGACAACATTTAAATATCATTGGTCAATAACACACATAACGTGAAAATCTTGACTTGAACCCGGAGTCTGTGGCATACAGACTTCAGCAGTGAGAGGATGTGTGGCTGTTCTGGTAAGTGGACTGGGTGGCGTAGTAGTTAACACATCAGCACGGTATGCCGGAGATCCCGTATTCGAATCTCGGTGCAGTCATTCACTTTTTCAATCTGTGTGTGTTATTGAATTCGCGCCAACAGAGGATCTGGAGTATAAAAATAATTTTAAATCGGTTGTTTCCTCCTTTCATCAATAATTAGTAAATAAAAACGAAAAATTGTTGTCAAATTCAACCAGAACCTTTGAAAGCTGATTAAAACTCGCAAATAATGCGGAAGTATTTAAAAATGAATTGGTATATTACAATTCCCCTTCTTTTCACCACAGTAGCTCCTTGCAGATAGGAAATTATACCAAAAATTGTATGAAACAGAGTACAATAAAAAAAAGAAAGAAAAAAGAAAAATGGAAGAAAGTTTTATTTACAACACTTACCTTAAAATTATGTCCTGATATAGTGTAACCAAAGTAACATTACAAAAAAAAAAAAAAAAAAAAGTATCTGACAATTATGAAGAAACCAACTATTTTCTGCCTTAGATGAACTAATTAGAAACAATTAAGAAGAAGAAGAAATTAAAAGATTCGTGCATCACATACCTGAGACATACAATGATGAAATTTATCTCCCAAATCAACCTAATTTTTCAAACGAAGTCCATCAGGAGGATGCAATCAAATGTGTAAAATATACTGAAGATTAAGAAAAAGTCCATTTTGATTTTTAATGATTTATTGATTCCTTCCAGAAATAAACGATGGTTAGAATCAAGAATTAATGTAAAAGATGATACATTAATAATGATAATATGATTGAATGAATGTGACTATAGATTATCATTATGAACAGATTTACTATGCAGAAGAAGAGAAAAGTTAACAGTTAATTTTAGCACTGTTAACAAAAATGTATAAAAAAAAAAAGCTACTTGTTTCATTCCAGCTGGCAACTTCTTTTGTATTTTATTTATTTATTTTTTCAGAAGAAAACTAAAAGCATAAAAAAAACATGCTTTGCTCCTGTCACCAAAGCAACTGTACTTCTACTGTTTACTGCAAAGATATATTAATTAATAATAGAAATTTCATTTCAATAACGCTACTATTCGACTGTTTTTCTTGAAACTGCAATTTTAAAATATTGGAACTAGGAATATATAAAACAAGACATTAATGACAGAAAACAGTTTTCTCCATTTTAGAAAATAAAGCCTTAAAACACCACTCAATAAACATGAATTTATCGTCTGATCCTTATAGGTCTTTTTCTTGCACGCTTAGAAATAGAATACGAAAACATGTAACACTATCGTGTTCTGCTAGTAATTGGATATTTGCTGAAGACCCAAAGGAAATTAATAAATTACATATTCTGGTATATGCTTCTTAGGTCATACCCAAGTTCGTTTTTTTATGGCTGTAGAATTACCTAGAATCATGTGCTAAAAGTAATACTAGACTCATAGGTCCTATCTCTTACTTTATGCTGTTTCATCTTCAAATTGTACATATGTATGTTAATTATATGAAACAATTCAGCTACCAGATAAATTCCTATGGAAAATTTAATTAAAAAATAGGTGACGATTTATAAGGGCATAAGCTAGTTTCATGACAAAATATGACTTCAAACAATCTTCATCTCTAATAAAGTAACCCATATCACTTGTCGGAATAGAATCTGGGAAAGATGCAATTCAAATAAATGTCACCTGCTAAGAGTTTTTTTTTTTTTTCTGTAAATGTTTGACGTAAGGCAATTACTAGTTAGAGATGCCTGAGTTATGCATGAAGCTTTAATGAGCGATGATGAAATTTGACGTGAACAATAAACGTGTAATGAATTAGATAAATAATAAAATAGATGACTTATTAATAAGTATATCAATAAATAATGAATATTATCAATGATGATGCGAAAGAGTATATTGAGGAGATGATTCCATGAGTAAATGAGAAGTAACTTACGTGTTATGCTTTGATGTGTATTATATTCTGTCTTCGAGCTTTCTATTCTCTCTAACGTTCTCTAAGTTATAATTTATCCGTCTAAGTTACTGAATTAAATTCTAAGAATGTTTCTTGCTCTGATCTGCGATTGCTGTAATTATGCTTGCATCTTGTTATGCATTCTATGAAATATATGCCAGTACTTACCTTTAAATTGCATGCATTAATAAATATTTCTGAATATCATTTATATACTCGTAAGATCAACGGGAATCTTATTACTTCTATGCATAAAAATGTATTTTGCAAGAATTCGTATCGAAGTTATTTGGAATTATTGTAGTTAAATTATTTTATTGTGTGTTCTACTACTTTCAATCATACTCCATCAACAGGATATAATTCTTGCGTTCATAATGGAGAACAACTCTTTTCTTTCTAGTTAATATAGAGAAATTAAGCAGCGTGAGCTTAGAAGTGGGTCAAAATTGAGAGTTGCTAATGGTTTAAACAGTAAGCTTGAGATGACTACTCTGGATTCTTAAGATGGCTAGCTGTCCAAATTAAAAAAAAAACAGCTAAGACAGCCAAAATTCTCAATATGGCAGTGTGTTTTTTTTTTTTTAAATGCACCATTCAATCAGGATGAAATGGAAAGTTACAAAATGGCGACCCAGCCAGGATCAAATGGAAAATCTCAGGAAATGGCGTACTATTTGCTGTCATCGAGTTATTTACAACAACAACAACAACATTAATAATAATAATAATAATAATAATAATTGGTTGAAAGCATAATGAAAATCTACAATAATCATTTTTCTCTTACTTCAATAAACGATGTGCTCCTGTTTTTGATTTGAAAGAATCTAACATTTTTTAATTGCAAAATTATTAAGTACGAAGAGCTAGCAATTACTTGCACAGAACTCAATTGAACATCAATAAATTGAACTGGAAGATGACGAGTGTAACTTTGAACTAACGAAGATATCTAATAGATGAAAAAAGAAAGTTTTAAATTAATGAACATACTAGATCGAGAAGTTTCCTTGTACTCAATGATGAAAGTTCTAAATGCACTTCATTTACTTATTTATTATTAAAACAACGATTAATTATGAAGATAATATCTTATGCACACACTATTTTTAACTTCATGCGGTGAATATATTTTAGTAGTTTCTCTACCTAGAATTTTTACAGTGTTTAGGAAATCAGACAAAAAATTCATGATGAGTAGTGTTTTAATTTAATAATTATATACTATTCTTCTAATATTATTTTCTCTTACTGCGCCAACTATGTGGCTGTGGAGAATGATTGATATTCTGTCTTTTAAAAGGTCTAATTTGGGGATAATAATTTTCTTTAAAAAAAAAAATAATGAAAGTGTATTTAGTGCTCAAGGTGATGAATCAGAAACTTAAAATTTACCTCACCTGAGCACTAGAAGAGGCCAGCTGGAAATCCATTTGAACGTCCTGTGTCATACCACACCAAGGCTGAAACGAAAAGATAAAGGGCTGACCACAGACAAAATCATAAGAAATAAAATAACAAAGATCTCTGGACAAATGTCACAAACAAGTGTATATAGCCAATAAGTACTGGGAAGAAAGATCTATCCTTAAATTTCGGCAACGAAAGTAGACTGTTTTATGACCCTACAGGCATTACATTTAAAAAGACCTTCCCAAAACGATAACATAATATAAAATAACTTCAAAATATACACATGTAAATGATTCATATATTAATGTTCTTCCGAAGTCTCATTCAAATGAAAAAACATGTGAAATAAGCCCACTGGCATATTAATTCTTGCTTTATCAATGAAACTAATAACGTTTTACATAATTCGATAGATCGTTTCTTTAGCTAAGAAAACACTACTTAAACATATCACGCTATCTCTTCTCATTCCCCAAGCAATGGGCACAATTTCTGAAAGATGATTGTTAGTGAGTAAATAACATGACGTTATATACGAGAAATTTACAGGGCATTTCAGAATGCTTACAATATTTTGAAAGGATGTGATATTTGCTATTGAAACAGTAATAACAGCTTCTTGTAATTAAGTGGTCAATTCTCAAAAGACGAGTAAAAGTAAGGGTATATACCTGATAATATCCTAAATCTTATTATGAAAGGTTATATTTGTACTTATTAGTTTCTTGAACTTAGAACATATATAAGTGGTGTACCAAGAGGGAGAAAAGGGCAAACGAGATTTTCCTAATATTTTATCATGATGTACCAGTGATCAAATTGTAAAGAACCACAACATGGTATGTTTTCCTGATTATTATATTTATATACGAATACGCTGGGCTGTCCCGGACTGCGATAAGTGGAGTGATGGCCTAGGCCCCACACCATAGGACGAAAGTTAGGTAATTTGAAAAAAGTAACAAGTCTACTATTCACAATTAATTCTTGGAATTCAAAATATTTAAAGATGGTGAACCATCATTTTGTAAGATATTTTCATTACTGTATATTATTAAGGTCGCGAAGTTCACTCATGAGATTAACAATGATCACATTAAAGGTAACTCTGTAGTAGATATTGGACTTAATCATTAACACGTCGGAACTTTGTTCTAAAATTCAAATGAAATACAGTGGACTCCCGAGTATCCGGCTCCTGACTATCCGGCCTAGTTTTCTTTTATCGTAATTAAATGAGGAAGGCAAGGCGTTGCAATGGCAACATTGCGAAGGCATTGGAAGTGGGTGTCTGCTACGATTCTCCTATGTGTCGTGTGCAAAATACAAGTTGTGACAGGAAAAGAGCAGCATTCTCCTCCTTGTTCATTATTTCGTTAGTGTGTAACGGACCTCAATATAGTACGCTTACCGCTGCTCCTGATTGTAACTGTATAGTACGTACAGTACTGTATTCGTAAATTGTTCTTGGAGTATGCTTAATGAGTTCACAGAACTGCAGCCTGTTCGGCTTTTTGTTATGCGGCCTCCCTTCTGACACATTAGGTCGGATACTCGGTAGTCTACTCTAGTTTCTTTCTTAGGTAAAACCCGCTTGAATCAAATCAACATTATAAGATATATTAATAATAGTAGTAGTAATAAGGGCAATAATTTAATCAATTTCTTGGAAATACTTTACAAAATTACATATATTCTAGACTTATTATGGCTGGTAACTGTCAATTTACTATTCAATTTTACTTTTATTGAAAAATGCAGACAGTAGAGCTACTACTATGAAGCTTACATTTTGTTTTGATTAGAATGTATCTGACGTCATATAAAATGTTGCGAATGGTATTTATTACATATTAAGTACACTATTATTTCGTACATCAGTATTATGAAATCGATTATTATAGTATTATGCTTTACTATCCTTATTACTTTTCCCTAGTTTTAAATATTTAGTGGAATATCATGATCATTGATATGGAAAGGTCAAAGTTGGCGAACAATGATTTATCTATGCTGTATATGAAAATTCTCATCTACATCATTGGCCCTGCAATTTGTTTTCGTTCCAGGTCCCGCGAATGGGCTGTATACTGTGTTTTTCAATACCAGCATGCTATACCGTCCAACACCAACTCACTTCGATCACTATTAATACCTAATACTTCGTTTAAGGATAACTCAATTTTGGCCTGTGTTTATTTACGAATCTGTTGAGAATTGGGCACACATTATTTTCTTTCCTTTCCCTTCCCGAACATGCACAGAATAATCTGAGTGACAATTTCCACAAACTTTTCAATTTTTCCTGCTCTGTGTATAAAATAATATCTAACTTTCTATACTATATATATATATTGATCAGCATATTCTCTCTCTTAATTAGCATATTAAGTACTTATTTCCCTAATAACTAATTTTTTTGTATAGTCATTATTTCACCCATCTTGTGTCATAAAATAAACATTTCGTACTGGACACTAGTCTGGATGTTTTCACTTTTCTATATTTTAAGGATATTTATTCCATATAAGATCAATTAAAGTACAGAGATTCTAGATTCATATGCTCTTCCTTGATATTTTAAGCAAAATTTCGCTTTTCTGTCTCCTTATATTTTTAATTGGATGAAAATAATTCTTGAGGATACCCGACAGATCATCATGAACCTCAAAATTAATTAAGGTAATACAAACATTATTAAATAATATCTACTGAAAACAATAGACACAAGGACCACTTTTATTAGCTCGGTCCATCTAATGAATTGGATACATCTCTAAACACAAGAATATTGTCCATAATACATACAATGTGTATTAGATGGAGATATATATATTTGGTTAAACATTAACGTCCTTGTGCAAAATGATTTTATGTAAATATATATATATCTACTAATCAAACGACTAGTTTATTTACCTGCTTCCTGGACTTCTTCACCAGGGGCTGGGGCTTCAATTCTTCTTCGGAAAATGATCTTGTTCTGGGATCGAAGTCCGGTCCTTGTGAAGCCATAGACAGGTCCGCTGAGAGAAAGTCGACAACCACGTCAAAACTGGAGGTGTTTTTAGGACGGGAGCGGAGCCGATGGACATTACCAGGAGTGGAAGGCGGGGTCAAGGGAGTATATTCTGCAAGTCGAGAACAGCTAGCTTAATATTAACACCCATTGCCAGAATTCTTTATAGGCATATAAAGAATTCTGCAAAGCTGGAACTCATAAGAGCAACTGTTCACAAATTATGATCTGAATTTCATTTGTGTTTAATTTGATTTTAATTATTAGCGCGTTTACGTTTTACGTTAACATTGCCTTAACATTTACAAAATACTCTATCATGAAGGCATTGGCTTAATTCATGAGAAGTGTACTTCGAAAAATTCAATATAAACAATAATGTCAGAACATAGAATCTCAAGCGGCGTAGACATATCAAAAACAAAATAATTTTTAATTATAATATTCAATATTGATTATAATTATTAATGACGTACAACTGAGTTTTCGTGTGCATTTTCTGCTTCTCTTCATATTTTTTTTCTCTTTTACTGCTATACTCTGATACGTGACGGGGAATAATATTTCCCCCCTGCTGACGTCCCCATTAAATATACAATAATCAATCAATCTTATGCTCTGACGATGAGCCATTGTGGCTCGAAACCTCAGTGTTTCTGATTAATGTTTTTAATGTGTATATCTTTGTAGAAAACTTTCAAGAACAAATCCATACAATACACATACTTAAATAAATTCGTTAAAATGTAATCTCTCCTGTGCTGGAAGGTATACTGTTATTAAAACCAAAAGGAACAGAAATTAGCACAGAAATTCTAAAGGAAAGGAAAAAAAAAGTCCAGAATCATGAAAATGTGTTGTTTATTTTAAGAGCGAAATGTAATTTTTAATACTGTTACTTATTTTGCGTTGTTACTGCAGTATATAATCAGTGAACAGTTACTTAAGTACCATACATTGTGCAACGAAACTACATTATCAATATTTTGTGTTCCTAAGTTGATGATCATAGCTTTACGAATAACTAAAAGAAAAACGAAAAGGAAAATTATTTAGTATTTTTGATTTATTTTTTATTTTTTTATTTTTATTTTTTTATTTTATTTTTTTTAATTCTAAGGGTGGTACTATGGAATCAATAAACGGCATATTGACCCTACTTTGATTATATTGAAAGTGCATTTAGAACAAATTCGATACTTTAAAAAAATCCAGTCCTGAGAATGTCCTGGTTCGCTGGCGTGAAAATTTATCTGACGATTAGTTTATATATTATACTTAAGGTAATACTGAACTGAAAGAGTACATTTATAAATAAGGCAAAATATTTGCACATTGACCATTATAATGAATACCTTCGTTAGAGCAGTAGATCTTTGCTCTACTTAACTAATTCTCTCAATAAACTGATTTCATAAAAATTATATGAACTGTAGTTATTAATACAATTAATTTAACTAATTTTGATTCAATACACTTGTTAAAGTACTAATTTTTATGTTTATATATTTTAAACAATTTCTTTCCAACAAAGAACAGCAGAAGTACAAAAATTCTACATTTCTTTACTCTTTCTGGATATTTTAAAATATAATATTTCTGGATAATTTTGTTTTCAATAAATTCTTTCATGATTATTTATATTTTTAATTGAATATAAATATTTTTCGATTGTTTGCATAGATAAACAGGAAAAGAAATTAGATCAAATCATAGAAAATCCAATTAGATCTACTACACAAGAGATAGCTAGAAAAGCTAGCATAAGAAATATTCTTGTAACATTATATAGACATAACTTGCATCTTAATATTGAACTAGTTTTATGAGCATATTTAACTATTCTAGTATTAACTGGAATTGGAATACGAAAGCAAACTACATCTTACGAAACAATGAGCCTTATGCAGAGTCGTTTTGACAAATGATTAGCGTTATACTAAAGGCCTGAATACTGCAGGAAACATGTTAGTAGAACTCTTTAGTATGGCACTAATCACGCGTCAGAACGATTCTGCATAAGGCGCAATATGTCTAATGGGTTTTTAATCAGTTTCTAAAACTATTCCTACTAAAAATACACAACATGTTTGCACAATCCAAGAAAAGAGGAGACAATTTCTTGCAATTCAACAGGTTCTTAAATTGAGAAACTTATTGATAAATCGAACTTCAGAAGGATGTAATTCTAAAATACACGAAGGAAGGAAGTGAAAATTTCGTATTTAGTTTAGACAATAAAAACTAAATTGTTTTATAACTCACGGTAAAATAGAAATTCATGCTCTTATCTATGAATGCAATTAGAAAGCCATTATAGGCTCTAAGACTATATTTTTTAATTTAATAACTATTATATATATATATATATATATATATATATATATATATATATATATATATATATATATATATATATAAAACTACTGAAGGAACTAAAGTGGTTCATGATTGTAACTATTAAATTAAATACTCATGAATGCGTCTAAATATTTTCGGTAGAAACTCTCACCTTCGTCAGAGGCTTATTTATTTACGTAAATACACACCACTCTTTCAGTTACATCTCATGATTTTCATCATATAATGAAAAATCATTTCAGGTATGGTGAAGCTTACTTGTAGCAATTGTGGAAACAGAATACCTAAATCATACCATGATTATTATAGTAAATATAGCTTTAAATACACTAATGTCTTTTGACTATTTGTTACCGGCAAGCATAACTACACCGGGAAACGAAAAAATTTTCATAACACAACCGAAGTTCCAATAAGTGATTGAAAGTAACATTAGTGTACTTGAAGCTATTATATTTATATACAAAATATCCATCATGGTATGATTTATGTATTTTGTTTCCACAATGTTAGAGGTAAGCTTAGCCATATTTAAAAATGACTTAACTATACGAGGAAGTCAAAAAGTTTCCGGAATGTTGTTCAGGTGTTGACATTTGTGGTGCAATCACAATCAATCTCGTACAGTATACAGTTCTTAGGTTACTTAATTATGAATTTGACAAATGTGAACACGTCTTAACAGACAATCTACGAACAACGTAGCTGATCGAAGGAGTGTGTGGTGACCAGTTGCTGCAATTTCACAGACCGAGCGACGCGCAGACATCACTTTCATGTACAAATTGGGGACAATCTGCTTTAGATACTTTGATAGCCTTAAAAAGAGTTTAGCAGCATCGGGTGTTTGGCTCTTTCCAAAGCTGAAAAATGGGCCATTTCCGATTCGCCAACGTAGAAGAGATCAAAAACTAACGCGACACCTGAACTTCGAAAGATACCAAAAGAGAACTTTCGTCGATGTTTACACCAATCGTAGAAAAGAAAGAACAAGTGTGTGTGTGTGTGTGTTCGAAGGTGACAACTTTGGAGGCGATTAAATAAATGCGTACTTATATTGTGGTAATAAAGAGCTACAATAAAATTTCGGGAAGTTTTTGACTGCCCCTCGAATAATGGAAGACATAAAATGTGACAAACATAAGTGTATGTGTGTGTGTTTAAGTGAATAAATAAACCGCTGACGAAGGTGAAGGTTCTCATTGAAAATTTCGGTCTCAGTAAGTATTTAGAAGGACTTCTGACTGTAATAGTTAAACGAAAAGAGTTTAAAATATGATCTTAATATTATGGTAATATATAAAATATTATGGTAATATATATATATATATATATATATATATATATATATATATATATATATATATATATATATTTTTTTTTTTAATGCACATTACATCTGAAATAATAATAGACTGTAGAGCGTTTTCTAAGACTATATTCTAAAATTAAATTAAAGATGAGTTTGTCCTCAGAAGCTACATATCACAGAACTAATTTAAAGGAAAAGAATGGTCTGAAGACAAAGTTATAGTGGACTTGGCTTCCTTTTTTTTTCCCAATATGTCTACTAAAGAATTTTAAAATTTAAGTTTTGAAGATTCTATACAATTTAATGCCAAATTAGTAATAATAATTATTATTTTATTTATACGTTTCTAATAATATTCATATACTTGCACTACCTATGTAAGTTATCGACTGTCAATAATAAAAAACAAAGTTGGTTCACATTTTAGTTCCTAATTCAAAGTTTAAATCCAAATAATTTCATAAGTTTCTCTGAGAATTACAGAAACTGACAGACAAGTCTACAATTAAGAGTTGAATAGTATTTGTGGAGGTTATTGATGAAAAATTATCATCATCTTATGATAATCATAAACATTCAATTTTTTAAAAGATATAGGTCTTATTTTACAGATTAGAAATACTTCTTAATATAAATGAGGAAAATTATAACAACAATGTTGTAATATCAAGAAAACATTTCCTCCTTTCTTTGATTATACTTTTGTTGCCAATATAGATAATCTATTACATTTATGTTTAATATTACATGGAGAACAGCGTAATTTCTCTTTTATTTACACGATTATTTCTGAAGCAAAATACGAATTACGCTATTCAGGCAAAAAAAAGAAAAACTCATTCTTATATTACATAGAATGAGTATAAAGATGTAGACATTAGAATAATCTCTAAAAAATTTAAGCTGGAATTTTTTTTTTTCAGTGCAAAGAAATATACAAGGTATTCCGTAAGAATCCTTTAACTTGTAATCAACTAGTTCATTGCGGTAATTATTTTTTTTTTTTCTTTCTTATGCAGGTACAATGCTCATTTTCCAGTTCTTTAAGAATAAAATTCGTTAAAGTTACGACCGCAGCAGCAGCAATTTACTAAATCAAAAAACGGAAAATTCGATATTGGGAGTGTTATACGGATAAATTATCGCGGGATAACTTATTTAAACTTCGGAACTCTAACTGATTTCTACCTAGTAATTAATCTTGTATTTATTTTGTTAATGAGCAATAAATACTATAGATCTAAGTATTCTTCAAACCTTCATGCTTGGATAATTCCAACTGGTATCGTTAAATTTCTTGGCTTTTATTGCAGCTGTTTACCTGTTGCATCACGATCAGTTGTTTTCTTAGATCTAAGATAAAATAATTTTGAAAGAAAAAAATACGTTCACTTGTTAAAAACAAGACACAAATTGTTGATAATAATAATAATCAATAAATGAAGTTACATTTAGACTAAAATAAAGGAATTTGTGTAATTATTCAGTTCAAAATCTTTTGTTGTCGCGAATTTGAAGCTTGAAACATAAAACTATAGTCATGCTTGTTATTCTGTATGATTGCAAATATGGTCGCTTACTCTGAGGGAAGAACGTAGACTGAAAGTATTTGAGAACAAGATCTTGAGACGAATATTTGACCCAAGAGGGACGGGAATGAGGAATGGAGGAAATGCATAATTTATATCGTTTACCGCACATTGTTCGGGTCATCAAATCTAAGAGGCTTAGGTCGGCAGCCATGTAATCAGTGTTAATGAAAATAGGAATGCTTTTAAAATTTTAACGTAAGTCCAATCGGAAAACGACCATTAGCAAGATCTAGGTGCAGATGGGAGGACAATATTAAAATATCTCTCTTAGAAATAGGAATACAAATTAGAAACTGGATCCAGTTGGCTACGGACGGAAGTCGATGGAGAGCTTTTGTAAACGCGGCATTGAACCTCCGGGTTCCATACGCCATGGAGTTAGTTACTTAATAATAAATAAAACTGTAGGGAATAGTGTGTACAACTGATAAAATAATAGATTGAATAAAAGTTGATAGGAAAACCAAGTGTTCCTGGAAAATTCATCGACTTACACCATCTGAAATTCCTTTTTCTTTTCTTTTCTTTCTTCACAAAATCTGAACTCTCTTTTCACACGCAAAGTGTCCAGGTATTGTTGTCTAAATGAAAATTTACTAGGTATTACAACCTATAAAGCAGGATTACTGCCAATATTCTTTTCGTAAAGTGTAATAAGATTTGGATGTAGTTGAAAGTTATTATTTTCTACTTCACACAGGTCACAATTAATTTTTAATTTAAATGTAAAATATTTCACTAACGCAGAATTTAATTATTGTAATTAGATGTATAATTGTATTTAATCATAGACCTAATATAAAATGTGGCCAAATTCATTTGTTACCATGCGTTAATCCTTTGTCTTTCTTCTAGTGTTCCCCAAAAATCATACATAAGATTATAGATATAGTGGCGATACCCCTAATCGACATATTTAATACACCAATAGAGTTGATGGTGTCTTGAATGCCGATTTCTTGATAGTACAGAGGTACAACGTTCGCAACTTTCCATCAGAATTTTTCACTTAGTTAACTTTCTCGGCACTTCAGCATATTGCTAATTTTGTTTACACTTTCGCTGTTCTGCTGCTTCTGTTTAGTTGGATTATCTATAATCTTTCTTTGAACATTATTTATAATACTTTACGACAGCATCTTCAAACCGTGAAAACGTCTGCTTCACATTTTCGGTGAAACATTTTTTTCTTTTTTTCTTTTTTGTGATCAGAGTCGAGATTATGCTTTTAATTGCGACCGGAAGATTATAGTTTACGGAATGCCTTGTATAACAATATTTACTAATGTTTAATAGCATACACCAGTAGGTATAAATATTGTTACTTACTTGTTTCTCCTGGTGACGCTGGCGCAAGTGTCGCCGGTGTGAGAGGTTCAATCGGCGACGGTGACCGTTCCCTCTTGGTCAGCTCGGGTGGTCCTGGCGGTGGATGAACAGGTCCTGCTGGGACGGGTAAATGTGGCCCTGGTCCCGGTGCTGGTGACCCCTGTTTTGGCTGCTGACTGTCCACCGGAATACCGTTCTCCGACAGGAACTCGTCCAAATCCACATACTCCAGCTCCGGGAAAAGACCGGAGAACAACTGAGCTATCATCGAACTAAGAACTACAAGCTACTATTTAACCTAACCATATTTACATGCATGCACTCTTTTTCCCCATAAATCATGAGCTACACAGAACTGTGCAATATCCAAATTTGAATGTCGAGCCCCAAAATATTGAAAACATGAATCAATCGAAGGATTATCACGCACACAAGTGAATTGTATATTTTATTCTTTATAATTAATAAGACTCCTATTAACGAGCAGTTTCATTAAGTATACGATACCGACATTTAAGTACCGGTACTGGCTTTTGAAATTCTAGTAAATTACGAATAATGTAAGATACCACTCATTATTCTGTAATAATTAGAATAAGAAGTAGAGCCTTGTAAATAAAAATCAACAAAAATCCCCCTCCCTCTTAAAAAAAAAAAAATGCAGTCAACGTGTTAATGTACGGTCTGAGATTTCCGTCTGAAAAGGTATTCCTTGATCTAGATATTCGCACCCTGAAATATTCAGAATAACATTAACCGCTTTTTTTCACTTTGTATTTTTTTTTTTTTTTTTTTTTAACCATTATTACCAAACACGTGTCGATAGAAAAATATAGATTGTACCCCCTATTGTATTTCTCATCCGTCTCCTTTAGTCTACACAACATTTTGCAACTAGCACTTACCAAGTTTATGTTACATATCAGGTTATTACCTAATATATTAAAAGAAACAAAGTCAAGTAAAGTCAAAGATTCTGACCAATACGTCATCTTACGTTGTAATTCTATGAACCATAGAAGTTTCTCTATGTACTAATACTGAACGCAACGCAATGTACCTATTAACAATTTAGTTGCTAAGAAATTTTTCATTGAGAATGCAAACCCTAGCCTTGTACAATGATGGTGGCTACTTATCAAATGAGGTTGTTGCGATCCTTTTTAACTGCAACACTTGTTTCTAATAGATACAGTAAATTATTAAAAATATAACAACTGCGCCAATGTACAGCAAAATTTGTAGCATACTAAGATATTATTTGGGAACAGAAAAATAATTCAACTAGTGTGGTAAAGTTTACCGTGTGGCTTTAATCTATTTTGGATTAGCACTTAACCCCTATCTTTGTAAATATACTATTCCTTGCACAGTCTTGTGTTACCAGTAACTGATAAGGTTGAAAAATAATTCGAAATATTCCATATGTATTAAAGACTTTTTGATAACGTAGTTTGGTGTGTTTTCTATATTTGCTACATAGTTTCATTTCCAACTAAAATTAAAAGCATTTTTATACAATGGTTGTCATACTATTCAATGTGTCGATGCGGTTTAATCTTCCGAAGCCTGCTCGTTCCTCGCTGAATAACTACATGCCAGTATACAGTGGTTGATAGATTTTACTCAAAGTCGAGGGTGCGTCTAATTTCTCATCTCAAAAGCAATATTTAATTTACCCATTGATGCCTCGGAAGTTACCAGAGAATTTTGAAGAAAAATTATATTATCCTTTCATCTTTGCATTAAAAAAAAAAAAAAAAAAAAATGTTGACTGCTAAGCATCTTTAATTACATATGTGCGTGATATTCCCATAAACCCAGTACCACAAAAGTATAATTGTGTTATAAACACGGGTGAAATCGCATTTAAGAACACCCCTATCATCCGATTCGAACGGAAGTCGGTCTATAGAATGTGTTTGTAAAAGATTTGATCTTATGTTAATTTGAATATTCAACAGAGGGCGCCTAATCGTGGTCTTCCTACAAGTCATACTGCTAGTAGACTGAAGATGGTTGGACATCAGGGAAAGTGTAGTTGTGTGTAGATTGCACACAATCTGCAATGTCAAGACACTAGTTTTGTTGTATTGGGGTTAGCCTTTCAGCAGCGAGGCTACATAAGACGTGGATCTACAGCTCAGGGTGAAATCTGAAAGCACATTCGTTCATCATATAGACACTAGGGAGCTCGTCAGAACACTAGAGAGAGGTTATCATGCGATTCGAACGTTTATAATGGGGATGCGAAAGGTCGGGTGGCTATTCCGCAGAATTGCTGATCGTGTAGGTTGTAAGGTATCAGTTGTCCATCGGTGGCGTACATTACAGGAGGTTCCCACAGCAAACATGGTCCCCAATGACTGCGATGCACCAAGGAACAGCTGGACATAAATATCATTTAGACAACTAACTGAGAGGATGGTGACCGTCAATGCAATCAAAGCCAGCGTCAATGCCGGACGAACACTTAGCAATCGATTGCTGAAGGCAGGTTTCCATTCCCACGTTCCTCTTACATTATTTCCCGTGACACTTCACCATCGCAGAGAACGTTATCGGTGATACCACGAGAGACAGAAGTGGGAAGGCTAACGAGGGAGGTTGTATTGAATGCGTATCCGTAGACGTGAGGTAACGAGTGAATCCAAACATGGGTTCCTACTCGCAATGCAAAATCCATACCTGGAATTCTGGTGTGGTAGTTAATAAGCTACACATCGCGCACACCTTAGGTCCGGTCAGGGAATATTACTACTCGTGACATCGTAAATCCTGTCTTCCGACCATATCTGCACATTGCGGAACCCTATCTTCCAGCAGGATAACTAGCATCCCCATATCGCTACGACAACCCAGAGTGCTCTATTTGATATATGCCTTCTAACCTGGTGTGATAGGAGCTCAGGAAATATACTCTAACAAGGTCCTAAGAGATTTTGTGGGACGGCGTATGACCGATATTCCCTACTGACAATAAAATCTAGAAACAAACGTGCAACACCATGCCCAAGGTAGATATCAAGCATCTATACGCACTTCAACAGCTGCTGGTTATACTTTGCTATTAAAGGAGTATTGTTCATTTCCGAATACCCTGTATCACATCCTATGTTGATATACAAAAAGTTGCTAGTCATCCCAACTTTGGGCGAGATTTGTGAAATACTACGGGGCGTTCTTCAATGTGTTTTCACCAGTTCTTCCCATGTTAATATATTTCCACCTATATACACATGCTGGATAATCATGATAGAAAGAAAGTACCGTACATGTTTATGCATGGTCATGAACATCAGCAGGAGAGGACACAGTTTGTATTTATTATTATTATTATTATTATTATTATTATTATTATTATTAATAATAATTAATTAATTAATTAATTAATTAAAACATTGCTGGCATTTTGCCATATAAGGCTCAGCTTGTGATAGGGTAAGGGAAAAAATATGGAGAGGTGTCGCCAAGGAACTGATTTGCATGGCATCATCGCGGTATAGTTTTCAGCAAAAAGACAAATGTTTTTGTATTATGCTGACCAGTAAATATCACATGATGGGTATTTTCACAACAGAAGTTGGAAAGGTAAAGAAATAAATATTGGAGCATCAAATTTAGACAATTCTCCTCGTACCCAGCAACTTTATATTAATTATAGATTCATTTGAATTTTAGGTGTGGGTGACGGTCGTCCCCTGCGGATGTCCATGTGCATGACATAAATAAAACATTTTCACTATGACTGTACATTAACTATAAATACACATATCATACATACATATAGAAATGCACACACACAGAGCAAGGTATCTCATATTGTAGGAAAACTAGACTTGAAATCTAGAAACCAAATGAAACAAAACAATATGTCCTTTATTCAGTGGCGTAACTAAGGGCTTGGAGGCCACCCCGCAGACAACGTGGAATGGGGCCCCTTCTCTACGTCCTACATCACGATTTGGGGCCCCTGATGGCTTCGGCCCACCCCGCAATGCGGGGACTGCGGGGCCCTTATTTACGCGACTAGGTCCAAAGCACAGGCGTCATTTGGGGCTTTAAGGAAGAATCGATTCCACCCTGAGTTTAGTACATGAGTTCGGTCTAAAATCTTCAGGTTTTCGTAACATAGAAATGAAAAACATGAAACTACTTATTTTTGCTTCCCTCCAAGTAAAACCTGAAGTGAAACCACTGCATCAGACATACACAACTGAACTTCAGAAGAGAACGCTGGATCCCCTTAAGTCCTTGTAATTTCTGATTTGCAACTACTCTTGAGTATATTGCCAAACCATTTAAATATTTTCAAGATGCTAATAAAATAAATTCAGCCTGCCGGCTACATTTAATTACTGTAACTGGGGTGTAAAAAAATCTCTGTTTAAGAAATTCAGTTAATGGAAATTTTGCTGTAATATGTTTCTTCTTTATGTCGTATGATTGAAAAATGTCATCGTTGGCATGGGAGACCTGGGTTCAATTCCACGTGGTAGATCATGTAGTGGGAACCTCACGTTAAACTGTAGGTCCAAGTTTCATACAAAGTTGATGCTGAGTCAACCCGATATTGTGAGTGCTATAGGGTCATATGGGGTACCGAATTTAATTACTTACTATCTACTGAGATTATATATATATATATATATATATATATATATATATATATATATATATATATATATATATATATATATATATATATAAACGACAACTTATCGCCATATAAGAGTACAAAAAACCTAAAAATACCTAAAATTTCAAAAATCTCAGGCGAAAGTTACAAAACATTTCAACGGATAATAGTGTTTGGGATCAAGATCTACCAACCTACTGAGTTTGATCGCGATAGGGCTGGGACAACTGTGTTCCCTCCCTTGTAAGTATTTATCAAGTGAGAAAGGGACAGAGACAAAACACTGAGATAAATTCTAGGGTGGTAATCACCCTAGCTTGTTTCCTAATAAAACTACCACCACCACCCTATTCTTTTCACAAATCCCGTAATATGTTCGTAAAATAATTTCAGGTCTGAAGTCATCTTGCTTCGCCACATCATACCGTATCACAACTTATGTGTTTTTTGTTTTTGTTTTTTTCTCCTCGCTTTTTTGAGTTGTCCGGCAGCTGGCATTGATCGGTTTCGAACTTAAATCGTCAATGATGCATAAAGCAAAGGCGCCTTTGATCCTAGCTCACACGAAACGGACTGGCTGGCGACACATAGTCTCCTCAGAACTTCACACACAGGTGTACATTGTAGTCCTTCTTTTCTTTCTAGTCAACTAACCACACACATACACTATCGGCCACCCAACCAGCCTTCGATTTAAAGAAAAAGAAAAGAAATGCTGTAGCTCTCTCAGAAATGCAACGATTATATCCGGAACAAACACAAGATCTAAAAAGTGCATCATATAACAATGACTTACATCATTTACATAAACAAAACTCTTCGTTTTATTTAATCCACGTAAAGAGAAACTATTTGCTTCCATACAGAAGGTGGGCCTGCTAAAATGACCATGTCTGTAATATGGCCACGCAGGCTTATATACAGGGTGGGGCATAAGTCACTCACTTATTCAGTACACCGCGGTAAAGTTTGAACCCGTTCGTCCGTTTCTAGCATCCGTTGGAGAGTTGTTCTTGAAATATCACATCTAGTGGATGCTTTGCTTTTCGAATTGATTTATCAGATACTACGCTACACTTACAATATTTTCTTCTATAGTCAGTCATTTAGACCTACCTAGTCTAGGAAGATCCATTACAGACTCACTACATTCAAATATTTTATTCAAGTTATAGATTGCTTGTCGAGATGGAGGTACAGTGTTCGGAAAACGATCCACAAATAATTCAATCATATCACTTTTGAAGTATGAACACATGCTCATCCTTTAATAACTTTCTGTTCATTGTAAACTTAGTTAATTACAAATGTAACAAGGTTCAAATACAAGATGACCATGGGATTGTTCTTTCTCTGTTTCTGCGTTTAATTCTATGTCTCCAAAATGGGAAAATTTAACTCCCAATCTCAAACCGCTTCTATGAAGCTTCTTACACATTCTAGTTTTTATTTATTTCTGGTTTTCTATAACTTGATATATTGATCGAATTCTAATAGTTTTGTCGATATTGACTTTCTATTCGATATCACATTGCCTTCGACGACTCACTAAACAGACGAATATTTGATGACATCGAATTCAACTTGTTTTATCAACAATCGCAATTTTTTTTTATTATTGTTTGTTCTATGTTTAGCGTCCCTTCTCGGTATCAAGGTTATATGAGACATGGACCTACAGTTAATTTAAAGGTACAATCATAATCACTGTAATGCATTCAAATTTGAATATCCTCCCCTAGGAATCGAACCAGTAATCCCGTACGGAGAAGCACGCACACTAGCATCATTTTACGGTTTACAGCTAGAAGTGTTCACGAAAACGAAAGAAAAAAACAAGAGAGTTTGAATTTGTTTATAACTGAATTAGTGACACAACAGTGTTCAAAAAATATTTTTTGAACAATGAGTTTGTTCAATTTCTTGTCAACCAACTGAAATGCACGACTACAGAATATAATTTTACTTATTCTTCCAGAGTGAAAATTCTGGCAACGTTATTGCCTTGAAGCACATAAGGTGCGATTTTCATGGATGCGTTAGCAACATGCTGAGAAAGCGTCAGTGATAAATTACCAATGAATTAAATTTAATGTTGCAGTTATGCTACCAAACCACGTGCGCGGTCAAATAAGCTGCTGGAGCAGGCTTGACAATTGTGCTTTACTTGGTGCGTGTGGGTGGGGTGGAATTAATGAAATGACATGAGCTTATTTCGACGAAACCTGGTTATCCCATGGGCTAAAGGAGCCACGAAAATAAAGAGTGTGTGAGAAAAAGGATACCTGAGATTTCTCTTATCTACGATAGACTTACATGATTTGATATCGAAACACGCACACGGACCATTCTCCCTCTACCACTGAGTCAAACATACTCTCACATGCCTATCATACAATTTCTAATTTAGAAAAGAGTTAAATTGATATTACATCTTTATGAAGCCTTGCCTTCTAAGGTGTGTGACTTTTTTTTTTTTTTTTTTTGACAATGACTTTTTTATGACAGTCATTTTGACTGTAAATACTTCTATATCACAAAAATCACTCAAATACCATTCACACACATTTACATACAGTATATATTTACATAGTAACACAAGGAAATAAAGGAAAACTTTTACATTAAAATTCAGGTGACTTAATTATTATGTTAGTCTATAATAAAGGATAGGATTTATGGTACACTGTAAACTTAAAACCTTTACTGAACAATGTATGAAATTTGCAAATCACAAGACCATTATCATTTTTATAGTTATTTCGCTATTTTACCTTGACGAAGCAATTACTCATTTTAATATTGTCCATTAATTGTAGCTTCTTCCGATCCTCCCTCATTTTCCTTCTACCGGTCCTATCAGATCTTTCAGTACAGAATCATGGTCCCTCTGAGATAATATACCAACCAATTATTCTCTCTTTTAAAAATAATGCATCCGACGTTGTTCTTCCCTCTATAATTACTATTCTTCAAAATTTTTATTGGTTCCCTGTTGAACCATTCTAATTTTCTCCACTCTTCTTCACACCCACATTTCGAAAAAAAAAACGATGATTGTTTTTCGCCCGCGTAGCATTCTGTTTATGTTTTTCCCCCATAAAGTACAATTTTTACACCAAATACTTCATAATTTTCTCCGCTGTTCTAGAGGCTAGCGCGCGTGGTCCGCGGTTTGATTCCCGATGGGAGGGTATTAAACGCATTACAGTTCTTCGGATTTCAGCTTAACCTGTTGGTCCATGTTTCATATCGTCGACAGCGTCACAAACTGTCGTATCTCAGTTTTCTAAACTTTTCAGGAGAGCGATTTTTAGGTTTTCACACAACTTTGAACAGCCATAACTCAAAATCTATTTTACCGAAAGGAGAGAAAATTTACCAAGTTATAACTTAAATCATAAGAAATCAGTGTAGAAAGTTTTATGGAATTTGCCTGTAAAAGCTTGTGGAAAATTTGGCGGCAAAAAGATACGACAGTTTGTGACGATGGTAATCCTCTCTTGTATGAAAGATACGACGCATATTTTTTATACTGAGAACTACATTAATAGATGAACAATCGGAATATATTGCACTTTTATTGAAAAACTTCGTGTTTATTACACAAAATAATTTAACAAATGCTTCCTGAGATTCTTGAGGGTAAAACGAAATTCCTGAGAACACACAAGAAACACAATATTAAGAGCATACTAACCATAACATAAAATAATGCTATCAAGTTGTCATTGCCAGAATATAAAATCTTGCAAAGTAATTTGCAAATTGCATGCTTTGATATTGCACTTGAGAAGGTTGGCTAACGTGGTAAGTTTCTGAAAAAATTGAACATGTTCAGGGTTTCGAATGATTGGAGTTGGGCATGGACACAATGATAACGAGTCCTCATAGGCGTGGGAGACCCGGGTTCGATTCCCGGCGGGAGCTCATGTGGTTCGGATTCCACGTTAATCAGTAGGTACACGTCTCATATAGCCTCGCTGCTGAAAGGGACGTTAAAAATCAATCAAACAATCAATCAAAACGAGTCCTCGTACTTCTCTGGAGCGATAATTTTTGACAAGTCTGCAAAGTAGGAACTTCTATCTGGTGGATTCAATCTGCGTTCTTTTCAGGGAAATAGTTATGTAAGTGTCCTCAAAATGACTTGTCTTAAACTGAATGCAGTTTGGATAGTCTTTGTTCACTTTCACTTCGCGCATTTCCGTATTGGATCTCCATTTTCGTCACGTCTAACTGACAGAATACCAAGACATTGGGACAGAGATTTAGTCTCATACATCGCTTCTGTCAACACAATGAACGGTATATGGGTCCTTTTTCCTTGCCGGTTTAACAAACGGTTCAAGTTGCGAGGGTACAAAATTACTGCCACAGTGCTTAATAGATGTGCTTATAGCACTGTGGACTGAATCTCCCTCATTTTGCCGATGCCTATATTCAAAGAATCGAAGAAAAATTTCTCTGATGTTCTTACGTGTTTGCACCGCATACCCCATCATAGTAACCAACCTGAACTCCTACTAGGTCCATCCTGTAGTTCTCTAACTCATTCGTTCGGATTTTAACGCGCCTCCCTATAAAGAATTCTAATATTCCATGTTCCAAATCTCATATCCATTTTCTTTTGCTGATGTCGTGCCAAGTTATCAGTCTTGGTCCGAGGCTTCTGTGATTGTTTCTGAAAAAGTCTTTTTTTTTTCTATTACAAGATGAGTTTGTTAGCCTCACCCAAAGCCCCAAGCTGGAGGGCCACTCCTTGTCTGCCCGTGACTGCTTATTCAGTATCTTCACAGCTAACCTCTATATCTAAAGGCCTTCTCCTCGATCCGCAACCTGGGGCCGCGGTGGCTCAGTGGTAGAGCGTTCTCCTCTTGTTCATGGGGTCGCGGGTTCCAACCCTGCTCCCGCCAAGTGAACTTTGTGGTGGACAAACAGCGTGTGCGTGGGTTTCCTCGGGGTTCTCCCGTTTCCTCCCACTTTCTTCATTCCATCATTTCATTCATTTCTCATAATCACCGTCTCCTTTAGCATAACCGGCATAAGCGTGGAACGTAAAACTCAAAAATGTCATGACATGTCGATCCGCAACCTGAGGACGCCCCATGCCATGTAAATATATATGTATACAGCCCCGCATTGATCAAGTATAACATTCTAGCTTATAAGTTTATTTGCTTCGGCTGTTCCGAGCTTAAGATATAAGTAAAATACATTAGGAACAAATTATAAAGAAACTAAGTGGATAACAATAAGAAATGATATAAAAAGCAATGAGTTTATCAGTACGGGACTGTATACCTACTTCTGGGCAACTTTGTATATATAAACAAATTGCTTTGAATATAGGCGTATCTGTCCAGTTGCGAAAGATCTGTTGCTCACGAACTGTCGTAACTCAAGATACGACTGTTTGTGAAAATGGTTTATATGCTTCATCTTAAGATACGACACAATGACGTCATCACCACCGTCAAAACTACGCACATTACAGATGTGTCGTTTTGGGAAATTGTAGAAATCAGTGTATGCAACTACATAGTAAAATATCTCAATTTTCGATTTTTTTGAGATACGACACTTTGTGACGCTGTCGACGATATAACCTCCATGCTGAGTAGATACGCTAAACTTCAAAAACTAACGAGCAAACTAAACATTTCATGAGTAGTTTTCCTAACTATTCTAAGACCATCAAAATATATAAACTTTTTTTTTTTCTACGAGTTTCTTTTGCCATTCCTATTATTGCTTTTATTTCACATTCACACTTCATGGCGTCATTAATAATTAGGGATGCGCACGAGACAAGATTTGTGGCTGTCTCGTCTTGAAAATGTGCTGTAAAAGTGATGTCTCGACTCGAAAAATGTATATTTCTCTATTGGAAAAGCCGTGTCTCGACTCGAATTTTGTAAGGAAAATCCTGTCTCGACTCGTCTCGTGCGCATCCCTATTAATAACGTTTCCCTAGATAGCGATAAGTTAACCACTTGTTGGAATTTTTACATACTTTGCTCCTCCGACTTTTTTTTTTAATTCGGTCCATTTGATCCCAAACTAGCCAATTTAAAAACTATGTTGCTATTATTACACAAATGCACGTAGTTACAATGAGGTTGGTCAGGCCCGTATCTAGGGGGAGTCTGGGGGGCTGGACCCCCCAAAATTTTTGCTGTTCCTAAAATGTTCACGGTAGGCTTGCAAATGAACTATAATATGGTTGGATCGGCTCCCCTAACTTCAGCCGGCCTCCTCCTTCATTTTTGAACTGGCTACCGGCCTGAGGTCGGTGACAGAATGCCTGAAGAGTCCCATCTCTTGTTCCAAACCATATGACCATATCTCTTGTCCTTCTCTCCGAAGTTCGACTGACATTTTCGCATAAACACAAATTCTGCTTTTTAAACAGTTTGGTTTACCAAAGCATCTATATTATTTTACCCTGTCCACCCGGGAGATAAAAAAAATCTCAAGAAACAACATGGCTAATCATTACCAAATTTAGTGAAAGTGTACAGAATCGAAAGTAGTTAGTAACAAAGTTCTTTTTTTTTTTTTTTGGAGCCGATACTCAAACCAGAAGTTGTAGAATTTAACCATTTCCGGTTTTAAATTAGATCAAAAAAGAGCAGAAACAGTAATAGAGAGAGAGGGATAGGTTTGTTTGCAATCGGTTAAGTATCCCAATAATACATTACCTCTCAATCCTCAACTCTCGACTAAAACCGGAAGTGATACAAATCCACTACAACTTCCGGTTTCAATATTTCTTTACATAGAGCAAAAACGAGCATAGATAGCGAGAGGCAGTTTTGGGGAATCGATTTAGCGTTCTAACAATAGCTAAGATAATCTCTCTTACTCCTCTATTCAAATCAAAATAGCAAAAATCAACCACTTCCGGTTTTAACTTTAGGCCGAATCGTTCTAGAGTTAAAATGTTTCCGTATAGTGAGAAGTGGTTTTCTGCACTCGATCCTATGAATATACATTCCATCTTCACTCTACTTTCTCTCTACTAAAACCGGAAGTGTATAAACATACTACCACTTCCGGTTTAAATATTTGAGAAAATATCACTACATTCAAACCAAACTCCGTCATGTGGTGTACAAGTGACACCCCCACCCGTCATCAAGATGTGTTCTTGATTTTAAAATGTTCTTGTATATTTTTTAAAAAAAAATGAACTTTCAGTAGCTACGTGCTTTAAATTTTAATGTTTTATGTAGTACACCCCTAACATTTCAATGATGTAATTTGTGTCATGAACCAATCTCTATGTGAGACGTGAAAATAGTACTCCTATCCTTTAAAAATAAGGTAGTTTAACAGAAGCAAGTATAACATTTTTACAGCTTTATACAGAATTAAAACTCCCTTTAAAAAAAGGAAAAAGAAAAACGAAAACATTATGAGAGAAGCATGTCCCAGTTCTACCTTGAGATCACCATCATAGGGCAGTGTTTTCTCCCAGATATTAGGTCCAAGAAAGGCTGCTTGTGCCTCGACGTTGCACCACAATTCGCCATCTTCCTTCTTCTCTTCACCTAATTCTTTTCCAGATTTTCCTGTAAGACAAATCAAAAAGAGAAAATTATTAATATTTACTTTTCGTTAATAAATTGCAATTAAATTCTTAAGCTTAAAATATACAATCTCTTAACGGGCTACGAACAGCACCAGTATGCCAATGAGCTATTGACGTTCCGAGAGCATGACAGGCATATCCAATAAGTCAAATTCATGCCCTCATCATGTTCTTGGAATGTCCACAGTACATACCAAATGATATTCTATGAATATCCCTAGAACACATATCAATATTCAATGGACGTACTATACATGCCTTACTTCTGATTATTGGTCTGGATTTTATTTTTTAATCACACAATTACGTGAATACATAATCCACAACCATAATTCACGAAGTTACAAACTAGATGAAAACAAATTCAATATACTTGGACGGGGATCGAGCCAGGAACCCCACACAGCAGACGTCAACTTTCTACCACAGAACCACCGTGTCTAGGTATAGTCATTTGGACGTTATTCATGCCAGAGAGGACAAGTCTCTGGCTTTGCAAAATAAGACAAATTCTCACTTATTTAACCATATTTCAATTTTAATTTTTACATGATCTTTATGATATTTAACTGGAATCAGGATTAGGGGCATAGATTCCCTAGTAGCAAGAAAGCTTTTGGACAGTTGGCACGTGCTTGGCTTTTGGTTTTCTACACTTGCACTTGAAACGCATGCTTTTATACAATCTGCCTTTTGTTGTACTTGCAAGCAATGCTTTAGAACCTTCGTACAGCGTCATAGCACCACTGGTCGTTCATTAGCTATTGACTTGAGTTGACTTGTAAAACGCTTGCGTCAAGCTTGAATGGAACAGAATGCAAGGTTGCCCCCATATAACTTCGTTACTGGAATCCAGCTTGCGGCACGCTTGCACGCTTTCCAATCAAGCTGGATGCAAGCTTGGTTCACTTCCAATGCAAGCTTACAGCAAGCGGTTTACAAGTTGTCTCTGCTACTAGGGTTGCTTCTTGAATATATTTTATTTATTTTTTATGCCTGAAATACTTTTAGAAGGGTTAAACTCTCCTTCAAACAACTGTGGAAGTCCATACAACAAATTACTGATATACTACAATGCAGGTGCGCACCTAGATATTTTTCTTGAGAGGGGTCCAAACTTTGGAAGGGTCAAATATTACAATTCACTACGTCTATGTAGTATTGAATGGGTATTTTTCTGCACCTGAAAAGACGATAAGTAATTGTGAAATACTTCCACCTATATTTTCAGGAAAGAAAAAGAACTAGATTGTTTTTATAATGAGAAAGAGAACACGAAGTGTAACATCAAAATTTCATGCTACATTAATCATTTCCCTGTTAAACAAGTACACCTAGGTAGTTTTATTGAGAAAGTGTACAAATGTTGATTTAGGAAGTTTTGAAGGATTTGAACCCAGTAAGTACGCCCCTGCTACGACATAATTATGAGCCCAAAACAGGACATTTTAAAAGGAAAATGAAATGAAATCTAAGTTTTTCGTCCCACGATTATGCCGGTTAGGCTAAAGGAGGCGGTGATAATGAGAGAAGAGTGAAATGGTGGAATGAAGAAAGTGGGAGGAAACGGGAGAACCCCGAAAAAACCCACGAGCACGGTGTTTGTCCACCACAAAGTCCACATGGCGCGAGCTGGGATCGAACCAGGGACCCCAAGCACCGGAGGTGAACGCTCTACCACTGAGCCACCGCGCCCCCTCTTTTTAAAAGATATTTGCATCCTGTTTGCATTTTTCTTGAGACACTGGCCAACTTTCTGGAAAAAAAAAAAAGGAAACAGGATGCAAATATGTTCCCAGCTCTGGAGGATGTCAGATCAGCGGCACAAATCTGTCTTCAACATTGTGGGGGGGGGGGGAGAAAGAAGAAAGACAGTTTCCTTTTTTATTAAGCAATGATCAAAATATTTGTGAAGTTGCAAAACAATCCTGTGGAGGATCAGGGAGCAGAGTTATCTTGAACATTGAGAGGGGGGCAGATTTGAGGCTTATCCTGAGGGGGGGGCATCAATTTAATCTCATTTTCCTTTATGGCAATCGGACACAAATCACATTTTTTCCCCAAAAAACATATTTCAAATCGGATTATTGGGGAGAACAATCCTCCCCTACAATTCCAAGATTGGAGGGGACATTTTCCCCTCATCTCTCGGGATTTGCGCCAGTGTGTCTGATCACCCTACACTATGGAGACGACACAGTGTATGGTTAATGAAATATAGTCCAAAAATCTCATCTTAAATTCTTAATTTTTTTGTTCAATTATCTATAAAATTATATTTAAAAAATGAGACATCAATCAATTGATAACGTTAAGCTAAAGAAAGCATACATAAAGGTCAATTCAAATGAATACTTTTCGAGAAATTTGGGAAAAATGAAATTTTATTCCACTGAAAAATATGAAGTCCGTGCCAATACACATGCACATTTTCTTCTTTGAAGTACACTGAACTTGTTCTACTTACAAGTTACTGTCAAAAGCCCTGACAAGGTCCCTCTGTAAAATAATAAGCAGTCATCTACCCTTGAATTGAATAAGCACACCCTGTTTGGCTGTCGATTATGGACGTAGTTCTACGCAATGGTGTCAAAATAGCAGAATATTTGCGCCACCTACTCATCCATATATAATAATTATTTGCGGACCATCTTTTTTTTTCGCCGCATGGTGTCACTATTATCGAATAACAGAAAGCGGAAGATTATGTTGCGGTATCATTTTTGTAATTGCTACAATTGTTTCAATTTCGTATTTGTATTTAACCCTTTCCGAATGCATGGTGTATATACACACACCATACGTGTGTTGTTTTAAAACGCTCATTTAACATATATTACTGGTAGATTTTTTAAAAATTGTTCAGTCTTACATGCATTGCAGAACAAATTACATGTGTTTTCAGAAGGAGCTCGTCAAGTTGTTGGGGGTCATGACGTCAACTGTCTGACCTTAAAGAGTACAACGCAGAAAGGCTTATTTTGTTCTCTCGCAAATGCTGTCTAAAAGGTTTTATGGGATCCAAGTAGACGTCGTTGACATGATCAGACAGAGACACGTGTTATGGCTTAGTATTTTTCAAGTGATTTTGAGATCTAAGTTAATAAGGGCCGGTCCAGAGGGCCCTAAACTTTTGTAAAAGTTATTTTTTTTAAAAAAATCCCCATTTTCCTCGAGCTCGTCTTTTAGATATATGATATGGATAGGGATGTGCACGAGACGAGTCGAGACAGGATTTTCCTGACAAAATTCGAGTCGAGACACAGCTCTTCCAATAGAGAAATGTACATTTTTCGAGTCGAGACATCACTTTTACAGCACATTTTCGAGACGAGACAGCCAGAAATCTTGTCTCGTGCGCATCCCTAGATATGGACATGCTAATGGCATCGTTTGGAAGATTGGTTTATTCTGAAGAGAATGAGCTACGAACCATTATCTTAGGATAAATAGTGATGATGCAGTAGCTGCTTGACTGAAAGTCTGAGGTTTACCTTAAAAATTCCAAAATCCCAAAAGGGTTAAAGTTTAACCGTTAAACAACTGAGGAAGTTTGAAAGCTTAAGAATAAAATAGTTTTAAACAAACTTTATTCATAAGTTTTCTATTACAATTAATTTAAACTTGACTGTGTACTTGAATTGCGAGATTTCCAGCTTTGCACTCGATGAATTCAGTAGTTGGAATCTGAGCTGCCGAAGGCGACGGTAGCTTCGGAATTGGGTCCCGTAATGCGTTAGGCGCTCGTCTCTGCTAATAGAGAAATAGGTCCTATGCCTATGTGAAAAATGTAATAAAAATGCCCATGTGTAACTAATTTATATTGATTCACATTTCAACATTTATATCATTATATTTTAAATATTAACTGCAATTCATAAGTGATATGCATTTTTGTAATTTAAAAAGAATATTACGGTAGTGGATTTGCCAGTCATTCGTCATAATTTTACTCGAAATTACAGTACTGCTGAAGTGGAAAACAAGTGAGTTTGTTTCACATCAAGCAACTACGGTAGACTTCCAAACTGTAGGAATTCAATACTGAAAACGGAAGTAATAGTAAATACCTACAACTTCCGGTTTTAGAAGATTGAAATGAAAATGGTAGTTTTCTTCGGACGTCAAATCGATTCAGGAAAACCGCTTCTCACTATATCTTACCGTTTCTGGCCTGATACCCAGGGCCGGCTCTACCATATGTGCAACACGTGCATTTGCACGGAGTGGCATGTTTCGAGGGGCGGCCGGCAAAATCTGTCATAACTATATTATTTAAAATAAATATTTCTTGTTAGAAACAGACTTCATGATGATGATAGTTAAATTTATTAAACTGAAATTTCTATTTGAATACTCTATTCGTAAATCGTCATGTGTTGTGTAAATTTAAGGTCACATGGAAAGTGCTAAAGCAAATGGTCAAATAAATCCCAGCATGAATTGCTTAATTGCT
Organism: Thermobia domestica; assembly: GCF_964235325.1. Lineage (NCBI taxonomy): Eukaryota > Metazoa > Arthropoda > Insecta > Zygentoma > Lepismatidae > Thermobia > Thermobia domestica. The sequence goes on along the minus strand of NC_137463.1, from coordinate 27,720,465 downwards.
GTGAAATACAAGAACTCAATTCTCGAACACTAGCGAAAACCTGTTCCATTTAGTTAGCTATCACAGTTTTGATACGAAAACTATTCTTGTGTTTGTCTCAAACAAGTTTCTTATCATTGGCGGTAGAAACAAGTTTTTGTTTTTTAAAAAAATAACAACTGTAGAAGGAAAAATCAAGAAATAAAGATAAAAGAGCTAGTTGCACTGAATTTGCAAACTGGTATATTGAGATTGAAGCTCGATACTGAAACCTATAAAAAAGGATTAGCTACCATCTTTCAGGTGTGTTTACTTTAAATAATAATCTATTATGTTAGTGAAAGATAAAGAAGAAACAGACACAACGAAATTGTATTTGTAGTATTTAAGCCTTTCTGAGTGCGAGTGCACCTTTTTCTCCCTTTCGTTGTTCATGCTGGAGTAGCATACTTAAAATCGAGGCTTTAAGATTTGTTATTTCTGGAGAAAGGGGCAGGCGGCAAATTATTCTATTGCACGGGGTGGCAAATTGCCTAGGGCCTGATACCTATCAACAGGCAGACATAGTCGATTTATTCGACTTTCGATACTTATTCATAGCATAGTTTAGAACTCCAACATCAGAATTATTATCCGTATACGATTATTTCTCTACTGAATACGTAAATTTAAAAAAGTTACATTTTCTCTCCACGGTGATAAACTAAAATTGTATAAATAATATTTAATTACTAAATAATTGCATACAAAACTTTTTTTCTATCCTGCACTAATGTAACGGAATCTCGATGTTAAATACAAACTTAAAAAATTATCTTTCCATAAAGCATGATAACTGCTGCTACACTGATAAAACGTTATCTTTTTCAAAATTTCTTTTTAACAAAATGACGACCGGCACGTGATTACAATTAGAAAATAAAAAGATAAAATTATCTACGGTAAGATGGCCTTCCTTACTTCCTGTAAGTTTATTTCTCCACGAGTAGACTATTCCACATTAACAACGCTCACATCGTAAGAACTGATTAAATGGCAAAGATTGCAGAACTAAGTTATTAGAAGAATGTATTTACACGTGGTACCAGATAAGATTTAGGGTGGACCAGCGATGATTTTAGATTTTCTTCGGAAATATTTTCAATACAAGGACGGAAAAGTAGTACCCCGAAAATACTGGTTTCCAGGCGTCACCTAGAACTTATTGTTAGTAGGGGCCGAAGGTTTACGGGAGGGGGGGTCAATACTACAAGTCACTATGTCTACGTAGTATTGAACGGATATTATTTTGCACCCAAAAAGTCGATAAGTAATTGTAAAACACTTCCATTACATTTTCAGAAAAAAAAATGGTAGAACTGGATTGTTTTTATAAGAGAAAGATATTTTTCAATTTTACGTTCCAAAGTTATGCTGGCTAGGCTAAAGAAAACGGTGATAAATGAAAGCAATGATGGAACGAATGAAGTGGGAGGAAACAGAAGAACCCCTAAAAACCCCACGAACACTGTTTTTGTCCGCCACAAAGCCCACTTTGCTCGTGGTGGGATGAAACCAGGGACTCCACGCACCAGACGTTAACACTATCACTGAGCCACGGTGTTATAAGAGAAAGAACAGATAAAGTGTAAGATCAAATGTTCATGCTATTTGAATAATTTCCCTGTTAAACAAGTAGAGTTTTATCGAGAAAGTGTAAAATGTATGTTGAGTTACGATGTTATTTGAGACCGTCCGGATCTGGTGGACCGCCCGTGAACGCCCCTCCTAGTTACACAAATTGGGTATGATCGAATGTGTGTGTCAGAAAGAGCGATTTCGCATCTTCGGGAACAAGTTTCCCATCGGTTACCCATGAAATCATCGTGGACTCAAATAAATCCAGGGAGGCCGTAGTGGGTCAGTGGTAGAGCGTTCACCTCTCGTGCATGGGATCCTTGGTTCGAGTCCAGCTCGCGCCAAGTTGTGGACAAATATGTGTGCGTGGGTTTCCCAGGTGTTCTCCCGTCTCCTCCCACTTTCTTCATTTCATTCATTTATCATCACAGTCTCCTTTAGCCTAGCCGGCATAACCATGGGATGTAAAACTTCAAGATTTTATTTCATTTTTCAAATGTTTCGTTTTTAATTCAGCATAGTGACGACGTTAGATGAGGCGAAGGGCGTGCCCCCGGTGGAATCATCTACCCCGCGACTACCTCCCCAGATATGTTTGTAAAGTAGGTGAAGTAACAAAACTATTATTTTCAGTTTCTCTCCAAAGAATTTGTCTGCCCCTCCACTTGTCCTTCGATGAAATGAAAGCCGCCGTCTCACCGATTCAACATCAAAATGCAAATTAAGAGTTGAATCGAAGGTTAACGGAATATATTAAACCTATTTTTGGACACTGGATCCATAAAAGAAAGTTGCTGCTCGCTATCTTAGATACTTGTGAATATACGGAATGCCATTCTAACCTCCTATATTTACATTATAATTAAATCCACTATATCTATACTGTATTGGAATAAAGACTGTGAAATCAAAACTTTTCCATGTTATCCAAACTAGCTTTGATCCCATGCAGTGTTGTAACAAATCTCTTAGGGGGGCACGGTGCAGAAGAGTAATTGGAGCCATTTTGAAGATTTAACAGTTTAAGCTTAATTCCCTTGCCAGAAGCCATAACAACGGCCTCCTTTGAAATTCACTTATGTTTAACGAATTCATAACTGTTTACCAAAATTCTTTTATATACAGGGTGCTGCAATGGATCAGGCGATTTTAAAAACGTTATTACGGCAAAATGATTAAATTTATTTGGGTGTAGTAAGTTGAAATACAAACTAGACATGAAAGGATTTCTCGACCAACTGCAAGATAGTCTTCCGATTAGCAGCATTTTCATTATGTACGTGCAATAGCAAACTTCGAGCAAGAAATCCTTTGCACTGTAATCACAGTACTACTGCTTTTGAAAAACATTTCGATTGCGTATAGTGTTTTCACTCAATAGGAACGCACAGTGGCGTATTTACGATTTTGTTTCGGGAGGGGCTTTGCTAACTTTCGGGGGGGATTTTCCTGAAAATGTGAAAATTCTGCAAGATATTTCATATACTATACTATAGTAAGTAAGACTTCGGGGGGGGGGCTTAAGCCCGGAAGCCACCCCCCCTAAATACGCCACTGGGAACGCAGTTCGGCAAACGTCTTTGGAGTTTCCATGCTGAATTTTACAACAGTATCCCTTCCTTCCTCTATCCCCCTTTTGACCATATTTGCGGGCTTGCTATGTCTTAGCATGCACTGTATCTGTTCTTTCTTCCCATTTCCAATACTATGGCCTCCCAGGCCTCCCGAAAGGGTAACGTTTCGAATTGTGACAACTAAGACTTCGCGTGGCTTTGACAAGCGGCTGTCAATTGTTTCAAATGAGGCTTGTGGTTGGCCATTTAGTTATCGGAGTTTTCCGCAAGTTCCCGCGGACGATGAGTTATTTATGGCACAAGTAACAATACGTAGAAGGCGGCATCCTTTATATACGAACTTCGGTTAAAGAAACAAACTATACGTACGATGAGATCTTGACCGAACCATAATAACGACGGAAAACAGCAAGAGGGTGGGGAGCTGAAGATCTCGCCCCTTCTCCAACAGCGCTACACCCGATCAAAATTGGAAGGCTTTATTGGGTATGAATTGTAAATAATTGTAATGTTAATTGTATCGTTTCAACACTCAAAAGAATAGAATAATTCAAATCACAAAAAAGTAATTATAAACTGTTTTCAATACAATTTTATACTTTTGAAGTTCTTATCTGCAATATTTTTTTATGTTATATTAGCCTTTAAAATGTGGGAGAATGTATTGGATCACTCTGTATATTGTTCCCCGGTTGATTCTGCGAGGCCTTCTCCCCTCGGGGTCCCTTGGTTCTCTCCTTTTGGGAGTATACATGACTAACACCATTAAATAAAGCAACTCGTCTACTGGATCTTCCACACAAAGTTTAGATACATATCACAAAGATATATTAATATAGGATTCGTTGTAATTTAAAGGAATCTTCAACTATTATGCATTGTAAACTAGCTAATTAACTAAAAACTAACTCTATGACCTATGGATCCCGGAGATTCAGTGCCGCGTTCACAAAAGCTCTCCATTGACTTCTATCCTTAGCCAACTGGATCCAGTTTCTACGCGAGATCTATCTTAAAATTGTCTTTCCATCTACGCCTAAGTCTTCCTAATGGTCATTTTCTGATTGGACTTCCAGTTAAAACTTTGAAAGCAATCTTACTTTCTTCCATTTGGGCTACATGACCAGCCCACCTGAGCCCCCTAGATTTGATGACTTTAACAATGTTTGGTAAACGATTCCTCGTTATGAAGTTTTCGCCATTCCCTACTCCCGTTCCTCTTGGGTCCGAATATTCGTCTCAGGATCTTGTTCTCAAATACTTCCAGTCTACATTCTTCCCTCAGAGTAAGTGATTATGTTTCGCAATCATGTAGCACAACATGCACGATTATCGTTTTTATATATTCAATTTCCTCGACATAATTCGCGACGACAAAATATTCTGAACTGAATAATAACACGAATTCCTTGGTTTTATTCGACATTTAATTTCTTCGTGAATATGGTTGTGGTCTGTTATAAACTGCTACCTGCAATATATTGTGTATAGTATAATACGACTTGTTTTAACAGATTATATATACTGGCTAAATTTATATATATAATGGCGGATCCAGTATATGATCAAGGGAGATGCTACACCATAGTTTGCACCTTTATCCAGTATAAAGCAGGATTGAAGCCCATTTTATCCAGTGTAAACCTGAGCGGCAAGGGGGGGGGTCAATAGCCCCTATAGCCCTCCTTGGATCAGCGCCTATATATATTACTTGCATGCTAACAATGGAGGTGTTTCAACACAGTTTGATTCTAATTTGAAATTTTGCAATGCACAAATCTCACATACAGGAAATCAATAACAGGGTAATTGAAGTATTCAGTAATAATAAGTAATATGACCTTTAAACAGCGTGTGCGGGGTCTCTCCGTCCCAGAACCCGACTATTTTGCACCGTCTTCACCACCAATTATTACGGCTCTAGTCCCGTCCAATTCGAAATATGGAAACAACTATATAAAAATTTCGCATTCTCGTAGGCCTATATTATTATTATTATTATTATTATTATTATTATTATTATTATTATTATTATTCTGCATCGCTCTTTTTATATGACAAATATCCTTTACTATTCAAAACTCAAACAGCCTACAACAGCCGGTTATTTCATTTTTAAAAAAGGAGAAAAAAAAAAGTTAAAAATCTCGAAGCAACAGCTAGTCATGGAGTGTACGTACCAATCGTGCCGTATCTTTTGTTGCTGTGGAAAAAGCAATTTACAACTTACGGAAGTGTGGCAACGTTGATGTAAAATCTTAAGTTTGTCCTTGGCAAATCTCTGGAAATTGCCCCCAACTCTGATAGCATACGACTTTTACAAAGATAAGGGTGCAGGGCGATTCTTTGCACACAAATATATAAAACTGCCAAAACAAAACAAGAAAACATTTTATCGCTATTAATTTCAAGTATTATTATTTTAAGACGTATAGCGTGTTTATGAAAATAAAATTGATTATAACTTTGGAGGTCTCTTCTGTGTGTTGTTGACAGAAAGGAAATTTATATTGTTAGTCGTCAACTTTAAAGACCCATTGGCGTCAGCAACACATCAATTTTCGGGGGGTACAGACTACCGGAGTCCTTACCAGGAAAATTAAAAACTTTGTAAATTGCATTTTAAAACATTTTTGACTTAAAAATCAAACAAAAACTTTAAAATTTTTGTTTCATTTTTACTTTTGATAGTTTTTTTTTTCTTTTTTTAATATGGTATTAAAGGAAACACACACTTTACAGTTTGCTTGTTGATTCAAACAATAAAATTCAACCTCGTTTTACAATTTTCGTTAAATGATACCAAATGTATGTCAGAAACAAAATAATGATAAAACCTAGTGTGAAATGAATAACTCAGAAACAATAAAGTTTTGAAAACAGGTTTTAATTCTATAAGCCTACAACTATTTAATGTAAAAAAGAGGCTTAACAATGTATAGTTAAAAATTAGTTGAAAATTATATTATTATTATTATTATTAGCTAAGCTAAACTCGTTGCTGTTCGCTATTAAAAGAAAAATAGTTTGTTACTTTACAGTTTACTGCACATTCATAGGACCAAATCCTGCTTGCCTTTCTTCATAATTGCAAACAAACTTTTGTGCTATTTTCTTCATATCCACTTTGCCTAACATTGTTTTGTGAACGTAGCAAATTGCTACATGGTTGAGCTTTTTTTTTTTTTTTTTTTTTGTCATAGTTGACCTAAGATACTTGAAAAACTGAGAGGACGAACACAGTTTTACAAATATTGGGGGTACAAGTCTCCGGTGGGATTGACGCCCATGGGAAGATCGAACAATGCTTTAATTTTCTAGTTTCATTAACTCATTCCAATACTGGTGTTAATTGCATGACCATCACCTGCGTTCAGATTATGGTTCATTAGCGGGTTTTTAAGGCATTGATGGACAAATTATGGTCCGCGGACCAGATGCGGCCCCTGAAAAGTTGTATCCATCCCATGACGTGATTCCTAACCTGACAACGAAAATAATAGGGCTTCTTAGAAAGAGTTGTATTAGAAACAGGCTAAGAGATGAGCATTTAAACTTCACTTACGACAATCAGCCCATCACAATTGGAACCAGATTATGAGAAATTCAATTATTAGTAGGGTTTAGTATTGCAAATGCATCATTATTGCTTTTAATAAATTGTATTGTCGCCCTCCCTAAAATAATTTCGTTTTCTTCGACTCTCTCCTAAAAAAAAAGAAAAAAGAAAAAAAAGTACGTCAATCACTGCGTCAGTATATTCTGAAATTCTCTTATAATTTTTAAAATGCTTTATACGTAAGTATTAATAACAGTGGCTGTTCCAGCGGTTAGGCCGAGTAGGCACGGGCCTACCCAAAAATTTTGAAAAAATGTATGAAGGCTAAAAATACAATAAATAGTAAATATATTTTCCACTATTTAGATTAGTGGTAGATAATTATTTAACAAATAGCATCAACCATTACTGTAAACGTAATTTCCTGCTGTCCTTAATCAATCAAATGTATATATGTATCCATAAGCGAGGGAGCGGCCCTACTCAAAATTAAAATTCTAAAGCCGCCCCTGATTAATAAGTTTATATATTTATTTATAAAGCTATTTCTTGAAGTTTCAGATATACACATGGTGTCACTAAATATTTTTTTTTATTAACAATATGAAATGGAGGAGGAAAATAGGTTTATAGTGTCGTCAAAGGCTTATGATACACAAAATGAAATGAAATCTTTCAGTTTTACGTCCCACAGTTATGCCGTATAGGCTAAAGGAGACGGTGATGATCAGAAATGAATGAAATAGTAGATGAAGAAACTGGGAGGAAACGAGAGAACTCCGAGAAAACCCACGCACACGGTGCGAGTGGGGATACAGACTTATGGTAAAGAATTGTTAAAATGGATATCAACCACATGTGAACAAAAAGGTTAACTTAAGACCATGGTGCATGAAAGCTTTCTGAGTTTGCATCCAGTGACCAACCAATAATGACAAAATGCCTATAACCAGGCACGTACGCAAAAATTTATTTCAGGAGAGGTTCAAATGTTTTGGGTGTCTCAAATATGAGCATAAATTATAATCTGTAAGAAATCACCCCTAAAATTAGACTAAATTTACAGAAAAATCGGGATTTCGAGGGAGGGGTCAGAGCCCCAGGATACACTCCTGCATACGTCCCTGTCCCTGGTATGATGATGGTGATATATGGTGCCCTTGATTTTGAATCTGTGCATGCATTGGAATTCAGCAGTACACTCAGACAAGACAAAATCTTTATATTACAACTTTACAATAACACGTTCTCCCAACTTAATTAACTGTTAGAACCTCAGCAAAGAGAATCTTCTGTCTCATTATGATTATACGAAATACGACAGCTAAAAAACTTAACTACGTCGTGCAAGACCTTTCCGTATGTGATGTGAGAAAAGTCATTTTCTTCTCATAACAATTTGACAACATTGCAGTGAAAACTATCACGCAATAAGGAGTTATCCTATTATTATAAGCTTGATTATTTTTTTATTTCGATTACTTTCGCCGATCCCAACAGAACCAGGGTCAAGGCAAAATGAAACAAGACATACTCGACTGTTCGCATATGTAAAGTATGCTGTTAAGTTAAATCAGTTACTTATAACAGTAACGTTATTTTCTATAATGTAAGATTTCATTGCAACTTTTCACTTCTCCGAATTACGGGCTTTATTCAACACCGAAGTCATGTAAGACGCTTTTAAGTAATTACATGGATTTCGAACTATGGCTGTTAAAATTCGAATAAATCAATATTTGAATAAAATTAGTTATTTGAAAAATTACTCGAATTACGAATTGTTCAAACCATTACTCGAATTACGAATTATTCAAACCATTATTCGAATTACGAATAATAATTATTCAAACTATTATCCGAATTACGAATAATAATTATTCAGACCATTATCCGAATTACGAATAATAATTATTCAAACCATTATCCGAATTACGAATAATAATTATTCAGACCATTACTCGAATTACGAATAATAATTATTCAAACCATTACTCCAATTAAGAGTAATTCTTTAATTATCGAATAACGAATAATTAGCCGAAAAATTATTCAAGTAAGGAATCACAATTCGAATATTGAAAACAAGTATTAGAATATACCAATATTCGAGCAGCAGAAAAATATTTGATTGACAATTATATGCAGTGCTACTTTGAAGCATTCTTGGATTTGAATCCGGTGCAGTTGGCTACCGGTTCACACATCACCATGCCTCCAAAGGGAATTAGATTGTAGAATCATGACATGAGATCCCGAGTTCAAGTTCTTCGAATCACAGAGGGAGAGTATACTAGCTATGAGTTAATTGCAAATTTCGAGCGAAATGATCATCTTTAATGGTTATTCATAGAATTTTTTTTATTGCATCAATTGTTTTCGTGAAAGAACATGACATGCAAATAGTTGAATTGGGCATATCAGCGAAACGCAAAATGGCTTTTGAAAAATTGTGTTCACAGAACAAAACGAAGAGTCCTTAGCCCTATTTCTAATGCTGAAAATTCTATTTTGCATTGTTTACAATGAGAATTCGCGCGCCAAAAGATTTTTCAAAGTAAAGTCTATGGGCATCCCATTCTTCGGTGATTATTCCTCAATGGTATGTCCGATCGGAACATGTGGCACCATACGACACTCAATACGCGCTTTCGAATCTCATGCCAAATTTGATTAATAATGGTTCAGGCATCTCGGAGAAGTATCCGCACAAGTGAACGCCTAAGTCGAGTAAAAACAAGTTCGTTTACCTTTCGTTTACTGTTAACGTGGTTGTGTCTTATAAGTTTTAACAACTGTTATGGTGGAATGAAGTTAATGGAAAATATAACAGGGAAATAAAAAGAATCCGCAGACACGATGCTGTACATCACAAACTCACATGGAGATCAAATGACCAAAAGACTATGTACCAAATTTTCATAAATTTTCATTAAAAACAAACAAACAAAAAAAAAAAAAAAACACTATTCGCGCAAATGGATGCACATTTCCCCTAGGATGTGACAATCCTTTAGAAATTGTGACTGATTTTATATACATACATACATACCACAAGTCAGTACATCTATGTAAAAGTTTCAGAAGAAAGCAGACTAAATCGCAGACTACTTCAAAGATAGGTTTGTTATCCAAGCAATCGTCCTGATGGGACCGAGTAGGGGAAGACCGTGGTAAAGTTAACATGACCAATAGCAGAATTTCGATCTGGACTGCAAAGAAATCAAACCCGCAACTAGGGTTGGTGTTATCCGCGGCAAACATGAAATTCGCCCCACCTCCCATTGTCTTTTTAGGCACCCCTCCAACCACGTGCCCAATTACTCCCCCTAGTTGCAGGCCTGTAAAAAAAAAAGTACAAAGTAACTTCCATTTAGGTGCCCTAGATAATAGTGCAAATCTGAATTGACCTACAGACTTACATAGATTGCACTGTACCAAGTACATAGCGATCACAGCACACCATAGCTTACATTGGAAATACAGTAATAATAAAAGTTAAAAATAGCAAGAATAGTCTGACGTCAATGGTGAAAGAATATGACACATTTATTGTGTACTATTTGAACATTTTTAAAGAAAAGATTCTGAACACACTTAAACTGATTAGAGGTTCAACATGTACTCTCCTTACGTATGACAGTAGTACATGTATTTACAACTTCGAAAAAAATTACTACAAAAGAAGAAAAATGCTCTTACATTAGATATGTTATCAATTTACACAAACTGCGCAACACAACAATAATAATACGATAATTTCTTTTTTCTACTACATTTATAATGTTGTAAGAAAAATCCTATTGTCTTTGGTTGGCGCCAAAGAAAAGAAAAAGTAGATTTGATATACTTTTTTCTCTTTATTATTAAAAACTTTTTATCAGTTATTGGAAAGTGACTGTAAACAAATATTAGATAGATGTTGAATACAGCCAGCTAAAATAATCAGGTAAAAATAACTGGAAGAAAAGTATTCCTAAAGACGGCATTAAAAATGCATTATCACAGGGTAAGTGAGAACGAAAACTTCCTGAAGTTTTATTCTATGGAAGAGCGACGATTTTTAAATTCCGTTTAATAGATTTTTACAGATACAGGACTGTGGTGTTGTTAGAATGAATCACACATTAGCACCTAGTACTTAAAGGGTCTTCAGTACAGCGAAATTAAACTACCGCTAATTTTAGAGTTTTTCTGTAGTATCTTCAAAGCAAATAAAAATATTCGAAAAGTAGAAACGTAGTAAACTATACAATTTTGTATGTGATACCTTTACCACAATTCACCTATCTGCTTTTCGTATGCCGCTATTTACAGAATAAAGAAAAGAAAAAAAAAAAAAAAGCTAAATCTATCTACAGTTGCAAATCGTTATCACATGGAAAATCGTGTTGTCTAGTTCACTACGTTTCTACTTTTCGAATATTTTTATTTATTTTGAAGATATTACAGAAAACTCTAAAATTAGCGGTAGTTTAATTTCGCTGTAGTGAAGACCCTTAACATGAACTTGAAGAGGTCGATCATTTCAAGTATCTGGGAAGTATTTTGACGAGAGACGCTTACTGCACCAAAGAGATTAGATCAAGAATTGCCAAAACCAAAGAAACATTCAAGAAAAGATCACTTAAATAGCAGGTTCAATATTGGACATAGTTGGAAGAATTTGGTCAAGTTCTATATACTATATGGAGCATTGGACTGTATGGTTTAAAGACTTGGACATTACGGAAGTTAGACAAGAAATATTTAGAGAGCTTCGAATTCGAAATGTAGTATGGGAGGAAAATGGAGACGATAAAATGGACAGAGAGAGTAATCAAAGATGTTTTAAAACGGGTAGGAGAGAAGAGGGCTCTTTCAGCCAACATCCTTCGTAGAAAGGCCAATTAGATAGAACACATCTTGCGAAGGAATTGTCTTCTTCATACCATCATAGAAGGAAAGCTGGAAGGAAAGTGAGGAATAGAAAGAAGAACAAACTGATCGATGACTTGAAAAATAGAAGAAAATATTGGGAGTTAAAAGAGGAAGCTGAAGATTGAAAAATGTAGAAGAAACATTTCCAGGTCCAAATCTAACACTGAAAAGAAAAAAAGGAAAATTTATTGGTCTCAGGACCTGCCGAAAGGCAGAAAACTTAATATGAATCAAACTATATATTTTTCATACTGTGAGGGTGGTAGGATTATACATTGACAAACTGAAGGAAGTGATAAGAGACAAAATTAAGAAAGAAGTGTATAAATGAACATTGGTCGAAAAAGCAGCAGAGAGCGTGAGAAAAGTTCAAAAAGTGGCGAAGGCGCTGGTACAATGTCGAATATCTCATGAACGCGAGAAGATACCGCTGACGAGTCAAAATATTACCCGATAAATGTAGTGACGTACAGATAGGAGTGGAGCGGTCGCTGCCATGCGCAGATCTCTACAGATAAGGCATATGTTTGGATTGTCCACCTCTCTGCAGGAATACCTGTTTTGCGACGACCACTCCGCTTCCATCTCCACGTCATTATCGAGTGTAACTTTCTGTATAATTTTTTGACCCGGCAGCGATATCTTCCCACGTTCGTAACATATTTGGGATTATATCAGCGCCTTCGCCACTTTTTGAATGCTTCCTACGGTAAAACGGTGTCGTCTTTGACTCATGTTCATAAGATTTTTTTTGCTTAATTTTATGTCTATTATCACTTCCTTCAGTTTGTCAGAGTATTATCGCAACACCCTGTACACAGTACATAAATAAATACGTATTTCAGCAAAATAAATCTATATACCGCACGACATACTTCTTTAACGCCACAAAAATATTTTAATACTTCTGACCAGAGTATACACACTTATTTATTAAAAACTAAAATACAGTGTAACGGTTTCGACAACTTAACGTTATCTTCATCAGACACTAACATACAAAGAGTTAGCGTCTGATGAAGATAACGTTAAGTTGTGGAAACCGTTACACGGTATTTTAGTTTTTATTAAATAAGTGTACATACTCTGGTTAGAAGTGTTAATTATTCCTTTAGTGAGTTCCAGAGTCGTGATGGATAAGAGTTGAAAAATATTTTCCCGATTTTCTCCAAAACTACACACATGAAAATTTTCCCTGGAAGTATGTCACTTATATTAAGCTCGAATCATCGATTGATTGATATAAAAGTTGACCCTTGACGGACGCTTCGATTGCACTCGGAACTCCACAATGGTTGAATGGCAGTGTCTGTCGATCGGTGTCGGGGATGGTCAACACCGAATGAACAGCTCTGTCTTATCCCCGTTTCGTCATGTCACGTCATTATGCTCTAGTGGTTGAACGGAGGTTTGAAAAACGAAATAGTTCTCGCATATTAGGAAAGTTTGCCAAGCATGCGACACAACAACGCTATACGCTGGGGTCAGTGATGTAATGCCATACATTTTGGTAGGTGTACATTCGTTCGTTTCCAAAAATATACTGTATGCCCACCCATATACCTTACACATTACATCTCCAATCTAAAGTGAGTACGATGAATTATAAAAACATTAGGTGGGTATACGACGTGGCCGTATACCCTTATTACATCCTTGGGTGCGTACCACGTCACGTGTAAGTGTTACATTGTTAGAAGTTTACAAAAGAATGTAGTCTTTGCACTGTTCTTTGTTATTTTCAAACATTGTCTCCAATATTGGGAACAGCTTTTTAATAGTGAGATTTTAATCGCTATGGAAAATTTAACATTAAACTATGAATAACTATTTGTATCAGTATTGTCTTTATACTTGTATTATCTTATTAGTTAAGTTGAAAAAAAATCTTTTAATTTAAAAGAGGTTGGTTTTCTAGCTAAAACTTTTTTTTATAAACTAGCTGAACCAGTGCTCTCTACATATCGTATCATTCATATATAAGCATGAATCTCCTTGTAATTCCTCACATCTGTACATGTCCCTTTACAGACAATTGCAAAACGTCTGGATAAAAATCGGCAGAGGTACCATAAAGGGAACTTTTTTCCGATAATTATTTATTTATTTATTTTTGCAATACTCGCACCGTTTGCAAGATTTGAGCCTACTTCCGGTTGCAGTTTTTAATTCATGTATGATCTGTGTTTTCTTTCTTCTTGCATGTAGTATGTAATAAGCAAATACATAAACTAAGTAACTCTATGGCCTATGGAACTCGGAGGTTCAATGCCGCGTTCACAAAAGCTCTCAACTGACTTCTATCCTTAGCCAATTGGATCCAGTTTCTACTTTGTATTTCTATTTCTGCGAAATTTACCTTAATATTGTCCTCCTATCTGCACCTAGGTCTTCCTAATGGTCGTTTTCTGGCTAGTCTTCCAGTTAAGATTTTGGAAGCGTTCATTCTTTCTTCCATCCTGGCTACATGACCTGCCCACCTGAGCCTCCTAGATTTCATGACCCTAACAATGTTGAATAAACTGTATAAATTATGTAGTTCTTCGTTATGAAGATTCCGCCATTCCCTATTCCCGTTTCTCTTGGGTCCGAATATTCGTCTCAGGATCTTCTTCTCAAATACTTTCAATCTATGTTCTTCGTTCCGAGTAAGAAACCATATTTCGCAACCATACAGAACAACAGGCATGATTATCGTTTTATATATTTTAAAATAAGCTAATGCGTTACACACACAATCAATTATGTCAGTGATATATGCTGTTCATTGGGCAAACACTCCAAACAATAAAGATTCAACTTAGATGGAGAAATAGTTATCCTTCGTTTTTCATTATAATTTGTCCATGAAACAAACACCTGAGAGATATGCACCCCCTATATACGATTGTATGGTGTTGGAATGTATAATAGGTAGGATATGATGCTTTAGTAGTTTTTTTTTTTAATTTCAACACTTCCAGTGTACCCGTAAAAATGTAATAAATAGCCATTTTTTTTAATATTGAGCTAGAACTGGACAATCTACGCAAAATTTGCAATCGATCAGTGAAAACGTGATCTGTCTAGAGCCTGTAGTTTCCGAGATCTCACTGTCGAAAGGATTTGCCACAAACATATAAACGTCCACAAACGTATAGTTTAAAACACTCCAGAGATGGCAGCACAATTCATTCGTATTTATTTCGGAGAAGGCTTATGAGAAGGCTTTGAACAATAATTTAAAAGGATAAACTTTGTGAAAAATATTTCTTTAAGTAATTTATTTAAAGTACACTCTTTTAAAAATATTTGTCTTTGTTATAAACGTGAAATCACAAATAACCGTAAATCAAAGGTTTGAAAGCTATGGTTATAGGTTAGAGCTCGGTCGCTCTTAATTGCTATTGTAGCAGTTTAATAGATAGATGTTTATTCTGTCCGTGCATCTGTCAGTCCGGAGGCAAAAACAAATCAAGTAGTTGATGGATCACTATCAATTTTGCCCGAGAGCTAGAAGGTCAAAAGTTAGAAACCAAATTTATTGAAGAGCTCCCTCGTGCCTAAGCAGTTGCCATACGCGCCTTCGGCGTGAGAAATCCGGGTTTGATTCCCGGCGGGGGCTCATGTGGTTCGAATTCCACGTTAAACGGTGGATCCACGTCTCACATAGCCTCGCTGCTGCACAGGACGCCAAACTCAAAATCAAATCCAAATTCATTGATGGAGGTTTTACATCCAGTTGATCCAAAAAGGATGGCCTCTCATGTATTCCCATAAGGCGTTATTATAGACGATTTTTTCTGTGGAAGTATGCAACCCCACCGTACGTAGCCGACGCGTCGGTTGCATACCAATCAGTTACTTTCAATATTGTAACCAAACTCTTTCACTTGTAGTACATTTGCCAGTGTCCTTTACTGTTTATAAGATTACCAATATTGGAAGTTAATCATAAGGCTGTAAATCTCCTCCCATCAACGAACTTCATTCTACCATGTACTATAATACTACAATGAGCAAATGTATCTATCAACTGTATATATACATAAAAATGAAAGTCACTATGGTTTGTGACTTCATACCTTTTGAACCACCCGACCGATTTCGATCAAATTTTTAACATTGATGAAGTTCGGGCCTGGAGTGGTTTCTATCATTTAACTTTGACGGCACAACTTAGGAGAAAGGAGAGATATGAAAATAATATAGTTCTTAATGTCGAATGTTTCAAGTGAGTTTTCGATATGTGTAATAAGGAAGATTTAGAGCACAGAAATTTGGTCTAGATGCGGAATGATAACTATGATTTGTGTTAAGTAGAGAGTGCGTGGGGCACAGATTTAGAATAAAGATTTATACGAAGAATTCTAGTATTTGTAAGGTAACTAAACAAATAAGGCAAATTGCTTTTACATATTGGCACAGTCGGTAGGATTAAAATAAAGCCAACAAGCAATTTGCCTGTTGTTTCTTCAGATATGCCTGCGACAAGCACTTCATTTAATTGGATTGTAGCCATCATAGTACATTGGATTGTAGCCGTGTTAACGAAGAAACACATTATAAGAAACAATACCTCAACTAGAGGTTAGAAGGATTTTTTTTTCTTTTAAAGCTTCACTCGTGGTAAACATGTTGTATTTACACGTGCGACCTTGCGTCAGGTGTCGCCTTCTTCTACGGAAATAAAGGTTTATCCATTCATGTTTACTTGACAAACACGAGGAGGGCATATTATCAGTGGAAACGTATGCACTCGCTCGCCTACACGTCTTTTTTCACCGAAGATAGGCTATTCCTTCTTACATTGGCTTTTTAAGTCCAGCCTTCGCAATGAATATTTACACAGAAAAAGACATGACAAAATGACTACTATGCAACACCAGGAATTAATGTGGTATCTATCTTCTCTATGTACACGAATTTCGTAAAAAATAGTTTTTCATTGTCTAACTGTTGTTGAGCAATGTTGCAAAATTTCTTGCAACATGCCTGATAACAATTTAAAACCTAAACTATATTAAATAATGGCGGAAAATCTTGGCAAATTGAAAATACAGTAGAGTCAGGAAAACTCGGCCTAATGTAGACCGAAGAGTGGCCGAATTTGTGAAAATGCCGGTTTATCGGGAATGGGGTTTAAAAAAGAATAAATACAAGTGTTTCCTCAGAAAATATAGTACTGTACTTGTATGTATTGGTTGTAGAGACCTGCACGGGCCAAATGTTTCGGCCCGAGCCCAATCCAGCCCGAATGTGCCTAGGCCCGGCCCAGCCCGGGTCCGAAAAGTTTTGAAGATTTTCGGCCCGAGCCCGGCCCGGCCCGATAAGTTTTTTAAAATTCTTGGCCCAAGCCCGGCCCGGCCCCGATAAATTTTAAAAGTTTCATTTTGTAACATTTTTCACGGGCACACTTCTTCAACGTTTGCCTTTATTCTAATTATCGTTTAACGAAAGTCAATAATTATTGCAATTAATCGGCCCCAGCCCGGCCCGACATGAAGAGAAATCAGTGTCGGCCCGCCCAACCCCGGCCCGGCCCAAAGAAATAACAGAGTCGGCCCGCCCAAGCCCGGCCTCGGGCCGAGCCCGGCCCGTGCAGGTCTCTAATTGGTTGCTTGAGAATACAACAGAGAATAAACTACCCAATTACCCTTAAACAAACGAACTTTATGAAGGCATAGAACCTTTACTATACATGAAAAAGAAAATTAATGAATACACACTGTACAGTAATTTACCCGATAAGACAGATCTCAGAAAAATACCCAGCAATGACCTTGAACGGGTCTGCACGTGGGATTTTTTTCGCTCTGCCAGAGTGTTGTCGAATTATCCGGGCTGCCGGGTTATCGAGTACCAGCAAACATTTTTCACTAATTATTCTAAAGATAGATCTGTTGTTGAACACAAATCATACACACAGATTATGCTTGTGGCCATATTAATATGCCTACAAAGTTCCAACGTGGATCCATTCTGGCTTCGTTTGGGTACCACACCATCCGAGATTTAAAACCCTTCCCTGAAATTATACCATTTAGCTCTTCAGTCTTCAATTCAGGCATTTTCGCTCGAGCGAAGAGAAAACTTGTGGTTCTGACATTAATTTTCCTCTTAACGCATAATGGAACTATATGAATTAGGGATATTCAACGCTCAGCTTAACCTGGTTTTCCAACTTAACCGCTATATGTATAGTCTGTAGGACCAGATATTTCCAACTTAATCGTCGTGTATAGTATGTAGGAACAAGACTTTCCAACGTGATAGCTGTGTATTGTCCATAGGAACAAGACTTTCCAACGTGATAGCTGTGCATTGTCCATAGGAACAAGGCTTTCCAACGTGATAGCTGTGTATTGTCCATAGGATCAAGGTTTTCCAACGTGATAGCTGTGTATTATCCATAGGATCAAGGTTTTCCAACGTGATAGCTGTGTATTGTCCATAGGATCAAGGCTTTCCAGCTTAATCGTTACGTGGTCTGTACAACTAAGGCTTTCCAACGTGATTGCTATGGGTAATCACTAGGACACTAAGGCTTTCCAATGTATGTACAGGGTGATTATAAATGGTTCATCGGCTTTTAACGAGATGTATTAAAATCATGTAACACATTCAATAACGAAAGATACATGAAAATATATAGAAATTGTCCAAATTTCAGACATACTGTTACGAATGTTTGGTGTGTTTTCCTTTCGTCACACGACATGCGCTCTAGGATATTCCTAATAGTGGTCGTAAATTCAGCTTAATACGATCCTTGTGCTGACTCAAAGCTGTTAGAAATGAAGGAACAGACACGTTGTATCTTTCATATACCCTTAAAGGAAAAAAGATCTAAAACTCCTAGATCAGGAGACCTAGGAGGCCATGGAAAAAACACAAAGTCGCTTTCAGCATATCGCCCAATTCAACGGCGCGGCAGTTCTTTATTCAAGTAGTAGCGATGCCTTCAATGCATCAATGGAAAGGTGCCTCATCAAGTTGAAATATGAAATTATTGGAATCACCTTTCGCTTGTGGAAAGAACCACAACTGTATTATATCGAGACATTTCTCATAGTGTTTTCCACGAAAAGAAAACAAAAAAGACCACACACGTTTGATTTAGACACTGCAAAGACATGAACTTTTACCATTACACAGGTAGCTAGTGGCTTTAAACTGTTCGTACCCTCTCAGAATACTTTGATGACCTGGCGGTACAGTTGCAAACTTTTTACGAAATGCACCCTGTACGGCAACAACGAAAAAAAAAAAAAACTTCTTATATTCCGAAACAGAAATGCTTTCTGTAGCATAGAAAATCTTTTGGAATCTAGGCTTGTGCTGCCATCTGTCGCCATGAGCCAAGATTACTAATATGGGAAATTAAACTTTCATATGTGTGCTTTCATTTTATCATTAGCGCAAACGTATTGCATTAATTAACCCGATTAATAATTTATAATCACCCTGATATTCAATCTGCGTACAGTGAAATTTACTCTTGGTGTCACAGAAAATCCCAACTTGGAGACTAATTATTATTATTAAAGCATTTAAGCACTCACCTAAATGAAACGGGATATACTACACGGTTTGTATTCTGTGTAATAATCTTATAAACGAAGGCCACTAAGTTATAATAGTAGTTATGAAGTTAACATAGTGGTAATTCCAGATACCAAAAAGTTGGTTTAATTCTTTCTTACGTACAATTATACAAACACATCGTTACATTACAAATCTCAAACGCTATTCCCTTTATCGGAATCCTTTATCTTAATAGCTGTAATTTCTTAACAAAACCCTACACAATTTATTTATCGTTACAAACTCATAACAGTAAACGGTTTAAGTTTAGAGTTACCCCTCCAGTTTCAAACCTACAAAAAAAACTATTAAAACATTAAACATTGTTAGGTTAGGTTAGTTCAGGATAGGTTAGGCTAGATTAAGTTAGGTTAGGTTAGGTTATCCGGTAAGACTTTAGATTAGAACAATGATTGGAACTGTTTAACATAGAAGCATTAATTATCACTAAATTCAGTAATTCATGGTTCTCCTAAAAATTTAGTAGATTCTGTTCACTATTCTTATATAACTATGTAAACCTCAATGCGGAAATACCACATTCAACGCACCGATTCACCATCCTATATGAATACCATGCTGCTGAATCAACGAAACCTTCCGCGTGTTGCAAATAGTACCCAATTCTACATATCTTTTCCCGTATTAAACATAAATTTAATGCCAAACTTGCACACCTAAACATCACATAAGAACTCCAAATCAGTATTTCTTATCTAATTTCTCCTGTAAATTTTCCAAATTTTTATAAAAAACGGATGGGCAACTCTAAACTTAACCCCAGTAAACAAACAATTTTTCTCTTCTTCTGATTATTCAATTACTGACACTACACAATAGGTCATTATGAGTCAATCAAGCATTGCCACTATTTAAGTGAACTCAATTCACTTAACATTCAGGAAAATCCGCCAATGGGAATCAAACTCGGGACCCTGCCCACATGAAACACGCGCGTTTCTAAATGACCACGAAGAAGTTTAAAATGTTTGCGTCAATATTTCTGGCGGTTAGTTTTGTCAAAGGTTAATATTGAAATTTTCTTTAAGATACTTTAGGGCTCAAAAATCCGTTTTTTTAAAATGTAAACTTACGAATTCCCGTGGAAGGGAGGGGTCTCACTTTCAATATCCCCCCCCTGGGTGGCTAATATACTTTACAGTACTTTTCAAACACCCTATATGCATTTTTTTCGTTATCAATAAAGAACATTTCAAGTATAACTATTTCTACATACACAATGTGTGTAGTTTGCATGCATGAGAGTGTGACACGCATGTTGATAAGATTTGCTTTACGCACGCAAATGCAAAGACAATCGCATGTTAGAGAGGATAAATAGCCGAGAAGGGTTCATTTCCATACAATTAGTGACAAACGTCTTACTTAATAAAGCGTTCAATTACACGTTACGGATTGAGAAGAACGCGGATTTGGAAGAACGCGATTCCAACTCTTCTTTTCTTCCTGTCGCTTCAGATTTTTTTCCTTTTACTTTCTTTCTGATTATATTTACGACATATTATTGTATCACTATTTAGAATTACTAAAATATTTTCCCTTCCCCCACATTTGTAAAAAAAAATGAAATACAGTGTGCTCAAAAGTTACTCAATCTTATGGGAACCTCAGGATTTTTTTTTTTGTTTCGTTATAGATTCTGAGTTGAATTGATTTTGAGTTTAGCAGCTTGTTCAGTAGCAAGGCTATATGAGACGTGGACCTACTGATTAACGTGGAATCCGAACCACATGAGCTCCCACCGGAATCGAACCCGGATCTCCCACGCCAAAGGCGCGTACGCAAACTGCTTAGCCACGAATGAGCTCTCGTTTTAGATTCTAAATAACTGAGCATCATCATTATCATAGGCATTCTGGCATTATTGTCATGCCACTTGCCACAACTGACTGTGAGAAGTTTCCATGCTTAACGGTCTTCCGCTAACCTCTTCGCCTTCACGTCCAATTTTTCTGTTTTGATATCGTCCATTAATCGGAGTTTCCTTCGCCTCCTCCCTCTCTTTCCTGCTCCCATACCGACTAGTACTTCTTTTATGACACAGTAGCCAAAGTCCCAACCAGTTTCACTTCCTCTTCTTAATAATATCTAAAATTGTTCTTTTCTTCCCCACCATTTCTAAGACCCTCTCATTCGTTTCCCGCTCGACGCAGCTAATTGTCTCCATTCTTCTCCACACCCACATTTCGTTTTTCATAATTTGAATAACTGAGCACTCATGGTACATCCATTGTGACAGTGTACATCCGCACCAGCCGTTATACTTGGACTCACAGTGACTGTAAATAAAAATGAAGTACGGAACAGATACTTCAGACAAACCCTCTATCAAGCAGCTATACAATAAAATCCAGAGACAACTAGTTTATTGGGCATACAGAGAAGCGACCGACCTAGGTTGTTAACAGACGAACAGTTGATCGATGTGGAAGTTGCATATGTAGTCCCCTAAGAAAAAATAGTGTGACGATTTTCGAGTCAGTCCGGGGCTCTTCATTGGTAGTGCAAACAGGTCTTGTACAATTGTGTGAAACTGTACTCCATAAATTTAGAACGGATCAGCGACTACTGTCTGAAGACTTACCTAGATGTTCGTACTATTGTCGTTGCTTTATGGGATCTATAACCACTGCTGGAGCCACGGTGGCTCAGTGGTAGAGCGTTCACTTCTGCTGCTTGGGGCCCCGGGTTCAATCCCAGCCCCCGCCAAGTGAACTTTGTGGTGGACAAACACCGTGTGCGTGAGTTTTCTCGCGGGTTCTCCCGTTTCCTCCCACTTTCTCCATTCCACCATTTCATTCATTATTCATCATCGCCGTCTTCTTTAGCCTAACTGGTATAACAGTGGGACGTAAAACTCAAAGGTTTCATTTCATTTCATATAACCACTGCAGAATACTTCTGGGGTTATCTTAAGGAATCCGGCTACATTAGCAACCGCACAGTATTTCAAAATTGAAAGAATGTTCGTTGCTGGACATGCTAGTGTTAGCAAAATCTCACAGATAACGTTGAAGAAATTTTTCAATAACACGCTTCATCAGTCCAGTTGCGTGAAGAACAAAACGCAACCACTTCCAGCACTTAATGTAGAAAATGTACAGAATAATAATAATAGTTTTCCTATAAGGTTGCGTAACTTTCTGAACATCCCGTATTTTTTTTTTTTTTTTTTTTTTTTGAAGTTATCATTACGTTATAATTGGATTCTTCGAATACTTGTTATTCAAGTAATTTGAATAGTGAATAATTATTCGAAAACTGAAAATGAGAATTTGGATATTCGGATTTAAAAAAAAAATTCTACTACTTCCAGTTTTAGAGATATTACAGTGAAGATGGAATACTACTTATTACCGTTTTCACTCTATAGAGATCAATATTAAAACCAGAAGTGGTTGATTTCTCAGATTTCTGGTTTGAATAAAACGTTTGAGAGAGCATCGTACCTATTTTTAAAGCGCTATATCGATTTAAATAAAAGAAAACTTCTTGCTATTTCTCATCTTTTTTAGTCTATGTACTCGGAAGGATAAGAAACTAAGCTTACAAGGTCGATATTTGTGAAGTTTCATCTGTTATGGAGAAACAAGGAGTGTATAGTAATTTTAATACATGGAGTTGGCAACTGTGCAGAGTTTCAGCCATCTACCACCTATGACGCTAGTTGTAGGTAAGCACAAAATGGCGACTCGTTTGGAAAACTGGTCTCGTGAAGAAATCCACTCAGTTATTCGATTTCTGTGGCTGAAACATTGTAATCACGGCTGAAATTCAGCGGGAGTCGGTAAAGGTTTACGTAGAGACGCTAATGTCTCGTCAACATGTCGCTGAATGGTGTAAAAAGTTCGCAGCTGGTAAAGAAAATGTCACCAACGAAGAGCGCAATGACCGACGCTGCATGACATCCAACAGATTTGAATACAACTCGCGTGGAGAAACTGATTCAGGACAACAAGATGATTCAAAGCGACTTTTAACTGTTCCGGGACTTGAAGGAGAACATACGAGGCCGTCGCTTCAGACGAGGAGGTGAAACATTTCGTGACAACGTGGCTGAAAACGCAAGGATAGGGTTTTACCAGGACGGAATCTTCCAAATTCATCCCACCACAAGTAGCAATACCGATATGGAGATTATATCGAAAAATAACCTAATGTATGTACCAGGGGTAAAAATGGGTTTGAAAAAGTAGGGGCACGGTAGATAGCGGCATGACCTCACGCCATCCCCCTGCTTATCTTTGCCCATTGTAATTTTTTTAGGAACTGGGGGGACGCCGTGCATATTTTTTGGAGGTGACGGGACGGCAAACCCCCTTGTTCCCCCGAACTTTTACCCCTGGTATGTACCATCTGTTGGATGTATTGGTTGTATGAAATAATATATACATGTTTCAATGCAAGCTTTGCAATCTTACTTTCTGATCACTCTTAGTAGATCAATATTGCAACAGAAAGTATTAGTGGATATCGATCATTTCCGGTTTTAGTAAAAATTAAGAATAGAGACGATACGCATTGCCTTAATCGAATGCAAGAAACTGCTTCTAGTTATTTATTGCCGTTTTTGCATAGTGATCCATATTAAAATTGGAAATGGTTGGTTTCTAGCACTTCCATTTTTAATATCACTTCTATCAAGGAGCTCGATTTCTAACATTCGATCATCTACATCCTGGCCAAAATTAATGGTAATCCATCGTAATGATTGGGATTTTTGGCCCCTGAGCGGATGGAAGGACTCCGCGCCGGAGAGGCAAGATAAATATACATATAAAAGTGTTTTAATTGGTACACTAAACTCCATAAGAATAGGCTCTACCACATTGAAGCATACATAACATGTCTTTGCCTACAAACGTACTGTTAGTAATATATTTCCAATTCAACCACTGAAAGTGGGCTAGAACTAGGGACGGCTCTACCATATGTGCAACATTGTGCATTTCTACGGGGCGGCAAATTTCGAGGGGCGTCAAAATCTGTCAAAACTATATTATTTAAAATATTTCTTGTTGGAAACAGACTTCATGATGATGGTTGTTAAATTTACTAACTAGTAACCTGACCTATTTGAATACTACATTCATAAATGATGTTTACGTCGCGTTAGTTCAAGGTCACAAGGATAGTGCTAAAGCAAGTGGTCAAACAAATCCCAACGTAAATTGCTTGTTTGTTGTCAAATATAAGAACTCAACTCTCGAACAGTAGTCCACGCCTGTTCCGTTTAGTTAATTATCATAGTTTTGATACGAAAATAGTCTTGACTTTGTTACAAAGTAGTTCCTTATCACTAAAGGTGGAAACACGTTTTTTTTTAGTTTTTTTTAACAGATGTAGAAGGAAAATCAAGAAATAAAGATAAAAGAGCTAGTTGCACTAGAATTGCAAACTGATAAATTGAGATTGAAGCTCGATATTGAATTCTATAAAATGCATTACCATCTTTCCTCTGCAGGTGTGCTTGCTTTATCTAACATAACAGATTATTATTTAGAGGAGAAAAAACAGACACAACGAGATTGTATTTGTAGTGTGTAGGCCTTTCTGAGTGCAAGTACACTTTCCCTCCCCTTCGTTGTTCATGATGAAGTAGCATACTTAAAATTGTGGCTTTTAAGATTTGTTCTTTCTGGAGAAAGGAGAGGGGTGGCCATGATGCCATTGCACTGGACAGCAAACTACCTAGAGCCGGCCCTGGCTAGAATTTGCATTTGGGCAAAACATTCGAATTAGACATGTTCTTTACGTTAAGCAGACAGACTCAAAATTAGCATTGCAAACGAGTTTTCCCTATTAAGTTATCGGTGGTGTGAAACAGTTAATACGCTGTGTTTGACGATGCAGCCGAAAGATATCAGAAACCCAGAAAACTCTTGAGACAAGAGTAAAAGAATAATTTATTAATGTTATCTTATCTTATCCGTGACTTGTCTTATCTTTCTCTCAAGGTTTGATTTTACTGATTTATTTTAACAGTTGTTTACGCACATACATAAAATCTCACACTATACTAGTACACAGATATCAATGAACCAAATTATACTAGTAAATTTACGCATAGTAGTAAAAAAAAATGGCCTTAATTTGATTTTTATTGAGCAATATAGTATTTAACAAGATTGTGCGCCAGGTCAAGGTTTAACCACCATGCCAAGTTTGATCCAGATCGAATGAGTTTGGTTGAAGTCACACAATACATACAAGGTGTTAACGAACTATATAGACAAACTGTAAGAGGTGATTTCTGACATCAAAATAGGGACAAAAATTCAAAGTTTATATGGTCCTTCGGGGAGAAGTGCGTACTTTCAGAGTTAGGGCTGCCCAAAATACATAAAAAGTAAGAGAAAAAGTTCAAATGGACGTTTGAGGAGAAGTGAGGTACTTCAGAGCTAGGGCTGTCCAAAACCGTCGAAAAGCTGAGTTTCAAATTGAGATACCCTACAATGGCATCCCATATCAGCGTACAGGAAGTCATACATAGAAAGATGCATATTTCATCAATGTGCAGTGGGTATGCAAGAGATTCTCTACAGGATATAATCCCCAGACATGTTCTTAACAGAATTCTCAGATAAGATCTTATTTCAAGATGGGTCCAAAATAAGCAAAGGGCAAGCCTTGATTAAAGTGGACGCGCAATGCTTCGGTGCGAAGTCGGAAGGTTAGGGACCGCCAGCTTCACGGTTCCACATGTTTCGGAGTAACGCGCGCTGCAATGTGTTTTGTCACAGTTTATATATATTTCATGTTATTTTTTTACATATAAGGAGTGAAAGTAAACATTGCAGCACGAGTTATTCCCAGCACAAGGGACCGTGGAGCTCGCGTTCTCTAACACTTTTGATTTTCTGCCGAAACATTCCGTGTCAATCTGTCAAAGCTTTCCTATTACCTACTTTAAACCTATCTTCAAATCAGACAATTCGTATCTGAGAA
Organism: Thermobia domestica; assembly: GCF_964235325.1. NCBI lineage: Eukaryota > Metazoa > Arthropoda > Insecta > Zygentoma > Lepismatidae > Thermobia > Thermobia domestica. The sequence goes on along the minus strand of NC_137463.1, from coordinate 27,694,281 downwards.
CTCTGTTGAGAGCATGTCTGGGAATTTTACTCCGTAGAGAATCCCTTGGACAGCCATTGTATATTGATGAAATATGAATTATTGGATTGCGTATGTATGACTTCCTGTACGCTGATACGGGATGCCATTCCAGAGTTTCTCGAATTCGAAATAGGGCCTGTTGAAATTTAGCTTTTCGACTATTTTGAACAGACGTAACATTGAAACTACGCACTTCTCAAAGGTCCGTATGAACTTCGATTTTTTTTCCTCTTATTTTGATGCGAACAATCACCTCTTAGAGTTTATTGGTATTACTCAACTCTATATTGAAGTTAGTGTAAAACTCTACATCGTGTTTTCCATTAAATGTACACTCATGTCCAAAATTATTGTCGCATGTCTATAAATATGTTGTTGTAGGAATATAGTTTGATAACGAATTCGCCCGGTATTTCTTATAATGTTAGTATGTGTATAATCGGCAAAGACATTTATGTGACAAATTTCATGTCAAAAGAGCGGTAAATAAGAATAAAACGAAAATAAAACTTTCTTGTCCATTTAGCAACATTTTGTTTTATTCATTCTAATTTTCGTATTTATAATTCTTTTCCTATGAAATTTGCCACAAATATACATTTTCAGATTATACACATAGTATCAGTATTAAAAGTACCCTGCAAAATCATTATCAAATTATATTCTTACAAGAAGACAGTTATAGATACGCGACAATCATTTTGGACATGAGTGTACATATTTTAATTTATAACACAGGTTAAATTCAAGTACAACCATGAAATAAATACAGCTATAATTATTACTGGTATCATACAGGAGTTCATCATTAATTAAAAAAGATTTTTTTTTTTAAAAAAAAAAAAGCATGAATAGACACTCCCATTTCCATCACGTTTATTCAATTGTACCGATTGTGATGTAAAAAAAAAAAATGTATTTTGCTACTTCAACAATAATATATAACAGGAAAAAGTCAAAGTACTGGTACTTACTCAACATACTCAACATCCACTATCAGCAACATGGCCTACATTTCCGTTAAATTGAATGACAAATTTTGCGGAACGGAACAAATTCAAATGATGTCTCCATAAATGATAAAATGAACATAGAATTTACAAGGTCAAGGTCAGAACCTACACATTTAATGACATATACACTGTTAAAAAAAAAAAAAAAAAAAAACGTATCTCCTACCTGTTGGGAAGTTAAAATGGTATGATATAAAAAGATAATGGAACGGTTGGTACTGATTGTGAACGTTACCTTTTGTTATCAAGAAGCTAATGTGTCTTGTTTGTTTTTAGCTTGTTGAAGTTTAGAATATCTTTCCAGTACCGAGACAATATAAAGCCGTCCGAGAATCGAACCTGGAATCACGTGCACCAAAAGCGTGCGCTAGCCACTAGACCAGTGGTTCTCAACCTATTTCCTATTACGAACACTATTTTATCACATCCTCTTGCCCAGTCTTGGGAAGTAACGTAACGCAAGTAACGCGTTACTTTTTAAGTAACGTTTCCTAGTAACGCGTTACATTTTTTCCAAAGTAACTGTAACGGTAACGCGTTACAAATATTTAAGTAACGTACCTGGTTTGCGTTACTTTTCTCGCGTTACATTTCGGATGAGTAACTACAATATATGTATATTTTTTTCGGAAACAAATGTTTCTTTCCTCTAAGCGAATTTCTCAGAATGGAGCAATGGAGCATGAACGATGTAGGTGACCGACAGTCAGTCACCGGCATACAAAGAAACAGATAAGATCATAGTGCAACTTGTTTTTGGAAGATGTGGACAGCCTCAGTCAAATCACGTGTACTGATTGCAAGCACCTGGAACATTTTGTCGTAGGTTTTGACAGCTCCAAATCAATACATTCAGTGAGTGAATTACGAGTACAATGGTACCGGTAGTCTATTTTACTTTGATTGGTGTTGTATTTATAAAAATGGAGAACGAAAATATTTTATCGTTCGAACATTTGAAAGAATTATTTTCTTAAAAGCTGAAGATGATGGTCGACAGGATTTAAAAGTAAAGTGGTGCCCTGGCGGAAAATATTTATCAACAACTAGGGTGTCATAATTAACGACATACAATAACGGGTTAATACGAATAAACTGTATTCTGATGAGCAGGCTACTTCATTACTAGAAAATAGTTTGTTGATGGTATGTAATATTGGGGTTCTTTCAGATCACTTTGCGTATCTAAGAGTCCCGTTTATATAGAGTTTGGAACAACTAGCTTTAAAAAGCATTAATCGATTTTAGAGTTACTGGCAAGTTTTGATTCATCCCGAGTTCATGTGTTTCTCTATATTCTGTATTTTTAATTTTATATAACAACATTGTTATTATTATATAATTAGTTTAGCAGAATAATAAGAAGCAACCATTTTTTCTAACGCATAGTTATGGGCACGAGTTAAGCTAAAACTCGACTCGAATTCAAGTTGAGTTTCGAGTCGAGTCAAAGGTAATATTCTCGAGTCGAGTTCCGAGCCGATTCACTGTTTTTGGCGTCGAGTTTCGACTCGAGTCGAGTTTTAATGGCTCGCTCGTTTTAACTCGTTTTGAAATAACGGCCTGATTAAACTGGAAAGCGAAAGCCATGAGAAATGTAAGCTAAGCAGTAACATGAATACTTTTAGTGTTGCTCACGAGAGGGCACACTGCTCGCATCTCGTCACGTCTCGATAGTGGGATTCCAAGAGATTTTTTTATAACAAATTCAGCTCGGCTCGGCTTAACTGAGCCGATGGCTCAAGCCGGCTTGCTTGGAGTGAATCATCGGCTCGAGCTGGCTTGGTTGGGATGAGCCATCTGCTCGGTTCGGCTCAACTGAGCCAAGGGCTCTAGCCGACTCGGTTGGGTGAGCTGTTGGCTCAGTGGCTCGGTTCGGGTCGATAGTGAATGCGCTGTGAGCCGAGCTGCTCGAGTCGTTGACAATTCTAAATCCGGGTCGAGCAGTTTTGAAGATATTTGGCCAGTGCCCTATAACTTTTAACAATGTTTGGCTCGACCCGAATACTCAACCTAAACCCTAAATCCAAATTCAGAAGCTCGTGAACAATGTCCTTGAATCCTAGACTTCATGACTACCGTGGTTGGCAATCAACTACTTTTTTTAGTATTTAAATACAAACCGCCTATTTTTCATCTTTATACACAATGTTATAATAATAATAATAATAATAATAATAATAATAATAATAATAATAATAATAATAATAGAAGTTGTAGTAGTAGTAGTAGTATCATTGATAATAATTATATTGCATATGTAAAATACTTGAAGAGAGTACTCGAAACTACACACCAGATTTGGCTCAACTCGACTCAAAACTCGACCCGAATTCGAGTCGACTTGCAATATATTTTTCGAGCCGAGTTCTCGGGTGGAGCTCAAAGATATCTTGTCGAATCGAATTTCAAAGAAAACTCGCTCGAACTCGGTCGTGCCCATCGCTAAGACTAATGCAGTATGGTATTTTAGTCAATGTTGCATTATATGAAAATGTTCATATAGCTGTCAAGTAAAAATTTGTCCTTGCATTTATACAAAGCGATTCGGAACGTGCAATAATAATAATAATAATAATAATAATAATAATAATAATAATAATAATAATAATAATAATAATAATAATAATAATAGCGGTAGTAATAGTAGTACGGAAACTTGAAGTAATAAGATTTTTTTTGACATATTCAAACTTTCGGACCTAAAAGTAACGAGTTAGTAACGCGTTACTTTCCAAGTAAAGTAACAGTTACTTTTTGGGGGCAAGTAACGCGTTAGTAACGCGTTACATTTTAAGAGAAAGTAAAGTAACTTGTAACGCGTTACAATTTTACAAGTAACTTACCCAACACTGCTCTTGCCAGAGACTCCCTTATAATTTCTGGTTTGTAACAAGCTAGTGTGGGATTTTTAATATACGGAAATGTTGCGGAAATCTCTCGATATCCATCTCTTTTTATAATAGTAGAATCCATTTTCTTTTATATAGTGGATACAGTAACTTCCGGAAAAGCGAACGGAAGTTAAAACCAAATTTGGTCAGTTCATTTATATTACAAGTATCGAATCCGATCTGTCATACTGTTTCAAAATGGAGGACGTTTGAAAATTTTCCCTTAATTTTGAATCATATGATTAAAAAAAAAAAAAAAAAAATACGGTGATTTCTAATTATGGTTAAGAAACTTGAACAGTTTTAAAGAAGTTATTATTTTAATTTTTGAGAGGCAGCCAGTTTGAGTAATATCGGGTATTAGGTTCTAATTATATTTATCTCTTTCTATTAACTTCCCTTTAATTTATATATATTTGAAGCTGAAAATATATAAAACGATACTCATGCTTGTTGTTCTGTGTGGTTGCGAAACATAGTCGCTTACTCTGCGGGAAGAACATAGACTGAAAGTACTTGAGAACAAGATCCTGAGACGAATATTCGGACCAAAAATAAACGGGAATGGGGAATGGTGGAAACTTCATAACGAGGAACTAGATAATTTATATGGTTTACCAAACATTGTTAGGATCATCAAATCTAGAAGACTCAGCTGGGCAGGTCATGTAGCCAGAATGGAAGAAAGTAGGAACGCTTTCAAAGTCAACTGGAAGACCATCAGGAAAACGACCATTAGGAAGACCTAGGCGCAGATGGGAGGGCAATATTAAGATGGATCTCGCAGAAATAGAAATACAAAGTAGAAACTGGATCCAGTTGGCTAAGGATAGAAGTCAGTGGAGAGCTTTTGTGAACGCGGCATTGAACCTCCGGGTTCCATAGGCCATAAAGTTAGTTTTTAGATTATCTTCGCGACCCCCCCCCCCCAAGGTTGAGAAATCCTGCACTATATTATAGCGGGAAGGCTTAATCTGCTGTGAATAGATTTCTAATCTAATTACTTTGGACACTGATATCAGTATAAGTTAGTCCTTTACACAAGTCATTCTGCTTCTAGGTCGATACTTAAGACCTCAAAATATAGGGATCCAATTTTACAACCGGAAGTGACTGTTCTACCACATCCGGTTTTAATACAGGGTTAAAGACGGAGTTTGAATCTATTCTTAAGATGGTTGTTATACTTTAAACAAGTAACAGCGTCACATGTACACCACGTGAAGCCGTTTTATTTGTATAACGTGATATTTTCTAAATTAATATTGAAATCGAAGTGGTGGTAGATTCCAACCACTTCCGGTTTTAGTAGAGTTAAGGATGGAGATAGAATGCATTTCTGGGACACTTAATTCATCGCAAGAAATAGCTTTTTGCTAAATATTACAACTTTTGCTCTATAGTGATTAACGCTAAAACCCGGAAATGGTTGATTTCTATCACTTCCGGTAAGTGGATCACTTCAATCAAGGAACTAGATTCCTAATTTTTATTCCTCTACATCCTAGCGAAAACTGATTTTCCAGGACGAACGGCACACGGAAATCTTTATCTTTATAGAAATGTATGTATGTATATGTGTATGTTCCACCATAACTCAAATGCCTGGAACAAATTAAAAGGAAACTTGATACACACATTACTTGCAGTCTAGGAAAAAGTACTATCGGGGTAAGACCCTCTTTCCACACCTAGGGAGAGTGGAAGCGGGATACATAAAAAATGATCAAAAACGACCGATATTAGTGTCAAATACATATTTTCGGGGTTCATGAACTGATTGGTGACAGTTTCGATGCCCTTGAAGTCCAAGTTCAGCCCTCAGTGAGTGTAAGAACCCCTCGCAAACCTAGGGGGAATGGAAGGAGGAGAGACATAAATACGATCGAGAACGACCGATATCAGTGTCAACTCCATAGTTTTTTGTGTGCGTGTGTGTCCATGAGGTGATTAGTAACAGTTTCGATGCCCTCTAAGTCCAATTTCAGCACCCCAGTGAGGATAAGACCCTTGAACACCTAGAGGAAAATCAAAGACGGTCAGTATTAGTGTCGAATCCATAGTTTTCGGAGACACTGAGACAAACAGTGACACTTCCGATGCTGTTTTACTCTAAATTTATCTCCTGAGGAGGGGGGATGGTGACATGTAAAAATACCGAAAACGACCGATATTAGTGTTCAATGAATAGTTTTGAGCGTCGCTAAGTTAATTGGTAGCAGTCCTGATGCCGTTTAAATCTCAGTTCAGCCCCAAATGGTTGTAAGAACCGTTTCGCACTACTCGAGGGAGATGAATTGGCGGACTTAAAAATAATTAAAATTACGACTGATATTAGTGTCGAATCCATTGTTATCGGGATCCGTAAGTTGATTGGCGACACTCTCTATGGCATTTAAGTCTAACTCCCATTAGCGACCTTGGGGTGGTGGAAAGAGATTTACATGTAAAAAATAATCAAAAATTACCGATATTAATGTCGAATCTATAGTTCACGATGACGATGAGATTAATAATTATACTCCTGATTGCGTTGAAATCCAAATTCTGTCCCATCGGTATGGGAACCAGCCGAAACCAGCCACAGAGGTTTAGAGGGGGGGCATGAATATGTTAGGGGGGCCAAGTCATTAAAAGTTATCTTACAAATATCTAAATTGTGCATTTTGTATGGAGGCTGGAGGGCCACGAAAAGTTTAGGGGGCCAGGCCCCCTAGCCCCCCTCCAGTTGCGGGCCTGGGGTGAGAGGGGATGAAAATAAAATCGAAAATGACTGAGATTGGTGTCGAATCCATAGTTTGGGTTGATCAAGCTATTAGATTACAATCGTGATGACATTTAATCCCAAGTTTAAGCATGAACCTGCATGTCTGCTGGATTGGGAATACACAGGGGCAACGCCAAAGGCGCTGCTTGCACGAAACGCTGGAGCAATGTTAACAAAATATGTTCAATCTAGAAAAAAATACTGTGGAAATCAGGCACCTCAAGAAGTGGAGGTGGTAGGAATGGCATGTAGAAATAATGCAAAACAACTTATATTAGTGTACAATCGATAGTTTTTCGAGGTCGCTGAAACAGACCCGTATCCAGGGGGTATAAGGGGCCGCACCCCTAAATTTTTATTTGCCCCCTTCTAAAATTTTCACGGTAGGCTTGCAAATGAACTATAATACGGTGATGGACTATAATATGGTTGGATCGGGCCCCCTCTAACTTCTACCGGGGGCCCCCTACATTTTTGGGCTGGCTACCGGCCTGCGCTGAAATGAATAGTGACGCGTCCAATGTCTAACACTAAATTCATCCCCAACAGCAGAGGAAATGGAGGGAAGGTCAAAAATAAAATAACTGAGATTTGTGTCGAATTCATAGGACGGGAAAAAATTCTGACCTGTTTGAAATGACTTTTGGAGGATATTTAGTACCTACTTCAAGCTGACTTTTTAAAATGAAATTTTTGAGTTTCATGTCCCACGGTTATGCAAGCTAGGCTAAAGGCCAACTAGGCTGATGATGAGAAATAATATCAATTTGATTAAAGGTGTATTATGTTGGGGTAGTGTCAGTGGCGTATTTACGATTTTGTTTCGGGGGGGGGCTTTGTCTAAAAATGTGAAAATTCAGCAAGATATTTCATATACTTCACTATAGTAAGAAAGATTTCGGGGGGGCTTAAGCCCGGAAGCCCCTCCCTAAATACGCCACTGGGTAGTGTATTTCAATATTCATGCCAAAAGTAGAGTATCTTCTGTATTTTTTTATCATTACTCTTTGATTGAAATCAGTGGCGTATTTAAGGGGACTTTCGGGCTTAAGCCCCTCCCCCTAAACTTTATTTACTATTTTAAAGTCATTGAAATATCTTGCAGAATTTTCACATTTCTAGGAATAAAGTTAGCAAAGCAACCCCTCCCGAAACAAAATCGTAAATATGCCACTGGTTGAAGTAAATATTCTAAATAGGAATTGGATTCAAATATTTCCCATAAGTCTATTCTCCTCGTGTGAAGAGTCTTTTTAGGAAGTCTTAATGTATATAAAATTAGATGTATGTGTGTATTTTCCAGCATAAATCTTTTAACTAAACTTGGATCACATATTACTTAGAGCTTGGAAAAGAGCGCTGTTGGGGTAAAATTCACCTAGCATAGGGTTGCCAGACGTCCCGGTTTTCAATGAAAGAATTACTTGTCCCGAAAAAGGCTTTCGGGACGCCTGTTTGTCCCGGTTTTCTTTCTTCAGATTGAAAAAATTCAACCTGCAAGAACTAGTATGTCTCACATAAAAACGAAAGGTTTTCGAAGTTTCATGTGAAATCCCACTTTAACGATTACAGAACTTAGTTGCCTAATACCGGTATATTTTCCCATGTGTGGATGAATATTTCTAAAGATGTTGTTCACCTATTCAATAATTTTGTATTTGTATTTTTTCTTTTATCTGATACAATTTTCACTAATTATCAGGTTAAAATTCCATAACAATTTGCTCTAGCACAAGTGGCAGTTAAACACATAAAGGTAATTTATGTCGTTTAAATAGGGAGCTTTGTGTAAGTCTTTAAAAAGATTTTACTCTTTTATTTATTGTCCTAAATTTGGCGTAAGAACTTAAATATATTTTTTCTTGATAAATGCAAAATTTGTTTTTCTGTTAGGGTAGTGTTTCTGACTCAGGTGATGACGCAACGGACAAAAGAGTCTCTCTTCAATCATAAATGTGAGAAGGGTTTGTCGTAAATGGCGCAATATTTAAGACCTGTTAAACACACACACACACAAAAAAAAAATCAGAATTCGGAACAAGGGCCCGTCAGCTCTTCTTATGTTACCTTTCACATTCTTTACATTCCATGTGGGGCTTTCATTTCTGTTAACTGTGTATAGAATGAACTGGAAAATTGTGAGTAGTAACCTGGAAAAGACAGGTAATTAATTAATTCTGACCAAATAGTATTAACCCTGATCTTATATATAGCCTGGGATTAGTGTCCCGGTTTTTCGTTTACAAAATCTGGCAACTCTAAGCACTCTTAGGAAGGGGATAGCGGAGACACAAAATGATCGAAAACAACCGGTATTAGTGTCGAATTCATAGTTCTCTCGGTTCATGGTCTGATTGGTGATAGTTCCGACGATATTTAAGTAAGTTCAACCTCCATTAGTACTGCTAAGGAGGAGGGGAATGATGTCATGTAAAAGAAATTGGAAAGACCGAGATCAGTGTCAAATCTATAGTTTTCAGGATCCCTAAGTTGACTGATAACGGATTTGGTGCCCTTTAAGTCCAAGGTGATTTTCCTGTTGGGGTAGGACACCAATAGTACTATTAAGGGAAGGGGAGGGGGAGACAAAAATTAAAAAAAAACGACCGATATTAGTGTCCAATTCATAGTTTTCGGGATCGGAAAGAAGTCTGATCATTTCAAATGACTTTTGGAAGATATTACCCACTTCAAACTAGGTTTTCTAAATCATATTAATTTTATTAAATGCGTATTCTCTGGGGGTAGGGTGTTTCAATATTTATGCCAAAAGTAGAGTTTCCAATCCTGTCCATCTACTCAAAGTTTTAAATTTCCAGTTTGCCTAACCCTTCTTGAATCATAGGGGAAAAGAACTAGCCATCCTAACCCTGCTCAACTGACTTAGTAGGCCTGCCTAGCAACGTTAGGGTAAGTAGGCTAGAACTTTCCTTCAGGCAGAACATAGACGACCTACACTTAGCAAATTTCTCCAATCGAATGGTACTTTGTTCCTACCTAGTGGGCCTTCACTTTTGTAATGTATGTATAGGGAATAGATAAAGTATAATACATTTATTCTAATAATGGGAAAAATATTCATTACTATTAATATTACTGTATTTGCTGAAACGATTGTGCATGAGCATATGTTTATGTTTCATATAACATATAATAATTACTATTATATATAGTATACAGTATGCAACGGCGGTTGACATCCGCTGGATAGAAAATGGTTCTTTTCGGAGAGGAGAGGAAACAATTCCGTTTCAAAGTGTTCGACACTCACATACTGTACACACATTCAATTGTGACCTTTCCGTGCTTCTTCAATGACGCCAGAAATAAGGGGCGTGGGGGAAGAAGAGATGTACGTATGTATGTACGTATGTACAGCAAACGAAGATGCTCCTTCTCCCACCCTACCCCAGACTCGCATACATACATACATACATACATATGTTTGCTGATTACGTCTCTGACACCGCCAGCCAGTTCGCACCGGAAGCTTTTCTGTGCAGTGACGTCACACACATACGGCCTTGCTCCTGGACGTGTTGGGGATTAGCCAACGTTTCTTCCTTTAGCCTATGTTGCCACGTGTGTGCGTGAGTGTGTGTGTGTGTGTGTGTGTATGTACATATGTGAGTCCTGTCTTTATTCGACAAGGTCAGGTGAAGTTTTTGGCATGGACAACATGACCAATAGTATATGTGCTAAAAATTACCTGCATGCCTCCTATTCTAGCAGCATGTGGCTCCATAGATAACATGCATCATCTTCACTTTGAACGGAGCCATATATAAATCAGACGAGTCACGTGATGGTTTTTCTGCCCTCTACCACACAAACTGTTCAGAGTTACATACATAGAGAGTGTCAAGAACATGTAAGGATCCCAGACTTTGATTACATTCACGATCATACGACACAACAGTATCACTGAATACGTAAGACTGTTTTATTATGCATGTCAATTGCCCACCCATGGATATCTAGTGAACGTTCCATATATCATCTTCCTTGGGCATCTATTAAATGAATATTCGGAGCTCATTTCAAAGTGATATTTGGCAATAGTAAAACACACAGTTCATCCATTTGTATAATGCTATGTTGTGTGTTCATAATCCAAGAATAAAAGAGTGAAATAAAGATGTAATTACTAGGTGAGTGTAAATGCTAGACTATCGCCAATAGAGGAAAGCATATTCTATAATATTATGAACTTAACTTAGTGTTATTAAATGACCCACTTTCCAAAATTCATATATTGTTGTTACTAAATAACCTAAACACTAACCACTGGCATGACAGCCAGGGCCTGAGCCGCACCGACGCCATCTGTTAGCGATAGGTTGTACTATGTCCAGTAAGGGGTCAGCGTGCTGCGTCGCCCTGTCTCTAGCAGGTGTAATTTGAAAACTCTCGAGAATTTTAAGGTTGATAACGAAATTCACGGCTTATTCGAAGACTTTTCACGGTATACGAAATCCACGGCTTATTCACGGCTCTTACGGTTGGGTGACATCCTAGTTTTATTATCTGCTATTTATAGCGAGTATAATTTGAGAGTAATTTTACGCCTCTCTCATATCGCACATGTCCTACAGCAATCAATGAATTCTTTAAAAAATGTTACTAAAGGAGTCAATGGAGAACAACGGAAGCAGATAATGTGAGTAGAATTTTATTATATATATATATATATATATATATATATATATATATATATATATATATATATATATATAAGCGATCCTCATGCCCAAAAGATTACCTTGGAAGGTTACGTCTTCTCCACAGCATGATGTATAAGAATTAAATGGAACACAATAGATAACCTGTGGGCTAGGCAAATGAAACGAAAGCTGTAAACAAGTGGTGCCATGTTGTAAACAAGTGGGGCTAAGCAGACAAACTACATGTACAGCTCAGCAGGGGACAGGTATATCTCATGAATGTGTACAAAGACATAGCAACACCGCAGTCCTCTCATTTGCTAACAGTGTTTACAGGAAACACGGAACGCCACCCTCAAATACCATAAACGCTGTCCCGTAGCATAGAAGATTTGGTAGGATCGGTATATTGGCAGCGTTGACTCAGCCTTCCTCAGTCTTCGGAATTCATGTTTTGAGTAGAAGAATGTCAAAACACAAAAGAGAACAGATACTCTGCGATTCACACATAAAATAGTACCATAAGCCGCTCTTTTCCTCACAAGTATCAAAAATTAAGCGCGCGGTTTGTATGCGCGAATGATAAGTAGTACGTAATCCACTAAGACTTACTAGGTACATGTATTCATGAATAAGTTGATATGGTTCTTGGGCTAACGATGTTAAGTAACTAGCCCATTTGTTTTTTTTAACCTATCAATTTTTAAATCTCTCAGTTTAACGTCTTACGAATACACCTTTTAGGCTAAATGAGACGGACGATAGTAATGGCAGGTGGATAGTAATGGAAGGATCGGTGGAATGAGAGTGCGGGACGAAACGAGAGTACCTCCAGAAAACCCACGATGTTCTCCACAACAAACTTAGTTTGCAGAGAATGGAACCAGAGGCCCCACGCACCAGCACCAGAGGTAAGCACTCTATTGTGCGACAGTGGCCCCATCTATTAATTTTTATGAGAAAATTGTCATTGTTGGTCCTTTTAAAGGATATGAAGCAAAAATTTACCCAGAATGCTCGTTTTAAGCTGGAAATTATAAGACTTGCAGAAGAAAACTACAACAAAGTTGTAATATATATATTATAGAGAGAGAGAGAGAAAGAAAGAAAGAAAGAGACCTACTAGAATAATTTTATATTCTGAAACTGCAGGCAAAAGTTACAGGCACAGATTACACAATTCATGAAATTCAATATTTATTATATATATATATTTATTATATATATATATATATTATATATATATATATATATATATATATATATATATATATATATATATATATATATATATATATATATATATATATATAAGCAGAAGCTTTCCGGCAGAACATAAAAGCCTTTAAAAATGAAGGCAAACTTCAGGACGTAAGAACGTAAGAAAATAAAAGAAATGAATAATTTGACAACCCTGCACTACTACTTTCCTCGATATACTGCACAATATTAAAAATAATATGACCAATATACAACTCATGTATGTCCTTTATGTGGGCATTTATGGTTAATCAAGTGATTAAATACACTATTACTATTTAGCGAAGATCTCTCACTTTAAAGTTTTTAGAAACAGTTTACCAATAGCACTTAAAAAAACTTGCAAAGTGCTGCCAACAGAAGTGTTTTCTAACTAGATACTGAGTTTTTTTTTTAAAAAAAAAAGCATCGAAAAAACCGGATTTTACTTTATCATTCAGTATCGTAAATAATAATAATTGTGCAGATGTACTGGGTCGTCAAACTAAAAATAAATATAACTATACTTACATCGACATAAATGTCTAACCAGGGATGATATCGAAACTGCACCTTGAATTAGGAGACATTCTATATATTTCCTGATAGGACTTCTCTAGCAAGTTCCAAAACAGGTGTTCGTTTCTTGCCCGGAAGTGACCCCGCCTTTGTAGGGGCTAAAATATATAGAACATTTTGACCTATTTTCTATAGCAGGCGATCATAAAGTACGTTGCTACTCCTAAAAGTTGAAACCTATGCTAAAACGCCAAAACACCTGTTTCATCATTGTAAAAGCATAATTTAACGAAGTAAAAATATTTGCCCCAGGGTCTCCGCAGGGTCCCAGGTGGGGTCCAACTCAAAAGTTGCAATTCAAAAGAGGGGCAAGTAGCATATCGTTTGAAAGCTAGTGTTGAAAGAAAAACGATAACAGAAGTCTTACAGCTCTAATCAAACTCTGTGCGAAATGGAGGAAGATTCAAAATTTGAAAATAGTCTGCAGCTAACAGTGCATGGCTACCACTAGAATTCCAAAACTGTGATACAGGTGTCAAAATTCTAAAACACGTGCTTCATTATTTGAAAAGTTCTATTTATCGAAATGATAATGTTTACCCCAGGGTCCCCGCAGGGTCCCAGGTGGGGTCCAACTCAAGATTTGCAATTGAAAAGAGGGGCAAGTAGCATATCGTTTGAAAGCTATCCCGCTAAACTTACCGACAGCCCGTCTGGTAGAAGTGATCACGTGGCTGTTTTGCATTTACAAGTGTCGTTTTGATGTGAAGAACCACATAGTTCGACATTTGTTTCAAACTTTAGGTGTAAGAGGTGGTCATGAACCTTAAGATTCAGCATGTAGGCGTAGTGTAAGCACCCTACCATTTTGCACAGGATTGGCGTAGAGACGAAAGATTGGTTCCATACGCTGTCTGTTTTGAGAAACTTTGAAAGAAAATACTACTTAACCCATTTGAAAATGTGTAGTTTGACCACTGCCCGCATATAGGGAGTCCAGGACATACGTTTTCATTTCTTTACATTGAACGTTTGCAATGACGAATTTAGAAAGCCAGCAACCCTGACTTTTAGCCTGTGATTAGCTTGAATGAAAAGTTATGTTAGTCAATTTGCAATAACGTTGACTTACATCTAGAAAATTGATTCTCTAGATTGCAAAGAAGGTTCACAAGCTCATTAAGTTGATGGTGACAAACTCTGTTCCCCAAGACATTACAATGACCGTAGACGATTATGTTACGTTCGAATATAATACTCAATTCCAGCCCTTGGACACGACATCAAGTCAACAAGGAACTACTTCGGGTACCGAAGGCGATCCTGATTACGACTACCTGGACCCAAATCCTTCTCAGGAAACCGCATTTTGGAGATCATGGAGTGAAGCGAAATTGAAGGATACTGTAGCAGCTTATAACAACGCGTCCAGTGATCGCAAACTCATGGATGCGAAACGTGTAGCAAGAGTTGACATCTGTACAAGTGACATCATTCGGATGAGACTATTCCTGGACAAGGCATCCAAGCGGAGCAAGCTAGCAGAACTCCGAGAATCTGTCAAAGCGTGGTGCAAAAATCAACGCGCTACTCCGAATTTTTTCAGGATCATTGAAGAAGGCATTGCCGTGGAAGCCTTAGAAAAATCGCGGAAGCTAGGGGTTACTGGTTTCAAGGCATCCCGATTCTGGATCCTCCGACTATTGAGAGAAATGAATTGGGGTTCCAGGAAAATCACAAAGTCATCACAATGGCAGCCAGAACAAAAGCACTGGAACGTTCAAACGAATCCGACAGCTACATTCAACAAATCAGACGAGAGATTGAATAAGATAACTACAACCTTGATCAAATTGTGAATCTTGATCAAAGTGGATTCAGTTATGAATTACTAAACCACGAACTCTAACTCAACGTGGAGTAAAAAATGTCGAAACTCAAGTAAGATGCGAATCAAAAGTGACACATTCTTACACAGTCCAGGAAGCGATTTCGGGATCAGGAAAGCTCGTGGGCCTGACTGTCATTGCGCGCCGCGAACCATCCTGGAAATTTTGATCAAGGGTCCAATGTAAAATCCCTCAGATCCCTAGAGTCATGATCAGAGCAAACAAGTCAGAAATGATGACAAAGGCAATATTCAAGGAATACCTGCTACATCATGTTCGAGACGTTGGAACTCCTTGTCTTTTGTTGAAGGACGGCGCAGTCATCATGAGGGATCCGGACATGTATCAAGAGTGTCCTGACTTACATCCAGGAACAATCATTCCAGGCTGTACTTTCTATGGACAACCATTCGATATGGGATATATATTCTTTACAGAAAAATGATGGTGAAGCGTGCCCGCAAGCATGTTCGGAGTGAAGGACTTGGAGACAAGCTAGACATGACAAATCGGTATTCCAGTGCTCACTTGATTGGGGTAACACGAAATCAGTTGGAATCACCCAGATTCCAAGATATGATCAAGTACACTTTCGGCAAATGTGGATACATCGAACTTCCTGATGATTTTAGTTACCAGTCAGTGAGAGATTTGTCTTTCAGTTTCCACACAAAGAATTCAGCTTTCTTGACATGTTCGATTCCGGACGACGAACACTGCATGGAGAAGAGTTTTATTCAGTGCACTTGGTGTCTCCAACCACTGTGCTTTTATCACTTCTTCATGAAGAATAACACGGCCGCACCACTCCACGAGACACTCAAGCCTCACTATCACGCCGTAGAGTGATCGTCATGCATATGGCCCTCATACCTGCATAACAAAAGATACAGTCCTGGCAGCTACCACGTTGCTACGACCGTGCCATGTGACTTACGTGGCTCTCACACATAGACCAGAACAAAAGCCAAGCTTCAGCAAACAACAGTCGACGGAGCCGTGTCTTCTAGATTGCTTCTACCAGACGGGTCGTCGGAAAGTTGAAAAACGATAGCTTATAAACGATATACTTTTTGAAGCCTTTCCAAATGAAAACTTCGAGGTAAGACTCCTTGTGGGACCCTACGAGGACCCTGGGGCAAACATTTTCATTTAGATAAATTGCACGTTTTAAATACTGTAACACATGTTTTAGAATTTTGATACCTGAATCACAGTTTTGGAATACTAGTGGTGGCCATGCACTGTTAGCTGCAGACTGTGTTCAAATTTTGAATCTTCCTCCATTTCACACAGAGTTTGATTAGAGCTGTGAAACTTCTGTTATCGTTTTTCTTTTAACACTAGCTTTCAAACGATATGCTACTTGCCCTTCTTTTCAATTGCCAATTTTGTGTTGGACCACACCTGGGACCCTGCGGGGACCCTGGGGTAAACATTATCATTTCGATAAATAGAACTTTTCAAATAATGAAACACGTGTTTTAGAATTTTGACACTTGTATCACAGTTTTGGAATACTAGTGGTGGCCATGCACTGTTAGCTGCAGACTGTGTT
Organism: Thermobia domestica; assembly: GCF_964235325.1. Lineage (NCBI taxonomy): Eukaryota > Metazoa > Arthropoda > Insecta > Zygentoma > Lepismatidae > Thermobia > Thermobia domestica. Next base: position 27,677,717 of record NC_137463.1, on the reverse strand, counting down.
CAAATTTTGAATCTTCCTCCATTTCACACAGAGTTTGATTAGAGCTGTGAAACTTCTGTTATCGTTTTTCTTTTAACACTAGCTTTCAAACGATATGCTACTTGCCCTTCTTTTCAATTGCCAATTTTGTGTTGGACCACACCTGGGACCCTGCGGGGACCCTGGGGTAAACATTATCATTTCGATAAATAGAACTTTTCAAATAATGAAACACGTGTTTTAGAATTTTGACACTTGTATCACAGTTTTGGAATTCTAGTGGTGGCCATGCACTGTTAGCTGCAGACTGTTTTCAAATTTTGAATCTTCCTCCATTTCACACAGAGTTTGATTAGAGCTGTAAGACTTCTGTTATCGTTTTTCTTTCAACACTAGCTTTCAAACGATATGCTACTTGTCTCTCTTTTCAATTGCAAATTTTGAGTTGGACCCCACCTGGGACCCTGCGAAGACCCTGGGGCAAATATTTTCACTTCGTTAAGTTATGCTTTTACAATGATGAAACAGGTGTTTTGGCGTTTTAGCATAGGTTTCAACTTTTAGGAGTAGCAACGTACTTTATGATCGCCTGCTATAGAAAATAGGTCAAAATGTTCTATATATTTTAGCCCCTACAAAGGCGGGGTCACTTTCGGGCAAGAAACGAACACCTGTTTTGGAACTTGCTAGAGAAGTCTTATCAGGAAATAAATAGAATGTCTCCCAATTCAAGGTGCAGTTTCGATATCATCCCTGGTAAGACGTTCTGCACTGTTATTTCTCTGGCCCATGTTAATATAATTGCATATGCCATCTGGCCCATGGAAACAAGGGCAAACCACGGGGATCCCACAGGGTCTGGCGCCTTCTAAAAAACTTCCTAACTCAACATACATTTGTACAGCACCTCAATAAAATTATACTTGATTAAAAGAGAAATGATTGATGTAGAATTAAAATTTGATCTTACAGTTCATATGTCCTCTTTCTGTTATAAAAACAATCTAGTTTTATCATTTTTTTTCTCTATAATGAAGGAACAAGTATTTTACAATTACTTATCACCCTTTCAGATACAGAATAGTACACCTTCATACTACATAAAGGCTTGTAGTATTAGATCTCCCTCCAAAGCATGACCCCTCCCAACATAAATTCCTGATTGCGCTCTTGCATGGAAATGGTTATTCATGATGTCTTTGGCTCGATCCCAGCTCGCGCCAAGTGAGCTTGTGGTGGACAAACACCATATGTGTAAGTTTCCTTGGGTTTCTTCCGTTTCCTCCCACTTTCTTCATTCCACCATTTCATTCAGTTCTAATCATCACCGTCTCCTTTAGCCTAGCCGGCATTACGAGGGACGTAAAACTTGAACATTTCATGATTGTTCATTAAAAAAAAAAAAACAAAGTGTGCTAATGTAGTGTAGGTAGAGTAAATATGGGTTGGTTGGGTTTGTAGAGTAAGGCAGAGTAGTGTAGGATAGGTTAGATATGTTAGTGGGAAATATCAGAAATAACTAGCCTATTTAAATATAACATAAAATTTACTTCTAACAGAAAGCACATACTGGAAAGTAATTTCATATTAAGTATTTCAAAGAAAAACTAGGTTTCAACTATAACAAGATTTAACACCAGCAACTAAAACATTATTTTACCAACTAGACAAACTCCCCCCCCCCCAAAAAAAATACTAGATTTAGTTGGAAAATATCTAAATTGGCAACACTGCTAGCAAGTAAACTGCTACCCCACGTGTACTCGATGATCTTCGAGATCCTCCATAAATCACTCATTTTGTGATAGAAATGTCTTCCTGGCAATGAGACTACCGTAAAGATAGAAAACCAGAAAGGGGCAAGGACGAGTGATAATACTAAAAGCTTTAAAAAAGAACTTGCAAACAAATCATGCACAGAACTTTACAACTTCCGGCATTTCATGTTTCGAGAAACTGTTTTAAAGGAGTACTGAGAGTAAAATTTCTTTTCTTACATAGAATAGCATCATACTACACAGAACATTGTTTCTATACGTTAATTATTTAAACTATCAAAGGTGCCTATCAGTAGGTTTCGGGATGTGCCCACGGGAATAAACCTACATGGGGGGATATCACTTTTCATTGAAAATAGTATGAATCCTTTAACGCAAAAAAAAAAAAAAAAAAAAAAAAAAAAAAAAAAAAAGCATTTAACAATGATTCTAAATCTTTGAAGAAACAAGTAAACAAATTTTCGATTATTTTCACTATTCTTACAAGTGAACCTTCCGAAAATGATAGTTACAGTGAAAGATGTTACCTATGCCAATTAAAAGAGCTGTAACAGAGATGAGCATTCCCAAAAAATTAGCTGCCCATGGCAATAAGTTCAAGAAATATAAGGGGTGGAAGTTCGGGAAACAGCAAGGTTGGACTAGAGGGGAGGAGTGCAAATTTCGCAAAAAAAGGGGAGCACGGCCAAATACAATGCTGACAAGTGATGTATAGAAAGAGACTTGCCACAATAGGGAACAAATGAAGGACACAAGTGGGGTTAACAGTGTTGCCAACTGCAATGAAAAGTATATGTTTGCAAAGAGCACAATATGAAGTGAGTGCAATATTCAGTGTCAACCTGTCATGTAGAACATAAGATATGACGTCTATAATCAGTGGTACAATCTAACAAAAGAAAATAGAAAGAACAGAAGTACGAAAAATATACAGGGTGTCCCACCAAATTTTGTGACCTGAAAGATTTGCGAAACCAACAAAAACGTGACGGATCAAGTTGTGCAGGAATGTACTAATGTCAGGGGGCGATAAAAGTCTGTAAGAAGCAAGTGCCCCCAGGATGCCCATTATAGGGCCCCAGGAGCCAGCTTCAAACTTTCAAATGGCAACAGGGACCGAGTGGTGCCTCTTTCGATAGATCATGGAATGTGCAACAACACCTATAGGAAACATTTGCTATCTACGAGCGTGTACCATCCGGAGTGAATTTCAAAGTTGAGCTGATCCCTTCTGGTTGCACGGGTCTGATACAACCACTTGATGTTTATTATTTTTTTTTTTTAGACCATACAAGAACTTTGTGCACTACGTTACAGAGCTTGTGTTATTAGATACTCACTTTAACATTTGGTCCCGCGAGAATTTTCTGAAACTTCAAGCCTTAACCCCTTACCAGTTTACGGCATGTTTATTCAAGCCTTTGATTATGTTTGCTTTCTACAGGTGTGAATATGTGATAGAAAGACCACCAAAGGTTCCGACACCTCTAGAATACTGTTTCGAGACATTCACAGCGATCATTGTACCATGTGTTACGGATTGGCAGTATTCCGCTGTGCTCACTGCAAATGTATCTTCTTTTTGGACCATTGTTTCATCGAACAATTGCACGTACAATGTTGACGAGCATGCACAAATGATGCGAAGGTTAATTAATGCCTGTTGCCGGAATTTTCTTTTTGTGAAGCGAGTGGCCTAACTATATTAGACTTGTCTGGATTTTCATGGTTAGTGTTGCCAACTTTGTAACTCGATTTTCCTTTTTACTCTAGGTACGTCGGTTTCCTGTATAGTTGGTGCTTTCTTGTTTTGTTAATTCTAATATGCACAGCTCGTGATCAAATGTGGCGCATTATGGCCAACTCCGTCTTTTCCGTATTTTTCGTACTTCTGTTCTTTGTATTTTCTTTTGTTAGATTGTACCACCGATTACACACGTCATATCTTATGTTCTACATGACAGGTTGACACTGAATATTGCACCCACTTCATATAGTGCTCTTTGCAAAACATGTACATTTCATTGCAGTTGGCAACACTGTTAACCCCACTTGTGTCCTTTCATTTGTTCCCTATTGTGGCAAGTCTCTTTCTATACATCACTTGTCAGCATTGTATTTTGCCGTGCCTTTTTTTTTTTTTTTTTTTTTTTTTGCGGAATTTGCACTTTCCCTCCCTTGTCCAACCTTGCTGTTTTCCGAACTTCCACCCCTTATATTTCTTGAACTTATTGCCATGGGCAGCTAATTTTTTGGGAATGCTCATCTCTGTTAGAGCTGTTTCAATTGGCATAGGTCGCATCTTTCACTGCAACTATCATTTTCGGAAGGTTCCCTTGTTAGCTTTTTTCTTCTTTCTTTAATTGGAGAGTGCGCCCAGACTGCGGGAAAGGCGCTAACTTTTGTAAAGCTGAGATTTTTCAGTAGAATATCGAAATTTAGGCTTCCTGTATGATGTTTCAGTTACTATTTGGTAACTTTCTGTTTAGTGTAAAGTTAGAGAAACAATAGACATGTGCATAATCCGTCCTAGGCGGATGCAGTATGAGCTAAAGTTACTTGGTCTCTCCTACATATTGGCGAGCTTCTCTCTAATTCGCCCCCACGCTTCAATGAAATAAATAAAAGGATAACCTTATGAAATATGGAAATGAAATGAAATCTGAGTTTTACGTCCCACGGTTATGCCGGTTAGGCTAAAGGAGACGGTGATGATGAAATGGTGGAATGAAGAAAGTGGGAGGAAACGGGAGAACCCCGAGAAAACCCACGCACACGGTGTTTGCCCACCACAAAGTTTATTTGGCGGGGGCTGGGATCGAACCCGGGACTCCAAGCACCAGAGGTGAACGCTCTACGACTGAGCCACCGCGCCCCCTCTTATGAAATATGGATATGAAGAAAATGGAAGAAAGTAGAATGGATGAAACTTAATTAAAACAAATTAAGAAATGTTGCAAATAGAGGACAAAACAATACTTTAAATAAGAGAAAACACAGATTCGACACTCAGAAACAATGATACCCACGAAACGGGACCTTTTTCTATTATCTCGGAAACTAGATGAGACGAGAGAGAAATTTTTCGAATATTGTAGGCAACATTAGTTAGCTCAAGCCGTAGACCTCAAACACTATTTTACTACTTTCATGATCATAGTATGCAAACTATAAATTGATGGAATGATTGTGCCAACACAATGAAGAGCATTTATGAACGTATGAAAGACACGCAAGTCATCACATAATATATTCCAATAATAAATACGAGGTGTATTCAAAAAGTATCGAACTTTTGGTTGGCAAAAATACATTTATTGATTTAAAAATCCGAAACACTAATTCTCTTGAAAGTAGTCTCCTTGGTAATGCACACACTTCTCTCAGGGCTCCTGCCACTGTTGGAAACACTTCTGGAACGCAGTTTTTGGAATGGTGAGCAACCGTGCCGTCGCATTCACCATATCATCATCTCGTGACTCAAATCGGGGTCCCTTTTAGTGGCATTTTCAACTTGGGAAATAACCAAAAAGGCACATGGAGCCATGTCGAGTGAGTAGGGAGCCTCATGACACACAGGAATAGTGTGTTTGGCAATGAAAGACTGAATCAAGTTTCACGTCCAAATTCTCATTCAAAATTGAATGTATCGATTGGGTATCGTCAAGCCTTTTGGCAAAATTTGATGCAATATCGTTGATCAAGTTTTTCTATTATTTTACAATATATATATATATATATATATATATATATATATATATATATATATATATATATATATATATATATATATATATATATATATATATATAAAATCCACATTCAAAGGTCTACAACGGACCACGAAGGCTAAAAGTAGAGAGTTTGCCTTTGGTGCCAGAAGTATCTAGTTCGATTCTCGGTTACGCAAGTTTGTGGAAAATGAAGTGAAATCTTTCAGCTTAACGTTCCACGATTATGCCTATGAGGCTAAGGGAGACGGTGGAGAATTGGTGGAATGAGGATGTTGAAGGAAACGAAAGTAGCCCGAAGAAACCCACGGATACGATATTATTTATTACAAACTTATTTGACCGGGTATCAAAGTAGGGACTCCACGGACCAGAGGTAAGCGCTCTGCCACTGTGCCCCCCAGGCAAGTACGTGGTGAACAACACCATGTCCATGATTTTTTTGGAGTTTTTCCAGCTTCACTTTGATTACTCATCCGTTCCCTTTGGCCTAAAGGGCATTACTGTCGAACGTAGAACTAGATTTCAAAGGTTTACAGATTTTATCCTTCCAGTCATCATTGATTAACTTGACTGTACTAACGCACGTTAATCAACGAAAAACAACAACTGAAAAAAACAGACACACACTCACCACACGGAAATTTGGAAGTGATCCAGAACGAAAAAAGTTTCGGAAATTAAAGATTCTCAAGGAATAGAAATTCTTTCTAATTAATTTCGCTTGTCTCAACCAAATCGATCTATTTATCCTCACAAATTCCGCAAACAGTTAGGAAAATTCTTAACATACGTTAGTAAATTGTATTGGTTTGATGGGATATACAGAGAGCTCAAACACTGTATTTCTAATTTATTTTGTTTTAGAAAAAAAAAACACACACACACACACACAGAAGAAAAGAAAACCGGAAAGAAAATAACAGAATGAAGTAAAAATGAGAAAGCAAGAAAGTTAAACCTTTACTTTAACACAGTCTACCCATATCTTAAAACATATATCATTCTATAACGCAATACAAGTTAGTTTAGCTTCATATTACGAAACTACAATAGACTTCCATATTAAGCAAATTCAATATTTAAACCGGAATTACTAGATCTACGACTTCCGGTTGCAGTAGCAAGACAAGGACAGAGATGAAATCTGCTCATCGGACGCTTTATTTATACCAAAAAACAGCTTCTCGCTATATTTAAATATTTACTTTTCTTATACAAAATAAATACTGAAACCGGAAATTGTACGTTTTTACTACTTCCGGTTTCAGTAGAAGAATAAAGGCTGGAATCAAATCTATCCTTAGAATTCTAAATCCATAAAGAATATAATTTGTCGCTCTCTATTAGCGTTTTTGCATTATGGACAGCAAAATTGAAACCGGAAGTGATAATGGATATCTACAACTCTCGGTTTTAGTAACTATATACAGGTCGAGATGAAATCTATTCTAGTTACTCTAAATCAATTAAAAAATACTTCTCGCTATTTATTACTGTTTTTGTTCAATGGTGATCAACGGTGCTACCGGAAATGGTTGATTAACCCCTTCCGGTTTGAATAGATAGTTAACAAATTAGTGGAACCTTATTCTTGAGACGGTAAACTGATTCCAAGAAACAGCTTCTCGCTATCTCGTTACTGATTTTGCTCTGATAACTGTGAAAAGACAGACAGAGACAGCCTTCCCATATTTCTGTATACCGTACTTTGAGGTCTAACCAAGTAGTAGTGTCACAGTGAATGCCACGTGAAGGAGTTAAAGTTCTTAAATCGTTATTCATACATAATGTACAGTACCCAAGCAAATTTCCCTGTCATGCTCTTGTGTGCCACGGCGAGTGCGATCATTCACACACAGCATGCCGTGTCGCTACTGCTTTCTACAGCATCTTCCTTGGTTCTGTTCAACTTCGTGTCACTTCATGTGCTCCGAAGAAAGCCGAAGGATTGAGGCCGACAAGCCACGACCAAGCTAGTTTCTCTTCAAAAGGGTCTATCGGGGCACGGTGTGGGAACGGCACACAACAACATGTGTGAATTAGGAAAGACAATCCAATGAATTTTCAATACCAAACTCTGAAAAGAAACTTTTTGACCACGGCACGGATATGGCATTGCATATTAACGATAAACTGTGTGTGAATTAACCTTAAGCTAAATTTTACCAAAGCTAGTCTTAAGTATAGCATTTGCATCAAACTAAAACAAAAATAGCCTACTTTAAGATGAATGAGTATTTGAAAATTAAAAATATGTAAGTCGTTAAACTTGTTGAGTAGAAAGTAATTTATTTTCATTTCAGCGTTGTTCCACAGACATATTAGTATTTATCCTGAACATTATACTAACCCACTAATCTAAACAGCACTGCGGGTAGTGTATCGGGCAAGGATGACATCAATAATTAGCCACATACATGAGTATTTTGCATCTTGGGCATTATACTAATCCGCTAATCTTAATAATTAGCGGACAGTCTATCAAGTAGATATCTCGGACGGACAGTCAATAAATCTCTAGAGCAGTTTTTGATAAACCGAACTCCTTAGAAAGTAAAACAATAGTATTACAGTTAAATGCACAAACTGATGGCGGTAAAATTATAAAAAGGAATCGAAAATCCCATGAGAAAAGCTGTAAGTATGGTATTGGTCTTCAGTTCGCTCCGTCTCGACTTCACCACCTTGTCCCGCCTCTATTTCGTCTCAATTCACTTGTGTCTCCGGGTAGCCGGATCTTTATCGTCTGGGTTTATCACGTATGTGGTTCAGGATTGATCCCTCGTGGGCATAGAAAGAATGAAAACAATTCTTTAAGTTTTTCGTCCCACGGTTATGCCGGCTAGGCTAAAGAAGACGGAGATGATGAAAAATGAATGAAATGATGGAATGAAGAAAGTGGGAGGAAACGGGAGAACCCTGGGAAAACCCACGCACACAGTGTTTGTCCAACACAAACCTCACTTAGCACGAACTGGGACTCGAGCGTCCAGTTTTGGGATGTTATAGTAGTTCATGAGACCAATAACAATCCTTTCTATATAGATGAGAATGAAGGTCAGTCTGAAAGAAAAATAAACTAAAGATGTCTGGACGATCATGGTTCTTCGTGAACAGTAACGCTAGAATATAGTTTTGGATCAAATGTGCAAACTAAATAAAAGTTAATTTTGGTATCGTCTTGAAACTTACATATGTCAATCAATTAGAAATTCTTTCTTGCTTTCTTTCTTTTTACTTTCTTTCAAGTTACTCCTTTCTTTTTTCTTATTTGCTTCTTTGGTCTTTTTTACTTTGTTCTTTCTCGACTTTTCTCTCCTGATCTCGTCTCTATCATTCTTATCATTTTATTTAGTTTCCTTTTTAATTTTCTGTTTCTAGTTTCTTTTTACAGTTTTCCCTTTTCTTTGTTTATTGCTTTAGTGTTTCCTCACTTACTTTCTTTTTTGTTTTTCTTTATTTTTTCTTAGTTTATTTCTTGCATTGATTTTTCACTTATTGTTTGTTTTTAACTTACTCGTATCCTGTAAGTGTTGATTTTAAACTTCTTTGTTCGTTATTGTTTTGTTTTCACTTTACTTTTCTTCCTTTACTTTCCTCTTTCCCTCGTTTTTTTTATTTCTTCACGATTTTTCAATACATTAATTTCTTTCCTTTTCCTTCTTGTATTTTCATTTTTCCTTTTGTTTTCTTTCTTTCCTGCTTATCTCAATATTTCTTGTCCACTTACTCCCTTTCATTATTTCCTTTTTAAGTTTCCTTACATTCGAATTTTCCACATCTATATTGTACATTTTACTTGATTACTCCATAAGATTTTGTTGCTACTTTTCACTTTATTCCATTTTTAAAATTCTGATTGCAAATTATTTATGGATGGCATAAATCTGTGTGGATTCCTCATTTATTTCATTTTTCAAAATTAAAAGAGAGCTTTAAAAATTCAGAAGATAATATCAAACATTCTGCTTTATAACAACCTAGCATGTAGAAAGAACTAGAAATAAGTAAACAAAGTGGGCAGTAACATGGATACTGTATGCTGTATGGAGAATATGCTATTCGTTGATCATTATAGCATACAATAGGACACTGAATTTTTCCAGTGAGAAAAGAAACATCACATCACGATAAAAAGAAGAGTCTATAAGCTAATTTTTACATGTACCAGAAGTTCTAATAATCCAGATTTTGCTACTTTAACTTATTTTCAATATTAGCTACCGGGTTTTTTTTAAGACGGAGCTAAAGTGCTTATAAATCAAACGGCCAAAGGTAAAATAATGAAAAAAAAAAAAAAAATGGAAAAGAGTGCATCGAATGGAAAGTTCTGTTTGACCCACAGAACCCTCTATCATGGTGAAATATTGAAAAGATTATGGGAAAATTAAACTTTTGAATAAAGACGAATAAAAACCGTTCGGATGGGATACCATTTACGAAGACAGATGGAGATGGAGGTAGTTTGAGAGTACTTTATATCATACGCCCGTAGTCAAACTCCCTCTATAAAAATTGTTGTGGAAGCACCTCAGGATTCTGAAACACGCATTTTTGGATAGGGCACATACTAGTTCCTAAGTGAAGTCATGACCCGACCAAGGTAGGTCCCATAGTTTTGGAGCTATGAACCCTTAGAATTCATTTTTTCATGATTTCGGCAACCTATAACACGTAAATAATGGAGTCTTCTCCCTATGTCTATTGGAACTTTTTTGTTTGTTTTACTCTCAGGAATCACTCTTCTGCTTTTGTACAACGAATTTAGCGCCATACTGTATATACATATACATATATGTTAAAAATTTAAAATTTGTCATAATACTACTACGTATATATGTCTATTTTCATTTATGTTTGATAGTGTCTGAAGAAAGATATGTTAGATAGACCTATCCGAAATCATTACTTATTATAATTTAAAATACAGTGGGTTTCAAGCTTTGGTCAGTATTTCTTATGTTAAAACCATGTAATATGTTTTGCGCTATCCTCATTTTATGTGCATACCCAACGTCGCTGACGCATCTGCTTCCTACGGATGCACCGCCTCGCTACCGCTCGGGCCCTAGTGCTGCGCTCCTGCCCTGACTCTGTTAGATAGCATTTGTGCTTTCAAGTTAGTTCGTATTTTAAGCACCAGATTTTATGCCATACCTTCACACTGTATTTATACTGATCACAATTATAAATAGCAAACTGTAATCACTAGTAAGTGAGCCAGAGTCACTAACAAGTGATTTGGGGGAGAAACTAAGTGATACCCATATTTTGTTCAAGGGGAGTTGAAAACCAGAACCCCACCTTTGCATGTGCAACTGGATATATGTTATTCATACATCTACACATTATACACGCGTAGAAATGCATATCCTCTCCAAAAGCAAGAATTTTCATTCATTACAAAAAGAGAGGGGTATATCCTCCTTAATCCCTCCGATAATTCGGACACTACATGTGACGAATTTCTTAAGTACTGAAATAGAATTAAAACTATCAATAGTGAACGTAGTTGACCGTAATAATCCAATAATGCATACCACAATTACAAACACAAGGTGTGTCTTTTCAGCATTTTTTGGCACTGTCTTTGAGTCTCGCTGGCAAGCAGCAAAGGATCTTTTGGCCTTTACAAAATGACTGCAATGCTTGTTCAACCAAACTGAAAGATCAAGGTAAAAACACAGGACCAGTCAACGAGTTTGACGTAAGGAATATTTGGACTCTGAAGTTCCATGATGAGAACTTCAATTAGTTTTAGACTTAAAAACTATCGTACATATGCTATGCATAATCGTTGGAAATCTTATAAAACAGCTTTGTTATTCCGTCGGTCTGTCTGTCGAAAAGTATCAGAGCAAAAACGGTACGAGATATCGAGATGTGGTTTTGCGCAAACGATTCAGCACCCCAATAATATTTTCCATTTCCTCCGTTAACTTTCTATCCAAACCGAAAGTGGTTCAAATTATTAATTTCCACTTTTGACGTTTATCGTCATAGAATGAAACTATAATATAAAATAGCAAGAAACTTTTTTTTTCTAAACTATTCAGTTCCCAAAGCAATGTACTATCAATATTCCGAACACACTACCAAACCCGAAAATGGGTCAAATTTAATATTTCCAGTTTCAATACTGATTTCCACAGGGCCAAAACAGCAAGAGATATCGAGGAACAGTTTTCTGCAATATATTAATTGTTCCAAGAATATGTTCCATCTTGGAACCCTCCATTGAGACCGGAAGTGGTGCAAATTAGCCACTTCCCGTTTCAACATTTATCGCCATAGAACAAAAATGGTAATATAGGTAGCGGCAAGTGGTTATCTGCAATCAATTCTGTGTATCAAGAGAGCATATAGTCACATCCCGCAACTCTCTACCAAAACCGGAAGTGGTTAAATTTATTATTACTTCCGGTTCGAATACTGATTTCCGTAGAGCAAAAACGGTTAAAAGATATCGAGATGAGGATTTTACAATTGATTCAGCTTAGCAAGAATATGTTCTATCTTTTCCATTAACCCAATGTTGCAACTGGAAGCGGTTCTAATTAACCGTTTCCAATTTCAACCTTTATCGCCATAGAACAAAACTCAATATGAGAGCAATATATATGTTACAATATATATGTACGAGGGTCGTTCCGAAAGTAATGTCTCATTTTTTTTTTCATGGTAACTAATGAAGATACACAAATAACAACAGCACAACTAAACAGAGCAATATTTCAGCTACGGACTGTCATTTTTCCATATAGTTCCCACCATTCGTTACGCACTTTTGCTAACGATGAACCAGAGCTGGATGCTGCGCTTATAAAAATCGGAACCAGCCGAGACTAACCACTTCCTTACAGCTTTGACAACAGCTTCCGAGTCTTGAAAATGTCCGCCACGTAGTCCATCTTTCAGAGACACGTGATCCAGCAGGTCCCGACCAATTTCCATTCGCTGAGTTTTGTGATCTTTTGTAAGCATCCGCGGCATCCATCTCGCACAGACTTTGCGATAACCAAGACGTTCCAGCATTTTTTCCAAGGCATTACAGCCAACATTCAGCTATGTACACAATTCTCTGGTCGTTGTCCGGCGATCAGCACAGATTAGTTGATCGAGAGGCTCTTCATTGCGAGAGATGACAGCTGTGCAGGGTCGACCGGGCCGTGGCTTGTCATGAACACCCTTTTCACCATCTTGGAAATACCTTACCCATCGCCTCACATTGCTCACGTCTATTGTATCGTCTCCATAAACCTTTACCAAGCGTCGATGGATTTCAATCGGCTCAATTCCTTCAGCAGTGAGGGATTCAATCACACATCGTTGTTTTATACGCACGCCCGTATCATGCTCCATTTTGGAATATTCCTGGAACTGGCGCCAACTATCAAAATGGGATACTTGAAGATAATTTCTCAAGCAAAGTTTTCGAGAAATTTTCTCGAAAAATGAATTTTTATTGCGCTGAAAAGTATTTCGATTTTTGCCAATAAATTTATTTTCATTGACGTGGATGAAAGAAAATGAAATGAAATTAAGTTTTACGTCCCACGATTATGCCGGCGGTGAAAGGTGGTGAGAAATGAATGAAATGGTGGGATGGAGAAAGTGGGAGCAAACTGAGAAAACCTCGAGAAAACCCACGCACATGGTGTTTGTCCATCACAAAGTTCACTTGGTGCGAGCTCAAACCAAAGACCCCATGCACCAGAGGTGAACGCTCTACCACTGAGCCGCCGCGGCTTTCCTATCCTGGATGAAATAAAGATAGGAATTGTGAAGTAAACCTTTAGGAGGAAGAAAGGTCTACTTTGTGGGTCCTTGAATAAAGAGTTAAGAAAAAGGCTAATAAATGTTTCGTGTGGAATAGGCCTATTGTTCTGTATAGGGCAGAAACATGGGCGTTACGCAAAAATGATGAGAAACAAATGTAAGTTTTCGAAATATAGGTGTGGAGAAGAATGGAGAGAATTAGGTGGGTCGAACGGAAAACGAATGAAAGGGCGTTAGAAATGGTGAGAGAGAGAACAATTTTAGATATTATAGAGGAAAGAGGAACTGGTTGAGACATTCTCTACGAAGGAATTGCATCATGAGGGACTTGCTAAAGGGTAAGGTGGCAGGAAAGAGAGGGAGGGGGTTAAGAAGACTACAATTGATGGACGATATCAAAACAGAAAAAATGTAAGTGAAGACCGTGTAGCATCGTGTAGCATGGAAGCTTCTCAGTTGAGGCAAGTGATCTGCCACTAATGACAGAATACCTATGACGTTGATATTTTATTATATATATATATATATATATATATATATATATATATATATATATATATATATATATATATATATATATATATATATATATATATATATATAAATGTAAAAAAAAGTTACGTAGCAGATTGTGTACATTGTTCTTTGTCTTTTCGAAACATGACGCCCATATTATTTAATATTCACTCTCAAAAGACCTTCCATTTGCTTTCTGAGAAATACTGCTCTATTTAGAGCGTTCTATCCGCACCGGCATTTTCTCATCGACAAAATTAGCTTTTTTTTTTCCTTCATACTTGTCAGGCAATTGAGAAAGCTTGAAGTTGGTGGTGTGAGCAGTTGTAACCGTAACCTTTACATATGTATTTCTTAAAATCATGTTAAAAGCTCGCAGACAGACAATATTGCGAACGTGGTTACTATATACTAGAACAATCCCAATCTTCCACTTTGCGTTCAAAAAGTATAGCTTGTATCTAATTTTATAATGTTATTATGACTCGACAGCTCCACTAGATAAGGACTAATCTTGCAATTATCACGGTAACATAATAGTGTAAAGTCTGATTTATATAATTGCGTTGTCACTTACTGTCTTCATGTGTAACTTTTAAGATTTTTTTCTTTTACCTTCAAGACATGTGTAATTATTATTATGATTATTATTTCGCCTTGCCTTGGGTCAAATTATATCATTTCGTAAATTGAACATTTAAGGATTTGATTGGTTAAATCTGGAAAAAAGGTTCCGGGTTCAAATAAGAGATAATGAGACAAACTATGGTCTAACACGTGGATTATGTTAAGTCCTTCTGGTGCACAGGACATGCTTACCGAATGTGGAGAGCTAACATCAGACCGCGAAATCAATACTGTTGCTGAGAGAAAAAAAGTTAATTGCAAAGTTAGTTAATTGATTTCAAATTTAATGTTCATTTATTCAGCATCGAGGCTACATGCAGTGGACTTTCAACTTAATGTGAGATCGGAATCACATGAACTCTGACCCGGGATCGAACCAAGGTTTCGCGCGATGAAGATGTGTATGCTAACCATATAGGCAGCTTTATATCAGCGGAAACATACAAGTATGTGGCAACTGCCATGTCAATATTACTAATATTGCATGTATCCTTAATAAAGGTGCAAAAAGGTTCGGTTTAAAATTAAAAGAAACTGAAATTTCCGCTTATAAATAGCTCTTAGTGACTTTCTTACTCAAACACTATCTTTGTTTTCCTATAGTGTATTGTACGACAAAAGTTCCTTCTGTTTGGTAGTTTCGTAATTTGAGAACAGTTTTCAGTAAATAAAAAAAAATGCAATTTTATGTATTGCAACCATACCACCATTATTCCTAAAATAAATTTTACCAAACGGAAATAACTTTTGTCGCTGACTGTACAACTAAGATAGCTCCTTTACAATATTCAGTACTTGCAAATTCTATGTTCAATCCGTGGATAGCTATCTTGATTGGATTTTAAACTGGCATTGCACTGGTTACCAGTAAATGTAACTTATGCAACCCACCATATCACAAGAGCCGGTTTGGTTATCTAATCACTGCATCAAGTGCGTGAAAGTTATATATATATACTTTGTCATAAGAGATTCAAACTGACAGGCAGCATAAACCAAGAAAAGAGATATTTTAAAAATATCCCCGTTTTGCTATAAAATTTTGCTTCCATCTCTGTTTCCAAACCGGAAACACTTGATTACAAGCTTCAGATAATCTATTAGAACCTAATACGAATTGAGTTTACAAAATTAAAGCCATAAACGGCCATTGTGGGTATGTTACCTTAATAAGATAGGAAAAGTTAACTATTTAAAGAATTTCTTTCTTTGTTCTTATATCGTATCAATATGCTTTAAAAATAGGAAACTTGTAAGAAAACGTTTTTAACTCTCTCTTTCTCCTTAGAATTTTATGCGGACAGACAGAGATATAGATATAGGCCCTACTTGTTCGCTCATGCTCCTACATAAGATGTATTATCTTCAAAAACATGTTATTAGCCGAAGTTTTAGTTTATACATAAATTGTAAATGATAATTTTGACCCACGAAATCTATTACAGTTTCAGATCAGTTATTGCTAAAACTATTAAACGTCTTACTAAAAGATTTTTTTCATGTTAACACTATTAAATGCTTCACTAAAGTATTTTTAGCCATCTTAATAATATTAAACGTTTTACTAAAATATTTTTAGCCATCTTAATAATATTAAACGTTTTACTAAAATATTTTTAGCCATCTTAATAATATTAAACGTTTTACTAAAAGATTTTTGTTGTGCTAACACTATTAAAACGTTTTACTGAAAGATTTTTTGCCATCTTAATATTAAACGTTTTACTAAAAGATTTTTGTCGTGCTAACACTATTAAAAAGTTTTACTAAAGTATTTTTTGCCATCTTAATAATATTAAACGTTTTACTAAAAGATTTTTTTGCCATCTTAATAATATTAAACGTTTTACTAAAAGATTTTTTTCATGTTAACACTATTAAATGCTTCACTAAAGTATTTTTAGCCATCTTAATAATATTAAACGTTTTACTAAAAGATTTTTAGCCATCTTAATAATATTAAACGTTTTACTAAAATATTTTTAGCCATCTTAATAATATTAAACGTTTTACTAAAAGATTTTTGTTGTGCTAACACTATTAAAACGTTTTACTAAAAGATTTTTTGCCATCTTACGGCACAAGTTTATGAAGGGTTTAATAGTGTCATGCGAATCTATATTTTTAAAATTTGAATGTTTATGTTGTAGGTACTGTGTAAACAAGCAGGTAAACAGGCATTATTGGACATGTTTAATATTTGCAACGAAACTGATGAGTTGCCCGATACAATAACGTACAAAAAACCGGATAACAACTGAAAGGGCAGAGATGAACATAGTTCAAGAGTAAAGTGGAGTTTTTTGAATCGTTAACAGAGAAATTAGAAAACCTAAAACCGCATAATCTTGTGTCAAAGTCTCAAGTTCAGTTTCTCAAGAAGAAAAAAGCAGAACTTACTGCAGAAGAATGTTTAATGTTAGCAGATATTGCAAAAAATTATTCATTCATAGTTCAGAGTGAGATACAGTGTTTTCACTTGATCAATATCCAAGCCCAGTTCACCGTTTCGTGTCCTATCTTAAGGAAAATGAAAAATTAGAGCACAAAACTGTTTGTTTTTTAAGTGATCACTTAAAGCACGATACGACAAATTTGTTACTTCAGAAGATTTTCACAGAGTATATTAAAGAAGTACATCCGAACATTAAAAAAATTATTTTACTGATGGAGTTTCAAGTCAATAAAAAAAACAAAAAGAAGTTTGCTAATCTATGCTGTCACAAACAAGATTCGATCTTGAAGCTGAATGGCACTTTTTCAGATCATCCTATAGGAAAAACGCCTGTGATGGTGTGCGTGGAACTACAAAACGAGAAGTCGCAATACCAAAGTTTGCAAAGGCCAATAAATAATCTAGATACTCAACGTAGATGACATGTTTTCATTTTGTAACTGAAAGTTACAAAACATAAAATATTTTCTGGTGAAATCAGATGAAGTAGCTAAAATCTTCGAAACTCTACAAAAACGTTTTGATTGCTGTACTAGATTTGTTGTGGTACCACAAATATGTTCCTCTCTCAGAAAGCATTGTAAGATGTTACCTTACTTTAGAGTCAAATGACTACGACGACCATCCTGTGTTACCTATTCTACCACTTGCATCAAATTACTTTGTTAGAATCAAACATAATGCAATGGATATCTTGCTAACATGCAGTTATGTTTTGTGTTTTACAACAATACTTTTTTAAAAGTGGTTTCTTTTTATTCCAATCTCAGTTGTGCTAAACGCTTCGGGTAAGGTACTCTCTCTCAAAGAGTAATAGGTTATTAGTATTGTTTAATCTCCGTATGTTTAAGTGGTGGCAGTGGCGAAGCGTAATCCCACAAGTAGTATGACACATTTAATGTATCATAAAATGTTTAAAATTATAGTCAGAATTCTATTTTCCTTATTGAGTTAAACAAAAGAAACTACCAAATCTATTTATTTTGAAGAACTTTAACTGTATTTCTAACACTGTTTCGAGTTAAATTTATGTGCATGTATACATAGTTTTTTTGTTTAACAAAAAAGAATGAATATTTATATAAGCAAAATTAGACGTATTATTATTATTATTATTATTATTATTATTATTATTATTATTATTATTATTATTATTATTATTATTATTATTCAACAAATATTTACATGGAGAAAAACACGCAATGTGTATTAATGGAATATTCCCATTTAGCTCCACTACAAATATTCTGAAGTGTAGTTTATATTTTCTTCTGTCTGGGATTTGCAACGGAGATGAGGGGAATTCTCCTCATTTGCTGTTTTAGTTTCCTGAATATTTGAAAATGAAGGGAGAGAAAAAGTAAGTACATTCTTACACTTAGCTGTCAAATTTCTTGCATAAGCGTTTGTTACTTGCATCTCCCACTTTAAAGTAAGTACAATACTTCATTTAATTAATGCGTCACGTGATAACTTTATTAGAAATGTTAATGCTCAGAAGGAACTTCATTTGAATCAACGCAAGATATTTAATATTGTATTCTACGCAGTGACATATTTAAGGGGGTGGCTTCCGGGCTTAAGCACTCGCCGAAATTTTATTGCAACTTTTTTATTGTTTTATGTAGAATTTTCACATTTCCAGGAATAAAGTTAGCAAAGCCCCTCCCGAAACAAGCAAAGTTCCCCGAAACAAAATCGTAAATACCCCACTGGTTCTATGAAATGGAAAACAGCTAAAATTATACAGAAATATTATTATTTTATCCTTACGGTAGCGATGGTAAATTCATATATATGTTCAATGTATCAGACTTATATTCTACAACCTATTATGGTCCAGGGCCCTAAAAAAAAAAAAAAAAAAAAAAAAAAAAAAAAAAAAAAAAACTCTGAGTAATTCCTGAGAGTATATATATCTAAAGAAATTATCACTAATAGAAACACATAATTGTACACAGAAACTTCTTACTCTGTGTTAAGGAAATCAGTTTATTACATATTGCTTTCAACGCTAAAACTTAACTATCAGAGGCGAGTCTTCGCAAGTTTTTAACAATGCGCGCAATCCCCAGCAATAATAGCTTAGCTCCTTGAGCAGCATAGCCTGTAAGCATGTCTAGCGTGGTGGTGAGGCTCAGACGGAAGGATCTCCAAGTGTTTCCAACCTACTATTTTCTTCCCGAAATGTTGAAGTATTGACAATTTATAAGAAACCAATGGTAAAGAAGATATACGGTAAAAAACAGGGTAGGCCCGGCCTCAGAGCCTCATAGTACGCTTCGCCACTGAGTGCTGGGAATAGAGAAATACATAAAAACATAATTATTGTTCCAATATTGAAACAATACACAATATATAGGACGTATACAGCATATCAACATGCTCTGAAAACAAGTAACCCCCTACATAGTACTACTTCAATGTGCCAAAACAATATCACTACAACGGAGTATGTTTCATTTTTGAGAAGTTATAACTTTTGTAGTAGTAAAATACACTACATGTCTTTTATTTGCCATAAACATATACAGCAGTACTACATCCTATGCTAATTTGAGAATTTATCACTAGCCCCATCAGAGTTATTTGAACCCAAACTTCGGGTTTTTCAACAAAACCAGGATTTTAACACAAAAGACATAAGGGTAAGTATATCACAATCATTATATTGTCTGGTAAAATTACTGATATATCTCTTCATACTAAATCAAACTGTGTATACTGCTCCTTCCTACTTACAAAACACTACAAAACGTGAAGTTGCACCGATATTGATGTTTACTTGTAAATTTCTCATAGAAAGGAAACATATGTAAATATCTATAGGTCTAGTTTTTACTTTGATCCATTACCAATCAAATGATTTTGTTTTATCCTTCTGAATCAAGTACTGTTTTCGTAATGAACGTTTTTGTTAACCCTTACAATCGTGAAAGTGTGCACGCTCCGCGAAACAAACATGGCCGCCACTGGCAAACCGCATCAGATGACCATATTGTAAACACAGTTTTAAGTTCTTAAAACATGAAGCAAACAACTGCGTATGTTTCATAATTTTCAAAAGTGGTCTGGCTACCAATTTATTTTTTCTGGATCATTTCAGATGGATTGACCCTATAGTAACTAAAGGTACTTATAGACCCCTATTGTTTAGTCTGTATAGGTGACGTTTGAAATTATTACAGTTTAGCTATTAATAGACCATTAAATTATTTCAAAGGTAATATTCTCCTAGATCAGCAGAAATAATTTAGAAATAAAAACAATTTAAAAACTGGCCGTCAAGTTATACAGAATGTCGATGCTTGATCTTCTGATATTACTTCAATGTTATTTTGTATAATGGTATCCCCAAGCCAGGTTACGAAAGGCTTGTGGAAAAAAGTTTGTGTGTGGGATTCTGGAAAGAATGCCATCGTCTTTCGTCATACTGCCACAGTGCTTATTAACATATCATTTGTTGAAAAGCTAAATTTCCCTACATTTTATTTCACATTCGTAACATCTCCCTTTTCCCTCTTTAAAAGATTCTTTGTTAAATATCCCTACCTGCGAGAAATTTTCTTCAAACTAGCATCACTGATTCGGGAGGCGAATTACAGGTAGTGTGATTCTACCGTACAGATTGCTAGGTTGGAGTATATTCTAAAGTAGTCAACTGGCGAAATAACTATATAAACGATGATTGTGAAAAATATTCAGTAGGTAGTACTAATTTTTTCTGTAATCTTAATATTTTAAAATTTCTAGTACATACAAAAATTAATTTGTAACATATTCATTAAAGCATAATTAATATTCACAGAAGTAATATACAGAAAAGTGTAAATAGATATTTATGCAAACACACTAGTGACTTTTTTTCTTTAAAGCGCCTGACATCTTTGGATCATACGAACAGAGTTCAAGGACAAACTGTAAAGCAATTCTGTTAAATAAAAGAGTTGAAGTTGTATTTTATACTACAAGTTCTTGAATAAAGTTAGATATAAGTAGATAATAGAAATTGAAAGCTTTATAACGACGCTTAAACATAAGTAATTATGAAAACTGCTAATAACCTGATTGAACAGATACATTAATTTGAAAAAACAAATTCAAAACTGAACCCTGAGACCTACTAAGTCTTAAAAGATTAACCAGATGAGGAAGTGCCAAGTTTTTTTGCAAGCGTCCAATCGCTGCTTAGAAATTGAAATCACAAAAGGGTTTTCATGTTATCAAATCAGGGTAATGTCAAGGCTTTTTCATCTCGTATACAATTTGTGTTGATGTCTCTCTCATTTCAAATACATGACCTAATATTTCATCAGGATGTACTAGAAAACTCCATGCAGTTTTTAATCGTAGACTGGACCACCTAGACTAATAGTTTAAGAAAGCCAATCAGTTACTATGGCGAAGACTAAGTGTTGGTTCTGAACAAACAAGTACTAGCTAAAATATAGAAGTTGTATTTTCTGAGGTGGCTCCCCCACATTTCTTCACTGCGGGGAAGAAACTCTTTCAGTTTTACGTCCCACGCCGTGTAGGCTAAAGAAGACGGTGATGATGAGAAATGAATGAAATAGTGGAATGTAGAAAGTGGGAGGAAACAGGAAAACCAGGAGAAAATGCACGCACACGGTGTTTGTCCACCACAAAGTTCACTTGATGAGAGCAAAGATCGAACCAGGGACTCCACTTACCAGAAGTGAACGCTCTACCACTAAGCCACCGCGACCCCTCTCATTCGAGGAAAGAAGATGTCACATACCCACATTATTCGAAATATATACAGACACGGGAAAAAAAAAAACTCAGATTTCATAAAAACGTAATCAGAGCAATGATAGATGTTATGCAAAATTTCAATTCACAACTGAAAAGAACAAGGTTTACCATTTTGTTTACCATTTGGTAAAAAAAAAAAAAAAAAAAAAAAAAAAAAAAAGTCTCCCAGTATTGCACAATTACAATGCAATGTGTGCTTTCTTGTTGTTAGAATTGCAACAATTTACCATTTTGTGTACAGTTCTGAATTCTCGGCGAGGTAACCCACACACAGGAGGCTTCTTTGGTTTAAGTTCTGCTAAGCTATATTGCCGTGGAATCCAGTCTGGCCATGCATTAGGACAGATCAAGAACATGGTATCGTCTTCCTTTTGTAGGATCAAAATCCGGTCACAAATTTTGGGGTACTTAGTAATTAGCTGGACAGTCACTAGAAAAAGATCTTTAGGTAGGAAGATTAGTTTGTGGGAAAAGGGTAAGAATAGTTATTTTATTTATTGATGGCTTCTTTAGCATGCCGACGTTATGGTTCTATAGCCTTCTCGAACACTTAACCATGTGTTTAGTGTTAGTTGTACAGTAAGAAAAAGACCTTTAGGTAACAATACAGACTTTTATATATCAATGTTATTTGGGAAAAAAGAGGTAAGAATATTAGTTGGACAGACTTTTATATAGCAATGTCAGTTGGGAAAAAGCGGTAAGAATATTAATTGGACAGACTTTTATACAGCAAATGTTAGTTGGGAAATGCGGTAAGAATATTAGTTGGACAGACTTTTATATAGCAATGTTAGTTGGGAAAAAGCGGTAAGAATATTAATTGGACAGACACTGAGATGACAACTTACGGTAATAATATTAGCTTCGGGAAAAATACGTACGAATATTAGTCGGATAAATACTGGGAAAAGATCTTCAGGTAAGGATACTAATTTATGGGAAAAGCGTAAGAATAGTGTTGGAAGATACCGGGAAGAGACCTTTAGGTAAGAATATTAGTTTGTGGACAAACAATAGGAGTATTAGTTGGAAAAACACTGGGAGAAGATCTTTAGGTAATAATATTAGATTATAGGAAAGGACCATTGGATAGGCCGAGAAGAGTGGCACAGGATAAAAGTCACTGGTGAGATTTTGTTTCTGTGACAATGAAGTTTTACTTCCCCTTAAGAGGCCTCATCCCGGCGAAATTAAAATACCCCTGGTTTTACAAGTAATTATGTGATATCTTCAAATAGATAAAAGATAATCGAAATGTGGAACAAGAGCGCCCTAGACAATATCGTTTTACATGAGATGCCGTTATCACGACTCACTTATTTGCTTTCGATTTCGAGCCATTTTGAAAATCGGCATTTATTTACGCGTTTCTAAACGGCTGAAAACGAAAAGTCACTAGGTAACTTGTGATAACGGTACTTCATGCAAAATAATATTGTCTAGGGCGCTTTTGTTCCACATTTCAATTATATTTTATCTATTTAAAGATATCACATGATTACTGTAAAATTAGCAGTATTTTAATTTCGCCAGGATGAGGTCTGTTGAGAAACAAACGAAAATTTTTATTTTAGTGTCTCACAAAAAGTGAAAGGAGGCCAATGAGTTAATTAAAACAATTATGAAAACTTGTGAGATAAGAATACGGAAGAACTCTTGAGATAACCTACTGACATGATACTGTCCACCACAAACTCACATGGAGTGGAATCGAACCAGGGACGTCAGTTCGGAAGGTAAGAGCTATACTATTTAGCCATCGTGACGCCCAATTGAGACGCTATAAAGTTCTAATATGGTAGATAGTTTGCAGCACGGTTCGCTTTTTAGAATCAGATTACGTCATCTTTCACACCAACTTGATTATTTCAGCATGTTTGTTATTCATTGAGAAAACAGGTAGTTGCATTGCAGAAGACATTTATTCAGTTCATTAGAAGAGAACGAACACTATAATTAGAGAGAAAAACATGAAGACAAATAAAATAAAATAAAGTGAACGAATAATCAATCAGAAAACAATTTACTGGTTGAAAATCTAGTTTCATACCATTTAATACCAGTAGTCCATGTATAATTATACAACAATTACGTGTTTCACAAGTTACGTGTTGTTCTTAGGTATTTCTTTTTTAAAACTTGAAAACATGAAATTATGCAATCGAAGAAAACTTATTAACTTAGTGATACGATCCTTTGTTAAGTGAGTAACATGATTTATTTTTAGTTTTCTACTGTCAAATATATTCTTAGAAAACATATCACAATCTCGTGTAGATCACAAGTGAAAATTATGTTGAATAATACATTTCATATATAGCCAACAATACGCAGCAAAAACTTAAAAACAGTGAGTCCACAACCAAGTTTCGTGAAGGAAAACTTAAAAAGTTAACTAGTGTTAAAATTTAATAATTAAACTATTTATTAAAAAAATATAAACTTGTTTGATTGTCTATTCGAAATATACATTTAACTGAAATAAAATACTGGTGTTCGATCTGTGCTTTATTTACACATTTATGTATTTAATTTATATATAAAGCGCACATGGAACGTCATAACTTTAATTATAAAGGTTTCTGTATTAAAAAAAAAAAAATGAATAGTTATTCGAAAAATGTTTCTTTGAGCCAAATGTTAGCTTAGTTATTGAAACATAAATTTAGTTTATTCAAATAGTAATTCAAACAAAATTCAAATAGTTATTGAAACAAACATTTGTTTATTCAAATAGTTATTGAAACAAATATTTGTTTATTCGAAGTTATTCAAGCAATTACTTGTGTATTCAAACAAATATTGTTTATTCAAATAGTTATTCAAACAAAATTCAAATAGTTATTGAAACAAATATTTATTTATTCGAGCAGATATTCAAGCAATTACTTGTGTATTCAAATAGTTATTCAAACAAATATTGTTTATTCATATAGTTATTCAAACAAATATTTGTTTATGTACATAGTTATCCAAACAAATATTTATTTAGTCAAATAGCTACTCAAACTATAGAAATTTCCACAATTATTTTACTTATCTTCAGTCAAAAGAACGGTGTGTGGAATGAATAAATACATTTCTTTCTGTTATATACGCAATTATAACTGACTATATAGAATTAGTAACTCCTTTACGTTACGCCCACTGAAAACGGTCCAGCGCCATGTTTCTGATGTAAGTGGTGTCCCAAAGCCTATCGGAAAGTTTAAGGGCTTGTCTCCATTTAGAACAAATAGAGGGAGTTAGAAAGATGTTTTTCAAATTTGAGGACATTGTAAAACTGCACTATAATAATTTTGTTTTCTACCACCTTCGTTAAAGCAATGTCATTCTTGCTGTAGAAATTGTAATTCTAGCACCCATGATTGAATTGGATAGGGTACACTATGGTCTCCTAATTACATAATTAGAGAGAGAGGCTTAAATTCTGTTACTATATTAGTTATTGAACCTCCTCGCTGCATGCAATATTTAATTATTTCAGATACAAACTGTAACGATACAGAATACAATTCAACGATTTGTTAACAAATTAGTCTTGCATTACCGCAGCTAATTTATATTGACTACCACTTTAAGCTTTTGTTTCATAAGACTA
Organism: Thermobia domestica; assembly: GCF_964235325.1. Lineage (NCBI taxonomy): Eukaryota > Metazoa > Arthropoda > Insecta > Zygentoma > Lepismatidae > Thermobia > Thermobia domestica. The sequence continues at coordinate 27,652,469 of NC_137463.1, read as the reverse complement.
CATTGACTACTAGCATATATCAGTTTGCATTATGCATAAAATGTCAGGACAAATACACTATTACATTTTCACACTACGCACATCTTTCAATTTGGAAAGTGAAATCAAAGTTTAATGTCCTATGATTATGCCCCTTCGGGTAAGGAAGACGATGATTAAAGCAAGTGAATAATAATAATAATAATAATAATAATAATAATAATAATAATAATAATAATAATAATAATAATAATAATAATAATAATAATAATGGAATATTTGGTGGAATGAGAAAGTGGGAGGATTACCCGGAGAAAACACATGAGCACAATGTTGTTCACCACAAACTTATCTGGCTGGGGATCGAACCAGGGACCCCATGCACCAAAGGTAAGCGCTCTACCACTGTGCCACCCTGCCCCCCCCCCATATTTCAATTTGAAATATAGGTGAGATTTTATACGTTAAATTCTCGTGAAATCAACCTAATTCATGAATCAAGCAAAAACAGGTTTCTCTGTAAATATCTTATTACCACAAAGATTCGAAACAAATAATATCGATAATTAAATAGTAACTTATAACATCATGGAGTATGGTGTTCAAAATTAATGCGAAAAATAAGAGTTTCCCATGAGTTCTTCAAGTTAGGAAGATGAAAAATCTGTACTAAATTCGTTATAAATAAAGGGGCATGTGATCCAGCATTTTTCAAAAATTTCGGTTTTAAAGGAAGGAAGATGCAATTTCTGTATTTGCTAGGCACATTGGGATAGACATTGCTTAATGTTTGTAATTGCATCAAGGAACACGGCGTACCCATTTGAAATGAATCCTGGAACATAGTTTCTGCCTTCTTTGTACCATGTCACATCGATTAATAGGCATTTCCTAAGGGGATAGAAGGATTTAAAATGTATGTCAAAGATAGAATAACTTGTGGGTTTTTATAATTACACTTTAATTGAGATGTATATTTAAGGGCAGGGGGAAGAGGTGTAAATATTTTCTGTAATCTATTCTCCTCTGCTAAGAATGGATGTTTCAATTACTTAACTTATAAGAAGGGGTAAAAGTGGATCTCAAAAGGTAAGGGGACGCATGACGTCACGCCGTTCCCCATGCCTATCTTTGTCCATTATAATTTTTAGGAAGTCGAGGGACGCAATAGATATTTGTGGAAGTGCGGGAATGGCGTTCCCCCTTACCTTTACCCCTGCTTGTAAGTACACTGCATTAAACCCCACGTTAACATTTATCAAGTTTGTTCCTCGTGTTTCCCTGTAATTCTTATTCTACAGTAAACAGCAATTAATGATTTTTTTTCTAATAATTTTATTAAATCCAAATTCAAACTTTCATGGTCGAAAAAAATCACAAGCTTACTAAGCAAGTCAAGGTTTATCTCAATGTTAAGTTTAGTCAGGATCGAATGAGTTCAGTAAATCATGTACCATTACTATCCTTGTGATTTATTTTGTTTCTAGAAAGATCGATTGAAGAACTAAAATATTTTAAAGTAAGACAAAATACACTGTAAACTTTAACCGGAAGTCTTACGATCATTTGATTCCGATTTCAGGTAATGTTGAGAGGTGTGTCAAAAAAAAAAAAAAAAAAAAAAAAAAAAAAAAACTTTCCGTTCTATCTTCTTAGCCGGCGAAGGATGACGGAACTTCCTATATTCTCAGCCGCCGAAAGATGGCGAAACTTTCTATATTCTCAGCAGCCGAAGGATAGCGAAACTTTCTATATTCTCAGCAGCCGAAGGATGGCGAAACTTTCTATATTCTCAGCAGCCGAAGGATGGTGAAACTTTGTCTTTTCAGTCGCCAAAAGATGCCGAAACTCTCCGCTCTATCTTCTCATCTGATGAAGAATGGTGCAACAAAATGTAGACAATTGTGAAACTTTTTGGTATCTTATCAGTCGCCAATAGACCGCGAAACTTTCTCCTATCTTATCAGTCGCTACAAGATGTGAAACTTTCTACTACCTTACCAGTTGCCAATAGATTGCGAATTTTATTCTCCTGCCTTTTCAATGTATAGCATGCTTCACAGAGTGGCAATATGCACAACATAGGTAAATTCAAGAGAGACAAGTTTAAAATTAATTGTAAGGTAATATCGAAAATATCAGGAATATATTTGATAATAATAATACAGTACTTGTAAACAGACCTGACATCATTATTATCAATAAAATTACCAAAAGGTAACCGTCATAGATGTAGTAGTATCATTGACTCATAACATAGAAAAATACGTACAACATTCAGCACGAAAATAAGCACATATAAAGACTTGGCAGACGAAACTAAAAAGTTGTGGAAATGGAGAAATTTACAGTAAGGCTAATAATTGTCCCTAAAAGTACTGTGACGCAACTGGAACAGACAAATGCAAAACATTTCCTAACAAATGTACAAAAATCACTAATAGACGACCCTACTAGACACCTGTTATATTGTCATTAGGAACTCCTCTTCAAGTTCATTAGGGAACTCCTCTTCAAATAATCTGCACTTGGCACAGACGGCCCTCAAATTATTAAGCTAAAACCGATTTAAAGAGACACACAGCAATAATAATAATAATAATAATAATAATAATAATAATAATAATAATAATAATAATAATAATAATAATAATAATAATAATACTTTAAATATCTGTGTATTTTTACAGCGTGAGGGAGAAGGGGTTCAAGTCAAAATGATCAATTTTCAGTTATCCACAGTTTAGCAATATCTAAAGTATGTATATGAACTAAAAAAAATACCCTTTCAGGCAACCCCAGTGGCAGGGTTGCCAACTTTTGAAAATGGAAATACCGGACACCCTTCTGGAGTACGTATCACTCTTAAAGATGGTGATGATATCGTTCGTCAAAAATGTTTACAACCTGAAAGTGGTTACTTCACATACAATTGAGCGACTTTGGGTGATATCAATAAAAATAAGTAACTACTCCTGAGAAGTCCTGCTCGAGAATCGGAGTAACTACGCCTGGAGTAATTTCCTCCCTCAATTTCGTATCAATAAAACAAGCCACTACTCAGGTCTAGTCTGCTCCAGATTTATGAACGTTTACTCGCGCTTCCTCTGCACGTAGCACTGAGTCGTATCAATAAAAGAAGTGATTACTCATTTCTCCCATTCATCGCGCAGTCATTTCGTTGTTTTTAACCTATGGCGTAGTATCTTAAAAGCCATGAAACGGGCAAGTAGCAACGATAGCTTCAATCAAAGTGCATTTGTGGATATTGTAAAAGAGTTTCCAGTGGTACTTTCAAAGTCACAGTTACCAGAAAGTAAACGAAGGAAAGCCGAAACTTTGAAGGTAATTACAGTGAAATGCAACAAAATATCAAATACATCTACGACTGAGACACAAATTCATAAGAGAATCTTTAATATTCGAGCGAGAATAAAACAAAAATAAAAAAGAAGAAAAAAACGGGAAAGAAGAAAGTAATACTGAAACCACGGGAACGAACCTCTTGGAACTGATGGATGTTGATTGGAATCCAGCAATATCAAGATTAACACGACAAGCGCATATCACGTGTTGTCCAAGGTCTTTGTAGATTGTTTGGCTTTAAGAACGAAATCAGACACTTGGCTCCTTTGTTTTCTTTTTTAAAAAGTCCAGCCACCCACGTCATAAATCACGTCCATCTGATTGCGTTTTCCACACCATACGAGTCCCCTTTCGCCTTGACATAAACAAAATACATTCTCATGTATACACCCTTTCTATCAACGTTGAGTTGAGTTGATTATTAGTTTAACGTCCTTTTCAGTAGCGTGCCTATATGAGACAGAACCCACTGATTAACGTGGAATCCAAACCACATGATCTCCTGCCGGAAATCGAACGCGGGACTCCTATGCCAAAGGCATGTACGCTAACCGCTTAGCCACGAAATAGCTCTTCCTATTAACGTATTACTCTCCAAAATACTAAGTTTCTTTAATGCCACTTGTATATAGTCAAGTGCTCCGATAGCACCCGGAAATGTATATTGTTCTTGCCACTCTGCCTTTGCTGTTTGTATATTACACACACTTCCGGAAACAATCCATTTTCAGGTAGTCATAGACAGTACTTTGAGCCACACCAGAATCCCCTGACATTCCGACCTGGAATCCCGGATCACTCACGTAACGCAAGAAAACCAAGGGCACCGATTTCTCTGTAAATTTGGGGGGGGGGGAGGGCATTCAGATGCAGAAGATATATATATCAGGATTTTAAGACAAATTGCACTCTAATTATGCCAAATATTGTATATTCATAAATACAATAGGAGGCCCACATGAGCTTTGGGGGGCCCGGGCCCCCACAGGATCGGCGCCCTTGAAGAAAACCCGCATCTTTTCATCATTACGTAGTCCAACACCCCGAATTTCGGTTGATTCTCCTTAAAAAATGTTGTGCTAATCACTACATTTTCTTTCATAAACTTATAATGCTTTTTGTAATCTCCATTTCCAACATTTCTATGCAGTTTATAAGTTTTTCTACGTAGTAAAACAATCATATACTCTGCCATATTTCGCACGGAGTCACCTATTTAGCTTGCTCCACAAATTTGGAGAAGTTACTAGCATCACAGAGGAGTCTTTGATTTTTATTGATATCAAACGCGGAGTAGTTACTCGGCTCGAGAATAGAGGTGTGGTTACTTTAAAAGGGCGGGGCTTCTCCGAGGTCAGCCGAGACGACTAGTGCTCAGTTCTCTTTTTATTGATACCAATGCGAGTAACTACTTCAAAATTGGGCGTAATGAGTAACTTCTCCGTTGTAGTGTGCCACACGCGCCATCTCAATTGGCGCCAAAATTTTTGCCACACTCCACAATTACTCAAACAATTAACGACAATTATTTTTCTAATTGCGTAGACAAGTTTATTTTTTTTTCTTAAATCTTAAAACAAGGAAGAACGAGAGAACAGGGAAATGTTAGTCATTCTCTTCGCGCATTCAAGTTCCTTCCAGCTGTCTTTATTTTTTTGTTGGATGAAATATTATGTCTGCTTCATCCCTCCCAGCCAGCTGACTGTCTGCTCAGGAATCAGTTAAACTATAACCTTTCTCGTCTAGAGAAGATAATATTTTCTCCTACAGGAAAGTAATAGATTCCTATTTTTTGGTTATCAAAATCTTAAATAAATAGAAACGACAGAATTAATCTGAAATTCGTTTAGTTAACTTAAAGGTTAAAAAGGTTATTTTGTTAGTCAACCATATATTCAATAACTATGACACAGAGTCTCATCTTCCCGTAATACGACCACAAGTGTTCGATTATAAATTTGATTATTCTCTATGTTTTTGGACGTTTTAGTAATATAAATTGTCACAGACCTAAGTCGTTAATTTTTAAAGCACACTTGCAAAGTTTGAACTTTTGAACTCTTGAAATTTTATTGAAAATATAATGTGTCTGGAGAGTCACGGTGTACTTAAAATTGTCTTAGTAAATTGTACTATCTGTAACCAAAATTGACTCTTTGTACACATGAGGTCAAATGTTAACCTTCTCAGGTTATCAGGGTTTTTGTATCAATAAATTTTTCCATGTACAGGAAGCTTTTAGGATACGCCCTCCGTCTGCTTACGCAGTCGCAGAAACTTAAATTCGTTTCATAAATAATTCGAAATCCAATCAGGTAAAACCCTGACTTACCCCTGCCTTCACACGTCCCTACCCTAGTGCCGTGTGAAAATGATAAGGTCGAACAAAAAGTGAGAACATCTCTCTAGAGAGGAGAATTAGTCAATTCGTCAATTCGGGGGATTATTCCATAGTTTTCCGAAGAGGCACGGGCTCACGCCTGTGGCCCCCTTCGGGGGAATTCCGATCACCTTTAGAAGTGGCACAAGCCCCCGCTTGTTGCTTCCTTCGGGTAAAGTTCCATCAAACTCCAAGACATGGACTTATCGTCCACAGTCTAACTTGGAACTACGCCGGAACGTTGACACTCTTGTTATAGCCCGTTCTTCGGTCGGGAGAAACTTTGTTACATCCCTCACCGACTTGTGCTATTGTGTCGGCAGTGACTGTTAACTTCCATCATACGGCGTAAGGACGGTATTCCTTCCACCACGGACATTTCGTAAAGATTCATCATTGGAGACGAGCAGTGTGTGTTATCACTAATTCAACCTTAAGTGCTCAACTGGACAGTACTTCTGTTCTCACTGTGAGTATACAGCCAATCTACAAACTTAGTTACTTCTACTCAGATTCTGTTTACCTAATCTGAGCACTGGCTCTACACAGATCTTTTCAAGATTTCTCATTAACTCAACCTTTGTGTACCTAAACGCTTCCTAAAACAATACTCGTTAACCTGTGCTAACGCTGAGTTACGTATCCATCGAAGACCTCATGTAGGAAAGTCACCCTGTAATGTATCAAGTCCACGGACTTATTCGAGCCAGCTAATAAAATTCTTCCTAACTCGAACTTGCGTTGTTTACGTCATTCCAAAAACAATCTCAATACTTCCTTTTGGTGAACGTTTCATAATCTTTCTCAATATCTATATTAACGCCTCGTATCGACGTGCCCATGTTGTAGTCTACTGGAGAAGGCAGATGACCTGTGGAATGAAATCCTGTTGGACGTAGTTCGAATCTGGGAACTGCATTCACCATTCGTCTCACCTCTATTCCATCATCCATCCAGGAGAAGACCAGCCTGTGCGAAGTCCCAAATATTCCGAAGACTTCTAATCCCGTACGAAGCTCAGTGACGACATCGTCTTACATGAAGTCCTGATCGTCGTCCGTCTATCCTGCTCTTGTATTTCAGCCGCTCGAAGTACAAGTAAGTTTTATCGTAATAGTGTTTTTAGTGCTGTTAAGTGATTGTGCTACCTGGTGCGTACGAAACGGCTACAGCAACGTCGAAGATAACCCCGGAGTCGTCCCATCTCGACTTGGAGTGCCTGGAGGTAGGACCACGGACCTCAGGTGGGTTATCACTGTTTAATTAATATTTTCATGTAACTGTCATTTGCATTATCTTTTCATCAAGTCGCTTAACTGTAAAGGGGATCACCTCCCAAGTAGTTTCAAAATTACTTTGAAACCTTTTGTTGCTTAAATATCGTTTGTGTGAATTGCTAATTACTTTTGATTTCCTAGATCTCTTTTAATTCGAGCAGTAATCTCGTGTTTAATTATAATGATATAATATGTTTTGATATGCAAATTTGCTAAGTATTCTGAACTGGCTGATAGCAGTGGTATTCCAACTCGCTAACGCCTTCTCGCTAATGTCATAATACTTGTAATCATTGTTCTCTTGCGTACTGACCACACTCGTCCTCATTTTGACGAAAACCGCCTTGCTTTTGTTATTTGTATTGTTACGGGACCCTAAAGCTGTCCCCCTTGACGAGTGGTCATTCGATAGCCTATTTGCTTGAGATGGACATCTGCGCCTTTGCGCCCTCACTAGGTTGTTATTGAAATTGTATGTCATTTGACCATCTATCATCTGAGCTGCATAGCTCCTCTTTGACACGGACTAATTTAAAGTCCCTATATAAACAGCCTTTTTCAAGGCTACCTCTTGCTATTATTCATTATTATTGTGCTAATAACAACCTCCTCCACCAAGGCATACTTTGGCGACATTAAATGGTGGAATGTGCACGCGCGACATAATTGTTGTCGGCCTGTGACATGCGATACCCCGCGTCACGCACATAATTTGATAACTGAATCGGAAGGATATGTCACCGCTGACATAAAATGGTGGCAAGCGGTAAGGATCTGTAACCATAAAATGGTGGCTACATTGAGATTCGAACCCTGGTCCACATAAATGGTGGCCCCGATGTGAATTAACCTTGTTGTGATATAATTATCCTCTGGCGGTATATAAATACTTGTTGTTCTTGGCTATCGTTCTCTATATCGGTGTCTTCACACCCTGTCAGTACGCCCATAAATTAGTTAAGCGCTCGTGTATATAAAACCTATATTTTTGACTTCTACCAGAGCTTACTTGGGAGCGTGAACAAACTATTCGTTGTTCTTTAAATGCAAATGATAGAATCGGTGTTTTACAACTTTCTAACACTGAGAATCCTACCAGTCCACCACGAAGGTCTAGTGTTCCCCTTGAGACCGTTCGTGGCCGCGACATTAAATGGTGGCAGCGCGTGACATGCGAACCCGCTTCACAAGAGTAAATTCTGTTAATTTTGGTAATTTTGGTAACAGCTTGTGATAGCGAAAAATTTAATCTATCTTGTAAATTGTTATACTGTGTTGATTTAACCTTGTAATTTTAGTTAGCATTTAAGGAAAGTGTGTTTCAAAGTAAATCAAGTCAAGTTGTGTGTTTTTGAATAGTTTGCACACCTCATTCAAAAGATTCTGTTCATTTTTAAATCACAAGATAGTTGTATGGTAGAGACACAACAAATCTCTCATTTTGCTTTGTTGACGTAAACGTAATCTTACATTCTTTTTACAAATTTAAAAAGAGAGTTAGGTATAGTTTCATTGCAGAACTTATTGTTCCAATCTTTTTAAGCTAAGATAACACTCACAGAAACATCTTGTTCGTTTATTCTCCAACCCCCCCCCCCCCCCGTGGTAGTTGTAAATAAAGAAAAACAAGATCAAAGAAGGTTCACACCTAGAAAGAAAATAGGATAGAGAATTCACCGCGACAGGAAGTTTTCAATCTTTTGGACAGAAAGCCTCTCCTTTTGCGTTCGCCGTGACCCACGGCTGTAAAAAAAAAAACAGCGGAACGAAATACTTGTTTCCCTCCGCAACCTTTCGAAGAACGATCTGTTTTCTTTCAAATGGTGAAATTTCTTTTTTCTTCCTAGTAACATTAATAAGAAGGTATAATAGTAGTAGTAAAGAAAAACGGAGGCGTGAGAATTCTTAACTCATCAAGTTAATTGCAGTTATTTGATTCATGTAAAACTTAATTACTTAAGTCATTGATCATAGAGAGAAAGTCAATTTGTTTTATGTATGTGACGATATCCACTCGTTCGTTCATTTATTCGTCACTCGTTCGTATTTCAGTAGTTTAGTAGAGAGAGAGAGAAAGGAAAATTAGTTGTCAAAATGTTTGGCCATCATAAATTGTATTACCCTGTCTATAAAGAAGACAAAGTTCTCATGCAAGATTCTTCATTTAAGTACCTACTTGCGCAACGTTCAGTTTTGCCTAAATTTGAATTGTTTAATCCCACTTACGGATTAACAGAACAAGAGGAAATTGTTCAAAATCTACGCGGCTTACGATTCCGAAAATGGTATGAATTGAATTTTCAGACTAGCCTAGCGAATAGTTCAGAAATTATATTCCACGGCATCAAAACCATGTCTTTGCATTATCTCTCCAATTTAATTGAGTATCATGAAGAGTTACGACCTTCAGTTCTTTTCGCATTCTCTGGTCCGAATCCGAGAATACAAATTGTTGCTTTATTACCGCTAGTCGCCAAAAATCTTGTTGTCAAACACCTAGAATCCACTCTTATTGATTTGCGTTTAGTTAAATGTGTCAAAACGGATGACCCTTTGAAATCTTTGAAGTTGTACAACGATTTAGCGTTTTTAATCGTTTCCAAAAACAGAAGTTATTTAAACCTCACGGCAAACGTAGAACTTTTCAAGGAAAATGTATCCATTTATGAGTATTATTAGACATGAAATGAGAAATTGCGTGCATTCATGTATGTTTGTTCAGGAATATTGAAACCTATTAATTAATGAAAATGTAGTATACCGTTCTAGTTAAATCTCTTTGTATTGCAATGGCCGTATAGTATTAAAGTAATGTGGAAAGTATCAATTCGAAAATCTAATTGCAACTGTGTCGGACGTAAAAATGTCGTCAGCCCATGTGACGTAATTATCAAACTCAGGTGTTTCCGCTCAATTTATAATCTCGCTAATTTTCAATTGTAGTGTTTTGGGTTAAGTAGTAATCCCCTCGCATCTTGAAGAAATTCATATAAATTGTGCTTGATATGTAGGATACATATCTCCCTTTTGTGCTAGATTGCTATTGACGGTACCTTCGAACTGTCCTCGAAATAGCGATTGCGAATTGCTGCCTACTCGCGTAAAACAGCTGTCGTCATCTTTTCGGAGTGACCACACCTCTTTGCGTCAGTCTAGGTCCAGCCATGCTTATGTTGATTCAATAGGTCCGTAAATTTACCGACCTGGGCGCATTTTCTTGCAGCCCCTCTGTCTTCTCCCAGAAGGCAAAAATGCGATTAAAAGGCGAATAAATGCAAGGAAAAGGAGGCCAAGTGTCTTGTTTCCTTTGCAGAAATATGTAAATGTGGTAAAAGTGCTAATAAGCGGCCCCTTCTGAACAGGCCTGCTATACTGAGTAAGTTTTCTGTTGTATGAAAGTGATCCCGAGCGCCATCCGCTCCAAGGTTAGTGTCAAGCGAGAAAATCTTTCAGGTATATTGAAGTTAGTTTTATGTGGTATTTCATTACGTATTAGTCATCTTAGGAGCACCAATGACCAGTTCCATTCATTCTTCCTTGAGTAAAAGGTTGTCCGCACCAGAAAGCCTATTAAAGTTGCCCACGGCCGAGTTAATTGTGTATTTGTCTAAATGTTCTACTAAATTAAGCCATTATTATCTTTTTCTGCGTTGAAATCAGACGCCTCAAAATTGCTAATGAAATTCATGCAATTATTACTAAACGTAACAAGTCATCCAATCTCATTCAAAAAGCCAAGCCGCCCCTCTCAAAAAGGAAAATCTTAATGTAAAACTCTCTCATCTGAAGTTTAATTATCGTTAATTTGTTATTTGAAGATCAATTGTTTGATCTACAACAGTGACTTAAGGATTCTCGAGCTCTCGCCATATGTAAATGAAAATCATTTAATCTAGAGGTAAATTGTAAAGCGAATTTTAGTAAGAAATTCCAGTGTAGCGATATAATTGTGTATTATTTGTGCCCTTAAATAAGGATGAAAAATGTATGAATTTAGTATGATTAAGTACCCTTATCTGATGCCGATTAATTGAAAACCAAATATTGATTCAAATAATCGCCTATGTTTGTTAACAATGTAGTTATAATGTGTTGAAAAAGCTTTTGTGGTAATATGTATACTTAATTATAGGCAATACATATAGAAATATTATGATAGTTTAAATGTCTTCTAACCGCTCATCTAGTCCAGTAGCGTGGACGAGCTCTCATTAATTAGCTATTCGTGAATTAAAAACATTAGTATTTTATCGCTAATTGTAAATGTTCAATTATAACTCAAATATTACTATTTCAAGCGAGAAGTGTCTATGAATTGCCTAATCATTAAACTTTAGTAGATTTATTTATGTTGAGTCATTAGTACGAAAGGCATAATCATCCCTTTCTAAAATACTCTATTTAAACAAAATTGTGCAACTTGCGTCCCACGCGCAAAGAATATAATTGATTCCAACCATACTAGAAGTCAGTATGTTAATTAATTTTAGAACTATCTATTGTTTGTTGTTCAGAAATCTCCTCTAATTACTCGTAAGTTAATATCATTAAAGTAACAATTAACTTACTTAACTTATTTATGCATTAGTTAACGGATTCATAAGATCATAACGCATAAATAACTTATATTTTTTTCATATCTGTAATTTCTTGCTCTGTATCATAATATCATTGTGGCATTGTGGTTTTATATTTCCCATATAAATGTACAAGAAGTCTTTCACCTGTACTCTAAAACTCTTTCAGTGAGAGACTTAATTTTCATGTTATTTCGTAAGCTTTGCTATTTTGTAAATCAATTATGAAGGGTTCATTATATTTTTATAACAATTGATACAAACTGATCAAACTAATGCTTGTAGCTATAAATTCGAAATAATTAAAGGAACAATAGGCATAAGAAATAGCCGCCATAACATTGTTGCTAGTAATAATAGTATTAATATTGATGTTGCCAACAACATCCATTCTAATAATAATCGTATTGAAAACGATAACGTTTCAAATCAGGAGGTCTATAATACCTCGTACGTTATATTAATTGTATAGGAATAAAAGTGTGACAATAGTATTCTAATTCAAGGAAATTATAATTTGCATCATTAATTTGTTAAACGTACATCTAAAAGGTAGCTGTAATTTACGATTACAATATATTAGTCATATTTGTAAAAGGTACAATCTTGAAACATCTGTTTCCATAGAATGGTTCCGTCAACGTAGGGACAAGAAACAGTTAAAAAAAAAAAAAAGCTCAAAGGTTAGTTGTGTAGCTGAAGAATATATATATATACGTCTATATACAGATTCTTGAATTATTTCATCTTCTGTGGTTTACCCCTCTGTAGAAAATATCATATTTCAGCTCGAGTCCAAGCTGAATGTGTAAATGGTTTAGGGTAGTTTCTTTTTAAAAGAAAAAGAAAAAGTTAAAAAAGAAAACGTACCGTTAAGTCTGAAAGTAGGTCAAGTTCATCTCTTATCCCTTAATGGTTTGTTTGGGTTCAGTAAGGTCAACTATGTGTCTACTTCCTTATTATGTTTCCGTAGATAAACAAGAATTTGGTAATTCTGTTTCCTTTTGTTTTTGTATCTTTGCGAATACAATTCGGTATTGCTATCGCCTACTAATTATTTGGTCTCATATTATTTTTATTCTATAAGCACATTTGTCAGAAAATCTTAATAATTTTGGAAATTATTATTAAAAAGAAAATCATTTAAATTTACATGTAAAATATTAAGGTACATATGTAGAAATGCTAAAAAGTTTCAAGGAATTAATGCCTTTAGTATAAGCTCATATACATACTTTGTAAATGTCTATAGGTATAGCGTATTGATTAGTATCATTGAGTTTATGATCCAATCATGTAGTTTAAAGTTCACTAATCGTGTCATTTCTTAGTTTTATGTACTTATTATGAAATTGTCACTATATACTTATATGAGTTCTCTTATATTGAGTTAGGGTATGTTCTATTTCAATTTTAATTAACTTTAGTATGTAATATTGCTCGAACATACAACAGTGTTGCAACCTACTATAGGTTAAGTCAATGTTGCCAACCCAAAGTAAAAACTCATTTAACATGAAAGTGTTGCCAACTCTGAAATTTAATTTGCCATTAGCCCTAAGTAAAAAAAAATTGTTTAGATTTGTCGGAGCAAACTAAAATTTTTTTTCCTTAAGGGGCGTCGACTGTAGTGTGCCACACGCGCCATCTCAATTGGCGCCAAAATTTTTGCCACACTCCACAATTACTCAAACAATTAACGACAATTATTTTTCTAATTGCGTAGACAAGTTTATTTTTTTTTCTTAAATCTTAAAACAAGGAAGAACGAGAGAACAGGGAAATGTTAGTCATTCTCTTCGCGCATTCAAGTTCCTTCCAGCTGTCTTTATTTTTTTGTTGGATGAAATATTATGTCTGCTTCATCCCTCCCAGCCAGCTGACTGTCTGCTCAGGAATCAGTTAAACTATAACCTTTCTCGTCTAGAGAAGATAATATTTTCTCCTACAGGAAAGTAATAGATTCCTATTTTTTGGTTATCAAAATCTTAAATAAATAGAAACGACAGAATTAATCTGAAATTCGTTTAGTTAACTTAAAGGTTAAAAAGGTTATTTTGTTAGTCAACCATATATTCAATAACTATGACACAGAGTCTCATCTTCCCGTAATACGACCACAAGTGTTCGATTATAAATTTGATTATTCTCTATGTTTTTGGACGTTTTAGTAATATAAATTGTCACAGACCTAAGTCGTTAATTTTTAAAGCACACTTGCAAAGTTTGAACTTTTGAACTCTTGAAATTTTATTGAAAATATAATGTGTCTGGAGAGTCACGGTGTACTTAAAATTGTCTTAGTAAATTGTACTATCTGTAACCAAAATTGACTCTTTGTACACATGAGGTCAAATGTTAACCTTCTCAGGTTATCAGGGTTTTTGTATCAATAAATTTTTCCATGTACAGGAAGCTTTTAGGATACGCCCTCCGCCTGCTTACGCAGTCGCAGAAACTTAAATTCGTTTCATAAATAATTCGAAATCCAATCAGGTAAAACCCTGACTTACCCCTGCCTTCACACGTCCCTACCCTAGTGCCGTGTGAAAATGATAAGGTCGAACAAAAAGTGAGAACATCTCTCTAGAGAGGAGAATTAGTCAATTCGTCAATTCGGGGGATTATTCCATAGTTTTCCGAAGAGGCACGGGCTCACGCCTGTGGCCCCCTTCGGGGGAATTCCGATCACCTTTAGAAGTGGCACAAGCCCCCGCTTGTTGCTTCCTTCGGGTAAAGTTCCATCAAACTCCAAGACATGGACTTATCGTCCACAGTCTAACTTGGAACTACGCCGGAACGTTGACACTCTTGTTATAGCCCGTTCTTCGGTCGGGAGAAACTTTGTTACATCCCTCACCGACTTGTGCTATTGTGTCGGCAGTGACTGTTAACTTCCATCATACGGCGTAAGGACGGTATTCCTTCCACCACGGACATTTCGTAAAGATTCATCATTGGAGACGAGCAGTGTGTGTTATCACTAATTCAACCTTAAGTGCTCAACTGGACAGTACTTCTGTTCTCACTGTGAGTATACAGCCAATCTACAAACTTAGTTACTTCTACTCAGATTCTGTTTACCTAATCTGAGCACTGGCTCTACACAGATCTTTTCAAGATTTCTCATTAACTCAACCTTTGTGTACCTAAACGCTTCCTAAAACAATACTCGTTAACCTGTGCTAACGCTGAGTTACGTATCCATCGAAGACCTCATGTAGGAAAGTCACCCTGTAATGTATCAAGTCCACGGACTTATTCGAGCCAGCTAATAAAATTCTTCCTAACTCGAACTTGCGTTGTTTACGTCATTCCAAAAACAATCTCAATACTTCCTTTTGGTGAACGTTTCATAATCTTTCTCAATATCTATATTAACGCCTCGTATCGACGTGCCCATGTTGTAGTCTACTGGAGAAGGCAGATGACCTGTGGAATGAAATCCTGTTGGACGTAGTTCGAATCTGGGAACTGCATTCACCATTCGTCTCACCTCTATTCCATCATCCATCCAGGAGAAGACCAGCCTGTGCGAAGTCCCAAATATTCCGAAGACTTCTAATCCCGTACGAAGCTCAGTGACGACATCGTCTTACATGAAGTCCTGATCGTCGTCCGTCTATCCTGCTCTTGTATTTCAGCCGCTCGAAGTACAAGTAAGTTTTATCGTAATAGTGTTTTTAGTGCTGTTAAGTGATTGTGCTACCTGGTGCGTACGAAACGGCTACAGCAACGTCGAAGATAACCCCGGAGTCGTCCCATCTCGACTTGGAGTGCCTGGAGGTAGGACCACGGACCTCAGGTGGGTTATCACTGTTTAATTAATATTTTCATGTAACTGTCATTTGCATTATCTTTTCATCAAGTCGCTTAACTGTAAAGGGGATCACCTCCCAAGTAGTTTCAAAATTACTTTGAAACCTTTTGTTGCTTAAATATCGTTTGTGTGAATTGCTAATTACTTTTGATTTCCTAGATCTCTTTTAATTCGAGCAGTAATCTCGTGTTTAATTATAATGATATAATATGTTTTGATATGCAAATTTGCTAAGTATTCTGAACTGGCTGATAGCAGTGGTATTCCAACTCGCTAACGCCTTCTCGCTAATGTCATAATACTTGTAATCATTGTTCTCTTGCGTACTGACCACACTCGTCCTCATTTTGACGAAAACCGCCTTGCTTTTGTTATTTGTATTGTTACGGGACCCTAAAGCTGTCCCCCTTGACGAGTGGTCATTCGATAGCCTATTTGCTTGAGATGGACATCTGCGCCTTTGCGCCCTCACTAGGTTGTTATTGAAATTGTATGTCATTTGACCATCTATCATCTGAGCTGCATAGCTCCTCTTTGACACGGACTAATTTAAAGTCCCTATATAAACAGCCTTTTTCAAGGCTACCTCTTGCTATTATTCATTATTATTGTGCTAATAACAACCTCCTCCACCAAGGCATACTTTGGCGACATTAAATGGTGGAATGTGCACGCGCGACATAATTGTTGTCGGCCTGTGACATGCGATACCCCGCGTCACGCACATAATTTGATAACTGAATCGGAAGGATATGTCACCGCTGACATAAAATGGTGGCAAGCGGTAAGGATCTGTAACCATAAAATGGTGGCTACATTGAGATTCGAACCCTGGTCCACATAAATGGTGGCCCCGATGTGAATTAACCTTGTTGTGATATAATTATCCTCTGGCGGTATATAAATACTTGTTGTTCTTGGCTATCGTTCTCTATATCGGTGTCTTCACACCCTGTCAGTACGCCCATAAATTAGTTAAGCGCTCGTGTATATAAAACCTATATTTTTGACTTCTACCAGAGCTTACTTGGGAGCGTGAACAAACTATTCGTTGTTCTTTAAATGCAAATGATAGAATCGGTGTTTTACAACTTTCTAACACTGAGAATCCTACCAGTCCACCACGAAGGTCTAGTGTTCCCCTTGAGACCGTTCGTGGCCGCGACACCGTTTTATTGATATCACCCTTTGAGTTCGAATTTAATAAATTTAGTTACAGTTTTGATTCAGTCGGTAGATGTAATTTTTGTAGTCTACCATCAATAATACATCGCATTTAAAACAGAAAAGCAAATATAATGACGACACGCACAAAATATACTTCAAAAATAAGTCTTACTAGCTTCGCTGGGGCTGGTGCCTTCAGACTTTTACTGGATGTGGATGTATTATTTAATTGGAAGATGTAGCTGAGGATGAAGCAGTGCTAGCTGTGCCCTTGAAAATGTAGTTTTGTTGAACTTTAGCAGTTTTGATAAGTTCAGTAAATGTTCCTGTCTTCAACTCGTCAGCAAATTCCGCGCACAACAGGTCGATATCAAAGCGAATTATAAACTCTGCTTTAACCATGTTTATCGACAAACGATTCATTTTGTCACCCCAAAATAATCTGCGTAGACCAGAGAATAGGGCTAGTAAGAGGAAAAATTACCGGATTTTGAGGTCTTACCGGAAACCGGACAAGGAGGTCAAAAAACCGAACTGTCCGGTAAAATACCGGACGGTTGGCAACCTTACCCAGTAGCAGTAGAAATACTGCATTCATGATGGACGTATTTTTCTTCTCTCATACGAAAAAGGAGTCACCAGTAGACATAAAACTGTGGAAAATGGAAAATTGGCGATTTGGGACGTTTCCCTCTCCCCAGGCCCGTATCCATGGGGGGTCTAGAGAGGCCGGCCCTCTAAATTTTCACGGTAGGCTTGCAAATGAACTATATATGGTGTTGAACTATAATATGGTTGGATCGAGCCCCTCTAACTTCTGCCGGGCCCCCCTACATTCTTGGGCTGGTTACGTGCCTGCCTCTCTCCCCTCCAAGATGCATGTGTATATTCCAAAACGTGGTGGCGTAAAAGTGCAAACACAGTCGAACCGCCACTGCATAGCATAGAGGTTTGACAAAATTAGAATATAGTTAAACGAAAGATGCTGTGACAAAAATGCAGATATAATAATTGCTAAAATATTAAATTTTCTCTTAAATCACTTGTTAAATCATAAAATGAAATGAAATCTTTAGTTTTACGTCCCACGATTATGCCGGTTAGGCTAAAGGAGACGGTGATGATGAGAAATGAATGAAATGGTGGAATGAAGAAAGTGAGAGGAAATGGGAGAACCCCGTGAAAATCCACGAGCACAGTGTTTGTCCACCACAAAGTCCACACCATTTGTTAAATGCATATGCTCATGTTTCAGCATGTAAAGTGCAGTTTCTTCATAAAATCCGTAATGAACAGAATTAAGTTAGCTCATCAAAATGCTAAAATGCCTGTAATATTTTAAAGACTTTTTAAAATGATTTTTGCAATACATTAATATTTAAAATATTACCGCTGTGAATTTAAATGCTTGAAACTTTTCCGTGAAATTGTTTAATAAATTCGGTTTTAGTAAATTTTAAATTTACAGAAAATAAATACGGCATTATCAACTCAAAAGAAAAAGAAGTTAAAATGGAAGGAAAAGAAAAAAGTAAAAAAAAAAAAAACTTTGGAATATTAGAATCTGGCAGATGAAATATGATAGTAATGTTCTTCTCTATGTGTGGGGTAATAAGCACACGACTTGGCAACACTGAAGAGCTCAGATTGTATTCCCCAAGGTCATGGCATCCTCCCTGTGTTCAAAGAAGACACACACCACACCAGCTGCAACACCTAAAAACATTCACTACTACACATCATCCTTCTCATCATTTTCGCACTTGCAAAAAAAAAAAAAAGAAAAAGAAAAAAAAGAAAAAAAAGAAATAACAAAATAAACAAGCACGACAAGCAATAAGGAAAACCAGACACGTGACGTAACAATAAGTGATTGTCTCGTTTCGTTTGTAGCAATCACTAACACTTCTTCACTACACGTTGCAGTGTTGCACGATTTAATGTTTTCTCCCCCGCTAGCACTTACAAATGAAATAAAAACACAAGCCCTGAAAAGAAAATGAAAAAAATAGTTTTCCTAACGTTGCATGCAAATTTATGCTGCATTTTTCCAAAAGAGCCATAACCGAGATGTCTGTAGACTTAAAAAAAAAAAAAAAGCCAAGGTCAACATAAAATGAGTTTGCTCACACGACTTACTATGAAAATTACTAGGTATGCAATTGGCAAAAGCGCAGTTGAAATTTGTTTTCTTCTTCGTGATACTTCATTGTGCACTTTATTAGCTACATTTTTATTGTTATTTTTCTTTTTCCTTTTCTAAGTAATAATATTTCTATATATATATGAAAACGCAACAAGCAATTTGAATTCAATTCTCAACGGAATTGAATACGGTTACCGTGGGATGTTCCCCAGTTCTGATCCATTTTTCAAATTTTCTTCAAGCTAAAGCGGAAATCATAGAATATTAACATTTCTGACTGTAATTATTATTTATTTAATGTTTGTATTTAGACAATACCACTTATCGAAATACAGCAGGGTCGGATCCAGGATTTTCTGAGGGGTTGCAACAATAACTACCAATCACACTGAAACTCTTAAAAGTGATATGCGACAATTGTCTTTACCCCCTGACAATTTTCTCTCCTGGCTTCTGTTTTATTCTGTACTTGACAAGTGTTATTGTTTTCCGTGGCGAATACTTTTCCTTGAACTTTCAGAAAATCAACTTCAGTTATTGTTTTTTGTAAATCTCTGCTTTCTTTTAAGCCCCAAAAGAAACAGTATCGCAGAAAGTTTCGGAAAGTGTAGCTTTTTTCAATGCTAGCTTCTCATTTTCGATAGTGTATATTTACAACGTAGGGGGAGGTGGATGTGCACCCCCTAAATCCGGCCCTGGCTCTGTTAGCTAAAGATATTTAATTAATTCTGACGTTATACCTTTCAATGCGGTAAAAAGAACAAATATTGACAAAATTTCCGGTTAGTGCTTTCAAAAAATAGAGAAATTGCAAGTAGTATGTCTGTATCACTGTTATGACTCTGTGTGTGTGTCACTATTAGAACTCTCTGTGTCACTGTTAAGACTCTGGGTGTGTCACTGTTAGTACTTTGTTTATGTGCATCACTATTAGGAATGTGTGTGTAAATGGATTGTGCATGAATTGTGTATATACGTCACAGTTAGGACTGTATATGTGTGTCACTGTTAGAACTGGGAATGTATGTGTCACTGTCAGGATTATGTATGTGTGTCACTGTCAGGACTATGCATGTGTGTGTCACTGTCAAGACTATGCATGTGTGTGTCACTGTCAAGACAGTGCATGTGTGTCACTGTCAAGACAGTGCATGTGTGTCACTGTCAAGACAGTGCATGTGTGTGTCACTGTCAAGACTATGCATGTGTGTGTCACTGTCAGAACTATATGTCACTGTTAGGATGTGTGTGTGTATGTGTCACTGTTAGGGAGTTGTGTATAACTGATAAGAGAAATAAACAACGATTTAATGTATATTTTAAAATTGTATTTTGTAAAAATAGATAAGTTTGTGTTTCAGCATGTGAATTGCAGTTTTTTCATAAAAACAAACGTAATTGGACAGAATTAAGTTTGCTCATCAAAACTCTAAACTGCTTTTTAATTTTTTAAAAACCTTTTTATTATTTTTGTCAAATTGCCAAATATTTGGTAACTTCAGCTTAATGCCTGATTATGGTAGTTTTGACAGTGGCGCACGCAAAGGGAAATACAGAGTTTTAACCCTCTCTTCTAAAATATATTACGAAAAAGAAATAATAAATACAATTTACAATATTAAGATGTGAATACAAACTATATAGTGTACTTGGAGAGTTTCTTTTTTCTTTTTACCTTTTTAAGCTTCTGATTGTGAGATTACACCTCCGGTCACGAAGTAAATAATGGTGTGTGTTAAAGCAATCACCAATACCACTTTTTGATATAGTTATTGATAGCTATGATTAGTCAATTTAATGTTACCACCTCCCTTTACTTCCCATTCAACACCTTTCGCCTAACAGGACTGTGCTACAGTGATACAACACATGTTCAGTGTACCATGTTTAATTATTATAGGAATAAAATGCGGTAAACGGGGCCCTCCCCTCCCCCAAAAAAAAGTTTTTTAAAAATGCGAAAAGGTGCAAAAAGTGTTTGAGTTGAAACAAAAAAAAAAAAAAAAAAAAAAAAGAACAACCAAAACACAGTTTGGAGTGTTTATTTAATGTTTTCTTTGAAAGAGAAACTAATTTTCGCATTTTAGCAGCAAAATAGAATTGAGTCTTCATCCCGGCGAAATTAAAATACCGCTAATTTTACAGTAATTATGTGATATCTTCAAATAGATAAAAGATAATCGAAATGTGGAACAAGAGCGCCCTAGACAATATTATTTTACATAAGAAACTGTTATCACGACTCACTTATCTGCTTTCGATTTCGAGCCATTTTGAAAATTCGGCATTTATTTTCGCGTTTCTAAACAGCTGAAAACGGAAAGCCGCTAGGTGACTTATGATATCGGTACCTCACGCAAAACAATATTGTCTAGAGTGCTCCTGTTCCATATTTCAATTATCTTTTATCTATTTGAAAATATCACATAATTACTGTAAAATTAGCGGTATTTTAATTTCGCCGGGATGAAGACACTTAAGGGCAGAACTTAAAATTGCCACTTCTAATTATTGGTATTCAGCAAATACTATTTCGAGTTGTTACGGTGTAACTTGTCTAACCTTCATTAACTTACAGATTTCTTTACTCGCCATCAAGAAAATATGTATATTCATTTTTTGTTTGTTTGTTTGTTCATTGGCCTTGTATCATCTCATATTAAACTTAAATGTTCTTGAAATGAAATGAAATCTTTCAGTCTAACGTCCCGCCATTATGTTCTTTAGGCTAAGGGAGACAGATGATAAAGAAAAATGAATGATAATGGAGAAAGCAATGGAATGAGAATATGGGAAAAAATAAGATACCCTGAGAAAACCCATGGACACAATGTTGTCCACCACAAACTTACTTGGTCGGGGATCGAACCAGGGACACACACATCTAAGGTAGGCACTCGACCACTGAGCCACCGTGTTCCCCGAATTTACATGTTCTTACGGTTGGGATTAGGAATTAGATTTCTGGGCTTTCGGCATTTATGGCCATGTTAGGCCGTTACGTATGAGAGATGACGTTTCTCGGCGATCACACTATCCGAGGAAAGGGAAGAAAGGAAGCGGCCTGTACCATCCTGGCGTTTACCTGGTGAGGATAAGGAAAACCCAGGAAAATCTCAGTCAGGATAGATGGCTTGAACAAGATTTTACACTTTTTCGAACGAATGTCTCCATCGAGAATTGAACCCATGACCTCTCGCGATCCCGGCACCTAAGACGAGACCGTTAGCGATTACGCTACGCGGGGCCACTTTACATGTTTTAAATCTAACTTAAGGTTAGTGTAAAGGGACAAGTTTTGCCGATAGATGTCACTACAGTCTTCCTATCTCTCCCATGTATTTTTTACCTTTCACGAAAATTTACAATTTCTTTTATAAATTTCAACCTAGAGACTTCAAATTTTTAGAGAAGGAACTTCATAACCTATTAAAGGGAACAATCCGTGCCGATTTTTTAATTCAGAATTTTCTTCATTGCTGAAACAGTTTCATTGTTAAAGATTTGGATATCCATTTGAAGAATCAAGCCATTTCAATAAGGGGTGAAATCTAGCGGTTAGCGTTTTGTTTTGCACTGGAGACACACGGCTTGAATTCAGTGTTAAGGCATCCTGATTGAAGTTTTTCTATGGTTTTTCCTTAGTTTAACAGGGAGACTGCCACTTTTGAATATAGATTCTGACCGCCTTCCTACCATTTGCTTTCTCACTGTTGGTGTTGTAGATAAATAATTATTCCTGTGTAAACTGGTCACGTAGTTTGAAACCAATTATTCTTAAATGAACTCTGCCAATAACGCGAAACTTACATGTGTGGAATATAAATACCCAGCGTTACCCGATCAAATGTTAATACCAGTGACTTCATTAACGAATTCGGAAGATGTAATCAGTTAACTTATCTATTGCAATAAACAAATAAATAATACAATAAATTTCAAAAACTCATTTTCGTTAAAGATATACGGATGTCCTAACTACAATTTTATAAGTCCCACTTACATGTATGGGATAAGCCCCCTAGCTTGATCCCATTTGCATGTATGAGATAAGCACCACTAGCGTGAACCCACTTACATGTATGACATAAGCCCGACTGGCGTGATCCCACTTACATGTATGACATAAGCCCCACTGGCGTGATTCCAATGGACAAGCATGGTCCGCATGGAACGTGAGTTAGTTAAGACTATTTAAATCTTGGACAGAAAGACAAAAGAAATGTATTTGTAGTTTCATATTATTCAATTCGCTGTCAAATTTCACGGAAATATCGCTGGATGGTTATGGATCTTGACTGAGTGTTCTGTCCAAAGCCAGATTCCAGTCAACTTCCCAATCGTAGTAGCAGGCCGTAATATATAGCCTGTTCTTTTTCTCTGTGGTTCAAAAGGGCATACGGATAACTGGAAATTAAAGGGTTGAAGTGGATGGACAGATTATGAATAAAGATTATGGATAGACATCACGTACACATCAACTGAGGTTCTACATTGGAAAATACGAGGAGATGCAATGTGTTTCATTGGAAATCCCAAATCTTAAGGATGTGCATTGTGCAAGAGTCATGGCCTTGATATTTTAACCCTTCATTGACTCTTCAACCACTTCTGGAAAATAAAATAAAATAAAATAAAATAAATAACACGTTTCTTCCTTGTTTTCTCCTTCTCTAAATTAAAAACTGTCAGCTATGCCTGAATAGGAAGAAGCAAAATATACTCAACTATAATCGAAGCTTACTGGTTAAATGAATTAGCAGCAGAGAACTGTAAATTTCCTTATATCGCGATATTTCCTCATAAGAATATAAAAAGAAATTGTAATTGGTTACGAAGAAACAAAGGATCTTTCCAGCTGAATATCTTAATCTATATATATAAAAGAGAACGTACAATTTTTTGTCCGCTCATCACGCTAATACGGCTGAACCAATTTCTTTCATTTTTGGGGGGTTATTAGGATTTGGACCCTAGATGGTTTTTATCATATCACTTTAATTTTTAATTACCAGTGTCTTGAGATAATTGACCATTCAGGTGTCCATAACGTACAAATCCTTTGTTATTAGTTCATCATAGGTAAAAATAAACGTATTTATATGCAACCCGCATGACCGTGTCACTCGGCGGGTTAACATAAATGACAGGCAATATACAGCGGAAAATAGCTTGAATCTTCTGTTTAAAATTTTTTAATTGATTTGCTTATTTTTACAGACACTTTTACAATATACCAGCACCGGGATGACCGCAGCGAAGCGGGGCGGGTTAACATAAATGACAGGCGATATAATGTTAAGATTTACTGCAATCTTCTATGGTTTTTATCATATCACTTGAAAGCGAAAAAGTAAAAATTATCTAAGTAACAAAGTTTATTGCGTTCCGGGGTGACCGCAGCGAAGCGGGGTGAACGCTGCTATCATATCACTTGAAAGCGAAAAAGTAAAAATTATCTAAGTAACAAAGTTTATTGCGTTCCGGGGTGACCGCAGCGAAGCAGGGTGAACGCTGCTAGTTCTTCATATTTTCAGAACTCGTAAAATTTAAAACTTAAAAAAAAAAAAAAAAAAAAAAAATTAACTTCACAACTATCGTCTCTCAGAAAGTTAGTCTATTCTTACAATATGTGCAGCAGTGGCATCAGTAAGCCTTTTTTAATCACGGGGCTTAAGCCCACGCACGTTGGATTAAAACTTCTACAAATATAAAAAGGAAGAAAAAGAAAAGAAAATACCATGAACCAAATAATGAATTCATAACATGTGATAGGTTTATTTTGTAATGTGACGTCAAAACAATCTTGTATCTTATTGGAATAGTGGACAAGCTTGTCATTTACAGCACAGCCAGAATAAGTAGCCCTTTGAGATTTATTAGATATGTTAGATATAGAATGGTGACCCGATGGGTACCAAACATATATATCTCCGAGGAAGGGCATTTAGTGTCCAATACTCAGTTGCCAAAGTGCATATCCCTCCCGATACATGCTTTTTCCATCCATAGCTTCGGGATGCATGATCCATGTCCAATTTGAGTACAGTTTCCTGTATATTAAGTTGTTAACATGGAAGTTACCAAAATTCTCTCCTATACTAACAGGAAAGGCAACAAGAAAGAATGTTCTCTAAGACTAGTACGCGTCACTAGGTGTAGGATCGAGGCTTACTAGAAAGTGCTAGTGTTTTTACGTTTCATCCTAATACTAGTGTTTTTCGAATACACCTTATTTGAGAAGTATAGTATACCCTACTATTTAACTTATACCATGAAATTTCTTTGTTTTGGTTAGCGTGGTTCAATTCAAATAATTTTATATTCTAATATTCGGAAATATTCTTGGAGTATTCAAGCAAGAAATATCCAGGTATATATTTTTGAAATATTCACTATTCGGATAATCAGACAAAATATTCTTCGAAAAGTTGAACAAAATGCACTTACTGTAGATATTCAAATATCCTAACAAATATTCTTCAAATGTTACAAACTTTGGGCAACCTGGCTCAGTGGTGGAGTATTCACATATGGTGCCAAGCGTCCCTAGTCCATTCCCAAACCATGCGACTTTGTCGTGGATGGGTCTAGGTCAAAACCCCCACAGCCAAAACCCCCACACTCAAGAAATGTCAAAACGCCCACACGATCGGTCATAACTCCCACACAAATGGACAAATCCCCCAAACGCACGAACGGTCAAAACCCCCACAGCCAAAACCCCCACACTCAAGAAATGTCAAAACGCCCACACGATCGGTCATAACCCCCACACAAATGAACAAATCCCCCAAACGCACGAACGGTCAAAATCCCCACAGCCAAAACCCCCACACTCAAGAAATGTCAAAACGCCCACACGATCGGTCAAAACCCCCACACAAATGGACAAAACTCCCACACATAGCAACGGTCACAATCTCCACATAAATGGACAAAACCCCCACACAAATGGACAAAACCCCCACACAATCGGACAAATCCCCCACACTCTGAAAATACCGTGATTGCACGTCTTTGTTGCGGTTCTTTACGACGCCCACCTTAGTGTTTCTGTCATTACAAAACAGTGCAAGAAGAATAGTTGCAACATCGGTTTAAGTGGAATAAAAAATGTTATTAAAAAGTACAAGGGCAAGACATACAACCAGGATCATTTCAGAGTGTGGGAGATTTGACCGATTGTGTGGGAGTTTTGTCCATTTGTGTGGGGGTTTTGTCCATTTATGTGGGGATTGTGACCGTTGCTATGTGTGGCTGTTTTGTCCATTTGTGTGGGGGTTTTGACCGATCGTGTGGGCGTTTTGACATTTCTTGAGTGTGGGGGTTTTGGCTGTGGGGGTTTTGACCGTTCGTGCGTTTGGGGGATTTGTCCATTTGTGTGGGGGTTATGACCGATCGTGTGGGCGTTTTGACATTTCTTGAGTTTGGGGGTTTTGGCTGTAGGGGGTTTTGACCGTTCGTGCGTTTGGGGGATTTGTCCATTTGTGTGGGGGTTATGACCGATCGTGTGGGCGTTTTGACATTTCTTGAGTGTGGGGGTTTTGGCTGTGGGGGTTTTGACCGGTTCCCTCGTGGATAATTTCATGTCCTCGCATTTTCTCGGGGTTCTCCCATCTTCTTCCACATTCTCATTCCATCAGTCATTCATTTTATTAATCACTCGTATTGCAATGTTTTATTCGGTATAGTCTACAAGTCCGGGATATAAAAACCTTCACCTAATTTATTTACAAAATAAATCTCTATAGCAGTTTTACAAAGTTTCTTTGTAAATCACTAAATGTTTTCAGAGTTTAGCAAGTCAATGGCACACACAATAATGGCTTCGAAAGTAAAGGTTCAATATGACTTTAGGTTATGACGGAAACTCCTTCGCTCATTGCAGCCTACAGAGAAAGATTTAAAGGATCTCCATAGCCCATTGTGGTCTCTGGAGAAAGGTGTTGGTAGGTTATTGATCAGCTGTTGACTGATACCTCCGTCCTCTTGAAGTCTTCTTTTATAGACGTGCTCTTGAAGGGGAGGTCCATGAAGGAGCGGTCGGACATCTTCGGTATTCTCCCGATCCTACTAATTATCCGGCTTCCATCGTCTGCTGGTGTTTATGTTTCGAACACAATAACATGTGTTCGTGATTGAAACATGTGTTTATAATACGTGCTTACACGTGAGGGTATGGAACTTTACAGTATCCTAAGGGGTACAACTGTTAAAAGAGATAAGGTTAAAATGTTCTAACAAATATTCTTTGAATATTGGAACTTGAATATTTTAACAAAAATAATTTTCAAATATTCAAAATTAAAACAATTTTCAAATATTCAAATATAAAGAAAATCCTCGAATATAGTTATTCAAATATACGAAAATCTTTCAAAAATCATTCCGGCAATTTTAACAGTATGAGTTACGAAATGTGTTTTACAAGACGACAAATTAATTCTGAATTTCAAAGCCATACATCTACTTTTCACAGGGACGCACCTAAAGGGGAAGGGTTAACATATTTGTTCACTACCGTAATAAAATTTACCTCCTTTAGCAGAGAAATAATAATTGATACAGCCTAATGATTGGATATTACACTTCATTTGTACTCTCTTTCTTTCTTTCTTTCTTTGAAAATGTAGGTGATGGTAGTTAAAAATTACATTGTTTTTTCGGGTGTAGAATAACAGTAGTTCAACACTATCTACATATAATAGTGTCTTGAAGTATTCTTCTTCCCCCAGAACATCGGACACTCCCAACAAAAATCTCTGGGTGTGTGCTTGACTATTCACACACATTAATAAACTAATCCCCTTCTGGAATTTCAAGAGGAATTGTTCACGCCAAATTATAGAATCAATAATAAAATGTTTATTGGTTCAACTATAGGAAGAATCTTCTCGGAAAATGAATATAGCAACTGCACTGCAGTGCAGTAAAAAGTACTCTTCAGGCAGCGCGGGAATTTGCTAGACACATGGAAACTAAAAGTTGGAAACTAGAAGTGTTAGGTCTGAAAGGAAGCTACTAACAGGTAAAGGGAGTGGTTAATAAATTGCAAAATAAGTAAGTAAATACATGCATAAATAAATTTCTTCTTTTCTGGTTGATTTAATCGTTTACATCTTGTGTGCTCATTACATCTGTTTTTATTGTACGTCCTGTTTTGTTCAATGCATGTTAGGCCATATTCACATGGAATTGAATAAATAAATGTTTAATTTGAATCAAATTATAATTTGTAAATGTTGAAATATAAAACTATAACAATGTATCATTTAAAATTATATATATATATATATATATATATATATATATATATATATATATATATATATATATATATATGGCTGAAATATTAAAATCTTCCACCTTTTCACTAAAATGAAATGAAACCTTTAAATTTTACGTCCAACGATTATGCCGGCCAGGCTAAAGGAGACGGTGATGAGAAATGGGTGAAAAGGTGGAATGAAGAAAGTGGGAGGAAACAGGAGAACCCACGCAAACGGTGTTTGTCTACCACAAAGCTCACTTGGCGCGAGCTGTGATCGAACCAAGGACCCCATGCACCACAGGTGAATGCTCTCTACCACTGAGCCACCGCAGCCCTCCACCTTTTTAATGAATTGAACAATATGCCTGTACATGTTACTATGGTTCACGTCTATATTGACCTATACAGTATAAGTCTAAGAGAAAAGACACGTAAGTTTGAAAATATTTTAATTGATATCAATATCAAGAGAGACCGTAATTAATCCTTTTTAATTGAAATGAGTAGAAGTGATCGGATGAATGATAACTGGGAACTATCTTAATTAAGAATTTCTCGTTCACTTTCCGTCGTTTCTGAATCGACTCACTGATAACACCATAGCGATCCCTCCAGTAACACACACGTGGAGCATACATGGTAAAACTTAATCATGACAGATACCGATCATTGTTACGGTATGACTATCCACTCGTCCCAAGGAAGAATTGTTTGGGAGCTTTTTAAAACGCAGTTGAATCTCAGCCGACAGAACACATTCCAGTCACATGTTCCTAGATACTAGTTTATGAAATATGAACAAAAAAGTCACCCGAGATGTTTTTGAAAAACTCAGCCGAAAAGAAATTTACTGTAAGAAACAATAAAATATTTAGTATTAAATTCTGTGAGTGAGTGATTGTATACGAACGTATCAGTGGTTCGTGTACTATTAATCTGTGTCTTCAATATTCATTACAAAATAATCCATAGTAGAGCCACTCCACATTTCGAAGATTAGATACCATTACTCTTTATTAAGCCTAAGCAACTATATAGAGCCAAGCTATTTTGTTCCACATATTTATTAGGAAATTGGAAGCAAACAGGAATAGTCTATCATTTACTATTTCAATAATACATGAACTAAATTTCACATACATATCGACGGTGTTAAGGTAAAAGGTCGTAACACTCAAAAAATTGAAAATGTGGATTTTTATCTTATTCAGCTCACTATACGTCAGGCTACAGGTGGGAAAAATATTGTAAGCTTGTGTGTATTATTAAGGCAAACAAAGCACTTTTCATACTTGTGTCTTGCAAGGATGTACATTGAAGTTACAGCAGTGTTCCTACTGATCAAGGAAATCAGGAAAAACTCAGGGAAAATGGTGAAGGTCAGGGAAATTCAGGGGAAAAGACTGGAAATCAGGGAAAGTCAGGCAAATTTTATAAAATATATTTTTCTAACATTAATTGTACATCAATTTCAGCTTAGCCAACTGTTAATGATCACAGTATAGAACGTTGCTCAGATTTTTAAGGGTGGTAAAAGGAATGTACGTATGAGCAATTGATTATTATTTGTCTCTATAGAATAAATGTTCTCATATATAAATATTCACCGTTATTTATTCCTTATTTATATGTCAACGTCATCCGACACCTGCCATGAAAGTGACGGAATTTCCTGCCAACAGTCAGGGAAATAAATTTCTCCAGATCAGTAGGAACCCTATAGATTGTTTTCTTGCTCTCCTAAGAAAAAAAAAAAAGTTGGAAATGAGGGGCTTACGACGTTTTACTTTAACACCGTCGATATTACCTAATTTGTGATATCACTTCCAAATCTATAAAGTAATATAATGAAATCGAAATTACCAAACCATCTTGCTACACATACAATTTAACTTGTTTTCACAGAATATATATCTCTTATCAATGAATAATCAAACCAGTGAAGAATGCTCCAAGAGCATTGTCAGAACAAACTTAAAAAGAATTAATTTTTCTTATTAACTTCTACAGGCTTTATACCAATTTTTGTATGTACTTTATTATTATACTCATTAAATAATTCTTGTATTATATTTATCCATTTACAATTTCCTTGGGTACTAAATTTTTTCCACGTGTTTTGTTTAAGAGTTCTGTTAAAATGTTCTATGATATGTTGTTTTACGAAGATATGCTGAAAATAGAGGGCTCAAAATTGAAAAATTCGCAAAGTATCTCTCTATAACTCACAGTTCCCGAGATATGGCTCCTTTAATCTCCCGAAATCGTAACTCTTTTGGCCAATATCTCGGGAACGATGAGAGTGACGTAAAACATTCAATCACTTCTTTCAGATAATTTTTTAATTGAATTCTTTAAGTTTTACGTCCACACTTATGCCGGTTAGGGTAAAGGAGATGGTAATGATTGATGAGTGAAATGGTGGAATGAAGAAAGTGGGAGGAAACGGGAGAACCCCGAGAAAACTCACGAGCACGGTGTTTGTCCACCACAAAGTCCACACGGCGCCAGGTGGAATCGAACCAGGGACCCCAAGCACCGGAGGTGAACTCTCAACCACCGCGCCCCCTTCAGATAGTTTTTGATGCTCTATCGAAAGGAAGACTAAAATTATATATATATATATATATATATATATATATATATATATATATATATATATATATATATATATATATATATATTCAGTAATAAATTTCTTAAATTCATTGAATATAGGCATATGCCATTATTCTGTAACATGACGATTCCATATCTTAACATCCTCATTACAAATAAGACTAATTCCCAACACTCTCAAGAGTAAACTACCTTTTCTTGATTTTCCCCGTGAAAAGTGAATTATAACATATTACCATTAGATTCTTAGCGCTATATTGATTTATGAAATATAATCAAAATGTTAGACCAGTTTGAGAAAATAGCAAATTTTGATTTTCACTAGTCGGCAAACTACTTTTCGTTTTGAAGGTACGAGCAGGGCCGTGCCGTGGAAAATCGGCGCCCGGGGCGAGAGTATACGACGTCGCCCCCATACATATATTCCAAGCAATTTTTCCTATCTTTTTCCTTTTTTCTCCCGAATTTCTCGCCCCTCTTACTCCGGCGCCCGGGACCGTGGCCCCGCTCGCCCCCCCACGGCACGGCCCTGGGTACGAGGATTCCTCTAAAATCTCTCCCCCCCTTCTCTACGGAACCTTATAAAAGCCGGATGCTCAAACGGAATGTCCTTTGAGCAAATGTACAGTCAGCGATAAAAGTTATTTTTGTTTGCTAAAATTTACTTTGGGAATAACGAGGGTGTGGTTGGAATGTACAGAAAATTACATTCTTTATAATTTACTGAAAACTGTACTAAAATTGTCCTTGCATTCTGAAGTTATTTACGAAAGTAATTTCATCAAATGGAAAGAACTTTTGTTGCTGACTGTACATTTATTGCGAAGAAGGAACTGACGGAAAAACATCCAAAAATTCCCTTGTTTGGCATGTGAAGTCAACGAAACTTAATTCCCGTGAAATATCGAATTCGATCTTTTCACTATTAGTACCTTACTTTCTTGTCTCCTGTCGTCCTTCGAAACCAAAATGTTTGAATATACTGCTGTTTCGCTTATTTTCCTAAATCTTATAGGTGCCTGGATTAAATAAAAGTTCCGTTTATGATCACGTTATGTTTAATTACTCTATAAACGACTTGATATTGAATTCATTAAATTTTCAGTTAAGCTTATTACGGTGAATTTCATTGCAGTATGAAATTATCAGGGACAAAAAAATGAATAATAACTTAGTTCCGGACAACCTTAACCAATAACTGTTTCCCAAGCATACGAGAGTAAGTTTTCCCATAATCACTATCATCATCATTATAATAATAATTTCAATTTATTTTTGATTGAAAGCCAAGAAACGTCAACATAACAAGACCTCAAAAACAGTATGCCCTTGATCTTTGCCATTGGAAGGCATTATTTTTCCATTTGAAACGCTACACAAAAACACGTCCATCACGTAGTAAATTATTCGACTCATCTGCTAACAATGGATTTTAGTTACTTTTTTTTAACTGTAATTTCACAAACACTGGAGGTGGCATAATGACCAAATTGCGAGTGTAATACTGACTTCTAAGTGAGTAGTGAAATAGGAAAACTCTGCGAGGAATAAAAGCAAACTAGGAATAGTTTGGTTCTATACAATTGGCATCATGAAGTCAGTCTAGGAATTTTGTTACAGATATTCTGTGATTTAGTTCGAAATTTATTCAAATTAGAATTTTCTGCACTTAGGTCTTTGACTACTGTTTACCTTACTCGTCCAGCCAAGGGTGGACTGGAACTATTAAAGGATGGTGGTGCAGATATTGGGAGAGTACCACACTAATTGGGATACTATATCATTTATAGATGTTTGTTGTTATCAACATCTCATACTATATCTTGTAAGCACATGCGATTTTAACTATAATAATATAAGACATACTTTTGAAAAATCATTATCACCATCATCATCATCGGAATTCTGCCATTATTGCTGCAACTGACAAGTTTTCATGCTCCAGGTCTTCCGCCAACATTCTCTTCACATACGGTTTTTCTGTTTTGATATCATCCATTAATTGTATCCTCCTCCTCGCCCTCCTTCTCTTTCCTGCCACCATACCCTCTAAAAAGTCCCTCACGATACAGTACCTTCTTAACCAATGTCCCAACTAGTTTCTCTTCGTCTTCTCAATAGTATTTAAATAGTTCTTTTCTTTCCCACCATTTCTAACACCCTATCATTCGTTTTTTGTTCGACCCAATTAATTTTCTTCATTCTTTTTCACATCCACATTTCGAAAACTTCCAGTCGTTTTTCATCATTTTTGCATAATGGCCATGTTTCTGACTGATACAGCACAATATTCCATACAAAGCATTTATAAGGCTTTTTCTCAACGTTTTACTAAAGGTCCCACAAAATAGATTTCTCTTCCTCTTAAAGGCTTCTTTTTCCATTTCTATCCTTGCTTTTATTTCACGTTTATGTTTCATATCATCATTAATAATACTACACAGGAATCAAAAAGTAGTCACCTGCTCTACTTTCTCCAATTCTACTTCTATATTTGACACCGACCGCTTAGTTACAATCACCAGGGATTTTGTCTTTTTGACCTTTATTTTCATCCTATTCTTCATAGCTTTTCCACAAGTTTAACATTTTATTGATTTTCTTTTCAGATTCCACAACAAGCGTCATATCATCTGCAAACCATATACATCTAATCATTCTGCCTTCTACCGAAATGCAGTCTTCATTATATAGACTCTTTTTCACTGTTTCTTCTAGGTAGGTATTAAATACCGTAAAATGTTTGGTTTCCTGCAACAGCTTCTACATTTAACAAAACATTCACAGAATGCAATACTATTTTGAGTCATGATTTCGACAAGTAACCAACTGGTGTGATAAGTTTTCAGTAGGAATGGAAAACTTTTTTTTTTTTTTTTTTTTTTTTTTTTTTTTTTTTTTTTTGCAAAACCCAGAAACCAGTTTGTAGAAAGCCGACATTTCGGTTCTCCAAACTCGGTTCGGTTTTTCACCGTAACCGAGTTTTGATAAAAACGTAACCAATTTTAAAATCGAAACATATTTTTAATTTTAAAAAATTTTACAGAAAACCGAATCAGTTTTAAAAACGAAAGTTTCTTCTTTTAGAAAAGGAAACAGAACCAGTTTTTTGAAAATTTCCAAACACCAGTTTCATTTTTTTAAGCACCGAAAACCCTGTTTTTATGTCCAGCAATAGTTTTCTGAGCAATGCGAGCGATGGCCATTTTGCAATCTCTGCAGATCCGACTCAGACTTGCTTACCCATGTCGATTTTTATCCAAATTGTCCACCATAAGTTTTAGTTTCGGTCAAATTTAGTCAGCTGTTACCGATCTTATTCAGATTTAACGAACTACTACTAAGTAGATTATTGTAACTTTCAAGATGGATTTAATACAAATCTGTTAGGCCGCTTACAGGACATATGTCTTCCACTTCTGCTTTTAATCTAGGCGAAATTTGACCGTTGGCCTTACACGTAACAACTAAGTTTGGTACGTCATCAACAATCTCTATGCCAATTTTGGTCTAGCCCTAACAAGTATTCCTGAGAAACAAAAGTTCACTGAAGTATCATAATCTTTAATAGCCGAACATGCTCATTTAACTTGGCCCTTCTTAATCAAATTTGACAAGCCATTCTAAGTAAGCTATCAACTACCCTCGCACACAGTTCGGTCAAAATCAAGTGAAGCCATTCTTCAGAAATAACATTAAATTGTTTTTAGAAAAAAGAAATTGCATCGGTAAAAGGTGGCCAAACCTAGCCACTAGAATTGATCTCCAAGACAAAAGAGCTCAAAGCATGATCGAAGACTATAGTACCTTGCCTAGGGAAATTGGTAAGTATTCCGATTTTCATTTAAATTGTTCAAAGGGAAAACTAGAGTGACTCTCCCGTTCGTTTTGAGCGAAGGTCCCCTCAGAAAAATGGTTATTATTTAGTTTTTGAATTTTGCGTCGTGATGCAACTGCCATGTTAGAAGGAGAAGCTTAGTATTAATCTGGTCTCAGAAGCACGACCAAAGCTTAAATCTACTACAGCTGGCGAGTTCACTCACCAAATTAACCTTAACCTGTGGGATTTACCCTCACAGTATATAATCCGCTTCTTACTACACTATCTCGCCTCCAAGCAGTGGCGGATCTAACCCGGGGCCAGGGGGCCAAAGTCCCCTAATTGTTTGAGTTACAAAAATAATTGAAGATATTATTTATATATTTTTGAAGGTTTATTGTAGGTATAGTAGGTTTATATATATATTTTGAAGTAAGGTATATATATATATATATATATATATATATATATATATATATACGTATATACTGTATATATATTACACAAAGAGGTTTTTTTTTTTTTTAAAGCAAGAGCACTTTTGCCAGCGTTTAAAAGACTAAAGTTGAACCAACTGTCGTGCAAGAAATAATGCAATCTGCTAACTCGCTGTTGCCACATCAATGCTAATATGGAAACGCAAACAGAAATATAACAAATTTTATTACGGCCATATTTACTCACTAATCACTGTCAATAATCTGTTTTGTATGGCAATTGGCATTGAAATCTTTCGTCTAGGGTTGCCTACAAGACCAGCTAAGGCATAATTTTCATGACTATGTAAGAAAAAGAGACAGATACGCTTTCCGAGACCACACTTACATGACACGTTTTCGAAAGAAGATAGCCTTAAACATTGTCTAGTAAGTAATCTTATTTCCCTCAAATGACAGTAGCCTAATTTGATTAACTACCAACTGACGTCATCTACCTATATAACAAGAGCAATCAGATGTCTATTGAATACACTTGTAGCAGAACTTTCCTATTCTATTACTTCCACACACATCTAAGCAATTTTGTTATATTCTTTAGCTCTTCGAAGCCAGAGTATATACACATCAAATCGTAGTTGGCTACATTGCACTTGAATTTCTTTCATTCCGTTCCCTGGCAAAGTTAACATTCAGAAATTGTCACAAACCGTAGCGATGGAAGAAAAATTGCATACCAGTCAATTCTTTTATTAAAATTCTACTCACATATTTTCATATACTTTTGTCCTGTTTTATAGTGTCGAATTGCGTCACTTACCTATAAAATAAAATGAAAAAAATATGTTAATAATAATCAATTTAACATACATTAGAAATTGTTAAAATACAAATTCGTATAAATGTAATTAAATTTAATTTTAGAAATACTTTGTCGTTTACATAATACTAAATAGACTGGCATAATACTAAATCGCCTTGCTACGTTAGAGTAAGTGGGTTAGAACCTGAATTCAGTCAGGATATTCAGACATGACTATATAGTGGCTACTTCATATGAAAAAAAAAAAAAAACTGAAGTATAAATCTGTTGTTTCACAGTCTTCCACATTATAACTATGGCTTATGGGACCTAGAGGTTGAAGCCGTGTTCACAAAGGATCTCCATTGACTTCTGTCCTTAGCCAACTGGATCCAGGTTCTACTTTGTATTCCTATTTTTGCTAGATTCAATTTAATATTATCCTCCCATCTACACCTAGGTCTTCGTAGTGAAGTTTTCTGATTGGATTTTCAATTAAGACTTTGAAAGCGTTCCTACTTTTTTTCCATCCTGGCAACATGACCTTCCCAGCTGTCTCTCCTCGACTCGATGACCCTTACAATGTTTGGTAAACGATATAAATTATGTAATTCCTCGTTATGAAATTTCGGCTATTTCCGTTCCTCCTGGGTCCGAATATTCGTCTCAGGATCTTGTTCTCAAATACTTTCTCAAAAATCTATGTTCTTCCCTCAGAGTAAGTGACTGTGTTTCGCAACCATACAAAACAACAGGCAGGATTATCATTTCATATAATTTAAGCTTCAAATTCCTCGACAGAATTCGTGACAAGAGATTTTGAACTGAATAATAACACGAATTCCCTGCTTTTAGTCGACATTTAATTTCTTCGTGTATATGGTTTTCGTCTGTTAATATTGATCCTAGATATTTGAAAGTATCCACTTTATCAAAAGTATTATTTGATGTTTTTACGCATCCATAATTTTCCGTATTACGATCCCGACGAACTTCCAGGTATTTAGTTTTCTCTGCATTTACTTCTAAACCCATGTCCCTGCAAGCGTTTAATAAGACCTCTGCATTTCTTTCTATTGTTCTCCTATCATCTCCTATTAAATTTACATCAGCATACGTCATAACCTGGTGAATACCATTCAACTCTAGATCTTGGTTGATATCTTTGATTTTCCTTATAGCGTATTCCAGGACAAAGTTGAATAATCATGACGAGAGAGCATCTCCTTGTTTCAGGCCATTCTCGACGTGAAAGCTTGTGGACAAAAATTTTCCTACACGGACTTTACTTTGGGATTCATTTAAACATATCTTAATTAATCTAATTAGCCTTTTCGGTATTCCAAATTCTATAAGAATGCTGTATAAAGTTTCTCTCCTAACCGAGTCGTAAGCCTTTCTAAAATCAATAAACAGTTGATGTACCGGGGTATTGTATTCCCACTTCTTTTCGAGTATTTGTCGAATGGTAAATATTTGGTCGATAGTTGATCGATTTCGTCTAAATTCGTACTGATAATCTCTAATAATTTCATCTGCGTATGGAGTCAATCTTGCTAATAGAATGTTTGAAAGGATTTTATAGGATGTTGACAGAAGAGAAATGCCTCGATA
The DNA here is from genome assembly GCF_964235325.1 of Thermobia domestica. Taxonomy (NCBI): domain Eukaryota; kingdom Metazoa; phylum Arthropoda; class Insecta; order Zygentoma; family Lepismatidae; genus Thermobia; species Thermobia domestica. Next base: position 27,615,191 of record NC_137463.1, on the reverse strand, counting down.
ATTATTACAGTCAGTTTTGTCGCCTTTCTTGTGAATTGGAACAATGATTCTTTACACTCTTGTGGTAATTCTTCCTTGTTCCAGATAAGGACAATGAGTTTGTGTATCTTGTTCCACAATTTTTCGCCTCCAGCTAAAATTAACTCAGCCGAAATGTCATCTATATCCGGAGATTTGTGTTTCTTTAATTTCTTTATAGTGATTTCTATTTCTATTCGGTTAGGTTCTGGAATATGCGGATCTGCGGTGTGTATTTCCCTATCTCCACACACATTAATTTTTGGCTGCGTATTAAGCAAATCAAAGAAATCTTTCCATCTATTTAAGGTGCTATCTGTATCAGTGAGAACTGTTCCATCAGCTATCTTTAATATAGAAGCACGAGGTGGTAGCCTTTCTTAAATTCGTTGATCCCTTATACATGTCCCGGATGTTTTTATTTTTACTATTATCTTCAAGTTCCTTAAATTTAGCTTTCAAAAATCGCGTTTCTTTACTCCAAAAGTTTTGGAAGTTTCCCGTCTGATGTCTACGAAATTTTGTGTGGTTATTTCAGTCGGAATTTGCAGCCAACGTAATTTTGCCTGTTTTCTCTTCTCTGCTACTTTAATGCACTTCTGGTCGAACATTTGTTCCTACGTATTTTCGCGTGTCTCAATTTTTCTTTTGCTGAAAGTTTAACGCTATCTCTAATTTTAATCCAAATATCCTAAACACTAGTGTACTTTGAATCTCCTAAAATCGATAATCTATTCGAAACTTCAATTTGGTATTCCTCTCTTACCTGACTCTCTTCTAATTTCTTTAAATTAAATCTCTACGTTTCCGGACATTGAATATTTCCTTTATTTAACGATCATCTCTCTCTTATTATCGCTGCTGTCAGGTAGTGATCAGTGTCACAATCAGCCCCTCTAAACGACCGAACATCTATTATGCTAGATTGTCTTCTACCTACTAAAACGTGATCAATTTGATTATGCATTTTCCCATCTGGTGAGGTCCAAGTGTATTTATGAAAGTCGCGATGTGGGAATTTTGTACTCTTCACGATTAGGTTTTTGGATGTTGCAAAGTTCACGAGTCTAACACCGTTGTCATTACTTTCCTTATGCAGACTTTCATTCCCTATAATCGGTTTGAAAATATCCTCTCGTCCTACCTTTACATTGAAATTCCCTAATAGAATGTTCATATGGTATCGCGGGAGTTGGTCAAATATCCGTTCCACTTCTTCGTAAAAACTTTTATAACGTCATCCTTACCTTCTGTTGAGGCATGTACGTTTAAAACAATAATCCGAAGCTTTAATCTAAGGAACAAAAAATCGAAATTAATCGAAACCGGAAGTGGCGTAATGAATGTATGGTTACTCATTGTTACGATGCATTCTACACATTTTTTGTTCACCAATGCAATACTTCAGGACACTTTTAGTCATATACGAATGAGCAAAACTAATTTCTTAAATGTCCAATGCAGAATATATAGAGAAAATGTTTTCGTTAACTGTACTAGGACGGAACTTTTATCGCTGAATGTACCAGAGATGTCAATTCTGATGAGGGAAAGTAAATCAACGGAAACTTTCGAGAGGTATCCAAAAGTAACATAATGTAATGTAGGAGGAGCGAAAATATGGTGTCGCAATATTATCAGCAAGGTCTCGTCTTGAGCCAAACAATTGCAGAAGAGATAGCAAAGTGAAAAGCGCAAAGATGGGCTTCACAAGATGAAACGGAGGGCGGGAGGGAAGGGGAAACATTTCCGTGTATACAACTTATTACCAACAACGTGTAGAACAGAAGAGGACGCCATTTGCCAAGGACTTTTTTCTTCTTCTTTCGCAGAAGATAAGGAAGTTTTCTTCTGATTATACTAAGTAACATTTCTTACCTCGCCCGTCGCGAATCTCTCTGTGTGCGCCGAACCGATAGAAGATGGAAAAGGTTTGCACATGGGCATGTGACGCTATAACGCAAATAGAAACTCATTTGATCACCAAACTTTCCATCGATATTGTAGCGATTAGGAAGAAAGGAGGTCAAATATTGAGATATAATAAAAAAATGTACGTGCAGTGGCGTCTGCTGCATGATATAATAAGGAACACTGGTTAAAGTTACAGTGGTGTAAGCCATAGTTTTAAAACATAAAATAAAAGACTTAGGCACAGAAACCAGATTTATGGAAAGTCAATCTGGTAACAGAAAACTTAAGTCAGAGATTCATTCAACTACCAACAGGTGGCAGTGGATGTCCAAGTGATAAACACTTTTTTTTTTTGGATCAATTCAATATATTTCAATCAAAAATTGTCTTCTGGCCTTATATTTGGCCATACAGTGTGGCCAAACTCAAATTATCACTTAACTCAGTATGAAATACTTATTCAGTAGAAAATACGAAAACTCGATTTAGAGGCCGTTCAAAAATTTTGAGACCCCTGATCCAATTGGATCATAAGATCCAATATATTTCAACAAAAATTTTCTTGTAGACCTTATATCTGGAGAATTACATATAGTGTAACCAAACTCTATCACTTAACTCAGAATGATGTGTTTATTCCGTAGAAAACACAAAAAGTCGATTTAGGGGTCGTTAAAAAAATTTTGTAGCTCCTGATCGAAGATCCAATATATTTCATTCAATCAAAGATTTTATTGTACTCTTTATATCTGGAGAACTACATACAGTGTAGCCAAACCCAAATTACCATTTAACTCAGTATGATGTGCTTATTCCGTAGAAATTACGAAAATTCGATTTAGGGTCCGTTCAAAAATTTTGTGGCCCTGATCCAAAAACTAATTGTTGGCCAAGATCGCAATCTTTTGATCCATTTTTAGTTTTTTTTTTTTGTTACAATACCTTTTGCGTTAATTTCTGATTTTTTTTTTTACTTGCACCAATGTATTTTTTACCCGTCCCAATAAAACTGGGATATTTTTAATTTATGGTCCCGCGATTACACCCTTTGGGTTACCAACACTGTTGATAAATACAGGTGGATAATTATGAGAGAGTTCGTGGAAGGAAAACTGCAAGGAAAAAAGAGAACCCTGAGAAAACCCAAACATGTGCTGGCCATCACAAAATCTCAATAACTGGAAACGAACCAGTGATCCTTCGAACTAGAGGTGAAAGCTCTAATACCGAGCCCCGAAGGAAGGGAAAATTTATTACTAAAATTGAGCTGCATACGTTTCTACATTATTTGCACACTATGAAATTTTATATACGTGGGTGATTCAGAAAGTAATGTCTTCAACCTCACTACTTGACCAATAGTACTGCAAAATTCTGAACTGTTTATCATTAATGCTGATGTTTAAGCTATAGAATATAGCTTATTTCACTTTCCTATCTCTTCTCGTTCCAGAGTAATGGACCAATCCACGGCATCTAGTGGTGACGTCCGGTTGAAAAAGCGGACTGTCATTGAATTTCTGATTGCGGACGGTTGTGCGCCCAGAAACATTCATCGCGGGTGACGAGTCGTGAATACGCCATTACGACCGGGAAACGGAGCGTCAATCGATGGAGCACCGCCACACGTTTTCTCCTCCGTTAAAAAATTCAAAGTTTTCCCATCTGCTGGGAAAGTGTTTGTTACCATTCTACTTCATCCTGTCTACAGTCCGAATCTTGCGCTCTGCGACTTTTGGCTCTTACCGTGACTTAAGGATTACGTACAGGGTCAACGCTACAGTTGTAACGCGGAGATAGGAGCAGCAGTTCGGCAATGGTGTCGCTAGCAACCACCACAATTCTTCGCCGACGGGATGAAAAACCTTGTTTCTCGTTGGCGCAAGTGTGTTGCCCGTAATGGGGACTATGTTGAAAAATGAAGCCACTATTTGTAGCTGATATTGCAAGCTTTCCACTGATACTTGTATCGGTGCTATCTGTGAAACACAAATAAACGTATCACCTTAAAGTCATTACTTTCAGAATCATCCTCGTATATTACGACAAAGCTACAAAAAATTCTTACGCTAACATCTGGCGCTAGACTTCATATACAATGATCTCTGTCCGTCTGTCAATTGAGCTATAACTCTCGTAAAATTATCCAATTTTAACGAAAACTTAGCAAGTACTGCCTTCTCCTAAACTTAAGAAATTCCCAAACTATTCCCTCTCTCTCCCTACTCCTTGAAATGGAATTTGTCTGTTGTGTGTTGATTAAACATGTTTACCACAGCAAATTAAGAATCTTTAAAATATAATTTTTCGTCTCCTTATGAATAGTTTATGGTGCATTCCCTACAACATGTGATTCTAACTCCACACATTGTCAAGATCTCCATATTTAAATAATACAGCGTGCTACAAATCTAATAGTAGTAAAAATGCGTAAGTTAATGTTTTCATATTCCAAAATAAAATTGGTTTTAGTATGTAAATTTCTAGCCTCTCAAAATAAAAAAAGTGTCACCACCTTCCTCGAAGAACTTGCTCCCTGTATCTCTCAAAATAAGTCAGTGTTTGGAGTTAAAAGTAGACAAGAATCAGGGAATAAAAAGGAGATGCATGGTATGTTTTGAGTTTTGCATATTGCTTCAAGAAAATTACACTAATATAAAACAAGTAGGCGCGTTACGTGTATATTATGTGAAGGAGTTTGGTTTGTTTGATGTGGTATTTTTGGAATTATTTAAACCGGAACTGGTAGATTTTGTACCACTTCCGGTTTCAATAGAAAGATTAGAGCGTAGATAGAATATATAACTGGGATTCTTAGCTAGTTACAGAAAACCGCTTCTCGTGATCTGTTACAGTTTTCACTCTGTAACACTCAACGTCAAAACCGGATGTGGTTGGTTTGTACCGCTTCCAGTTCGAATAAGGGGCTAAGAAAGATGATACTTTTCCTTAGAACGCTAAATCGATTCGAGAAAACTGCTTCTCGCTATTTCTCAGCGTTTTTGCTCTATGTAGGTCAACATTGAAACCGGAAGTCGTAGTAGATTTATAAGTTTTCGAGTTTTAGTAGAGACTTAAGGATAGAAACGGTACGTATTCATCAGACGCTTAATCGATTACAGGAAAAAGCTTCCTTCTATTGCTATTACTACTCTATAGCGATCAACTTTAAAACACGAAATGACTAATTTTCTGCCACTTCCGGTTTTAATAGAGAGTTTAGAATGGAGATAAAATATATTCTTGGATAGCTTAAACGATTGCAGAAAAACAGCTTCTCGCTATCCGTTACAGTTTTCACTCTAAAATGATTACAGCTAAAACCGGAAGTGGTTCCGGTTTTAGTAGAGATATTAGAATTGATATGGAATATATTTTTGAGACATTTAATTGATTATAGAAAGTTTCTTTTCATTAACTACCACAGTTTTTATTTTAAGAAGATCAACGTTAAAACCGGAAGTGGTTGATTTCTGCGACTTCCTGTTTGAATAGAGGATTAAGAGAGAATATAGTACTTATTACATCGAATCCAAAAAACAGATTCTTGTTATTTGAAATCGTTTTTGCCCTATTTAAATCAATATTAATACCGGAAGTGGTAGTGAATTTCTACCACTTCCGGTTTTACTGAGACTTAAAGATGGAGATGTAACGCACTCTTGAAACGCTTAATCGATTGCAGAAAACTTTTTCTCTAATATTGCTTTTGCTCTACAGTGATCAACTTTAAAACCGGAAATGGCTCATTTCTGCCACTTCCGGTTTGAGAATGGGCTCCAGAAAGAACTCTATTCCTAACTTTTGACTCCCTACATTTTCACCAAATTTGGTGTTGATTGGCAAGGGCCTTGAGAGATTTTTTTTCGTCTTCCGGAAGGACAGGATAAATATATAAAGAAGTTTTGATAAATTCCTTACAAATCATTAAGCAAGCAATAACACTTCGGAGACAATTGCAGCACAAAAGGAATTTATTTTTTTACATATAGCCGAATTGTTTCTATTTCTTCTTCTGTCTATAATTAATTACAATAGCACATAAAAATATTTTCTACAAAATCTTAGCATACGAATATGAACATACGAACCAGAACACAGTGCAACTAGAAATTTTGAAGCGAGGACAGTCGATACGCCTGCAGATTAATTTCAGCATCAACAGGCACGTTATATCTCCATTACAACCATTCATGGAATGAGTTATTTTTTTATTTAATTATCAATAAAAAAAAGTAGTTCAGTCCCATTTTAACAATTATCCTTTGGAAGTACCTATTAGAGACCTGCACGGGCCCGGCTTGGGCGGGCCAACACTGATTTCTCTTCAGGTCGGGCCGGGCTGGGGCCGATTAATTGCAATTCTTTAATAATTATTGACTTTCGTTAAACGCTAATTAGAATAAAGGCAAACGTTGAAGACGTGTGCCCGTAAAAAATGTTACAAAAGGAAACTTTTAAAATTTATCGGGCCCGGGCCGGGCTTGGGCCAAGAATTTTTAGAAAACTTATCGGGCCGGGCCGGGCTCGGGCCAAAAATCTCCAAAACTCTTCGGGCCCGGATTGGGTCGGGCCTAGGTATATTCGGGCTGGATTGGGCTCGGGCCGAAAAATTCGGTCCGTGCAGGTCTCTAGTACCTACCTTCTTAACGCTATAGGACTGGAGTTGACAACTCTAGGATTGCGACCGAAACGTTGATCCAGCCACCAAGACATTTCGAGTGGCCCACTAGAAGCAAAATATTTATATTTTTAAGGAATTTAAAAAGTTTGTTACTGAATTCTCTCTCTCTCTCTTTTTTTTTTTTTTTTTTTTCGAATTTTTCAATTTTGAACCCTCTATTCGATAGAGCATCAAAAACTATCTCGCGTCACTCTTACCATTCCCGAGATATTGGCCAAAAAGTTCCGATTTCGGGAGATTTAAGGAGCCATATTTCGGGAATCGAAAGTCATAGAGAAATGATATTTTACGAATTTCTCAATTTTGAGCCTTCCATTCTGAGCAGGTATCTTCGTAAAACAACATATCGTAGGAACGTTTTAACAGACCTCTATATTGAAAAAATTTAGTACAAGGAAATTATAAATGGATAGATATATTCCAAGAATTCCTTAATGACTATAATAATAAAGTACGTAGAAAAATTTGTTTAAAGCCTGTAGAAGGTTTTTTTTTTTTTTTTTTTTTAATCTTTTTAAGTTCGTTCTTGCAATGCTTTGGGAGCATTCTTAATTGGTTTTATATTAAACTTGACCCTAATTTACTCAGGTTTGGCCACCGATGAATCATAAGGGGAGAAAGTAACCAAGTTAAAATGCTTTAAATTCTAGGATATGTGTAGTATCTTCTGTTTACTGATACTTCCTTTGCATATGTTTTGTCTTCTTTAAAACTACATAATTCTGATTTTTAAAAATTGAAATTGAAAGTTTAAACTTTTTAGGAAAAAAAAATTAAAGAAGGATTATTACTGAGGAATGTTATGTGTGTGTGTGTGATAAAACCATATACGTATACACTGTTTTTGTACGAGGGTCATTCGGAAAGTAAAGAACGTTTTGCGCTAGCGCGTGCGCGTGTTCCCCCACCCCCACTGCCGCTGGGTTATTGACCTGGGCATGCTTTAGCCTCAGTCTGGCACCAGCTGCGATCCGCTACGGTCCGTTATTGTTTCGCTGTGCGACTGTAAAATGTGCGATACAATTACTGATTCCGCCAAGTGTGAGGTTCGTAGTGTGATAAGATTTTTGAATGCAAGATAAATGCGTCCGATAGAAATTTATAGACAAATCACTGAGGTGTATGGAAATGTAATGAATGAAGCATCAGTTCGTAAGTGGTGCATTATGTTTAATGACGGACGGACGAATGTGCACGATGAGGAACGCTCGGGCCGGCCTTCTGTTGTGAATGACGAACTCAAAGGAAGAATTGAGCGGAAAATTCAAGAGGATACGCGATTCACTATTGATGGGCTGCACGAATTCTTTCCTGAAATTTCAAGAACTGTGTTGTACGAAATTGTCAGTGGTGAACTTGGTTACAAAAAAATTAGTGCAAGGTGGGTGCCTCGACTGATATCGGAGGAACACAAAACCAAGCGAATGGGAGCCGCATTGACTTTTCTCAGCCGTTACCATAAGGATGGCGATAAACTTTTAAATCGTATTGTTACTGGAGATGAGACGTGGATTTCGCACATCACTCCAGAAACAAAGCGCCAATCCATGGAATGGCACCATTCAAATTCTCCGAAAAAGCCGAAAAAAGCCAAACAAATTCTGAGCACCAGAAAGGTTATGGCTACGGTCTTTTGGAATCGTAAGGATGTTTTGCTCGTTGACTACATGCAGAAAGGTGAGATCATAAATGCAGCTGCCTACTGTCAGACGTTACGTCGACTTCGCCGCGCGATTCAAAACAAAAGGCGCGGATTGCTGACCAGCGGCGTCATCCTCCTCCACGACAATGCCCGTCCTCACTCCGCGGCATTGACGAGGGACTTGCTTCAGCGGTTTAAGTGGGAAGTTTGGGAGCATCCACCCTATAGTCCAGACTTAGCCCCCAGTGACTTCCACCTATTCCCAAAGTTGAAGGACTTTTTGGGTGGAAGCCACTACGGCAGTGATGATGAACTTAAGGAAGCTGTTAGTGATTGGTTCAACAGTTTGGCGGCAACTGTGTATGCCGAAGGCATAGAAAAACTTGTACCACGGTATGACAAGTGTTTAAATTTACACGGCGACTATGTCAAAAAGTAACTTAAGTATCACATAGTATGTAACACAAATTTTGCCTTTGTATATCAGTTATTAATGTGTTTATACAAAAACGTTCTTTACTTTCCGAATGACCCTCGTATATGTGAAATTCCTAACACTTATTCTCAACCTATTTCCTAACTCCATCTCTTTAATTTGCAGCTTTCCGAGCACCTTTAATTTTAAATAATAATAATAAAAAAAAGGAAATGAACAGGACACTGCTCTACTCACTTAATGACCCACGTACCTACGTGAGGATATGGGGGCTAGAACCTGCCTTTGGATAGAACTAGGATCACATACGAGACAAAGAGACACTCGTCTCGAAAAGATGTCATGAAAGTGATGGTGCGTCTCATCTCGTAACAGGAATTCTGTCTTGTACCCTATCGTGGATAATTATATCGGTAGAACAGTCTTTCTCATCGGTAATTCATGAGCGTCGTTAGAGGGGGTGGGGGTCGTGGGTGACGCGTCCCCCACCAGATTTTAGTCAAATATATTTAAAGAAACTATACTACTTTGTATATATAACTTTTATCGGGAAGATGATTTCGATTTTGATTCATTCGACTCTCTCCCCCAGATTTAAAAAAACTGACGACGCCAGTGGATAATTCTATTGATAGAACAGTCCTCCTTGTGGGTAGTTCTATTAGTAGAACAATAGAACATTCAAGACACTCTGACATGTTCTTAATTGATTATTTTGTGTAGCTATTCGGAGTATTGCTGGCTGGCCAATAATTATATTTTCTTTTATTTAAGTAACAACTACTAGAAAGCGGATTCTTTTAAAGACTATTAAGAATTAAAATCAATGGTTACATGCAAGATGTATTGTGTCTTACTACTAATAACACGAAAACAAAATACAATTTAGTTTTATCTAAATCATTAATTTTTAAGAAGGAAAGGCCACAACAAAACATTTCTCTTCATGTAGATAAATAAATAAAAAAGATGTTTATTTACTAACTACTGTAATTATATACGTAAGGAAAAAGATCCTAGAGTTTGAAACCACAATGTAAAAGATTTTAGATTTTTTGTCTCTATTTTTCTTAATATCTAAATGAGCATTGATTATGTAGATTTTTTTCAACAATTCACCAACGCAAGTACATACGAAGCATTCTTAAACATCATCATTAACGAAACAGAAGTACCATTTTTTTTCTTTACAAAACTTAAAGCAAACACTGAAATATATCTGAAGTGCCCCCAAGAAAGCAAGCAAAAAACTCTTAGCAATGAAAAGAAAAACATGCCATTAATTGTCACCGAAAAATGTAACTTAACGGACAACTTATATTTGTTGCTGAGTGACACATTTCTAAAATTCTGAATAACAGATTGTCAGTGTTTCAGAATAAGCCATTTATTAGTAAGTAACAGGAAAGCCCGCAAACAAAAGAGGGTAAACAATGTCCAAACGTTTCACAATGTCCATATGAGCGACAAATAGCAGCACTTAAAGAACTTTAACACCAACACTAACAAATATTCGAATTTAATTGTAACAATAATGACAGTAAAATGTAAAATAATAATAATAATAATAATAATAATAATAATAATAATAATAATAATAATAATAATAATAATAATAATAATAAAACTAAGCTCATATCCGACATTGTATCCTCAGGAGATGTTCTCCATATAGCGCGAGAGACGACATTAATAAATTTCATGTGGAAGTTGACCGGAATATACCCTCGCGGTCTATTGGGTTGTAAATCTCGTCAAGCTTTACGAGTCCTTACGATGACTATAAATGCAGATATAGTTATCTTAAAACAAAATCATCATTATCATCATCACAGGTAATCTGTCATTGTTTGCAGGTTACTTGCCACAACCGAGACTGCTTCTATGTAACCGACCTTCAGCTAACCTCTTCGCCATGTATGATTGTTCTGTTTTAATAGCTTTTATCAACTGCATCTTCTTTCGCTCCCTCCTCTTTTTCCTGGCTTCATACCTTCTAGCAAGTCCCTCATGACAGTTCCTTCTCAACCAGTTTCTCTTCCCCTCTTCAATTACATATAAGATCGTTCACTCCTACTATTTCGAACTCAGCTAATTCCCTCCATTTTTCTCCACTCGCACATTTTGAAAGTTTCTTGTCTTTTTTAAATCGTTTTTGAGTAATGTCCATGTTTCTGCCCCGCAGAACATTTTACCCCACAAGCAGGGCCGTGCCGTGGGGGAGGGCGAGCGGGGCGACGGCTCCGGGCGCCGAAGTAAGGGGGCGAAAAATTTGGGAGAAAAAAGGAAAAAGATAGGAAAAAATGCTTGTGATATATGTATGGGGGCGCCGTCGTATACTCTCGCCCCGGGCGCTGATTTTGCACGGCACGGCCCTGCCCACACGAAACATTTTACAAGTCTTTTCTTAACTCTTTATTCAAGGAGCCACAAAACAGATTTTTTTCTTCCTCCTAAATGCTTCTTTCGCCACTTTTTTGCTTTTATTTCACTTTGCACTTCATTTCATTACTAATAATACTATCCAAATATTGAAAACTAGTTTATCTGTTCCATTTGCTTCTCCAGAGGAGCGCAGGACCGTCATGAAGTCTCTCTTCCTCCAAGGGAAAGGTGCGACGCAGATCTACGACGAAATGAAAAACTTTTTGGGGCTATGGGCCGTTATATGCAACTATCAAACACTGAGTAGCAAACTTCAGAACTGGCCATTCTGAAGTTGAAGGTGTGAAACCCAGTGACAGTCCTGTTTCTGTGTCTGTTTCCGAAAATATGCAAGCCATCTAGGACATGATAATGGAAAATCGTCGAATATCAGCCAAAAGGATTGCTGTTTGGGCATATCACGTGAAAGAGTTGATACCATTATGATATGAGAAAGGTTGAAGCAAAGTGGATCCCCAAACTTCTGACGAAGGAACAAAAGCAGGAAAGAGTGAAAACTTCGCGAACAGTTTTGAAACATTTTCCAACAAGTAAGGTTGTTTGTTTGGAGAAATTCGTAACTGGTGATGAGACGGTGGATCTATTGTTATGATCCCGAGACTAAAGAACAGTCCAAGGAATGGAGGCCCAGTTCTTCTCCCCGGTCAAAGAAGTGTCGTGTGCAGAGGTCTGCACAGAAACAAATGGCAACAATCTTTTGAGATAAGGATGGAGTCCTGCTGGTGGACTATCTTCCAGTGGATGCAACCATTAATGCAACATATTAGTGTGGTCTCGTGAGGAAGTTGCGCGAAAATATCACAGATAAACGTCGTGGTAAGATCTCCAAATGTGTTCTGCTTTTGCACGACAATGCCTCCTCACACACGGCATCTGAAACACAGAACGCAATGGCCACCCTAGGCTTTCAAGTGTTGCCTTATCCCCCTTATTCACCTGACCTAGCTCCATCTGATTATCATCTGTTCCCGAATCTCAAAACACATATCAAAAGTCACTGTTTTCAGTGTGTTCACATGGCAACTGATGCTACAGATGAGTAGTTACAGCAGCAGACAAAAGACTTCTATTTCAAGGACTTAAAGTCGCAAATGCATTGACCTACTAGGGGAATATGTGGAACAGTGTGGGAGTTTCAGCTTCCTAGCTCAATTTTTTTTCTTGGTAAGGCTTAATCTTTATCAGCATCCTCTCGTACTTACCTGAGATACATATATCTAAGTGAAAAAAGAACTTCAGGCACTTTTGGATATTAATATTATTTGTAATTGTGATACTAGCAAATATACTTACTACTTGGCTTTCGAGAGACAACCTGTCTGTTTTTTTTAGAGCTGACTACTAGAAAATATATAGTTTTTAATAATCTCTAATATATTAATTATAAGATTTAAAAAAAATTGAATGTAACTATGATCATCACACCTAAATTGCAAAGTCAAATGAAATTACTTTTGGTATAGTTAGCTCCCAATCCCGACTGGGATGTTATCATATCGTTTTCATTATAATTATTTCCTAAGAGAGGAGTGGGGGCCCGAATTTTTGCGAAATATTGAGTATCTGAGGAACCGTTCAACTTAAGGAGATGGAGTTCAGTATGTTAAATCTTTATTAGAAATAAACAGAACGTGTCTTAGCATTTATATATATGCTAAGTTCATTGGCAAAAATAATCGAAAACGATCGACATTAGTTGAGAAACAAATTGAAAAGCAATTATTAATTGAGAAACAAAAATTACAGTGCTTTGTATTTTATATCCACTGTTTCTATTATAATAACTGCTGAAATTTGTGTTTATTATATGGACTGTTCACAGCACAAGGCAATCAAGCCATCAAGCCAAATCAAGGAAATAATTATATATGATAATTAAATTGAAATTAATCGTAATTTGGCCCATGATAAATACTTCACCCGTATCGTAAAGGTCAAAACCATGCTATTGTAACAGAGCGGTGCTTGAGTGATTGACCGTAGAAATTCAAACTTCGGTTAGTGATAATTTCAAACCTTGTTTCAGTCTTCAATCAGCAGAGAGGAGGACACGGATCACGTGCCAGGGTTGATGACGATGGGTTTTGGTTTGTCGGAGTGTCACAGTGGCTCAGAGTAGTTCATGATAGGTGATGTGTTGGAATAAGTGGGTCGCGGTGGGTCAAATTTTCATTGACCCACGCCATCTCTGACTAGAACTTTCTATAATACCCAAAACTTCGATAATATTCGAACTTTCGATAGAACCCGAAACTTCGATAATATTCGAACTTTCGATAATACCCGAAATTTCGATAATTTCAAATACTCAAACGGTTTCGAGCAACCGATGACAATTCGATTCTGAAATTCGATAGGTCCTCAGCCTTATCGAACACTCCTAAGCCGGGTAGGCACGAGCCTACCCAAAAATTTTGAAAAATATATAAACGCTAAAAGAGAGTAAATATATTTTCCACTATTTATATTAATGGTAGATAATTACCTAACAAATAGCATTAACCACTACTGTAAAAGTAATTTCCTACTGTTACTAATTAATCAAACGTGTATATGTATCCATAAGTAAGAGAGCGGATCTACCTAAAATAAAAATGCTAAAGCCGCCCCTGATTTCAGCCTTCTACCATAAGGTTTTCCAGTGCTTTTAGTTTTAGTTCCATTTCAGTCCTCAACCATTAAAAATATTTCCCAATGCTTTTAGTCTTGGTCTCGTTTCAGTCTTCAACCATAATGAGATCGTCCAATGCTTTTAGTGTGTCTTATCTATAATTTTACCACAAAAAGTACTTTCTTTATATTAATACATTTTATAAAAGCATTAGAGAGAGGAGCTCAGTGGTTGTGCGTCTAACTCTGGTGCAAGAAATCCGTGGTTGGATTTCATTCCATGTGAGGTCGTGGAAGACAACATTGTCTTTGTGAGTTTTCTCGAAGTTTTCCAGTTTGCTCACACATTCTCGTTCCATCAAAATTACATAATTATTTACGGTTTTATTTCATTTTGTATCCTCCTCCCCCCTCCTTTGAAATTAGACAAAAAATGTCTCTTAAATTACGTAAATAAAAAGTCGAAAATTGTTAACATCTTAACGTGTGCAATAGAACGCAAAATCCTGAAGAAATTTGGGAAATACAGCAGCGTCCGTGAACATAACCTAGAGATAAGAGAATATATGCTTTAACAAAGTAAATACAACCTTCCATGGGAGAAAGAATAATAAAGAAATAGGTACTTCTTAATCATGAGAAAATCCTTCTGAAAATTTCTGCAGAAGGTAAAGAAATCACATACTCTTCCTTTTTTTCTTCTGTTTATAATCATCAAGGTGACTTTCTTACTTATAAATCTTCCTAGATTTTTCTTTCTTTTTCTTTTTCTTTTTTTTTTTAAAAAAAAAACTTTTTCATTACATCTTTCAGATTTCTATTTCGCGCAGTTAGTAGTTCTCTACGTTTTATCTTCTGACGTTAATTTAGTGAGATCTACTATGTTCTTTATTTTAGGGATTTAAGATTTACATTTCTGGGTTTTCGGCATTTATGTCCATTTAGCTCGTCACGTATGAGAGATGACGTCCCTCGGCGAGCACACTATCCGGGGAAAGGGAAGGAAGGAAGCAGGCTGGGACTATTATATTAGGTACCATCCCGAAATTTGCCTAGTGTGAATGGGAAAAACCCAGGAAAACTTCATTCAGGATGGCTGGTCTGAAAAAGCTGGTTATACTGTTTCGACTGTATGCCTAAATCAAGTAGCAGCTAATATTGTACGCACAAGCCTATTCTTTGGTCAATGTTCAGAAATTTGTGGAGCAAATAACAGCTTTATACTAATTGTTGTCGAAGCCTGCCCTTTGGAATCGAACCCGGGACCGCTCGCACCAAAGGTGAGAGCGTTAGCGACTACGCTACGTGGGCCATTATGTTCTTTATTATACGAGGAAAAATTGGAAAGTAAGTTTCCCCTACTTTATTCGCTGATAAAGCAATGAAATTAGACGTTATTTGGTTGCGAGCGACCAGATTCTCCAAATGACGCTATCGCAGTGCTAGCAGAAAGTTCAAATGAGCGGCCCATCCTATGGACGGAAAGTATGAAGGTTGAAACTATGAACGATAAGCGGTATTGTCAGATATTGACATGACTGAAGTGTGCTACTCGAAGGAAGCGTCCTGATGCTTTGATGTATGTCGTTTTCCTTTTAAACAACAATGTGAAACCATACTCAGCGGCGTCCACCGTACAGTCCCGACCTCGCGCCTAACGACTTTCCGGCATTGAAGAAGGCTCTCGGCAAAAGATAGTTTGGAATCAATGATGAAGTGAAGATAACTGTGAAGGAGTTTTCCCGCATGCAGGACAAGCACTTTCTTTTTTAAGAGGGTTTTTTTAAATTTTGTAAAGCAGTAAGAGAGCTTCATCAATGTCCTTAAGTAAGCCTTGAATGTTAATTATTTTGCATTAGCAGCCTGTCCATTTCCGCCAGAAAACATTTTCCGACTGACCCTCGTATGAAGAATCTCGAAAGCGAGCCACACTAAGAAAAATCAGTTATCCGGACAGCGGTATATTATACAAATATACGGAATCCTTATATTTACTACGAAAATCAGCACGGAGCATGCCTTATCCATATGCTATATACGTACTTTTCCCGTTAGATGTTACATCATGTCGTTGCACAATGTATGACATCTAACAGTATTCTGTATATTACAATACATACAGATACATATGTTACATACGTCACCTATATGTTAGATACGTCCATCTGTATGTGAGATCCTGACCGCCTATATACAGTTGTTTCGTTCATACGAAAAGTACGTTTATTCGGAACACTTAATATGAAAAGTATGTATAAAATAAACTTGTTCAGTTACACGTACGCTGTACGTTAAGTCCAAAAACTACAGGATTTACACACGCAACCTACGTTTTTACGTACACCACACAGACTACGTTTTCTTTTCTGTGTATATTTGCTAGATGGTGAAACATCACTTAAGACACCAAAGCTGATATCTAACTCAATCACTAATTGAGTTTTTTCAAAGAAAAATGAAATCTTTGAGTTTTACGTCCCACGATTATGCCGGTTAAGCGAAAGGAGATGGTGATGATGAGTAATGAATGAAATAGTGGAATGAAGAAAGTGGGAGGAAACGGGAGAACCCCGTGGAAACCCACGCACACGGTGTTTGTCCACCACAAAGTTCATGAGTTTTTTTTAAAGTTTACATCTAGCTCAATCCTTATATTGAACCTGCAAATTGAAAAATATTTAGTCCCATTTCAGACATAAAATTTTACGCATTCTGGAATTCATCACTATGAGTATAAAATAAATTAAGTTTTCCCAAAATGGATATCATCTTAAGTTTCTCACATCTGAAAACAATAGCTACATGACATTTCATTAAAATCGATAATGCACTCCGAAACGAGTTTTTCGTAAAGTCACTACTATATATATGAAATTGACATGGGCGGCCGAAGAAAATTTTATAGGGGGAGCCATTTCTCTGGTTGCTATATTACGTTTGGTATATTTTATTTGTGAGCCCGGCCCCCTGCCCACCCCCCATTCGGGGGCCTTTGAAAATTGACGATCGTTGAATCGTATAGTTGATTGGGCCACTACACTCGTAATAGTCGAAGTGACCGCATCACAATAGCATTTACGCTCAGTACAATAGAAATATAAAGATATACAGTATTTAGGTACAAATATTGTTGGGAACAACTTCCTACTTAACTGGAGTGTCCATAACGGCACCCATTGGCAAACCATCCTGAGTACACTTCTCATTTAAAAATCTTTCAATTTAATGTCCCACGGTTATCCCATTCAGGCTAAGGGAGACGATGATTAAGGTGAATCACCACCCAGATGTAAGTACATATTTTAGCCCATTTCCTTAACTATTGCGCAATGAAAGGTTACATATTATAATTATTGTACTATAAGATAGAGTTACGTTTCAGCTACAATACAAGACACTGATTCATTTCGTCATGTCTTCTGATATAGAAAAAGGTAACAAATAAAAAAGAAAATATTTGATTCATTTTAAAATGAGCACACAAGATGGCACTTGCTGTTGGATCTTACTAGAAGTGCTCAGTTCTATGAAAAAATTATTTGTATGTGTAACGATCTTATTACGAAATAGATATATTCTTTGACCGTTTTTCGTGTTATGTTTCACATGTTATATAAATATTAATTTACATTTAAGGAAATAGATTGAGAAGAAACTAGCGCAGAACGCCATACTGCGTTGTTGCCAAATTTGCACGTTTACTGTGGTGGTCACAATAAGAAAATTCCTGGATTCCAAGCGTTGCAGTTCGAGAAGCGGAACTTAGCTGTGAATTGTGGTAAGGGTCGACCAAGCAGAATTCCATCATTACTTCCTTTATTATCTGACATCAGTAAACACTCGACACTATCTGGCAACGCCGCACTATTCAAGTAGTGTTTAGCATAGTACCGAGAGTACCTAGTGATCAACCTTAAGGCAAGTGAATGATGGAAGAACTGGTTAAATGAAAATATGGAAGGAGAACTGTGAGTGTAATGGTACCACTGAGAAAACCCACGGACACAATGTTGTCTACCACAAACTTACTTGACCGGGGCTCGATCCACAGACCCCACGCACCAGAGGTAAGCGCTCTACCAATCAGCCACCGTGTTACCTCTCATCTAAAAAGTAATGACTGTAAGTGACATTGATATGAGAGGTAGCATATATACTACGGAATTAGCACACTAATCTGCATTAATCTCCGATGACAACAAATTAACATAATATTGTCTTATATTACTGAATACATGAAAGTCAAATTTCTACACATAAATAAAATAACATGTTGGCAAACTATATAATCTTGATACATTTTAAATTTTATATATATATATATATATATATATATATATATATATATATATATATATATATATATATATATATATATATATATATATAATGTGTGAGCGTCTTCTAACCTTGATAATAAAATAAAAAACCATTGTCTAAGGACATCAATCTCTTTGCGGAAATAAATTATTTTTCTGATATATTATGTAAGTTTTGTGTTATTGGTTTTATTTCCTCATTATTTGTTTTTCTCTTAAATATGAGTATCTAACATAAAAAGAGTAAAAAAAAAAAAAAAAAAAAAAACTTTTCAAATTTGCTGATTATTCTTCAGAGATCTGCGACCTTAACAAACTAACAGCAAAAATGAGTTTCCACGTGAGAAACTTGAAATAAAAAAAGTTTATATTCTTATTTTTGCAAGTTTCAAATTACCGGTAGAATAATAGGAGATTCAATGCGGTCTATTGTTTAGAGAGGACCTTTAAAAAGATATATACTAAGAAAACTTTAGAGGGCAATCAAATAATATAATTGTTAATACAACCGTAGTCACAGGGCTAACAGGAGTACTAATTCCATAATTATAATACAACCGTAAGCACAGGGCTAATAAGAGCACTAATTGCAATACAACCGTATTAGCACAGGCTAATAAAAGCACTAACTATATAATTGTAATACAACCGTAGACACAGGCTAATAAAAGCACTAACTATATAATTGTAATACAACCGTAGGCACAGGCTAATAAAAGCACTAACTATATAATTCTAATACAATTATAAGCACATGCTAATAAAAGCACTAACTCTATAATTGTAATATAACCGTAGGCATAGGCTACTAAAAGCACAAACAAAAGCAAGACTAACAGGCGCACTAATTCCCTGGCTGATTACTGAGATCCTTCTGCGCTATTTGTTCTTAAATATTACATGAATAATTGAACATCTTTTTCGTCGATAGCACAGAACTATATACAGAATATATATAAATTAGTGCTATTAAAATTATTCGAACGTTAATTTTGAACTTTTTTCGAATAATTTAACTTGGATTTTCGAATTTTGACTTCTTATACAACACCGAAATAATGCATGCAGAATGGGGGCCTACTATTATCGTATGTTCTGAACCACGATCGAATTGGAATCCAGAGTACTTGGTGGGTGCAAAAATTATCAATGAACGATCAACAATTCCAGTATAGGTCATTTCTCACCATATTATTTCGCCTCCAATAAAGATGGGTTGTAAGATTGCGTCAAGGGTTCTTATTTTACCTCCATTCTTCGAATAATTATTATGATTGAACTCTCGAAGGGTACAGTGTTTTAAATATACAATATAGAAGTACCTGAATTATACAGCAATAATATAATGTAAACCGATTTTTTTTTTTTTAACAATTAATACTTCGTATCAGAACATTAGTCTTTGTAAGAAGGGAACGTCAGAAAGGAATTAAAGATTTCGTACGTGAATAAAGTAGATATTAATCTTGTAACTTTTCCCTGGTTTGATTCCCGGTGGAGACACTATCGAAAAGATGTTAAAGCTTTCTTTAAACTAGTCATCCTAAGTGAGGTTTTCCTACGATTTTCTAATTTACACCAGGCAAATGACGAGATGATACCTAACAAGAAGGCCCCAGGCCGCTTCCTTCCTTCCCTACTTCCCCGGGTAAGGTGATCTTCGAAGGCAGTCGCCTTTCATACGTAACGAACTAAAATGAACACAGATGCCGAAAGCCGAGAAATACAATTTCTAATCCTAACCTTGTAATCCTAACCTTCTTCATTAAAAGAACAGAACTTGCCCAAGTTGGAGGCGAATACTAACGCGACGAAAACAATTCTAGAAGAGAAGTATATCGCTATAAACGGTAAATAAATAAAGTTTCGAGTTAATGATAAATGTTATAGTTACAGACCTCACATACTATACTCACTACAGCTTCGAAGTTTCATATAGATACCGAGATTCGATGACGAGACACTTTCCACATTATCGTTTTAGTGTGAAATTAATTTGTTTCCTACTACTATAAATCCTATTAAACTATGCAACCAAAATCGTTGGCGAGTTGGCATGTACAGTATAACATCTAGGAGATATATGTGAATTACGTTTCACATAGTTGCTATAATAAACCAAGAACTGATTGAATGTTAAAACATTAAAGTATTTTGAAAACAGGTAAATATACACAAAAAAGAATATTTCATATATTAGTGGGGTAAAATGGAGAAATGGGACTAAGACTATAAAAGCATTGGGCGCAATTAATAGTAATCAGACGATAAAAGGAGTAAGCACAATTAATAATAATGAGAATATAAAAGCATTGGGAGCAATTAATAATAATGTGAATTAAAAAAGCATTGGGCGCAATTAATAATAATGAGACTATAAAGCATTGTGCGCAATTAATAATAATGAGATTATAAAAGATTTGGGTGCAATTAATAATAATGAGACTATAAAAGCATTGGCAGAAATAATAATAATGAACTATAAAAGCATTGAGTGCAATTAATAATAATGAGACTATACAAGCATTGTGCGCAATTAATTATAATGAGACTATGAAAGCATTTGCGCAAATAATAATAATAATAATAATAATAATAAAAATAATAATAATAATAATAATAATAATAATAATAATAATAATAATAATAATAATAATAATAATAAATATTATAGTGAACCACTTTGCGCGCCCAATGCTTTTATGGTCTCAGCCACATTTTTTCATTTTACTCCATCACAAAATATTTTAATCCATTTCTATGCATTTTACGAAAGCATTAATTTAAGGAGTTCTTTATTAAACGATTATTATTAATGAATGATTTATGACGTTCCTACCTACAGAAAATCTGAGATACTTTACACTTGGAAAAAAGATTGAGCTTTTATTCCCTTTTAGGATATGAAGTTCAAAAATTATTTTCTCATCACTGGCTTCCGTGACTAAATTAGTATTCTGTCGAAACGCTCCGTTTCTAGCAGTATTAATTAGTTTGCTTTGGTCCTTAATGAATGTGACTGAATCACTTTAGCATTTTATACGTTCATCATGATCATTATAGGTACCAGTATCCTGCTATTATTGGCAGGTCACTTGGTGCAACTGAGAAGCTTCCCATGCTCCACGGTCTTCAGCTAACCTTTTCGTCTTCACATACGATTTCTCTGTTTTGATATCATTCATTAATTGTAATCATCTTCGCCCTGTCCCTCTCTTTCCTACCACCATACCCTGAAGCACGTCCTTCATAATACAATTCCTTCTTAGGCAATGTTCCAACCAGTTTCTCTTCCTCTTCTTCAAAATATCTAAAATTATTCTTTTCTCCCCACCATTTCTAACACCATTCTCATGCGTTTTCCGCTCGACACAGCTAATTCTTTCAATTCTTCTCCACACCCGCATTTCGAAACCTTCCCGTCTTTTTTTTAAATCATTTTTGCATAATGTCCATGTTTCTAACCCATACAACACAATATTATACATGAAATATTTTATGTCTTTTTTTCAACTCTCTATTTTAGGTCCCACAAAACTTAATAGTATAAATTAATGATTGTATATTGTCGTCTTGCTAAGGCTTAATGGATGTATATTTTTATCAAATTCCGACTTCATTGCTGGCATGGTATTCTTAAAGCATTAATTTTTATGTTTAAAGATTAATTTTCATTGAATTTTTTGAAAATTAAACATGAGATTTACTTTTAAGCATCTCAATTTTGTTCCGCTTGATGAAATTATCATTAATACGTTTAATCTTCTGGTATTTTTTCCATTTCCATACTACGTAAAATTAAAAACTGCAGTGGTGGATCTAGGCCGGGGCCGGGGGGTCCTAGGCCCCACAATTTTCCGACGGACAAAAATAATTTAAGCTATTATTTTTATATTTACGAAAGTTTATAGTAAACTCATGATATACCTATCACAGTCTGGGTTCTGGCTGCCCCCTAGTTCTTACTTTCTAGTTCCGCCACTGAAAAACTTAATGTCTGCAAGATTTCCGTACTTGTTATGTTGGCGCTTGGGAGACATGTAATAAGAAAACAAAGCGGACGAGAAATTACCCATGGTAGAAAACAAAGTTGTTTCCTACAAATAAGAAATTTGTGACAAGACGGTAGACTCTACGGTTTTTTATTGTATTTTTTGTGTTTTAAAAAAGAGGCCGAGTCATTAGGAAGGTAGGAAGGACGTGTTCGTAGTTCCCCCCCCCTTTAAAAAAAAAAAAAAGATATCTTTTTCCAAAAGTCATTTCTGTAAGTTCTAGCCGCACACGTAAGGTAATATTACTTTGTATATTAGAGCCATCCACATTGAATGCTGTCTCGCCTGTTCAACTGCAAGGACATCTGATGGTAACCTTGAAACTTGTTTCTTTCTGCCTCGTCCTTCTCGGCGGGCTCTAGGTCAAGACAAAATCAAGGTCAATTTTTTTCGACACTAATTAACTTTGCTTATGCGATATTTTTTTCTCGCCCTCTCCTCCAAAATACTTTTTTTTTTTTGCCGGATTTACAATTTCTCTCACACAAAAAAATTCTTCCTTAAACAAATGAAAAATACAATGTTAACAAGCAAAATTTCGTACAGGTTTACTTTTGGCGCTCCACTCAAAATAATAGTGAAAAATTATAATTCTTTCACTAATTTTCTTCTTATTGTCTTCTAAAAGATTTGCGCTGGGCGACATGAAAATATCTCACTTGGCATAGATAAAATTCAAGGGGGCAACCAGAAGTAATTGTTGAAAATTACAATTCTTTTCCGATTTGTGTATAAATACGACTTTTGGATACATGGCATGAAAACAAGTGCAAAACAAACTAACCTGTGCTAAGTGGCCTTTAGAAAGCACGAATGCTATCTAACCAAGTCAGGGCAGGACGAAGCTGGTGGGCCTGCGTGGTAGCGCGGGGTGCATCCGAAGGGAGGAAGCGTGTCAGTGATGGTGAGTAAGCATAAGCGAGAATAGTGAGAAGTGGCTTTTGCCAAAGATACGAGTTTCAATAGGACTTATCATGGTTTCATACTAGTAACGCTCCATTTGTAAACATAAAATACAGGTTCTGTACACTGTGCAGAAGTATGTCACCGGTGAAAAATAGCACCTAATAGAGTCAAATTTCATATGCACTAACTTATTTTATCCGCTGTAAAACACTTGTAATGATTTTACACTTTTACCCCTACACTTGTAAAGGTTTTACAATAGTAACCCTACACTTGTAAACCTAAAATACAGCTGCATTACTTTGTATAAAATTCTGTCACTTGCAGAAATTTGTTCCTTATAAATATGTCTTTTGATAAAAAAAAATGTATGTAATTTTACCTGTAAATCTTCCAAAATGTGGTGCGCCGAAACTACACCAGCACCCAAAATGTTATCTTATATATAAAAGAGAACGCACAAATCCTTTGTTCCCTCATCACGCTAATACGGCTGAACCAATTTCTTTCATTTTTGGGGGGTTATTAGGATTTGGACCCTAGATGGTTTTTATCATATCACTTTAATTTTTAATTACCAGTGTCTTGAGATAATTGACCATTCAAGTGTCCATAACGTACAAATCCTTTGTTAGTTCATCATAGGTAAAAATAAACGTATTTATATGCAACCCGCATGACCGTGTCACTCGGCGGGTTAACATAAATGACAGGCGATATAATGTTAACATTTACTGCAATCTACTATGGTTTTTATCATATCACTTGAAAGCGAAAAAGTAAAAATTATCTAAGTAACAAAGTTTATTGCGTTCCGGGGTGACCGCAGCGAAGCGGGGCGGGTTAACATAAATGACAGGCGATATAATGTTAACATTTACTGCAATCTTCTATGGTTTTTATCATATCACTTGAAAGCGAAAAAGTAAAAATTATCTAAGTAACAAAGTTTATTGCGTTCCGGGGTGACCGCAGCGAAGCGGGGTGAACGCTGCTAGTGAAGAATAAGGTTAAAGGACAGTTTCCAACACTCGAGAAAGGTAAGTGAAACCTATCTACCGTTGGCCACCATTTCTACTGGGAAGTGGCCAACCTACAGAAAATATGTAGTAAAGTGAATTGTAATATACATTATTTTATTGCAACTATTATTTCTTACGTATTAGTATTTTATTAATTATACAAAGCTTACTAATTATTGCGTCCAAGCCATTGGCCCTTTGTTCATTGTAAGTAATATTGTGATTAATTAAAAACCGCAATTCTTGTCCTAATAATAAACAGCAAATCACAGCACATTCATGTTCGGTATAATCGTTCATTTTTAATCAATTAAACCAATAGAGTTTATACTTTGCAATTAAATGTTCACAATAGTTTTAAATATGCAAATTGTCTGCATACTAGCGACATCTATTGACTTCATGGAGGCATGTAGCGTATACAGTGACACCTATTAGATTGACTGTGTACTATTACGTATTAGGATTCGAACAGACGGATACTGTTAGTAAAAAATATTTATCCAATATAAAAAAATGAATCTAGTTTGTATCTGTTTTATGTTACTCGCACATGATGATTTAAATATAATTTCAACATATTAATTTATTTATAAAACGGTACAACACGTTCTTTTATCCCTTTCTTTCTTCCCCTTTGATAACAGATGCTAATGCGATTTTCAGTTCCAGAAAATACTCGGAACACTTTCTGATGTTTTATCGTTTCAAGTAGAAAACACCAAAAGCTTCATTTACACAGTTACGTAGTTCTCAATTTACTGAGAGATACATTTACAATGCTATTGGATTTTGAAGCTGACCAGTAAGAAATCACGTTTTTTTCCCCTCTTTATTATCATGAATTTGCAACATGATTCTTTTGCAACATGCACCGTCATTTGTTTCTTTAAGAAATCCTGCAACATTCAGAGAAGGAAAAAAGCATGAAACATGTGGCCCCCCAAAAATAAAGTACATCCATAAGTCAATAAGACCTTATGGAATGAACTACAAATATCTTGCAATGTATGATATGAATGGAAGGATTTAATAGTACAAATATGTTTAATGGCACAATGGGGTCGCTGAAGTGTTGACTAGGAGACTAGCCCAAGTCTCATATCGATTCTCGAAGAATTCTTTCTCGTCTCGTCTAAACTCTTGTAAAGCTTTTCTCATCTCTTCTCCATTGTTGTAAAGCTTTTCTCGTCTCTTCTCCATTCTCGTAAAGATTTTTTCATCTCGTCCCCATTCTCGTAAAGCTTCTTTTTCATCTCGTCTCAATTCTCGTAAAGCTTTTAAAATCTCGTATCCATTCTCGTAAAGCTTTTAAAATCTCGTCTCCATTCTCGTAAAGCTTTTAAAATCTCGTCTCTATTCTAGGAAAGTGTTCTCGTTTCCTCTCCTGTCTCGTATAAAGCTTTTTTCTTCTCGTCTACATTCTCGTAAACCTTTTCTCTTCTCGTCTCCATTCTCGTAAAGCTTTCTTAATCTCGTCTCCATTCTCGTAAAGCTTTCTTAATCTCGTCTCCATTCTCGCAAAGCTTTTTTCATCTCGTCTCCATTCTCGTAAAGCTTTACTCTTCTCGTCTTCATTCTCGTAAAGCTTTATTCTTCTCGTCTCCATTCTCGTAAAGCTTTTCTCGTCTCGTTTTGTAAATTTATGTACAAAATTCATGACCTGATATTTTAAAATTTCATCTCAAATTACCAGAATCCTTCCCCAACACGAGAGGTCCACGAAAGATGTGATATAATATTTAAACCATATTTATTATCGGAGTATATTGTGTAATGAGTTGAGTAAACGTTGGTAAATGTTCTTCATTATGTTCCTACAATCACTATCAATTTATAGTTTTTAAATTTTTTTTTAAAGATATCATGAAATCATGTAACACTAAAAATCAGTGTTTGAAAGCTAGGACTTTTCCATGGGTGAACCAATGTTGCTCATGAGAATCGAAATTTTGTGTGTCTATTCGAGAATAACAATTTTTATCACCTGGGAAATACTTCCGTAAAGAAACATCACCTCTATTTTTGAATAAATTACTTTCAACAGACTAGTTTTATTTTTTACTCATTTGTGTTCACTGATCTTCGAAAACATAATAATAAAACATATTCACGTGGTTTGGTAAGAAATGAAGATCGCACAAACTGTCCAATGTTCAAGTGTCCAGTACCCATAGAGGTAGATTTAATATTAGCAGCATACAACAGCGTTGCTTCTATGGGACCAACTTCCAAGATAGATATGTTGCCAACTTACAGAGTAACAAGTAATGCATGTCTTATAGAAAATTCAGATTTTATATACTGAGGCCAAGATCCAAGATAGACAGGTGGCCAACCTAAGTAATGTGTTGAATTATAGGAAATTACAGGTTCTACAAAAAATGCGGCTAAGTTTACCAAATTCGGCCAAGTTAACAAGTTTTACTGTATTTAAAAACAGTTCTAGAGGTCTATTTACGAAACTGAACTTGTTATCGGTTTGAAAGAAGGGACTTTCTGTTTCCTTGTATCAAGATCTAAAAAGAATTGAATAAGGTGGAAAGAAACTCAATAAATAAATAAAATTTCATTAAAGCTTATTTCAAAACTATCTTCTTTCAATCTTGAGAATTTCGCACGATCTGGATCTTAATAGCTCCAGCCTTTGGGTAAGGCTTTGCCTGTATACAGAGTTTAAACGGTTTCAGCATTTTTGGGAAAGAAAATATTATTTCATATTAACATTTTCATCAACATTTTTGAAAAAAAAAAAAAAATCCAGATTCTCAACCAATTTGAACCACGTTAGTTTGATTTTGGAACCAATATTTTTCATTACTCCGTTGTAATGTTTCCCATTATGTAATTCACAAAAATCCTGCTGAAAAAACGCACAATTAAAAAAAAAGTGCTTTATTTCTTTCTATAGCTGAGCTATAGGGATTCTGCCCTTACAAACGAAAGTTGCATACATACGCGAACGACCACTATTAATAAATATTATAAGAACAGTGGCGGCAATAACGACCCCTCAGACATCTCGGATCACCCCCGCCCCCTCCTCAAAGTTAGAGAACTATTTACATAGAGCTTGTTTTTACTTTTGTGGGGGGAAGGGAGGCCAAAGTCGGTTTGCCACCACTACCTAAGAACTAAAATGCTTACCACACTTTGTCCAGTTAGATGACTTGTCAGAGATCTTCATGACCAGTAGTGTCATTGACTTTATTCTCTTATGCAAAAGTAATCTCTTTCATAACAGCATTTAACAATGATCCTGTTAAATTAGTAATTTTGACAATTTTTGTCGGCGCTGATTACGAAAATTAGTTCGACATTAATCCTAAGCAGTAGCGTAGCCAGGATGTGTGTTTGGGGGGGGGAAGTGCTGTTATAGGTACATATAGAAAAATTGCAAACAAAAAATATATAAACATAAAAATATATTTTAAAAAAATACAAACATCAAAGTACCAAAGTACATTGTCGGACCTTTTTGGGGGTGAACGGTCCCTCCGGGCCCCCCTTCCCTACGCCACTGATCCTAAGGGTTCTACTTTTATTTAAATGTAACTGGTATTTCTCCCTTAATACAATCCCTTGAATTATTGAAAAAAAAATGAAATCTTCCAAGCTGACGTCCCACAATTACCCCCGTTAGGCTAACGGAGACGAATAATTAAGTCAAGTGAATGATGGAAGAATTTGTAGAATGACGATGTGGGAGGAAACAGGAGCACCCCGAGAAAACCTACGAACACAGTGTTGTCCACCATAAGCTTACTTGACCGGAGACCGAACCAGGAATCCCACGTACGAGAGATAAACGCTCTACCACTGTGCCACCGTGCCCCTCCTCAAGACTAAATGGATGGAAAAATGTGTGTGTACATACAGTAGGACGTCGATAATTCGAACATCAAAAATCCGAACGCGGCCCCTAGAAGGTAGTGACAGTACACTAATTCAATTTTCTTTGTGTGAAGTCAGTGTTTTTAAAAAAAGCTCATTCATATGTAATTGTTTGTCATACATATTTTTATTTTAATTTTCTCTTAGGCCTATACAAGTTAAGTTTTAAGTGTTACTTACAAGAACAGTGTAATTTAGTGTACGAGCAGAAACACTAAATGTAAGTAGCCTTACGTACGGTATTGTAATTATTGTACGTACTGTATAACCACTACATCGATAAAAGAGCATACCGTACAGTATATTTAAGCCTAAATGACATTTTCTTGGTCATTTTCGAAAATCCGAACAATTTGAAAATCCGAACTACCTGCTGTGGTCCCAATTATTTCGGATTTTCGACTTCCTACTGTATATGAATATATTGAAAGAAACGGTGGACACCAGTGCTCTAACAAACTGATGGATACAACAAACATTTGAAAATATCTTCTGCTCCTCACAACATCGTACTAGCTGTTGACTGTTATTTAGAAAAGAGCAGCCATGATTTCACTTTGGTACAACACTATACTTTTTCTTTTCTTTTTTGTCATCGCACTATTTAAAAAAAAAGAAAGAAAAAAGAAAATATAGTGCAATTAAGCAAAAGGATGTGAATAATTTTGAATTGTTAGCTTCTCACCTTATTGCATGATAACCTTGACCTTTGCCACAAACACAGTGTTAACAAAGCTTGCGCGCATTTATCCATCAATGTTAGTTTTTTTTTTTTTTTTTTAAAGCAGTGAGGTGACATTGGAGGAGAATGATTGTGCTATGACAGGGGGAAGGAGGAAAAGGAGGGAGAAATTGCTTTTAAAAAAAGTCAACAGTCATCATTGAAATTTTTTAAAAAAAGAAAAACTTTATATACACACAACAACATTGCAAGCTACCTGGACTAATAATTTTTTTTCGTCAAACCTTTTCTATTTATTTATTTATTTATACTCGTTCTTCCAGGTTTTAGTGCACGGCTATTACATGCGTTCGCATTACGATTTTATTGCTCATGCGTATGCTTGGAATACGCCAACCATGTATTTAAATGTGGATGGCTAATCACGATGTCCTGCAAACGCCGAAGTAATAAAAATGCGCAAAATACGGCGGCTCAAGAGTATTTGCTGTGTTTCGGAATCAGTAAAAGATGTCTAAAGGAAAGGGGGGGGAGGAAAGACGTGTTCCCAGGCATTGGAAGATGCTTTGTGCAGAGTATTGGAATCTGTTATTATAAAGTATGTGCGTGTATAACAAAGGAAAATTTACAAAAATACAAGGAAATTCCGAAAAATTAGCTAATCACAGAAAAATCTATGTATAATAGGCTTATTTCTCGTGATTCGCATGAATCACAATAAGGGTGTGGCAGAAAGGCCTGGAAATCCTGACTGGCTCACAGCATGGTTTATAACTCTGCCGAAATTACTGAGTAGCTACCTAGGTTGGGTGCTCTGCGGGAGGTAACGCATCGATAAACGCATCCTTGAGTAGCCATAGTCTTAGTGTTGATAACAGGTGGCCAACAAACTCTTTCAGATTTTTTTCCCCTGGGGGCGGCAAAATCAAAATGTACTGGGATTTGCTAAAGGATGTTCTCAGCACAAGAATAACATGTAATCGGAATTAAATTTATCTTAGCTCCCAGGCAGGGATCATTGGCTAACTCGGGCAGGGGTGTGTGTGTGACTAATGAGGACTAAGACACAATCAAATTGAGGATACGAGATCAGGAATACGTTGCAGAACCTCCTGATAGAAAGGCCGTGGTCAACGGATGTTATGTAGAATTGGAGTTTTGCGCCCCCCATCCACGTATATATTAGACACTAACAAAATTCCCGTTCTTTGCACGGGGAAAATACGTTTCATTTCGGACATAAAGGGCACCAAAACTGTCTGCAATTAACTTAGGGACCACGAAAACTATGAATTCGACACTAATATCGTTCATTTCCGATCATTTATATATATTTATATCCCTTCCCCCTACACTACGTTGCACCGTCAAACTGAAATTTATAAACTATCCCAGGCCCAGACCTCATCTATGTTGAAAATATGATCAAGATCAGTCGGGTACTTCAAGAGTTATTAAGTCACAAATATAGTCACTTTCATATTATTTATATATGATAGATAGATTAAAGTGGAAACTAAATCAACGTAATGTATTCAAATATCAAGGCTTTATCACCTGGAATCGAACCAGGGATCCGTGTATTAAAGGCCAGCCTAATAACCACTCGATTAGCAGAGTGGTTCTGTCGATCAACGTAAGGAACCTTGACATTTTTTTGCAAGCAAACATTCCAAAGGTATGGATTCCAGTTTAGAAGGCGAATAATTGCCCGGAA
The DNA here is from genome assembly GCF_964235325.1 of Thermobia domestica. NCBI lineage: Eukaryota > Metazoa > Arthropoda > Insecta > Zygentoma > Lepismatidae > Thermobia > Thermobia domestica. Next base: position 27,584,850 of record NC_137463.1, on the reverse strand, counting down.
TTAATCTCCGAAATTTGATCGTTGCGTCCCTCAATTAAGAATTGAAGATAGATTCCAGATGATACAAAGTATTCTGAATTGAAAATAACTGTTTTGGTAAAGCAAAACAGAAGAAAAAAGTAAAATATACATTACTGAGAGTATATATTATTTTTAGTATTGGGAATACAGAAAAAAGTAAAGGTTTGCAAATCGGGATATTTTATAATATACATGTATAGGAAAAGGGGGCAAGAGTACGCAAATTTCAATTAAACTTATATATTTTGGTAAAAAATAGTTACAACGGAAAACTTTTACATGGAACACAAAACTTGAACTCTCCTTTACGAAATGTGAACTCAACTTTTATATACCTCTGTCCTTGAAGAAACCATAAGGCATAAAATAAAAACATTCAATTTCGTACTCTTGCCCCTATATGTGGGGCAAGAGTACGCACCCAAAAAAGTATTAACAATTATCACAGATGAAGGTGCCTACTCCTTCATATGATGTGCATTGTTCATGCTACCATTCATGGTATCTTGCGCACTTGATCCAGTCTTCTATTGGTGGATCACTGTAGATGATATTGCAGAATGAACACTCGTACACTACTTCCTCACTGACCTGAGGAGTTACCTTCGGTTGTAGCTTTCTTGGTGCAAGTTGATGTTTGCCTTTCCTCTTTGGAGGGTAAGTTCTGCTTGAAAGGAGAGGATGTCAGAATCTCTGATTGACCTCGAGAAGATCAAGATTTTTGGTTGTGGGTTTGGTGGCAGTCGGAGGAGGACTGACAACCACCAAAGGAGTGCATGATGTAGACGGTCTACATGGACCCTGCTTACCTCCAGTGAAGATCCAGTTTTACTGGTTGAAGGTTTGGTAACAGATGAACGAGCAGCCGGCAGAGGAGTGTTTGATGTGGACAATCTGCATGAGCTCCTGCTTGCTTCTAATGAGGATCTAGCGTTACTGGTTGAAGATTTGGTAACAGATGAATGAGAACGAGCAACCGGCAGAAGAGCGTTTGAAGTGGACAGTCTGCATGAGCTCTTGCTTGCTTCTAGTAAGGATCTAGCGTTACTGGTTGAAGGTTTGGTAACAGATGAATAAGAACGAGCAATCGGCAGAAGAACGTTTGAAGTGGACAGTCTGCATGAGCTCTTGCTTGCTTCTAGTGAGAATCCAGCGTTACTTGTTGAAGGTTTGATAACAGATGAATGAGAACGAGCAACCGGCAGAAGAGTGTTTGAAGTGGACAGTCCGCATGAGCTCTTGCTTGTTTCTAGTGAGGATCTAGCGTTACTGTTTGAAGGTTTGGTAACAGATGGAGGAGGACGAGCAACTGGCAAAGGAATGCTTGATCTGGATGCGCCGCATGGGCCCCTTTTGACTTCCAGTGAATCATCATCAGTGATGAACGATTTTGGGCTCTATTCAGACTGATGCTTGATTTGTTGCTTCAGGAACACTTCCAACTTCAGAGCTGGCTTTTACATTTAACTCTACCACATCCACAATAGAGTGAAGAAAATCTTCAGTGAACACATCTGGATTCAGTGGGACAACTCCAGATTCTTGAAGGCTGGATCAGCGGTAGAGCGTTCACCTCTGGTGCTAGGGGTCCCGGGTTCGATCCCAGCCCCCGCCAAGTGAACTTTGTGGTGGACAAACACCGTGTGCGTGGGTTTTCTCGGGGTTCTCCCGTTTCCTCCCACTTTCTTCATTCCACCATTTCATTCATTACTCATCATCACCGTCTCCTTTAGCCTAACCGGCATAACCGTGGGACGTAAAACTCAAAGATTTCATTTCATTTCATTTCATTTGAAGGCTGGATACCAATGGTTGCAGCTTTGTAGTAAGCCTCAGTAAACAAACTCGCAACTTGGAATTAGGCGGGATGGATGATTCCTCATCCATTCATCATACACTGTTGAATACCAGGAATTCAGCAGGCCGAAAACAGGAGCGATCTAATGATTTCAAATTATGGCTGGTATGGGGTGGTAAACTCAACATCACTATCCCATTTTGCCTGCAGAAATCAATCGCCTCGATTGAAATGTGAGAGGTCTGATTGTCAACAAGTAACAATACCGTTTTCGTAACCGAATTTGATCGCACAATTTGGTGTAAATAATATAACAATTCTACGAAAAGTTGAGAGTTGATGAACCAGAATCAGATATCATTCCCACAGAACCCTGCGGCAAGCCATCGAATAATTCTTGTTTCATTTCTTTTTCTGGGAAATATCTGGGGAATAAAGGAACCAAATGCACTCACCAGGAAACAGCTGTTATGTTAACTCCAAAATTACTAGATACAGTTTTATTCACAACTGATTTTTAATCAACTTTTGGAACTTTATGAGGAACCATATTTATGCCAGTTTCGTATATGTTGTAGATATCCCGTAGAGAAAAGCCGTTTTCTCTTACAAGATCTTTTAGATAATTAAAAAAGCGTTCAACTTGTGGCTTGCTAAAACCACGAGCTTTCCCCAGACCAGTCTTTGAAGGCTGTCGCAAAACAATAGTCATTTGTCTACGACGGAAAGACTCTGTCCAATCTCTTCCTGCCATTTGATTCACATGGCTAAAGGATATGGGGCAACTAGTTACGTTCAGCAAAATTGTATTCCATCCTTCTTAGATCTTTTAAAGTTAAGTCATAGAAGAATTGATCCAGTAATGTGATATATTCCACTAATTCGTTCTCCATTTCTTCGGTAAATAGGCCTACTGGCTTTATTGTGCCTAAAGACGTTGCAGATTCTCATTTAAAAAAAGAAAAGAAAAATCCTTAATTCTCCTTACATCAGTAATGGGAATGCATAGGATACAAAAAAATCAGATATTATTTAGACCCTTTATAAAAATATATTTTCAAATTTGACTTATTCTATCAGTTACGAGGGTAACTTGAAAACTTCTCGACCTATCTTTGGTGAAGCTACATATTGTCAAATGTTAGGTTAGGTTAGCTTCATATATATTTATAGGATCCCATACCAATCATTGGATGATACCGCCTTATGTAAGGAGTGGTATTTACATATTTTATGTAAGGAGTGGTGTTTAGAATAACAATTTATCCCTCGTACATAAGAAAATATCAGAATTCTTGAGAATTCTTAACGTTAGAGACTACATATGGGAACCCATATTCGTAAAGTTTGCCGTCACTCTCTATTACAACGGAATCTACATTCTTTTTTGATTGTTAGATCTAAATCAAATTGGAATCTTTTTCATAGAACAGAAGGGGCAAGAGTACCCACGCGTACCCTTGCCCCGTCGGTATCTGCGTACCCTTGCCCCCTCACTAAATAGTTGACTTTCCCGTGGTGTTGTACAGCCAACTGTTGAAAGAAAGTCAATGTACTCCATCCTGTCAAACAATGGATATGTTGGAAACTAACACTTTATAGTAGTTTGAAATCGTTAAAAAATTGTGTAAGTTATTCATTAACTACTTATGTCCCAATATTATATCAAACTATTAAAAAAACATAAATAATTACCTAGATAGCTTGTAGTTTTCCGCAGCACACTGAAACTTGTTTAGGTTCTAGACGCCATTATCATCAAACTCCACGTGACGCATTATTGTCATACGCGAATATATTCACCTGATTTTAGGGAATCGTATCCTTACCCCCCACGTACTCTTGCCCCCCTCTACTCTATATACTCTTTGGTGAATTGGATCTAAATGTCCACAATTTTTCTAACTACAAGTTCTTAGTTAGTTAGTTGGTCGATTACAGTTTAGCGCTTCTTTCAGCAGTCAGGCTATATTAAATGTGAACCTGAAGCTTAACGTGAGATCTGAACCGTATGAGCTCCCACCGGGTATTGAACACAAGTCTCCCACGCAAAAGACGCGTACGTTAGCCATATAGCCACGAGGAAGCTGCTACTACAATTGTGACGTTAACACCGTATCAGCATCTTCATCGAACACATGAGCTTCACATAATTTATATATGAGGTATGTTCAAAAAGTATTGAATCATTTTCCCCCCGAATAAACCAATGAAGCGTGGGATACTTTCTTCAGTGTAGATGACACCGTATCAGCATCTTCATCGAACACATGAGCTTCACATAATTTATATATGAGGTATGTTCAAAAAGTATTGAATCTTATTTTTTTTTCCACGTAAACCAATGAAGCACGGGATACTTTCGTCAGTGTAGATGTAGAGGGGATACTCATGCGCAGTCGTGATTTTTTTTCCCGTGCGCAGAAAGTGTCAATCGCTGGCAGTCGGTCAACAAGTGAAGACTTGTAGTGAGCGGTCGTAGTTTTTTTTTTTTTTTTTTTTTTTTTTTTTTTGTAAAATGACAGAAAAACTTGAGCAGCGATATTGCATCAAATGTTGCCAAAAAGCTTGATAATACCCAAGCGGAAACCATTCTGTTTGTTTGGTACATTCAATTTTGAACGAGAATTTGGGCATGAGAAGAGTGTCTGCGAAAATTGATTCAGGCTTTCATCGCCAAACACAACACTACTTTGTGTCGTCAGGGTCCCTACTAACACGAAATAGCTCCGACTTTTGGTTTATTTCCCGGGTTGAAAATGCCACTAAAACAGACCAGATTTGAGTTTAGAAAAGACATTATGGAGAATGCGACACGGTTGCTCACCATTCCAAAAACTGCGTTTTAGACATTTTTCCAACAATGGCGCGAGCGCTGGGAGAAGTATTTATTAAGTAGTGGTGGGCACAAAAGACGGGTTTTCGGTTTTTAGAAAAACCGAGACTGTTTTTTTTTTAAATTTTCAAAAAAAGGTTCGGTTTTCTTTAAAACCGGTTCAAATTTTTCCCACAATTCTTCTATGTTTCGTTGTTCTCCGGAAACCGATTCCCTTTCCACAGAAATACTTTTGTGTTTCCCAAACATTTTCACCGAAACCAGTTTCGGTGAAAACCGAACCGGTTTGAGATAAAACCGAACCGGTTTGGGATAAAACCGAAAGTCGGTTTTTGGAATTTCTTTCTAGAAACCGGTTTTTATAAAAACCGGTTTTGTCCATCACTAGTATTAACAAGGAGACTACTTTGAAGATGATTAGGGTTGCGGATTTCCAAATCAATAAATGTATTTTCGCCAACCAAAAGGTTCTATATTTTTTGAACATACCTCATATATAATAGTTGTGCATTACGTTGCCAGCATGTTTATTTACGTGCACAAACAACGTATTCATATCCAACATGAGCTTACTCGCAGCTATGTCGTCAGCTTATGAGATTTCAGCGCGAGAGACCCGGCTTCGATTCCAGATGAACGCTGATGTGGTTCGAACCTCATTTTCGGAACTGTAGGTCCTCGTCTAATGTAGCCTTGACGCGGAAAGAGATATAATACTTCCATCAACCAGCCAACGGAAATAGAATAGAACACACAAATTACTTCTTCCAATCATAAACATGTTTACATTTCAATGAACTACATTTGTTTCACATCACTAGAAATCTAAGTAATCTAAGTAATAAGACTTGGTAATCTGATCAAGACAAAAGAAAGATTTAAGTTGAATAGTAAAATAAGCGTTCTTAATAATTTCTGACTAATTTGAAAGCTATAAACAATAATTTTTTACTAATTTAATCTACGTAATACGACGACTATTGTCTTATGTTACTGTGGCAAATGTTGGCTGGAGAATCCTATTGTCATCAGGAATTGTACGAAGTACCACCTTCCCAGAACCTTGTGTTAATATTCCACGTAATATAGGAAAGATTACGACTGTTTTCCACGTTTGTTAAATGAACAAATAATTCGTGGAAATGCCTTCATTCTTTCTGACATTTCTCTAACAATGAACTGTTTTCAATACATAATATTACGAACACAAATATTTCTTCAGATACCTACCTATTGAGTGAGCGAATCGCCATCCTTCTTTCCTTTGCGCTAATAGGTTCATTTGAGTGCGTCGGGACCGTAATACGGCAAATTGTGGAGGTGTTAAAATATTAAATAATACTTTTGATAAAGTGGATACTTTCAAATATTTAGGATCAATATTAACAGACGAAAATCATATTCACGAAGAAATTAAATGTCGACTAAAAGCAGGGAATTCGTGTTACTATTCGGTTCAAAATCTCTTGTCGTCGCGAATTCTGTCGAGGAATTTGAAGCTTAAAATATATAAAACGATAATCATGCCTGTTGTTCTGTATGGTTGCGAAACATGGTCGCTTACTCTGAGGGAAGAACATAGACTGAAAGTATTTGAGAACAGGATCCTGAGAAAAATATTCGGACCCAAGAGGAACGAGAATGGGGAATGGCGGAAGCTTCATAACGAGGAACTACATAGTTTATACGGTTTACCCAACATTGTTAGGGTCGTCAAGTCTAGGAGGCTTAGGTGGGCAGGTCATGTAGCTAGAATGGAAGAAAGTAGAAACGCTTTCAAAGTCTTGACTGGTAGACCCATAGGAAAACGACCATTAGGAAGACCTAGGCGCAGATGGGAGGGTAATATTAAGATGGATCTCGCAGAGATAGGAATACAAAGTAGAAACTGGATCCAATTAGCTAAGGATAGAAGTCAGTGGAGAGCTTTTGTGAACGCGGCACTGAACCTCCGGGTTCCATAGGCCATAGAGTTAGAGTTAGTTAGTTAGTTATGATTCCCTACGAAATGAGACAAGCTCTCCCGCTGGTCTAGTGGCTAGCGCATGCGCGTTTAGTGCACGTGGACCCGGGTTCGATTCTCGGTGGGATAGCACAAAAGACATTAACTTCACATTCATTTATTGTTAGGAAATACCAACCAAAATGAACTGACTGATATTATAACTTAAAAAGAAGTTCCTCGGACAGACAACATTTTATCATAGGTTAGGTTAGGTTAACGAAGTATATTTTGTGATCTTTCCATACTGTTAAAAAGAAGATTCATAAGACGTGATGAGTGCGTAAGAGATTCATAAGACATGAAGATGTTTCCTCTCGACGTTTCTCCCATTGTGCGCTTGTTTCAATGGAGGCACAACGAACCCCTGTTTCCATATTAAATTTTGCAGTTGACCCCCGTTGGAAATATTCACGATACGCCACTGGTCTCGCTACTATTTTTATTGCATTCTACACATACGATTTGGTAATGCAATTTTTTGTTTGAAGGCTCTACGTGCAGTATTAGCTGCGATATAGGCCTCGTACGTTCTTATTGAATCACCCGGTATATTATATATTTATAGCTAGATAGATATAGATATATACTGACGTGAGGAACAGAAGCTACTGCGAACTAATAAAATCAGAATTGCAAGTATTAGTGAATTTTGATGTTCTGTAAGTATTTTTGAACGTATAGAAAAATAATGTGGGACTGTAACAGATGCAATCTTCATCAAAATGCAATTAAAAGAAACCAAAGATTTGTGTAACGTACTTGGTTGATTTGGATAGAGTGTAGTCTCTCTTTCAGCACTGATGTTACATGAGACTAGGACCTACAGCTTAACGAGGAATCCAAGTCATGATCTCCCATTGGAAACTGTAATATACTTTTTTTGTGTGTGTGTGTGTGTGTTTTCATGTTTTCCAATTGTTTCTAATGAAACTGGCTCAGTTTCCAGTCAAAATTTTTCTGCCACAGTATATGACGGTATACAAAAATCCTCAATATCAGATAGGTGTTATTTTTTCTAAAAATCGTAAGATCGTTTTTTTTTTCTCTCTCTCAATAACCTGGTAACTTCACTTCTTAAAATGAGATCCGATCCACTACTCGATTTGCAGCCGACAGAAATTGTCATCCATCTAGACTCGAGCGCGAGATTTCTTGATTACGAGGATTGACGAGTCTACCGACTTATCCATGGAAGACATCTTGCACAAATACGTTGTACTGATTTTACTGTACTTCTGAATATTTTAATAGTCACTTCAGAAAAAAAGAAGAAGAAGAAAAGATGCACAACTGCACAAGTGAAATCACTGCAGAGAGTTATACCTATACGAATGATTAAAATAAATGGACAATTTCAAAATATTACAGAGCACTAACTAACTAATTCTATGGCCTATGCAACTCGAAAGTTCAATGCCGCGTTCACAACTCTCTATTGATTTTTGTTCTTAGCCAACTGGATCCAGTTTCTACTTTGTATTCCTATTTCTGCGACATCCATCTTAATGTTGTCCTCCCATCTGCGGCTAGGTCTTCTTAATGGTCGGTTTCCAATTGGCTTTCCAGTTGAAACTTTGAGAGTTCCTACTTTCTTCAATTCTGGCTACATGATCTGCCCCCCTGAGTCTCCTAGACTTGACGACCCTAACATGTTTGGTAAATGGTATAAATCAGGGGCGTCATTTAGGGGGGGGCAGGAGGGGGCAATTGCCCCCTAAGAATTTGAGGAATACATATACTTTAATCGATTGTGTACTAATATACTAGTACAAAACGTGGGTCTAATGTCAGTGGTACTCTTGCCCCCCCCTCAAGCGAAGTGTGAAATGACGCCCCTGGTTTCGCCATATCCCATTCCCGTCCCTCTTGGGTCCGAATATTCATGTTAGGATCTTGTTCTCAAATACTTTCAGTCTGCATTCTTCCCTCAAAGTAAGCGTCCATGTTTCGCGACCATACAGGACAACAGGAATGATTATCGTTTTATATATATATTTAAGCTTCAAATTCCTCAACGGAATTTGCGACAACAAAAGATTTTGATTGGATCACAGAAGATCTAATTTAATCCAACTAAGTTCACTAAATCAGAAATACAGCGACTTAATTCAATGTGCATATCAATAAAAGAAGTGAATAAAGATACCAATCATTTGAGTTCACTCTGGCTCTGAAGCATTCACACATACTATACAGAAAGTATTTTGATTTCAATAATCACTGACAATTATGTTTTCTGACAGTGAGATTGTGATGTATGATGAAATTCTTCTGAATGGTTTGAAAATATGAGGAAATTTCACCATGAAGTCCACAGGATTTGTGGTATTTTTTTCATTTAAATTTATTTTTTGGTTTACAACATCTAATTTTCCCTAAGTTTATTATTTCAGAATTTATGAAAATAATTAAAATGTAGTTGATTCACTAAATGTTTCAATGATAACACACAAAATGGAATATATTTAAACTGATGTATTTTCCGAACATTTTCTGAATTTACCTTTCTATTTTTACAAAACTCCTTCTTTATAATTGAAAATACATCTACTACTAATGGCTTCTCTGCGTAATATATACATACTTACTGCTTAAACAAACATGTTTATACATGTCTGGCTACACAACTTCACAACATAGATGTTCAGATCTAGTCAGTGGCCATACAAGAAAATATCACACGATACGGACTATTGTCCATACCAACCTACACATATTAATGTCATCGTTATAGGTTTAAACCAATCTTGTTTGTGTATCTGTCTGTCTGTGTGCGACCTGGGGACCAGACGAATGGACCGAGAGTTACCAAATTTTGGTCACGGGTACCTTGGTCCAGGCCCCAGACCAAGACGAAGCTTTTTTTTTTTCGAAATTCGAACCAGGCGGGTCTCAGGAGGACGTTTACCGGGACATGTAAAAGTAGTAAATGACCGATATTTGTGTCAAATTCATAGTTTTCGCGGTCATTGACATCAATGGTGAAACTCCGATCGCATTAACTTCCAAATTCACCCCATTCGGCTGCGGGCCGAGGGTCACCGGGGGGGGGGGAGGCGGATACCGAGACAGGCAAGAATCATTCAAAATGACCGATATTAGTGTCAAATCCATAGTTTTTGGGTCGCTGAGATGAATGGTGATACTCCCATAGGTGTTGACTTCCAAATCAGGGAGTCTCAGGGGGCGTTTACCGGGATATGTAAAAGTAGTAGAAAATGACATATTTTTTCTTTCGTTTTTCAGTTTGTTTACATAAATGTTTTATCTGACCCATGCGAAGAATGAGTATTTCAGCTATACAGGATCTAAACCACCTGATTTAAAGCAACTCGATCTAAACCAGCCAATCCTGGCTCTGGCTACGGGTTCCAAAAGGGATATCAGAAAAAAAAACCGGGAAGTATCTAATATAAAAACTATTTCTACTGTTTTTTCATGAAAGGTGTTAAGAACTATAAACACAAGAAAAAAAAACTATTTTATAGCTTATTTTTCTATATAATTATGAGGAAAGTAATAAGTACTACTCTTAAAGGAAGTGAAATTATATAATGAACAAACGAAAGATTTTTTTTTTCATTCGAAGCGCAAACACTGTTATATTTTATATGTGAAAGGATCATTCATATATCTGTTGGATTATTTCTTTTATGTCACCCACGTGATATGTTCCAGCTGAGAGTCATACAAGTATATGTGGTCAACGTCCAGCAATAATGACAAAACGAAAAAAAAAAGAATATATGTATATATAAATACAACCAACAATTACCACGACAATTCCAGTTTCTGTTGTTACATTACGAAAGTATTACACAGCCCAACGTGTATTGCACTTCAACTGTTACCGAAGGTGAAACGGGAAGAATCGTCAAACAAATGGCTTTTTTTCTCTCTCTCTCTTTTCTCTTTACATTAAGTTATGCAACTGAGGTAACAATCTTGTTTTACCTTTTAATACTGAACTGCCTGACTACCACTACTACTACTTCATCGAGGACTGGTTATGAGCTGCTTACTTGCACCTGTGTAATACTTCCTCATTGGATCACTGTGGTGACCTACTTTGTAACAGTGTTACCAACTATAATAATAACAAAGCGTCTACAAACTTTGTTCTCAACCTCTGGTTCGCGGACCAAAAGAGAAACTAGTATATTTGTTTCATAAACACCAAATCTAATCTCCCGCGAGTATGGATCAGCGCTGATATAATTCGAACTTTTTTGTGTTATTCGAATATCAGTTTCCAATATTTGGAAAGCTGTTGGAATAGGTAACCATTCGTTATTCGAATAACTGTTAGAGTAGGTAACTGTTCGTTATTCGGATAATTGTTAGAGTAGGCAATTATTTGTTATTCGAATAACTCTTGGAAAAGGTAATTATTTGTTATTCGAGTGATTACTCGAATAAGTAATTATTTGTTATTCGAATAATTGTTGGAGTAATTAGTCGTTATGCGTATTGCAATCCGAATAACGAATATTGGAAAATGTCATGATTCGAATATCAAATACAGGTTTTTCCTGGGTTTTCCTCATTCTCACCAGGCAAATGCCGGGGTGGTACCTAACTTATAGGTTCCAGGCCGCTTCCTTCCTTCCCTCTCCCCGAATAATGTACTCGTCGATGGAGTCATCCCTCAAAACGTGACGGGCTAAATGGCCTTCGATGCCGAAAGCCCAGAAATCTAAGTCCTAACCTATCCTATCGATAATTTCATGATTCGAATATCAAATATTCGAAAAATTCATAATTCGAATATAAAGTATTCGAAAAATTCATAATTCGAATATAAAACATTCAAAAAATTCATAATTCGAATATAAAACATTCAAAAAATTCATAATTCGAATATAAAACATTCAAAAAATTCATGATTCGAATATCAAGTATCGAAAAATTCATGATTCGAATATCAAGTATTTGAAAAATTCATGATTCGAATATCAAGTATTCGAAAAATTCATGATTCGAATATCAAGTATTCGAAAAATTCATGATTCGAATATCAAGTATTCGAAAAATTCATGATTCGAATATCAAGTATTCGAAAAATTCATAATTCGAATATAAAATATTCGAAAAATTCACGATTCGAATATCAAGTATTCGAAAAATTCATAATTAAGAATAAAGATAACTATTTTACCCTGACTGCAAATGTTCATCATCGCCTGCATTCATCGCCGAAATTTGACTCAAAACAGACAACTTTATGCCTAAACGATATAAAGTTGAATAATAATAATAATAATAATAATAATAAAAAGCCCTATCGCTACTTGTTTAGACTCACGAAACTTCACAGTTTTGTCGCTATGAAAACTTCTTCACTGACCCTTGTAACGAGTAATTTCAAACGACTTCCTGCTCATCCAATCATGCTACGAATTTCAAGTATGGTCACTGAGATTTAATGCAATTGTATGTAATAGAGAAAGAAACAGTAGCGGCTCCAGGATTCTACAAGAGGGGAAGTCACATCGATGAATGGAAATGAAACTGGCTTTCCCCAGTTCCTCCGCAAAATCAACCCCTCCAGCTTTCGGGTATCCAGTGATTTTTTTAGTTGTAGACATTCTTCAAATTTTGATTGAACAGTGTCGTACGAAGGGGATTTCGAGGTTTAAACTCCCCCTTGAGCAGGATATTATGAAAAAAAAAAAAAAAAAAAAAAACACTAATACTGACATATATACCTAGTATACAAAAATTACACTTATCGTGAAAAGATAATGGAACTGAGTCTTGAACTCCCTTGGTGAAATTCCATGTGCTGGATGTGAGGTGTAAATATTACAGAAAAATAAACTTTTAATTGCATAATCATATATACCCAGTATACAGGGTGTCTCAAAAGAAACCTGACATAGGATAACTCTGTTATTATGAGAGTTACACCAAAATATAAGAGGGGAAACTGTCTCCAAATATAATATTTTCAATCTAAAGTGAAGGATTTTTTTTTTTTTTTAAATTGGACGAGCCATTTAGCCTGTACACTCTTTATGCACCTAATGTTAAATGAAAATGCAACGTTGCCATTTACCTGGACCCACAACATAAGTGAATGAAGTAACTGTCTTTTACATTAACGTGTCGATGGACAGCCTCCATTTCAATCATGCCCCCATTCACCTTATGTTGTGGATCTAGGTAAATGGCAACGTTGCATTCTTATTTAACATTCGGCGCATAAAGTGTGTACAGCCCAAACGGCTCGTCCGATTTTTTTTTTTTTTTAAATCCTTCACTTTAGTTTGGAAACATCATATTTGGAGCTGGTTTTCCCTCCTACATTTTGCTGTAACTCTGATAATAACAGAGTTACCCTGTCAGGGGTATTTTGAGACACCCTGTATGTCCCACATATTTTATTTAGCACAAAGAATTCAAGTTAAAAGAGAAATGGAAAATAATAATTAATAGTGCCAACATTGCTCAACTTTTTTCTCCAATTTGAATTTCTCAATTGATTCTGTACAAATAATTTGATTACATATACAGAGTGGCCAGAAAGTCCCTTTACATCCAAACTAAATGGGTGCAATAATGTAAGATGTTAAGATATTTAAGATTTGTACCTCCCACCCTGATCATTGACATGAATTGCCACGTGACTGGCCACAGAGGGAGGAGAATTAAATATGTGCGTTGACCTATTCATTGTCTCGTCTTTCCGAGTTTGGTGGACAACGACAGATACCAAAGACTTCACTCTGGAGGAGTGCTTAGTGGCAAGTGTGTGAGCCCATGAACGAAATCACAACAAAAATATGCCACAGATGATAAATAGGTTTCATGAACGCTTCCTTAAGGAGCCATACGTTAGGGAAGAAGCGGTACATGCTCAATGATCCTTTGCGGGCAAGTGACGCCGCAGCTGCTAAAGCGGATGAGTAGGAGAACATGAGTTGTATAAAGCTGTGGAGATTTAATGGAGGTGCTCATATAAACTTTTTGGACAAACAACTGAACGTATTATTGTAGGAATTAAATAAGTGCAGGTGTAAAGTGACTTTTTGGCCACCCTGTACATTAACATACATACTTATTAATAGTGTGATTTGAAACAACAAAAACTAAATAATGATTGAAAAGTAAGCTAGCTGCTTTTATCCCACATTTATTATAATATTTGGTAGTAAGATTGGGACCAGATAATATTTTCATGATACACTGAAATTCAGGTATACATTCGATTTCAATCGTTTCTAAAGTAAACGAAATTTCATTTGATGATTCATCTTCAGCCTTAAGCCGTAAATCTACTGTTTAATGTAGAAGCTGAATTACAAGTGCTTTTACGGGGAATTGAACCCTGGTATTCCGTCCGGAAGAGGCGTTTGCTAACTGTATATCCACGAGGAAGCTTCGAAATCCAATGAAATTCCAAATCTAGTGAGGATCAGGGGCGGATCCGGGGGGCAATCGCCCCCCCCCCAGAAGAGGAAGCTTTCTTATTTTATATATATAAATAAAACCCATCCCAAAGTTTGGAACCCTTAAAAGTAGCAGTATGACAACCCACCGCCCCCCCCCAGAAGTCAGTCCTGGATCCGCACCTGGTGAGGACCGTATTTACTGACCCTCTAGTCCGTTTTCTCCGTCTTAAACCTACCCCATATGAATTGACCATTGACTATTGTGTACTTATTGGTATTACACTTAAATATTTGTCTCAGCCTGCGTGGAATGTTTGCTTTCACAACAACATTTCAGAGCACCGCACAAAATACATCGAATATGTACTGCGGAGTCGTCTCGCTCTTGAAACTATGAGTCAGATTTAAGCCATAGAAGACAATTTGTAGTATTACAGTAGAATTTGTTTTTTCTAACGACTTTTAAAATATATTTTTATAAAGTGTCCCGTTAATTAACACACCTGCATTAATTCTTTAAGAATTTATAATAGTTTCAAAGGATGGAGAGAATCTTCACAAATTTTGCTACAGTTGATACAAACTTGCTGGAAAAAGTAAAGAGTACTGATGTTCCAAGGTCTTTAGGCCAATGGAGACTTGGTTAATGAAAGTGAATGAAGAATCAGTGAACTGAGGAGCTGAAGTATGTAATGATAACTTGTAGAAATATGTATATGTTATTTAAGGATAATGGCCTGTATCTCATGGTCTCATTTCCTATGGTCTGTATCGTATGGTATTTCCAGTGATGCTAGTTTGAGAGAAATTTCCCACGGCGTAGGGAGATTTAGCAAAGAACTTTTTAAGAAGGGAAAAAGGAAGATTTTACGAATATGAGATAAAATGTAGGAAAATTTAGCTTTTCAACAAATAGGCCTATTATGTTACTAAGCACTGGGGCAACATGACGAAAGACGGTGGCATTCGTTCCAGAATCCCACACACAAAGTGACAAACTTCCCCCTCCTCCCCCAAAAGCCTTCCACGGCCTGACTTGAGGATGCCATTATACAAGATAATATTGAAATAATAACAGAAGATCAAAAGCAGAAATGTAAGAAATATATGTTGTGGAGATATGAGCACAGTATAATAATCCATGGATACGCAATAATATTCTCTTTAAACAATTATTAGAGAAATTTTATCTTTAAAAGGGAATTTTTGAGCATTTTTGAGGGAAATTTTAACTTAAGGACCTAGCATCACTGATCATTCGCTTTCTTTGTAGCCAAACATGTAGAAACTTGTTGTTTCTGGATAGTTCTATGTATAGTACGAGAGGAAACCATACTGGATGTATGTAAGTTTATTTATAAAGAAAATTAATTATAAAAATAATAAGTTAAATGCAGAAAATCCACAAAAAATACAGTAGCTCAAATAAATTCGATTTCTTATTTTATCATTTGAATAGCTGATATATGAATTACCTTTGAAATATTTCTATAATTTTAATATAACAAACTCAGAGCTTATGTAACCTGAAACGTTATAGGTAAATGGGAAAAAGTGAAAATACCGTAAACGTGATGCTATCCTCCACAAACGTACATAATCTGGAAAGAACCAGAAACTCTCGTATCAAAAGTAAGCTCAAACGAAAAATATCGTAATGGATAAGATTCGAACTCAATACTATCGGATGAATGTTCAGTACACTAACCATTCGATCAAGCAAGACTAGTAGTTTTATTGATTGATTAAGGTTTTACGTACCTTTTCACTATATGAAACGTGAACCCACAGCTTGATGTGAAATCCAAACTATATAAGCTTCCATCGAAAATCGAGAACCCGGTATTCTTACGCCGGAGGAGTGTATACTAACTATATAGCCACAGAGGAGCTACGGTGAGTAGTGGTAAAGGAAATGATTATTATTCTCTCTTTCTGGTGAGATTTTTTAAATGATTACTTTATTTAACTCACTATGATATTCTTTTGTATATACGTATACTTGAAATGTTCTGATATAAGAAATACTGTATATCATGTTAGTTTGCAAACTATTTCATTCAGAATGTTCTTTAGAAAATTAGTGAAAGATAATTTAACATTCTGCCAACATTGTTAAATTAGTTTACTCACTTTTGTACTTTTGATAATCTTCCTAGGAACTTCTTTAATCGGAAATCACTATTTTTAAAAAGTATTAGTTTGAAATCTGTAAATCAAAGCTGAAACAATGTCTCTCTTCAAATTACTAAAAGTTTGTAACACTGCTACATATTACGTAGTTCCTTATTTGTTCATAGATATCGAGTCATCTTGTATTTAATGTGATAACTTGACGTACGCTATTGGATAAATATTTTTAAAAAATAGCAACAAATTCTACGGTTGGTAGCACTGCTTTCTGAGCAGCTGAAAAGAGAGTGAAACTTATCACGTGTATTGCATCTACCGGCAGACGGGAAAAAAAAATATCTCCTTTTTTTTTTTTTTACGGAAGAGTCGTAAGAGCGAGACTCACTTGACAACTCAAGTCTTAAACTTTATTGCACACATTCGCAATAATAAACCATACAACACACACGCATAGTACACACATGTGTATATATAAATATGCAGGCTTGTCTGAATACTGCACTGGTCACTCATTCATTTCGCATTAAGACTACTTCCATAATACTATTCAAGTTTGTTGTTTTAACTGTCTTCACCCTCTTTTCGCTCTTTCTCCTGCACAATATCATAATAAATTAAAGATAATTTACAAATTTTCAAACGTAACTTTCTAATCCTAATGAAATAATACAATGTAACCCTAGAATCAAGTGTGCCCTCGGAAAATATGCGAAACGTACTTCGGCCCCACCCCTGTCAACCTCTAACGGAGGAAACCCTCCCTTTGCTTAGGGAAAAGAAGTGGATGACCTCAGCTGTGTTGCCAATTTGTCATTCAGTCGTTCGGTCTTGACCAGTGAAGATCGTGGGCTACTTAGAATGGCTAACAAGAAAGTAAAATGAAAAGTCCGTGAAAGAATTCATTGTGGCAACGCTTCAGGACCCAACAATTGAAAGATCTCGGCCGCACCAACTTGTCCGTCCTATTTCGAGGGAGGTATGGGAAAATATACATCGACAGCAGCACCAGAAAGGGCACACCTGAAATAGAAAGGTTCTAGCTATGGTGCTGCCAAAATGTCTTGAGCCGTGGCAAAAATGTGAACTAAAGCTCTCACCTGCTATACACCCACGCGTTGAACCAATAAGGGTTCAGCTGTTGTTAAGCGAGAGAGCCTTAGCGAAACGGAGTGGAATTCCTTTAGCCGATAGGAGCGCTTGGAATGGAAGACTAGGTATCAAGTCAATGCGGTATATCTTTAGCAGCATACTTGGAGCCCCCATTCTGTATGTCTTTGCAGCAAAATCTGCGGAAAACACAACGCAAAATAAAAAAAAAAATAAATTGTAACTGCTAAATCCCAAATTAAAAACCAAATTTTGCGTTGCATCGACGCAGGCTACTACGGAATAAGGATCTTACAAGGAACACACATGAACGTGTCATCCGGACATCCGAATAAAATCTAGTCCATTCGATAAACATAATAAAGATACGTTCATGCACAAAAAAATTAGCTGTCATAAACAATGGAGTAAGTCCCTGGAGCCCATTAACCGTGTTAGTATAAAGAAAATCGTAGAGTCGCAGTGAAATAGTTATTGCATCAACATTGTTCATTGGAAATTCATGGTTTATAGTTCATTCTCTTCAGCATGAAACAAGCTTACCAGAGGTGCTATGTATTGGGGCCCATAACGTACTTGAACAGGGAAAATTGGGAGAATGTCGGGAAAATTCCCCCCAGAAATCCCTCCCATCAACTTTGGACCCCTCTGAAGTGGCCCCGAGTAAAAGCACACAATCTTAATGTATCTCGAAAAAATACTATAGGAGATGAGAAATGTGTGTATCAAGTTTTGTATTGATAAACAGAATAGGTTATGAGGGGAAAGCGTGTTTTGAAATACAAGTTTTCCTCCCTCATATTTATTTCGTCTATCAATACAAAACTTGGTACACACATTTCTTATCCCCTATAGTATTTTTCGAGATACATTTGTATTGTGTGTTTTTAACCGGGGCCACTCCAGGGGGATCCGAAGTTGATAATTTAGGAGGGATTTCTGGAGAGAACTTTCCCAACATTCTCCCAATTTTCCCTGTTCAAGTACGTTATGGGCCCCAATACAAAGCACCTCTGGAAAGCTTGTTTCATGCTGAAGAGAATAAAATATAAACCATGAATTTCCAATGAAGTGCTAATGCAATAGCTATTTCACTGTGAGTCTACGATTTTCTTTATTCTAACAGGGCTAATGGCCCCACGGACTTACTCCGTTGTCTATAACACCTATTTTTTTGTGCATGAACATATCTTTATCATGTTTATCGAATAGACTAGGTTTGATTCGAATATCCGAATGACGGGTTCATGTCCGTTCCTTGTTAGTAGACTTTATGTAGCTAATGATCGGTATGGATGGTGATCGGTATGTTGGGCCAACGTATTTTACATGCGTGTTTGCCAACCGACAATTTACTGCCATTGATGCAACAGTTTTGACCTCGTACTCTCAATCTCAAATTAACAGCTTTCGAACTGAATTGAGTGAGTTTAGTGTTCATTTCAGCACCGGGGCTATATAAAACGTGGATCTACACCTTAACGTGAGATTCGAACCACATGAATTTTTGCCTGGCAAATGCTCGTTGCTCCATCGTTGCAATTAATTAGCCTACCGTTTCCCGCTGTTGGTCCTTCCGTCTGTGGTGCTAACTAATCTACTCAGTGCTCACAAACAGTTCCTTATTATTACTGTTGTTCCTCGTCTCGGAATAAAATTGTCTCGTCTCGTAAATTTTGCGGACGGACCTAAAATGATTTTCCTTATATTTCATAAATATAGTTCTTCATTATAAATCTTCCAATATGCCTAAGTCATTTTTAAAAAAGAAAGAAGAAAACGTAATTTACTGTTGAAGCGAGTTCGTTTTAGAGAATTTTGTAATAAATAAATAAATAAATAAATAAATAAATAAATAATTTTTAAAAAATTAAAAAAAACTAATATTGTTATCTGTATTTAATTAGCAATATTATTAACCATCAAAATGGCATAATCAATCACTTTCGGAAAAGCTTTCATTCATTAAAAAAAAAAAAAAAAAAAAGATTTATGTAATGAAATTTCTTGGGACCAATCTTGTAGAAACTATAAAGGTAACCACGAAAATTCCATAGTTTTTTGTGGAGGTTTTTGTTCAATTGGCCCTCACACCGTGAGTTGAATGCGAATGGAAATATGGAAAGGTCAGTTGTTGGTGTGGGTATATATCCAACATACTGCCTGGTTGTGGCAGTTCAGTTATACCGTGAACTTGCGTAAGGACTACAAGTGAACATGGGACCTCCACAGAGCGTCATAAGAGCGTGTATGCTGTACGAGTTCAAACTGGGGTAAACACCGCTGCAGCGGGACGGAAGATATGCCAGCAGGCCTTTGGTGAAGATGTCGTGACTACGCGACCAGCGCAACAGTGGATTAACAAGTTTAAGGAGGGTGACGAAACACTCGAAGACACACCACGTGCCGGAAGACCAACACATGTACAAAATTAAGATCTTCGGGCAGCAATTGAAGCGAACAGTGGCCAAATGTGTGACGAACTGGGACTACAATTCACTGAGAGTGGAGAAACCATTCAGAAGCATCTTCATCAACTTGGGAAGCACTACAAGTTGGTTCGATGGGTCCCACATGATTTGACTCCGGGCCAGAAGTCAACGCGAGCAGACACTTTTTTTTTTTTTTTTTTTTGCTGTCTCGTGTGAGGAAAGAACTATTTCTGAACAGGGTGTTGACATGTGATGAGAAGTGGGTCCTGTACGAAGCTCCACGGCGCAGTCATCATTGGTTAGCATCCCATGAACCGGTTCCAAAACAGCCGAAACCAATACTGTACCAGAAGAAGGTCTTCTTGTGTGTTTGGTAGACTGCTCGCGGTATCGTGCATTGGGAACTGCTACCAGCTGATCAGAGCATCAACTGTGTACTGTCAGCAGTTCAGCCGTGTTCAAGAAAAACTCAAAACTCTGGAGCCACCACTTTTGAATCGAAAAAGGGCCCTCCTGTTACAGGACAACGCTAAGCCCCACGTGGCTAGAATGACCCGGGACACCATTCTACGCCTTGGATGGGAAACACTATTGCATCAGCCTTACTCCTCGGACATTGCACCATCCGATTATAACCTGCTCCATTCTTTGGACAATCACCTTAAAGGACGTCAGTTCAAATCCGTAGTAGAGGTGCAAAATGCACTTGATGCCTTCTTCGCTTCGCGGCCCACTAAGTTCTACTGTGATGGAATCCATAACCTTCCAGAATATTGGCAGAAGGTGATCGATACTGATGGAGACTGTTTTTGATCTTCCAGGTACGTCCTAGGTGACATACCAATGTTTGATGGTGGTGGGTGAAAAAGCGACAGAACTTTCTTGGTTACCTTTACAATAACTATTTTGTTTCTTTTCATAAATTAGACAGATACTTCAGTAACAACTCTTACAATATGAAAAAAACTGAATAAAATTTCCAGTTCTACGTCCTACGACTCTGTCTTAAAATAAGTGATTATGAAAATATTGAGGAATGAAAGTGTGGGAGGAAATGGGGAACCCCAAGAAAATCAATGGTCATAATATTTTCCACCACTAACTCACATGATCTCCAATCGAAATCAGGAGCTCTTGGCACTAGAGTTGAGCGCTCTACTATTGTTCCTACTATGTCTCCCCCTCTCCATATAGTATAAATTTATAATTTAAGTTTAAAAACAAGATAGGGAACGTTTAGTGCGGTGGTCCGTATCTTTTAATAAACGAGAATCTCGCAGGAATATTATTCTTACTTCCTCGTCTCATACAAAGGAATCACTGTGATTCAGTGTCACAGCACTCATTTCTATTGTCAAGGATTGCAAGTCCGATCTTACGCCGTGCTTCTGGAGATAACACTGCAAGCTTTCTCCGGTTCTCCCACTTTTCTACTAATACTACTATTACCTCGATTTCACGGATTCATTCATCAATCATTTCCATTCATATCATAAGCCAGTATCTACGTTTCAAGGGCATTTCAATATTTTTTCAAAAAAACCGTTTCAGCTTTTTATCAAACAAGTTTCGGTTTTAAAACAGTTTTTTTTATCGACATTTATTTGCCTGTTTGGAAATGAATATTACAAGAACAGAGATCGGCTTAGGCGAAAAATACATTAGCTTTAGTTAAAAAAAAAAAAAAATTTGGGTAAACGGATAATGGTTTCGATAAAAATTAAATCGGTTTGTGAAAACGGAAACCGTTTTTCGTATAACACCGTAATATCGGTTTTCGATTTTTATTTTTTAAAAAACAGGTTTTGCTCGTACAGATATTAAAAGATTTCATGTGTCGACATAACGATAAAGAGGTTATTGACGAAAGAAAATTGAAAATTGAGATCCTCTCAGAAGCGAATCATACTGTTTTGCTCTAAAACCGAACCACTTGGCGTATCAGTCCATTTTGTGAGTCTAAGCATGCTCCAGCGCCATCTACTAGCGACAGCCTGAACTGTGTCCAATCTAGCGGCGAGCACGCGGTCAGCCCTATCCCTAACAGGCGCATCACGAGCTTTCTAGACTAGGGATGGCCTGAACCGGTTCCTTGTGGAACCGGTTTTCAGGTCTGAACGGATCCGGTTCTAGAAGATCGGTTCCGGAACCGGTTTTTCGGATCCAGGTCTGAAACCGGTTCTTCGGATATAGTTCTGGAACCGGTTCCCAAGATCCAGTTCTGAAACCGGGTTTTCGGATCCAGCTCTGGAACCGAAACTTTGTGACCATCCTTACGCTAAGCCCGAGCTGCTGGCAGACTGTGAACAGTGTGCTAAATGAAATGGTGGAAGCGACAGGCAGGCGCCCAGGCGACGGCGGCTTGTCTCATTTGGCTAAATAAACAGGATAACTGGCATACTCATTGGCTAAACAGGCAAACTGGCCAACTCATTTGGCTAAACACCCACTGGCGGACCAATTTTTTTTTTTTTTTTGAGGCACAAGGGTCTGGGCGGGGAGGGCACAAGCGCATCGTCTTCTTTGCAGTGTTTTGAATATGAACTTTGTGCCTCCTTTACGGGGCTTTCGCGGCTTTAGGATACAGATCTGGGACCAGTTCCTAAGATCCGGTTCCTTGTGGAACCGGTTTCGCCGGAACCGGATCTTTGTGACCATCCCTATTCTAGACCTAGTGGTCGTCACATCTTGTTTTCACCTGACTCCCCAGTTCGCCTCATGACGCTGGGTGGACGCTGAAAATTGAGAAGCACCGGCCAGGAATCGAACCCTGGACTACCTGCCAACGCTCTAGCCATTAGACAACGGTATTCCCTCATAGTATTTCATAAATCAGCAGGCATTTACAGTACGTTCTTATGTCATTTTGTAAAAAAAAAAAGATAATGCATTAGTGTGCAAAAAGTACTTTTATACTCGATTTTGCTTCATACGTTACATAGTCCACTAAAAATAAAGAAAAGAAAGACTTTCAACTTTTTATTTAACAAAATCACAATAGTTTTATTTGGTAACTTTGGAAACCAGTACTGCTCTAGTTATGTAATCCACATTAGTAACGTAACTTTACATTACAAGTGGGTACGTTACTGTTAAGAGCTTGCGTGTGACCGTTAAAAGAAGACAATGTATAGATATAATCTGCTTTTCAAACGTCTTTTTTTTCTTTAACAAATACAATAAATAAATAATGTATTCTAAGAGAACGAAAAGCTAAAGAGTTAATCATCATACTAGCTACGTACCAAGGACACATCCACGGGGGTCACTGATTCCGGATCACCCCCCAGGGGCGGATCCAGGACCGACTTCTGGGGGGGCGGTGGGTTGTCATACTGTTACTTTTAAGGGCTCCAAACTTTGGGATGGGTTTTATTTATATATATCTAAAATAAGAAAGTTTCCTCTTCTGGGGGGCGATCGCCCCGTTCGCCCCCCCTGGATCCGCCCCTGACCCCCCAAAAAAACTTCCTAACTCAACATACATTTGTACACATTCTCCATAAAACTCTCCTTGTTTAACAGGGAAATGATTGATGTAGCATAAATCTTCATCTTACACTTTATCTGTACTCTTTCTCTTATAAAATGGGAGCGCGGTGGCTCAGTGGTAGAGCGTTCACCTCCGGTACTTGGGGTCCCTGGTTCGACCCCAGTTCGCACCGCGTGGACTTTGTGGTGGACAAACACTGTGTTCGTGGGTTTTCTCGGGGTTCTCCCGTTTCCTCCCACTTTTTTCATTCCACCATTTCACTCATTTCTCATAATCACCGTCTCCTTTAGCCTAACCAGCATAAGCGTGGGACGTAAAACTCAAAGATTTCATTTCATTTCTTTCTCTTATAAAAACAATCTATTTCTATCATTTTTTCCCCTAAATATAAGTGGAAGTATTTTACAATTACTTAGCGTCTTTTCGGGTGCAGAATAATACCCGTTCAATAATACTACATAGCCTTACATAGGATTGTGGTATTGGACCCCCCTCTCAACAACAAAAATTTCTGGGTGCGCGCCTGCTATGTACTAATTCTTGTCTTGCTACTTCATAATAAAACTTGATGATAGTATATACGGGGAAAAGTCAAAAAGTAAAGGGAATCGGAGAAAAGGTACATTTATTTTAATGATAGAAAACTGAATTCGTTATTTTGCACCGCATCAAGACTAGCTGATGGCTGACGTTTAAATTTCTTAACTTCTGGTGATGATGGGTGTTTCCAAACCATGTTTGCAGCCTTACTTTCCGGTTCGTTATGATGCACCCAAGTTTCATCTACACTAACAATTTCCTGTTTAAAAAAAATCATCTCCCTCGCGGAGATAACGCGCCAAATGTTTACGAGAGATGTCCAACTTTTGTGCCTTATGCTTTTCGATACAGCTGTCACCATAACTGCGCTTGCATTCGACGAATAATTTCCGCAAGTCTAACACTTTCCGCAAACAAAAAGAGAATCACTGCCTTAATTTTGTCCTTGGCGCAGATCGACAATGGTGCTGGCCATGTTTAACGGTCTCCTACACTCGAACGACTAACGTGGGAATAAAAGTGATACATTGCATAGAAGTGTTGCAGACGACACTAATTCAGCGCTGAATACTAGCAGTGTTACCAAACCCTAGTGCAAAAAATTGCAAGTCCGTTTACTTTTTGATTTCTCCTCGTACTTTAGCATCAATTTCATCTTAAAACAGATGATGTAGTTATCGAAAAGAATCGATTTTTAGGTTTATATATAACTTTTTCGGAAACTACACAAAAGGATTTATATTGTCCATATCATTTTGTTTTAGCTCAATATTATCTACCGACTTGTATGTGTCGCGTGGGGCCGCGGTGGCTCAGTGGTAGAGCGTTCACCTCTGGTGCTTGGGGTCCCGGGTTCGATCCCAGCCCCCGCCAAGTGAACTTTGTGGTGGACAAACACCGTGTGCGTGGGTTTTCTCGGGGTTCTCCCGTTTCCTCCCACTTTCTTCATTCCACCATTTCATTCATTACTCATCATCACCGTCTCCTTTAGCCTAACCGGCATAACCGTGGGACGTAAAACTTAAAGATTTCATTTCATTTGTATGTGTCGCATCCTTTGACAAAATTTTTGCCGTTAAACGCTGATACATATATAGAATTATCTTGTCTTGAGCTCAGAATAAAAAGAACATTTTTCGTATTTTCATATAGTTTATATGGTTATGCCAAACATTTTTCTCTATTAGTTGGTCACGTTTCTCTCACTCATACGTATCGAAGTATAATGTGATGTCTTCAGTAACATAATGCTTGCTTGTATTTATGCTTACTTCCATGTTACTTATGTATCAATAACCATTGACAAATTAATTATATTAACAGCATATCATATTTATGCAAGTGCTTCGTAACGTTCTGTTCAGGATGTGTGCTTCCCTGGACCTTACAAAGATTCATATATCTGTATAATTACTACGTACATTTAAGGCGGAGAAACCCAATAATTGCGACTCACAAACACGTGTAAACAATCTTCATATGCACTTATGTATTTATTTATATACTTATTACTTGCAACATTATTAATACTGTTAGCTTATTCTCATTAAAATTTGTTTGTGTTCACTATGTTTACTAGAATGCCTTATTTGAGATTTGACCGTACAGGTGACTAATATAAATAACTAATTAATTGCTGTATTATTTAAATTTTTGTTACTTCTAAGCGTGACAGCTTCTGTGTCTCATGTCCGATCAGCCTTGACATTCAACATGAACTCAGTCGAATAACAGTTTCTACTTCCGTATTTTTTGAAAGGTTAACTTTGCTCAATTTTATTCTGATTAAGTTGAGCTCAAATGAAAAAAAAAAAAACTGCTACGAAAATGAAGTTTTACGTCCTTTGCTTATGCCAGCTAGGCTAAAGGAGATGATGATGAAAAGTGAATGGAATAATGGAATGAAGAAAGTGAGAGGAAACGGGAAACCCCGAGAAAATCCAAGAACAGGCCTTTGTCCACTATAAAACTCACTTGTCGCGAGCTGGGATCGAACCAGGGACCCCATGCACCAGTGGTGAGCACTTTACCACTAAGCCACCGCGGGCCCGAAACCTGCTACGAAATGACAAACAGAGCAGATACGCCGAAGTATAATAATGACCGAAACTGAGAATTTTATAACTTAAGACAGCATTTAAAAGCATAGTTACAAAATACTAGCCAGGGAAGAATATGATTTAATGAATATAAAACCGGAAATATGAATATTGCAAAAATTGTTCTCATTTCCTCCTTTGGGGTCAAAAGTTTGGAAAAGTCTGAAACCAGACACGTAGCCAGAACAATAAGACAGGGGGGGGGGGGCGAGATAGATTTTGTGGAGCTAACTTGAGTTCAGTTTACATTCATTCATATATGTCAATAAACAACTGAAAATTTCAAGGGGGCTCAGACGCCTGGCTACCCACAACTACGGGCCCTGCCTGAAATACATAGACTATTCCTTTATTTTTAATTAAGAGTTTAAAAATCCAAACTTGGCACCTCAAATCCCTAAAACTTTGGAATGCGTGCTCAGTTATTCTTAATGATGAGTTCATATGCTAAGTTTAAACTCTTTTACTTCAGGGACTTGTGAGATACTCTATTCTTGATCCCCTTCCCTTAGAACACGTATTTGTCATTTTTTAAATATGGGAAACCCAGGAGAACCTCAATCAGGATGGTTGGACTGAAAAAGCATTTTACACTTTTTCGATCGAGTGGCCCCACCGGGAATCGAACCCAGGACCGCTCGCACCGGAGGCGAGAGTATTAGCGACTAGGCTACGCGGGGCCATTAATGAAATTGAATGATTACACATTATGAACAATTGGTGGAATGAGAATGTGCTGGAAACAACACTCGACGAAAAATACGGACAGGTAATGACGACGTTCTTCACAAACTCACATAACCATGGATCGAACCAGAGACCCCCCACGCACGAGAAGCGAGCGATCAGTGCTCAGCATTTCATGAGTTAAGGGCATCAAACTAACTTTGGCATAGTTCGAAGACGAACGAGGAAAGTGAAAAGGGTTCCAATTAAAACGATGTAAGTCAGGTCAATTGTCTAAAAGAAATTATAAGAATTGTATAAGGTTTCTCCTTGAGAATGTCCCTCCAAGGTCTAGGTCTAACTAAACAAATGCACCGTAACACAAGCTCACAAATTTTTCCTGGTGTACATACTGTATGTCTGACATTGTATGGCACAAGGCTGCCATAATAAGGAAGATGGTGACATTTGTCAGAATAATAATAAAAAAAGGCTTGTAATTAAAACTTTTTATTTCCTTGCGTTGTTAATGAAATGTTAACAAAACGTAAAGCAATGTCAAACTGAAAGAATCCAGAAACCAGTAGAAAATGTTAAGTACTATACATGGAATTTGAAACGTCTCTTCATTCGCTAATTTCATAAGGCACACAATATACGTTCTGCCATTACGACCTTGGGCTCACGTGCCCCCCTCTATCTACCGCCTCAACCTTGGGGAGGAGGATTCACTTTTGATATTCACAGGGAACCCACGCGGTTGATAATACCGACCTTGGCAAAGAGAATATTCTCATACATTCACACACACACACACACAAACGAATATACATATTATATTCTCATATGCAAAGGCAGGAAATTTCATCAGGTAATTTTTTCAATTGTGCCCTTGTTACTTGAGGAAACAACACGCAAATACATCACAATGCACAATAATGATTATGAAATAACACGACTGTCATAGGATAATATTTAGACGTTTTTACACGTCGCTTGTTCTAGATTAATGCTGTCAAAATCATTAGTGGTTTCTTTATTCCAACAATTATTCAATTATTCGTCATTGGGAACAGTGACTGAGCAAGATCATCCATATGATAGGAAGTGTTCTTGGTTCGAACTCAGGCTGTAATTCCGTGGGTCCCTTGGACTTCAATTTTCTTTCTGCCCCGATGTTGGCAGACAATGAGGAAAATACAATCGAGATAGGTATAAATAGAATACAACAAATTCAATATGAATATCAAAAGAAAAAAAGAGAGAGAGAGAAAAAAAAGAAAGAAAGAGAGAAAGAAATAAATAAAGAAAGAGAAAGAAAAAGAAAGAGAGAGAGAAAGAGAAAGAAAGAAAGAGAAAGAAAGAAAGAGAAAGAAAGAAAGAGAAAGAAAGAAAGAGAAAGAAAGAAAGAGAAAGAAAGAAAGAGAAAGAAAGAAAGAAAGAAAGAAAGAAAGAAAGAAAGAAAGAAAGAAAGAAAGAAAGAAAGAAAGAAAGAAAGAAAGAAAAAGAGATAGGTAGAAAGAATGAGAGATAAAAAGAGAGATACAGATAGAAAGAGAAACAAAGAAAAAGAGAGAATCTAAACGAAGATCCTCATGAAGAAGATTCAGGAATTCCGTTACCTAGGGATTGAAACAAGATGTACAATTCACAATAGCTCAGACAGAAATGGTATCCGAAGAAAAATAAAAGCTTCTTAGCGGAAATGTGAACCAAAGAACTAAAGAAAAGGTTGATGAAACGAATGTATGGACTGTGTGGATATGGACCTGGAGTCGAAAGAGGAAAAACGGAAAGTGAATATGTGGTGCTATAGAAAAAAAAACATGAAATATTTCAGTTCTACGTCTCACAATTATACCCTTTAGGCTAAGCGAGACACATGATTGAAGCAAGTAAATAATGGAAGAATTGGTGGAATGGGAATGCGGAGGAAACGGGAGTGTCTCGAGAAAACCCACGGACACAATACTGTCCATCACAAAAACTACTTAGGTGGGAATCAAACCAGGGTTCCCATGCACCAGAGGTGAGCGCTCTAACACTGAGCCATCGTGTCCCCCCCGAATAACAGTTTACTTTTCTGTTTTATTTCTTGAAATTAATGAGAGTGATGTACACTCATGTCCAAAATTATTGTCGCGTGTCTATAAATATGTTGTTGTAGGAATATAATTTGATAACGAATTCGCCCGGTATTTCTTACAATGTTAGTGTGTGTATAATCAACAAAGACATGTATGTGACAAATTTTATGTCAAAAGAGAGCAGTAAATAAGAATAATAAAACGAAAATAAAACGTCATTATCCATATAGCAACATTTTGTTTTACTCATTCTAATTTTGGTATTTATAATTCTTTTTCTATAAAATTTACCACAAATATACATTTCCAGATTATACACATAGTATCAGCATTAAAAGTAACCTGCAAAATCATTATCAAATTATATTCTTACAAGAAGACAGTTATAGATATACGACAATCATTTTGGACATGAGTGTACATTGATAGTATTTGTAACCGTAAAAGTGATGTTCTTATTTCATATATATTTGGACAATTACTGTTGTCGATGTTGGGAGATTCAACATATGAACTTCTAAGAAATGCCAAATATATTTAATGACGATACGAACATGCGAGTTAAAAAAAAAAAAAAGTAAAATGGGAAGTCCATATTTCTATCCTTGAAAGATAGCGTTGCGGAATAAAAAAAAAAAAAAGCACGTGTGGACAACTTTTAAGTTTCAGTTAGTTGTAAGTACATCCTATTTCCCATTAAAAAAAAATGAAGGTTAAAAAAAGTTCCGTATTACATCTCATGAAAGGTAAAATTTACGTAAGAATTTATATTTTCAACAGATTTTAAACATAAAACAAAGAAAAAGTGTTCATGAGTGGGAAATTCATATATAAGTAGTAATGATATAAATATAGAAAAGCAAAGGTACTATTTGCATAGTTGGGGAAGAAAATGGTAGAGGAATTTATTCGCTTCGGTCAGGTTGCCGCAAGCACAAGACGAAATAGGGTGAACTGTGTCACGTGGCAAAAGCACATTTTTGCAGGTCATCAAGACGGTTTGTGACGGCTGCCTTGTACTTTCTTCTAACCTAACCATGAGCGCCCGGTCTCCCCTTCCGACTCAGTAAAATGTATACGTAATATAGCAAACCACGTATATTAAATACCAGACGTAATATGGCAACCAGGGAGATGCCCCCCTTAAAAATTTTCCTTCGGGCGTCCATGAACCTAACCCAACTAATCCTACCGTATTTACTTGCTTGGTTATTGATCTAGAGTTAACGTCCTTTTTGGCATCCAAGTTATATCAGACATTGGATTTGAATTAGGGATGGCCGGAACCGGTTACTCGTGGAACCAGTTTTCGGCTCTGAACAGACGCGGTTCTAGAAAATCCGGTTCCGGAACCGGGTTTTTGCATCCAGGTCTGGAACCGGTTCTGAAAACTGGATTTCCAAGAACCGGAACTTTGTAGCCTTCCCTACGCTAAACCCGAGCTGCTGGCAGGCTGTGAACAGTGTGCTAGATGAAATAGTGGAAGCGACAGGCAGGCGCCCAGGCGGCGGCCGCTTGTCTCATTTGGCTAAACAAACTGGGTAACTGGCAAACTCATTGGCTAAACAGAAAAACTGGCAAACTCATATGGCTAAACCCCACCGGTGGACCAAATTTTTTTTCTGGGGGGCATAAGCGCGAGGTCCTCTTTGCAGTGTTTTGAAGGTGAACTTTGTGCCTCCTTTACGGGTCTTTGGGAGGCTTTTGGATCCAGGTCTGGAACTGGTTCCTACGGTCCGGTACCAGAACTGGGTTTTCAGATCCGGTTCCGGAACCGGAACTTTTTGGTCATCCTTAATTTGAATAACGTGAATTCTTGTTAACGTGTTATTTTACTAACTGTATATTCTATTCTGTTATGCAACAAAAATGTTCTGGAGTTAGCATGTACAGTACAACATCCAGGAGTATAACTGACAAGGGACATCACTCAATTGTCCGGCTCCGATTTTAATGAAATTTTTGTTGCTGATAGAGGACATGTATTCATTACTTGTGATGACAGAAATTTTTGCCATCGTGCATGTTTTCTATTTTTTAATAATTTTTAAAAGGTTGTGATGTGGTTAATAGAGATTACTGCAGAAGTCCCTTACTACCCTTTGTAAACGGAGTGTTAATGAAAGAACAACCATGTAGATAGGTATAGGGCCTAGGGGGAAGTCGTATGGTACGTATGACCTTGACGGCAGCCATCTTGAAATCCGCCATTTTGAATTAAGGTCAAGTTTTTAAAATAGGAATAGGGTAATATGATACATAATTTCGGGCTAGAATTTAATCAGAAAGACAATGGTGAAGTTAGTTTTAAGATGCGCTCGTTTGGTGAAAAGTTACAGGCATATTAATTGTTTATACTTACTATGTGCGAAAGTCCCTTATCTCCGCTTCTAACCCGCGTATTAATGATAATAAGTGGATAAAGGTTTCGGTAATATATATTATGCCTATAGGGAAGTGGTACGATAAGGGTATCATTGACGGCAGCCATCTTGAAATCCGGCATTTTGAATTAAAGTGAAGTTTTGAAAACTGAAAACCATAGCATGTGGCACCAAATTTTAATAGTAAATTTTCCCCAAAAACCAATGGTATGCTTATTTTTGTTCTATAGTTAACCAGTATGAATTTATGACCCTTCTAATGTGCACGAAACGTCCATTATTCGATCTTCCAAATTGGCAACACTCTTAATTTTCATCGCATATTTTAAGATTCCAACTGGCACTTTGGAATTGTTTCCATGGCACATGTTTTCTAAATTTATTACATTTTTTTAAAAGTTGCCATTTGTCAGTTCATGAATAGTGTTGGGATAAGCATCCAGCAATCTTTCTGAATTTTGAAGACTTGCCATGTAATTATTAATTTCCTAGGCAGTGTAATTATTTATTTTATCCCAGAGTACATGAGGAACCTATGGACCTATGTGATGTAAAGAAATACAAATGAAATTATAAGAAATTTGTGTAACACGAACTCACAATTATCATGAAATATAGCCTACATGTTGCGCAAACGACAAACAGTATTTTTTTAAAAATAAATACAACTTTACAACTTTAAAGGAACAATGATAGAAAATATCAAACAGGCATAATATTACTGTTCCCAACACACTGTTTGTACCATGAACAAAATATGAAAACTGGTAACTTGTTTATAAAAAGGTGTAACTTAATCGAGTTCCCGATCAATACTGATTATAAATCTTACAAACATGAACCATCGACAACAATCACTAGAAAACGAATGACTTTTTTGTCTGACTAGCTAAAATATTGCCATAGAAAATAAATAAATAAATAAATATACAATAAACAAATAAATATAAAACAAAACAAAAAAACATTGATTTACACAACAATCATATTTCGTTTCCTTTTTTGAAGTGAATTTTCAACTTATTTCTCGTCTCATCTACTATCCATTATAAGCTACGTCTCCGGTATTACCTGAATGCAAAGTTGGAGTTCTTTCGTTCTGCAATGATTCATGTCAGTAAACGACTTTTTGAATTGCAGGTATAGGAAATAAATAATTACATTGCCTATGAAATTAATAATTACATGGCAAGTCTTCAAAATTCAGAAAGATTGCTGGATGTTTATCCCAACACTATTCATGAGCTGACAAATCGCAACTCTTAAAAAATGTAATAAATTTAGAAAACATGAGCCATGGAAACAATTGCAAAGTGCCAGTTCGAATAAGGGACGTTTCGTGCACATTAGAAGAGTCATAAATTCATACTGGTTAACTATAGAACAAAAATAAGCTTACCATTGGCTTTTGGGGAAAATTTACTATTAAAATTTGGTGCCACATGCTATGGTTTTCAGTTTTCAAAACTTCACTTTAATTCAAAATGCCGGATTTCAAGATGGCTGCCGTCAATGATACCCTTATCGTACCACTTCCCTCTAGGCATAATATATATTACCGAAACCTTTATCCACTTATTATCATTAATACGCGGGTTAGAAGCGGAGATAAGGGACTTTCGCACATAGTAAGTATAAACAATTAATATGCCTGTAACTTTTCACCAAATGAGCGCATCTTAAAACTAACTTCACCATTGTCTTTCTGATTAAATTCTAGCCTGAAATTATGTATCATATTACCCTATTCCTATTTAAAAAAACTTGACCTTAATTCAAAATGGCGGATTTCAAGATGGCTGCCGTCAAGGTCATACGTAGCATACGACTTCCTCCTAGGCCCTATACGTATCTACATGGTTGTTCTTTCATTAATACTCCGTTTACAAAGGGTAGTAAGGGACTTCTGCAGTAATCTCTATTAACCACATCACAACCTTTTAAAAATTATTAAAAAATAGAAAACATGCACGATGGCAAAAATTTCTGTCATCACAAGTAATGAATACATGTCCTCTATCAGCAATAAAAATTTGATTGAAATCGGAGCCGGACAATTGGGTGATGTCCCTTGTGAGTTGCGTTGCACATTCTAAAACTACAATAGATTCCGAGAACAGATAATACGAAACCATCATACCGAAAAGTAAGAAATTAAAAAAGAAAAAAAAATTATAAACAACGTTTTTATAAATTGCGGAAGAAAGGAGTAAAATGAAGGAGTTGGAATAAGATTAAAAGCATTGGGCGATTAATAATAATGAGACTATAAAATCATTGGTGCAATTAATAATAATGGTTTATAGTGAACCACTTTGGGTGACCAACGCTTTTAGTCTTACAAGTTAGCCCCATTAATAGAGTTCATTTTATTTCACAAAAAATATCACGATTGTTCGTCTGGTTTAGTGACTGCGGGAAAGTGAAACTGTGAAATCATAAAACGTTGAGTTTCTTTGGATACGAGTGGGTAATATTTGATCTAATTTCATGGTTATTTCTTGATTGTTTATTTAAAGCCATCGTCCCTTTTTCAGAACCAAAGTTATATGAGACGTTGAACTACAGTTTTTTTTTAATGAAATGAAATGGTATCTTTCAGTTTAACGTCCCACGATTATGCCTTTTAAGCTAAGGGAGACGATTATTAAAGCAAGTGAATACTTGATGCAAGAATTGGTGGAATGATAAAGTGGGAGGAAACGGGGATACCTCGAGAAAACCCTCGGACACAGTGTTGTCCATCACAAACTTACTTAACAGGGGATCGAACCAGGGACCTCACGCACCAGCGCTCTATCACTAAGGCACCGTGCTCTCTGAACTGCAGTTTAAGGTGGAGTCTGAACCACCGTAATGTGTTCAATGCTTTCACACAAAGAATCGAACCCGGGACCCCTAAACATGAAAGTCGCACTCGCTCTAGCCACTTTACCAGCGAGGACAAAAGTATTTCTTAAGATATTCAATGTTGAGCTGAGTTGCTTTTGAGTTTAACGTCCCTTTCAGCAGCGAGGCTATATGAAACGGGACCTACTGATTAAGTAGAATACGAATCACATGAGCTACTGCCAAGAATCGAAACCGAGTCTCCCTCATCCAATTTTATAGATGAATGAGATCTGAGTGATGACTCCATCTTGACAGAGGCTGTTCTAGCCCGGGACCGGAGGAACCTAGCCCCCCCAGTTTTTTGAGTGACAAATATAATTGAAACTATTATTTGTATATTTTTGAAAATTTATAGTAAGTGTTGGCTTTTATTCTTTATTGGAAAAATCTTTAAAACATTAGATATAGTTTAACGTCCAATCTAGACATAATATCCATCGCGAGACAGTGAAGTTGGAAACTTCTACAGGAGCCATGAAAAAATTGTAAACTCATACTATACCTATCATAGTATGGGTTCTAGCTGTCCCTTTTCAGTTTTTACCTTCGAGGTCCGCCACAACATTTTGACATCGATTGAAAGAGGTTGACCCATCTGACCTCTCATGAACGAGTTTACTCCTGTTCCATAGAACTTAATAAATATAATAAGCTATAGAGTTAAACTTTTCATGTCGCCACTTGTTTCCCTATTATTTTGAAATATGAAAAACGTCGACTCCACAGAAAAATTATCCTAAAACATGAGAAGTAACACTGAAGAAAATATACAAAAGAAAAACTGGATTCTAAAAGATAATTCTAGAGAAAATAAAGGAGAAAAGGATATATTCCACATAATGGTTTCGTGTGTGAAGCTTTTGTTTGAAATATTCTTGTCTGCCATTGCAAAATGATAAAAAAGAAAAATCTTTCAAACAGAATTATCCCACAGTGAAGCTTTTTCCTGTCATGTCAAACGTTCATTATACAGGAACACACAGATTCCATGTCACCAAGAGTCGACACGGCGCAATGAATACAAAGGACGATGCCGAAACAAACAGAAAAAAAAATGAATAAAAAGAGTTTTGCAAGACCCTCCACCATTTCGTTGCTAGAAGACCGTGTAGAAATTCCAAGACAGCCGGAAGTGGAGGGCTGACTAGCTGGCTTTTAAGAAGCTATTAGTTTCAGCAGCGGACATTTTAATAGCAATTTCATTTGTCCTCGAGTAATTTGTTTCACAATGCACATTGTGCGTACATGTATGTGAAGGTGTGTTATCTAGATATACATTGTCTTCACATATGGTTTATAACTAATTGTGAGGATGTGTAAAAACAAATTCAAGGTTTGGGATACAAAACATAAGAGGAATTAAGAGGAGTGAGGTCAACGATTATTTTAAACCAAAATATGGCGCTTAAAAAGCTTTGTGATAAAATAAGCTCTCTTTTTCGTAACAAAGTCACTATTACGGAGATCGAGACAAAAAAAAAAAAAACTATCTGGAGAATTTGAACGAAGTCATTTCACTATTGAGTAATATTTAGTCAAATCTGGTTCATTATTAAGCCAACTCATACAGTGTTGAACATTATTACGTCAACTCATACAGTGTTGAACATTATTACGTCAACCCGTACGGTGTTGAGCATTATTACGTCAAATCTCTGTGTTGAGCATTATTACGTCAACTCTCTGTGTTGAGCATTATTACGTCAACTCTCTGTGTTGAGCATTATTACGTCAACTCTCTGTGTTGAGCATTATTACGTCAACTCTCTGTGTTGAGCATTATTACGTCAACTCTCTGTGTTGAGCATTATTACGTCAACTCTCTGTGTTGAGCATTATTACGTCAACTCAGAGAGTGTTCAGCATTGTTAAGTTAACTCAGACACAGTACTAAGAATTATAACTGACATATTGTGTTGAAGATTACAGTGTATTATTGGAGTTTAGTTTCCACGTTATTATATTGTCTTCAAAATAAGAAAAAACCTTACAACATACTTTCCTTTTATGAAGTAAATAAATACGATTTTCTCTTCACTAGCAAGACATATTATCTTATTAGTATTACGGAAAAAGGATTATACATTCCTACCTTCATTCGTTCCATGAAACATTCCATATTCTGCTTTGGATGGGTGGTAGCCCTACTGACCAGAGTAAATGGAAGCTGTCCGAGTAATAAAGAACGCTGAAATAGGCGATTAGACAACGAAGGAGCCTCAGTCTGTAAGAGCCTTGGCAACGAAACGCAAATAATGAAACAAGTATCTAACAGCTATGCCAACTATCGCAAAGTACTATATAACACAAAATTTTCGTTGCGTTGACGCAAGCCGCTAGGGAATAAGGCTCAAGGTATAAGAGACAATTCCCAGAGACTCCCCAAATGCCTTCTCATTACTCGTACAATTTTCCTTTACTCTTCGCACACGCCCAAGAAACCGATTTCTCTAGCGGTAACTGCTGTTATTGGCAGGACTTTCGTACACTGTGGACGAAGGTGAAGCGAAGTGGAATGTACTGATACGATTCTTACTGTAGTAGCTAGAAAGTAGTTTCTGCTGCGTTGTCATATCAAATACCACTTAAGTTAGCGAGACAGACTGCGTGCAAAGAAGTTAGTGGCTCTTTCAAAATACATACAGTTCTCAGAAACCTGTATCATTGAAAGAAGAACTGAAGTATAAAATTATAAGTATAATTTAGTTTATATTATAATAACTGAAGTATAAAATTATAAATATAATTTAGTTTATAATAACTTTATTTTGTAATATTCTCGGGGTACCGTCGGTAGTCCTGGTAGCCCTTAAAATACGCCATTGGAAGATTATACATATATCAACTCGAACGGTTCTAAATATTATTGTCAACTCAGGCAGTGTTGAGTACTATAACGTAAACTGTAATGTCAGACAGCACTGAGCATTATTATGTAAACTAAGAAAGTATTGAGGAGTTTTTCGGCAGTTATTTATGGATGTTGGATATATATTGAACCTACAGTTTTAGGCAGCAAGAAAGAGATTTAAGTACGGGAGACTTTCGGAAAATTCATTAAGGCGCGAATTTGAGGGAAGGGCGGATTTAGAAACTTGCGATAATTTTCCTACGTAAGTATATATTTAAATGATAGTATTATATTTAAACAATCTACCTTTAGTTTTGTGTTTTCCCGTGAAAAAAATTTCAACTACTATATAAAAATTAGTATATTAGATATTGTTAACTACTTCGTAATATATTCTTTTAATAATTTGTTTCAGAAAATGCAAAGAGAGCACAGTTTCCTTCTCTGTTGAGTGAGAAAGAGTAGTGCACCCGAACACTTAATACCATTAAGGATACCTATGTAAGTTATGACGACAAATGTTGTACATACAACACATACATGCAACGTAACAATCAAAGCTATAGTATATATACACAAACATTTGCGATAACCGGACACGTCTCTGTGCGTTGTTCAGTGTGTGACCATATATCAGTCTGCATTTCGACCCACCCGTTTTTATCTCAGTGATATTGTTACAGACAGTTCCACCCACGGAAATAGACAAGTTAGGACACAAAACCTAAATTGAGCAAATTGAATGAAATTGAATTTTGCACTGACCTTCAAACTATAATTTATTTTTCTTCACTTCAAGCAACGAACAACATGCACAAATTTGTGCAAAAAACACTGTTGTGAGCATTAGTTTTCCACAGTAGAGTTGAAAAGTAATCTGCAAGTTCTGTACTCCTAATATTCAAAGTATAAACGTTTAAAGATGCTCTAATCCTCCGACTGTCAGTAACAACATAAGGTAAGATAAGATACAGAAGTGGATGAATCAGGGGGGGGGGGAGAGTAGATTACCCTACCTACTCGATCATAATTGAGAAATCACAATTGGATATTACATACATATATGTGTACATAAATTATCTTCCAACATCACCATACACTTCTGTGGCCTGCGCGACTCAACTTACTCGCTGATCCAGTTATCTTTCTGTGGCTGTTTTTATTGAGTCGTCAGAACAGAACGGACTTGAAGTGTTTTTTTCTTGTTTAACGTCCCACGATTGTGTACCAAGGCTAATAATGAATGGAATGGTGGATGGAAGAAACTAGGAGAAGAAATGGAAGAACCTCGAGAAAAAACACACACCCAGTGTTTGTCCAACACAAAGCTAACTTCGCACGAGCTGGGATCAAATCAGGGACTTTACACACTTGAGGTGAGTCTTGCTGCGGTCCTTAGAATGAAACTGAGTACCCATGTAAATGCTCTTTTAGGCGAAGGTACATATAAAAGTTACTAGGTGCCAAGTTTGAACTATACGGAGGATGACTTTCCGAGATGTTATCGGATTGACTCCATTGACGAAGTCGACCGAGATAGTCGCTCTAGTTATTTATTATAACAAACTAAATTCAAAAGTTCACTTTCGTTGAAGAATTATCGTGCAGAGTAATGTACGCACTAACATTACAATCTTTCAATTGCGTGGTTCAAAGAATAATAGAGTGATAATACAACGTAACAATAATAATATTAAATTATTGTGATACTGTCATTTAAACAAAAGGATTACCGAGTACCATGACCAGAGCTATATTTGTCACCCAGAGCAAATTTAAATTCTAACACCCCTTGTTCTATGTATTCTGGTGCCTCTCCCCGGCCAGGTAGCCAACAAATGTCCTTTCTGTAAGTGTGGTCCTGGGTCTGATCCTGACGGCGCACCTATTAGGATTAAAAAGAAAAAAAAACATGGGAAATAGTTGGAATCCTACTTTAAGCAACAAGTCTCGTCTAATGGTATTCGTGCTGATAAAGGAGTTCTAATCAATCCATGAACTACATTATCAGTTTCAACTTCTACTTCCAATGTTCCTCAAACCTCTAAATTTAAGCCTAAAAAAATATTACTATCATTAGTGAGAACTGTCATGGGAAAATTGAATTTCTAACATTTTCTCTCTAGACTTACAGCCAAGAACGATAGATTTGGATATTGAGGCTTCTCATCAGTAATCGAAATCAAGACATCAGAAGGAACCCATCACGTCATCGGGTATTCATTTGAACAAACAGTTTTGCCTTTGGTGCAAGCGGTCCCAGGTTCGATTCCTGGTGGGGGCACTCGGTCGAAAAAGTCTAAGAAGCTTTTTTCAGGCCAGCTATCCTGAATGAGGTTTTCCTCAATTCACACCAGGCAAATGCAGGGATGATACCTAATATATAGGTCGCAGGCTGCTTCCTTCCTTACCCAATCCTTTCTTTCTTCCCTTTCTTTGTATAGTGTGGTCACCAAGGAACGTCATCCCTCTAACATGGCCATAGATGCCGAGAGCTCAGAAATCTAAACCCTAAATGCTTGAACAAACAGTTCTGCTGACATTGGAATACATATCAATTTATTTATACTTACCCTGAAAAATTTAAAAGCTTTAATTTATATCAAGATTAATTATGATGACTATATAAATATTTATAAATTTTAGTTTTAAACTTGAAAATTTTCACACAGAAAATGTATAAATTTGGAAGGTTAATTCTGTAAGTCATGGCCACATTTCACCTTGATCTTCTGCGAAACATGTATTGTATTTACACATATAATGCTGAAGGTCTTTACCACAGATATTTCCTTGCTTTTCTAAGAAAATGACATTTCTTTCTAATGAAGGTTAAGCAACGAAGGAAAAGAATTGCCAATGTTAAAAAATATCTTCCTTTACAAAATTTTCCACTCTTTAGAAATATTATAAAGAAAGGATAATAACATATATCAAATCCTTACTTGAGTTTGATTGAACTACGACGTTTCAAATCCAGAAAGAGTTTTAGCCCTTAGGTGGCGCATCTTTAACTAAGTGATATGCGTCACGCATCAACTCCCAACTCAGTATTTTTAACTTTTGCTCAGGGGGGCGCGGTGGCTCTGTGGTAGAGCGTTCACCTCTGGTGCTTGGGGTCCCTGGTTCGATCCCAGCTCGCGCCGTGTGGACTTTGTGGTGGACAAACACCGTGCTCGTGGGTTTTCTCGAGGTTTTCCCGTTTCCTCCCACTTTCTTCATTCCACCATTTCACTCATCTCTCATAATCACCGTCTCCTTTAGCCTAACCGGCATAACCGTGGGACGTAAAACTTAAAGATTTCATTTCATTTCATTTTTAACTTTTGCTCACTTACAGCCAGTCATTTTCTTTCAAGTAGCTCTCAGAAATAGCCTCAGGATGCCAAAATTAAAAATTGCGTGTCCTTACTGTGAACTTGGGATTACTGTATATACACCAAAGGGATGCGCGTAACCCATTTGTTAAGACCATATCAAATTCCATTAACAAATTATAATGGGACATGATGAAATTGAAGTAAAAGAGTATTTTGACTTTTTTCGTCCTTCATTTAAAAAATAAAAATAAAATAAAGAGAAACAAAGAAAAAATAAAGAAAAAAGAAGAGAAAGAAAAAGGAAAGAGAAAGAAAGAAAAATATAAGAAAAGAAGATAAAAGATAAAGAAATAAAGAAAAATAAAGGGAAAGGAAGATAATAAAGAGAAAGAAAAAGAAAAATAGAAAGATAAAAAAGAAAATGAGAAAGAAAGAAAGAAAAGAAAGGAAAGAGAAAGAAACAAAAAAATAGAGAGAAAGAAAGATAATAAAGAGAAAGAAAAAATAAATAGAAAGATACAGGAAGAGAAAAATAAACTAAATAGAAAGAGAAAGAAAGAGTAAAAAAGAAAAAGAAAATAGAAGAAAGAAGGGGAATTGAAAAAACAAGAGAAAGAGAGAAAGAAAAGAACGAAAGCGATAAAAGAACATGAGAACAATAGAAGAATGAATCCAAAGAAGAAAAAACAAGTAAAAAGGAACAATCAGAACTCATTGGCTATTGATCAAACTTTGCAAGGAAATAGACCTTGATCATTTTAATACTCATACAAAATACTTTTCTACGTATGTGAAATATCTTAGTTCCCACTCGAGTTACTGGTCATGGAAGTTGACGTTTGAATTAATTTAAATTTATGCTTCCCTTGGTTCGGTTCAGTGCTTTAACCCCCTTAAACTAGATATACAAAAATAAGCCTAACATGTATACTGAAATTGTATGAACTAGGGAATTTGACCCCCTTTTGAAATTCTGTGTACGCCACTGGCTCGTATACAAACTTAAATCATGAATATAATCCCGCTTTAAACAGTACATATCGTGTCTGCACTGTCAGTGCGTTTGAACAAACTTCAACGATGTCCTTTGCTTCACGCTCCCTTTGTGAGCCCTCCTAAAGTCACACACACACACACACACAAAAAAAAAAAATCTTAGTTGATGTTTTATAATGAAAAACTACTTTTACTTGTTTGTCAATGCGTAACCGCGATTTGTCATTACGTTAAATGAGTGACAAATGTCCTTGCTTTTACCATGCTGACATGCAAATACTTCGACAGTATTTTAGTTGTCAAAATCATTCCGGAAAAAGAGGAACACATGAACTTATCAATGGGAAAATGAAGAGAATTAAAAGTTACGGCAAGAGGGAAGTCGGTAGGTGCTAAACATTAGGAGTAATCCCATCAGCTGCGATTTTTTTTAAAGGCTACAGAACAGGTTTCACCATTGGAGGGAGGGTACTAGTAACGGACAGAAAAAAAAAATCAAGAAAAACCCAAACAAAAACAAGATTCTTTCTTCGCCCTTGAAACACACTACTTAACAATAGTGACTCGGCATAATAAAACAGTTTTAGAATAATATCCTCCTCACCCCCTCCCTTACATAAAAGCACACAAAAACTTGTAATCTTTAATTCTTTCTTTGTTTTCTTTTGGTCATTTATTTGCAAATTTGTATGCACTCTTTGCTGTAAATGATCTCTTCTGATCTGATTCCCAATTATTTTAAGTTAATTTTCCAAATAGTAATAGCCCTACGTATAAAATGAAACAAACATATCCAACGAACAGTGTCGGACTAGGACCCCGGCTGGGAAAGCAGTTCAGGGGTCCCACGGTAGGAGTCGTAAAACATCTCGTAAAATAAGGAATCGTTCTTTTCTCAGAGTTCTGTCCCGGTGTCCCAAAAAAGTTTGCCGGAACGCTAAAAGTGCTAGTGTTTTATTTATGTAATACAGTACAAACTACAGGGCCAATAGTTGTTAGTGAGGTCAGTCAACAAAAACCTAACACGATAGCTCATTGTTTCACCCACAAAGTCATTTAATTTCTACTACTTTCAAGTATCGAACAGACAATATACAGACAGTAACTATTTTAGTTCGACAAATTTAGTGTTTAATTGTAGTAACAACATAAATAATCGAAATATTCATTTTACGCTAAAAATCCTTAAATACATATTTCGATATGCAATATGCAAAATGTGTAATTATCCTAGTCCTACTGATAAATTCAATTACTGTAATGTAGAAAGGGGTCTCATTCTGTTTACTCTATTGTAAATTCAGGCTATAATGAACATGACGGATATGACATGTTTTCTAAATGCTATTTCTGTTTATATTGTTGTAACTTTTGGGAAGGAGCCTGTAAGGTATTGGGAACCTACTGGACTAGTAAGATCTGCAGTTATCTTTCTGATGTCTGTGGGAATACTCAGTGAAGTGCATCTGATGTAGGCCCGAATTTCGTGGTTCTTTTCATTATGTTGTAGACACTTAGGGGTCTATATAAGAATTTAAAAAATATATTTAAAAAAAAAAGTTTAGGGTGGGTCCTCGGCTGGTATTCCGACCCTGGTCAGTCCGAGACTGCTAACGAATAATCAACACCTATTCGAATAATGTATTTGCAAAACGGAAAATTAAATCTTCCATGTTAACGTTCTACGATTATGTCCTTTACACTAGAGACCTGCACGGGCCGAATTTTTCGGTCCGAGCCCAATCCAGCCCGAATGTACGTAGGCCCGGCCCAGCCCGGGCCCGAAAAGTTTTGGAGATTTTCGGCCCGGTCCGATAAGTTTTTAAAATTCTTGGCCCAAGCCCGGCCCGGGCCCGATAAATTTTAGAAGTTTCATTTTGTAACATTTTTCATGGGCACACTTCTTCAACGTTTGCCTTTATTCTAATTATCGTTTAACGAATGTCAATAATTATTAAAGAATTGCAATTAATCGGCCCCAGCCCGGCCCGACCTGAAGAGAAATCAGTATCAGCCCGCCCGGCCCAAAGAAATAATAAAGTCGGCCCGCCCAAGCCCGTGCAGGTCTCTACTTTACACTAAGGGAAACAACAATTAAGATAAGTGAATGATGGAAGAATCGCTGGAATGAGAATGTGGAAGGAAATGGGAGTACCTCGAGAAAACCCACGGACATGATGTTGTCCACCACAAACTTACTTGGCGAGGAATTGAACCAGAAACCCCACGCACCAAAGGTAAGTGCTCTACTACTGAGCCACCGTGCCTTCCTATTTGTATAACGGAGAAAGGGTATGAATACTTTATTTAGATAACGAACGACTGTACGAATAATTAATCCAATAACGAACAACAGAAAAGAA
The DNA here is from genome assembly GCF_964235325.1 of Thermobia domestica. Lineage (NCBI taxonomy): Eukaryota > Metazoa > Arthropoda > Insecta > Zygentoma > Lepismatidae > Thermobia > Thermobia domestica. The sequence goes on along the minus strand of NC_137463.1, from coordinate 27,541,433 downwards.
TAATTTCTTCGAAATAAGAACCTGTTAGCATATCTTTTCAAGTAGCGAACAGCCCCACAAATAATAAAAACTGTGAGAATAGCTTTACAAATAGCGAGAACTGTAAGAATAGCTTCTCAAATAACGAAAACTGAAAGAATAGCTTTTCAAATAACGAAAACTGAAAGATTAGCTTCTCAAATAACGAAAACTGTGAGAATAGCTTCTCAAATAGCGAGAACTGAAAGAATAATGTTTCAAATAATGAAAACTGAAATAATGCCTCTTCAAATAACGAAAACTGAAATAATGCCTCTTCAAATAACGAAAACTGAAATAATGCCTCTTCAAATAACGAAAACTGAAATAATGCCTCTTCAAATAACGAAAACTGAAATAATGCCTCTTCAAATAACGAAAACTGAAAGAATAGCTATTCAAATAACGAAAACTGTAAGAATAGCTTTACAAATAATGAAAACTATAAGAATAAATTATTAGATAATAAAAACTGTAAGAATAACTTAAATGACAAACAATCGTACGAACAACGAACAATAGCAAGAGTAGTTTATGTAAAATAATGAACAACTGTAAAAATAATTTACTAGAGTAACGAGCAAGTGTAAGATTAATTCATTGAATAAAAAGCAATTCTACGAATAATTTACTCGAATAACGAATTCTTGATAGTTCATGGATGATTTGAACCTCACTTTTCACCAGCGAGGATGATATGTAACGAACTAAAGCTGCACGTAGATTACCCACTCAGCAAAAGCCGTGCAGCTAACCAATCGTCACGGTGAGCTGGTTAATAGTATAAACTTCCTCAAATGTATGATTATAACCCCCTCCCCTACTAGTTAGTATTTTTTGAAAGGAGATCTATAATCAAATAAAGGGTAAGGGACAGACCTCTCTTAAGAGCTTGACATATCAAAAATAATACAAAATTTACCATTTTTCTTTTGCTTGTTTATTCATAAGTGAAAGAACATAATGAAATGCAACTTACTACAACCATAGGTAATGTTATTCTCAACAGAAAATGTGAACCTGAAGAATTTTCAGTGTTACCAGAATAGCAATTCCTCCAAAATATAAGTTAAGGCAGCGATTGTAAACTCAACTGCATGTGATTGTGTATCATGTCTTGGAATCCTGTAAACTACTTTTTAAATAATAGTTGTATTTAGTTTGTAATAAACAAAATAGTTTTAACATACCGGGTACATTTATTAAAATTAAATAATAATGTTATTTAAAAAGTAGTTAACAAGATACCAAAACAACATGATACATAATCAAATGCAGTTGAGTTCGTTCCTTTAGTCGTTGCCTTAACTTAGATTTTGGGGGGAAATGTTATTTTGGCAACACTGAAAATTCTTCAGGTTCATATTTTCTGTTGTAGAATAAAATTATCTATGATTATGGTAAGTTGCATTCCATTATCTCCTTTCACTTATGAATAAACAAGCAAAAGAAAAATGGTAAATTTTGTATAATTTTTAGTGTGTCAGGCTTTTAATTGGTCCACGCTCCAATATATTTGATCGAACTACAAATTTATTATCTTACCTACATATTCACAATATTTTGTGGTTATAAACGCTGCAACATCCGCTATGAGATGTACACTTGTAATTATTTTTTCTTCAATTTACAGAGACAAGAGTAAAATTATTTTCAGGAAGAAAATTACATATTCTTTTCTGTAACACAAGCATGCATGCTATTTTGAACTTCCTGCGTAGACACAAAGTGAAATTTTGAAATATTCCTGGCAATTACGTATGTTTCACGGAAAATCGAATACCAAAAACTTGAATATACGTATTTTTTTGCTCTCATGATACTAACTTATTACAATGCCTTAATGAAAAATCTGATGTTGCTTACAACATATCAGGATATACCTCGAACAATGAGACTTTTTAAAGGGGGAAAAGAAAAGGTAGTGATTATGTGAACTTGGAAGAAAAATTCTCATGCATGTTGTAATATTCAAGGACAGATTATTTCCTTTTTGTTGTCTTTTTTTGTCTTAATTTAATTCTCTACAAAACATGTATTTCATTTACTGAGAGAAAAGTAATATCACAAGATGTTATCTTTACATTACATTTTAAAATCCTAATGTTATTAAGATTGTCATATTAATGTAGAAACGATAAACAGAATAATAATTATATTATTATTATTATTATTATTATTATTATTATTATTATTATTATTATTATTATTATTATTATTATTATTATTATTATTATTATTATTATTATTATATTGCTAAAGTCCAGCGGTGCTATTCAGCCGGTTCGCTAGAACCAGTTGTTAAAATATTTCGAGTTCGTAGAACAGTTTGTTATACTCAGATATAACAGTAAATTTTACCCAGTTTATACCCAGGAGCAGTAAGTTTTAGTTTAACTACCTTTATTTTTTTTTAGCAATTCTTACAGCTACAGGGTTTAACATATGATCTCTCAAAACAGGGTATAAGCGTTTATTTCTTAATCTCAAATGATCGGATATCAAGAATGAGAACTGGGATCACATGAGTATACTGGTGAGGGTTGTTTATATTTGAAATGCAAACATACAATTATCAATAATTGTTGATCCATTGCTGGATTAAAGTCTTTCCAATATTTTTTGACAACCGTCTATCTTGGATAAATCGTTTCCAAGATAATCGCAGTGCTACTTACGTCACATCACCTTGTATTAGGATGCTGTGTAGGTTCCTACTTGTCCCTTGTGGCATCCAATAAAAAGTTTGCTTTTGTCTATCTTGTATGGTTTGTTTTCTCAGAGTTATAGCTATCTTCCTACCTATCCATCTACGTACTCACTCATTCCCTTACTTTCTCTCTCTCATATATATCGATATACGATATACAGAACCAGTTGTTAACAAATTAGAATAACACAACCGCTAAAGTTATTAATGTTTGCGATACCTAAAGCTTTCGAAATAATTTATTTCGCTATGACCTGCCGGTACAGCTTCGGCAAAATTTTGACTTTTTGCAGATGTTATTTTGTCAGCAAAATTTTCTCTCAGGTGATTGGAGAAAAACACAACTCGTCACAAAATTAAATGCAGAAAAGTAAATCGAGATGTGTCTAAGATAAGTGGAACATGTCCAGGGGCGCCGGAACCGGGGGGGCAAGGGGGGCAGTTGCCCCTCCTGGAATTTTCAGAGGGGGCAAGATACTCGCTTTGCCCCCTCACTTTCAGACTGTAAAAACATCACACAATACTGATTATAAGAACTAAATTTTGCTTTTTATGATAATGTGACAAAAAATCTCTATTCCAGATTCATCTTTCTGTTTGAAACAAGGGACCGGGCGCTTTTTCTGCTCCCATGTTAGACAGAAAGAGTTAGGAAAAAGAATTGAAAATTCTCTTCATTTCCATTGGTGTACATTCTCAAAACACTGTAAATTCTTTAAAAATTGTTGTTTAAGTAATCGTAAGTCTGCAATATGAAACAAGTCGTCGAGCGAGATTTTAAAGTTTGAAAAATATAACAGTTTAAATGAGTAACAGGACATTTAGGGCCTAAATACATTTTCCATAAAGTTAATGTTCTTACAAACAATATGCAGAGTGCAGTAACTTTTATAGTGAGGAGGAAAAATGTATAAGGTAGGATTAATAATTCAAAGGACATGAAAAATGCAAACTCCATTGTCGTTCCGTTTGTTTAACCCTTTCACTACATTTTTTTTCGGAGTGAGAAACATTAATATATATAAAACATTTTCCGCCGTTTCGTTTTTCGACGTGGGAAGGGTGGGACATTATGTATCCCACTGATATTTTTACGTGGGACCTATGTGTCCCAGTGGTAGTGACATGAATGATCGTCTTGTATTTTCAATTTTGATACGTATATTGTGAAAAAAAAAAAAAAACAATTAGGTCGTATTTATGATTACAAATATTTTACATTTCGGCATTCTTTCCCAAATAACAGTACATGCAACCACTGCTTTATCACTAGCACATTGTTCCTCGCTTTCATTGTTCACGTTCACTTCTACTATTGTCTATTTGATAATGTTCATAACAATTCTGTGAACTATTAGCAGGCTTCTCTTTACTAGTGGAACATCGATTCATAGCAATAACATGCGGTAAATTACCACGGGTCCTCCGAGAATGTATCGTGGGACACATATGTCCCAGTGATAGTGAAAGGGTTCAGATATGAGTGCAGAAACAGAATACCTGTTTTAGCTCTCCTTTCAGACCAAGTTCGTGAATAAAAATAAGGAAGACAGTCACTGCTTATAATAACTAGTAGTCTTAGATATTTAGCTCTCAGTGGTCAAGTAATCAATGGACATTTGCATAGTACGGATAATTTGATTTCGCTCCTGGCTGAAAGAAAAATGGATGTGCCTGTTCTCAATCAATGGATTAATCGACGGGATAACTGGCTTAGTGCTGATTGAAAGAATGAAATTTTAAAGATTGTGGGACATGCAATATAGAGAGACTTGGTAGCAGAAGTTAAAGAGTCTCCATTTTATGCAATCATAGCCGACTCCACGACTGATATTTCAAAGAAAGAACAGTTGTCTGTTGTCTCTCTAGGCGCTGTATTGACTCTGATTCATCAAACCCAACAAAATATTTTCGGGAATGATCACCCCACATGGCACAAACAGAATTCACGATCAAAGATATTCTAACGAAACTTAACCTGAATTGAGAAAATATACGCGAATAGTGTCATGATGGTACAGCTATTATGTCAGGACGAGTGAATGGTGTGCAGAAGATAATTTCGACTCAACATCCGAAAGCTGTATACATTCATTGCAATAATCATGCATTAGATCTTCCATTGCAGGAAGTAGCACGAAAATGCGAATTTTTGTGTGACGTACGGGCCATAGTGAAAGACGTTTGAAACATCAATCTGGCTTCTGCAAAACGATAGACAACATACGCAGACATTGTTCTTGAACCCTGTAAAACTATCAACGAAAGTAATCCTAAACATTTGCTGCCTCTCTGTTCTACTCGCTGGTGTGTTAGGCGAAAATCTCTAATCAGATTTCAATCTACTACAAATGAATTCAAATCACGTTGGAAAAGAATCATCAGTAATACAAGTAGTCCAAATGATGATTAAAAAGTAATTCTAAAGGGTATTTGAAAAGAATGAACAAATTCGGAATGATATTTTTTTTTCTGATAGTCAGTATACGTGCTTTTGTACCTTGCGGACAACTGTTGAAACTGCTTCAAAATTCTGAAGCTTCTGCTTCTTGAGCTAAAAGAGCAGCAGCAATTATATCAAGAGGATACTCTGAGAAACCTACGAACGGACAGTGCATTTGAAAACATCTATAAAGAAGCAAAGGAAAATGCAAACAGACTACACTTAAAATTGCCCAGTTCATCAAGATCAAACAGAACATCAATTAGGTTGGAGCAGACTGATAATCCTTCTATAGCACCTACCCTGGAACCTGTATCAGATCTTCCAAAAATGTACTTCGAAATCATTGACTATTTGTTGAATGCAGTACAGCGTCATTTCAATCAACCAGGCCTCAAACAACCCATAAAACTCTAGAAGATACTTTGTGAAGGAACTATATGTGCTGGTGGGCCTCTCTCAAGAGATTATTTGAATTGGGAGTTCACTCGTCGGATTTTAACCTGGATAGATTATGAGCTCACCTCAGGCTGCTTCCATCTACTTTGATGACGACTCAGTCGTTGACGATCACCAAAATATTAAAAACTATTAGTACTCAAACCCCAACTGTTCGCAGCTTTCTCGACCAAGTTGTTCATCTAGGGGACTTTCGTTCTCACTATGCCAGCTTCTTGACCATTTGCGAAAGATCATTCAGCTATTTGCGTCGTCTAAAGACATATTTGAGGACGTCCAAGATGCAGGAAAGATAGGCTCATCTGCTGTTGTTGCATATGTGTAGCGACCAGACTTAGATTTAAACACCATTGCAAGAGATTTCATATCAAAGACAAGCGAAAGAAAAGATACTTTTGGTCAATTTTGAAAAGAAATAAATTTAGAATTACGTAAGTGAAAATGTTATGCGTTATATAACGAATTATTTAAATTACAAAATAGCACTTAAAATTCAATATAAACTGAATTATTCCTTATTAATTGTGTCGTACTTTATTAGTGTAAAGTGAAGTGAATATAATGAGATTAGGAAGAGAGGTGAATGTAATAACAAACTGGATATATTGAAGTAGGTGTAGTAAAAAATACAAATAACTCTGGATAATTAGTGTAATTGAATTTTCTATATACATTTTATGAAATCTAGTGAAAATTCCATTTTTACATTTCTGGCACGAAGTGAAGCAGATAGGAAAAAAAAAATATATTCTTACTTTTTACTTGATTTATAATGTTCAAGTTAGTTTTTACTACAAAGTGCTACAAAGTTTGTAGTTCTAAATAGCAATTTCTAATATTATAGTGTACTACAACACTAGAACTGGATTTTTAAAAATATAATTTTAATTTCATTGTTTCCAAGTGATTTAAGTAGCTTTAAGATTTTGTAATAGTGTCCGTGTGACCATTTTTAATACTGATTTCAGTGGTTGAAAATTTTTGTACCAAATCAAAATCCAGCACAAAAGTGACACGGGATTAATTAATCTAAAGATGTAAACTAAGATGCCTCTCATAGATGGAAATTTCACTCTCACGAAACTGTTTACAGCTTCATTATACTATTATTATTATTATTATTATTATTATTATTATTATTATTATTATTATTATTATTAACCAATCAAATTAAATTATTCTCACATTACAAACATATATTCGTATTATCTGACCTATGTTACATTCCTGTGTCTATTATCAAGACAGCAGTTTGCCCCCCCAGCTGAAAAATACTTCCGACGCCACTGAACATGTCACTAGAATGGAAGACATGCAGTAAACACTCTATTTAAAAAAATGCTTAGTGTGTTTGCAGAAAGACCTTTGGGAAGGTCGGAAGAACATTAATAAGGTTGGTCTTACGAAAGTGTTAAATTCCTTCTTTGCTAAATGGTTGGCTTTCGCGCTCATTCTATGCGGGAAACCTTGGTTCAGTTCATGGTAGGGGTTCTTGAAGGTCTATGTTCGACTCAGCTTAAGTGTTGAGTAGAAACAAACTCCAATTACTCCCTCTACATCTCTTCAAAGAATGTAACAGGAATTCTGAAACAATCTATTAATAAAAGGTCTGAGCGGTAACGGATATTCGTATCACTATAGCTTTTCCGGGTAAACGTTCGTTTTCTTTGCGGATGGCGGATAAAACTGCGGATGTAAATTAAAAAGAGGAATTTTCGTGATTATTCTTTGAAGTATTATATTAATGAGTGATTTTCCTGTATTATTACTCATGTGAGGCAAACCAGAGCAAATATTTTGTTTCGTGGAATTTTTCTTTTCTTTTGTCTTTGCTACTCAAATGTGAAGTGCTGGCGATTTTGTGCAAATTTCTTTGAGGTGGCTTACTGTTCTTCCTGAAAGACATTTTATTTCCATTACATCTTACCATTTACAAGTATATTTTCTCTTAGTATCGCAGTTTGTGTCTGCATAGATTTTATTGCATTTTGGCGTAGATTATGTTTAATGTTTAGCTAGAATTTGATTGGTATTTGAATATATATCGTTAATTTGCTGCAACAATGACAACTGAAAAATGACATTTATTGAGTTAATGAAAAAAAAATCCCTTTATGCATCTACTTTCTATTGCTAGAGCGAGACGTCTGAAGTTGCAAAATTGGCTGAGATAAAACATTTTCTTTATATAAATTACTATTGAAACTATAACATGTCGAAAACTTTAAACTCGTCCCCTGAAAAGTTGCGGTTTTTGAGTTGTCACTGTTGCAGCAAATAAGCGATACTTACACAGGGTGTTAATGAACTATACCGACAAACTGTAAGAGGTGATTCCTCACAGCAAAATAACAGAAAAAGTTCATATGGACCTATGGCGAAAAGTGCATAGTTACAGAGTTAGGGCTGTCCAAAATCGCGAAGAACCCAGATGTCAACAGGCACTATTTCGAATTCCAGAAACTTTGGTTGGTGCTCCTTATCAGCGTAAAGGAAGCCACGCATACACAATCCAAAACTGCATATTTCGTCAATTTTCAATAGGTATACAGGGTATTCCCTACAGGGAGTAATTCTCAGATATGCTCTCAATAGTGTTTTCAGATAAACCCTGATTTCAAGGAGGGTCCAAAGTAGGCAGAAGATAAGCCTTGACAACAATGGACATCCAATGCTTCGAAGGGAAGTTGGAAGTGTTAGAAACAGGTAGCACCATGTTTTTTTGTGTTCGGAATAACGTGTGATGCGACGTATTTCGTCACGGTATACTTCACGATCTCTTCACTTATAAGCGTGAAAGAAAACATTGCAGCACGCATTTTCCCGAGTACGATAAACCGTATTGCTGACGATCCTTAACACTTCCGTCATTACGCCAAAGGATTCTGTGTTCACTGCTATCAAGGCTTATTGTTTGCCTACATTGGATCAATCATAAAGTCAGAGCATATCTCAAAACTCGGTTGATGGCATGTCTAGGATTTCACCCTGCAGGGAATACTCTGTACATCCATTGAACATTAATTAAATATGCATTTTTGGATTGCATATGCGTGACTTCCTTTACGCTGATAAGAACAACCATCCACAGTTTCTGGAATTTGAAATAGGGCATGTTGAAATTTAGCTTTTTCGCGATTTAGGACGGCCCTAGCTCAAATTATGCACTTTCGTCACAGGTCCATATGAACTTTTGTCTTATTTTGATGTAAGGATTCACCTCTTACAGTTTGTCGGTATAGTTCATTAACACCCTGTATTATATATATATATATATATATATATATATATATATATATATATATATATATATAGCTCATAGTGGTCTGGTCTCTTGTAAATAGTTGAAAAGTGACCAAAAGCGAAAAAAAGTTTTAAAAAAATCTCATCATGCCTCTCTTTTCCTTTGTCAATTTCTCCATCACCTCACTCTCTGTTTGTTGTTTTGTTTCATCTTTTCTTCTCTACTTCTTTTTGAGGTTCCTCCTTTCTTATGTTTTCTAAGTATGCTTCGTAGTTACGGTAAGCAGAATTAGCAGATGTAAGAAGCTTCTGAGTAGGTGGAACCAGTTCTGGTCTATTCCCGAATTTCTTCATCCCAGACATTATATTTAACTTAGCATTGAAAGTTCTCAAAGTCATGAAATATTCAAATTCATCACATACTCTTAAGAAGAACATGCAAGAAGCATAACAGAAGACGAACAACATGATGAACCACACAAATACCACAACGTTGAGCGGAGCGTTAACTATTACGAGAGAAAACTAAAAGACTATTATGATAGAAGAAAGAATAGACACAGAAGGGTTCTTAACCCCACCTTGAGAGCCAACCATCCACTGTGCCTTAGAAAGAATCAAAGCTGAAGTGACAATAAAGCTGACTGTTTCACATGTGGCAGCAAGTACTGAAGCTTTCAGAAGAGTAATGAGTAACAAGTTTCTGCCTTTTTCCATTTATTTTTATATTTTTCTTAGAAAACTGCCAATGCAAAACATAAATCACACGAAAAACTCACTTTACCTCCCCAAAAAAGTAACTTAGTTTTAAAAAAAGTGACTCGCTATGAGCCATATGATATTATTATTATTATTATTATTATTATTATTATTATTATTATTATTATTATTATTATTATTATTATTATTATTATTATTATTATTATTATTAAGTATTCTGCCTTTCGGCAGGTCCTGGGACTAATGAGGATTTTTTTTTCCAATTTTAGATTTTGGCCTGGAAATGTTTCTTCCACTTTTGTCGATCTTCAGCTTCCTCTTTTAACTCCCAATATTTTCTCCTATTTTTCAAATCATCTATCAGCTGTGTTGTTCTTCTTCCTATTCCATGCTTCCCTTCCATCTTTCCTTCCATGGTGGTGTGAAGAAGGAGACAATTTCTTCGCAAGATGTGTCCAATCCAACTGGCCTTTCTACGAAGGATGGTGGAAGGTCCGTTTTAAAATATCTTTTTTTGTTGCTCTCTCTCTGTATTTTATATATCGTGCAGTAATCCACAAACAATATTAAATGACATATTAATGTACGAAAATCTACTACAGTATTTTTCATTGAACACTAGACAGACATGATTAGAAACATTCTCCATACAGAATAAAAACAGCCAAATGCTTTTAATTTTTCTTAGTCGTCATCTGGCGTACTTCCAAGCCAAAATTATTGGACTACTTTTTGTTGAAATGAATGCTACTAATGTGTGCAGAAAAGAGATTCTAAATAGAAAAAAAAAGCAAGGTAATCAGACCATCACTCTCTCTCTCTCTCACACACACATATATATATATATATATATATATATATATATATATATATATATATATATAAAGATTAATCATTTTTGAACAGCTTATATTTTGAAACCGTTTTATTACAGTATATCTAGGTATATGTATCTAATTCAATACAAATAAAAGGTCTATATAATGTAACAATGAAATATGTTAACATTTCTCGATATCCTTTTAAATTCTATCGTATATTTTTATACGATAGAGTAGTATCTACATTGTTCGATTTAAAAAGTACTAATAAAGCTTTTTAGATGGTCTCTTGTTTGTCTTTTGGAGGCATCGTAGAGCACGTTACGTATGGTTTCACGTAGTGTTGGAAAATTTCATGAAAAGTTCAAACTTGAAAAGTTCGCGCGAAAGTTCGCCGAAAGTTCGGCTCATTTTTTTAAAAATGTCCATTTAAAAAATCCCTGTAAAATTACAAACATTTTGGTGTTTAACATGGCTATATTAAAAATCGAAGTAAATTTATTTTAGTTTTTTTCTCTTTCTAGTAGTACCGTACATAATTTTCACATTTTTTCAAAAGACGTTACGGAGCGTTACAAGCATGTATTTCAAATTTCAAGCCTATATCGTAAAGCAGTATGTTTTCGGCAGAAACCTTCAATTTTACATGATGCTGACAACCGAAAACTTAAATTTGACTTGTACAAACAAGTTTATATCATAAACTCACGCATTACCAATACAAAATTAATCATTTTATTTAATATTTTTTCTTTGTGGAAAGCACTGATTCAGTTACAATAATGTGTTTTACGTGTTTATCCATATCATGTATAATGTCAATATGTGTCAGTCCATCTTGTATTATTATGGTGCAAATAACTATACTGTATAACACATAGCTAGCTCACAGTCACCACACTATGTTCAGAATAAGTTATTATAAAAATGAGTGTGGCTAATTAGTAAATAAAAGAAAGCGAAAGTTCGGGAAAAGTTGCTTATGAAAAGTTCGGAAACGAACTTTCGAAAATGAAAGTTCGCCTGAAAAGTTCGCTCATTTACATCTCTAGTTTCACGCCTCTGCGTCGAGACATAGGGGTGATGACGTCATAACTTTAAAAAAATTCTGTTAGGCCTATTTTTTGGCGGGCTTACTTTTGCACCTAGAAGATTGAAGTTTTGCACATACATTCAATGCACCCCTTAGTATTTTTCAGATGTTTCAGATCTCTGCGTTAACACAGGGAAATCAAGAGGGGGGAAAACAGGCGTATCTATCTCGGGGTCCGGAGGGCCTAGCCCCCAGTTTTTTGAGCGACAAAAATAATTTAAGCTATTATTTATATATATTTGGAAGTTTTCATGATATACCTATCATATTCTGGGGTCTGGCTAATCCCATTTTTTACCTTCTAGATCCGCCCATGGGCAACAAGATACAAAAATGGGTTATTTTTTAACAAAAAAATCCTTCCCCCCTCAGATACATGATGGAAAAATGTGAATGGTGCCGTGTGAAAGGTTGTTCTATTCTGAAGAGAATGAGGTACCAACCATTATCCTAGGATAAATAGGGATGTCTCAGGAAATTTCCTGTTTTATACGGTAATCTGGGGTAATGTGTTGATATTCTTAGCACATTGGTAAATATTTTTTACCTTACTTTTCTAGACAGAAGCCCGAAATTTTGTACACGTATTCAGTATATCCCTTAGTATTTTTCAGTTCATTTTGAGATCCGTGCGTTAATATAGGGGGGGGGGTCCAGAGAGCCCATATACCTATTTTCCTTAACTTTCCCGCCTTAAGAACATGACAGGGAAATGAGAATGGTACCGTTTGAAAGGCTGTTCTATTCTGAAGAGAACAAGGTACGAACCATAAACCTAGGATAAGTAGGAATGATGCTGTAGATGCTTGACTGAAAGTCTATAATTTACCTTTTAAAAAGCCAGAATTTAAAAGGGTGCATATTTTATTTTAACTCATCGCTATATTTTCGTCTGCCAGTAGTCAAAATATTACTAGAAAAAAACTGAAATATTATTTTAATTATAAACTAACTGAGCCTGTGCTCTCTACACAGCGCATCATTCACATATGAGCCTGAATCTCCTCGTCATTCCTCACAACATCTATACATGTCCGTTTACAGACACAAGTGAAGGATACCTTCATTAAAATCGGCAAGGGGTACCATAAAGGGGAGATTTTTTCTATCATTTTTTCAACATCTCGGACTGTTTGCAAGTTTTGAACCTACTTCAATTTGGAGTTTCTAATTTTTGTATGATCAGTGTTTTCTTTCTTCTTGCATGCAGTGTGTAATAAGAAAATACATTACACACACAATTAATTACGTCAGTGATATATAGTGTACATTAGGCAAAACACTCCAAACAATAAAGATTCATCTTAGATTACAAAAATGGTTATCCTTCGTTTTTCATTACAATTTGGCGGTGAAACAAACTCCTAAGAGAGATGCAATCCCTACATACAAACATGTAGTGTTGGTATATATAATTCGCAGGATATGATGTTTTACTTTTTGAAAATTTCAACACTCCCAGTGTACCTCTAAAAATGTAACAAAGAAATAACAGCCATGTTTTTAAAATATTCAATTAGAACTGGACAATCTACACAAAATTTGCAATCGATCAGTGAAAACGGCACGTTTTTAGCACTGGTGGTATTCGAGATCTCGCTGTCGAAAGGATTTGGAGACAACCATATAAACTTTTCTTTGGAGACAATTTAATACATAGCATTTTAATATATAGATAATTGTGCTTTATCTGTGTCAGGGGCACATTTACGGGATGTCTACCTCTTGCGGACCTCGCCATCGTTCGACTTTAGACCCCCCTAACAAAAATATCTGTTGGTAGGCGTAGTATCGTATTAAATTGAGTTTACTAATACGGTGTTACCACAAGGGAAAGGCTGGAAAGTACTGGTTTAGGGAATTGTGTGATATCTTGTAAGTGTATGTTTAAATCAACATAATCAATAAGCTTTCTGATTACTGTGTTTGTGTTTTTAATATATGTTAACGGTTGACACAAATTATTTTCAAGTTTCAGCTAGAAGAGAATGCAAATACGTTTTCACTCGAGAAATATAAAAGTTCTCTTTGCTGGTCTGGTGGCCAGCGTGTATGCCTTTGGTACATGTGTTCCTGGCATCGATTCACGCTGGGAGAGCACAAAAAAATAAATTTACAGTAATCTTCACTTTCAATAATCATCCCTCTCCTTTAGTCCTTGGGACATTAAGTTTTAAAAACAATATTTTTTCCAAGGGATGCGAATCCTTTGAGAGGTACCGAAGATGATGAAATTTTCCTTGCACTTTTTAAAGGATTACGGGATTAGATCATTTGCCTTTTGGGACTGACCTGCAAAAATTAATTTGAGTGCATCTTTCTTTTAGGATCATTATCGAAATTCAGCTCTTTGGCAGAGTTGAAATAAAAGTATTTGATGAAACATAAGGGTATGAGCGGTGTAAGTATCACTGCTTCAGCATGTAATAAACGCACAACTTTAATTTCTCAGGGCAGAAATTCTTCCTGGACTCCCTTTGAATTTATCTCCGGTTCTAGAAATCAGGCGACAAAGAATTAATTCTATTATTGTAACGAACCACTTCATTGCTCCGTTACAGAAACTGTATAATAACAATTACTGTTTTGTTCTATTTATTAATTCATGCTTTGTTAACTGAGATTTTGTCAACTCCTAGATATTTACTATGTCAATGTCAAAGATTATCTGCTTAAGACGGGCTATTCGTTTTTTGAATTATCAAGATTAATGTTGTTTTAAACATTTTTGTTCTAGCTTTTGTTGGTAATTTAAGTATGCATTTATGAATTTAAATCACACACGAACGTTTCTCCCATACGGATCAGATTTTGTAAAATTCAGAGATTCATGGATAACAAGTGTTCATAGTCCAATGGTTTTATAAGAGAATCTGTGAGTCTGTGGAATTACATATACAGACACAACACGTAAAAATGGAATTCCTTCCAAATCAAAGAAAACCGCTTATTTGTAAATTGTGGCACGAAATGGAGAGTTTCTGGTATGACAAGGCTGAAAGCCAATTTCGCATCATTCAACTTTTCATTTGAGATGATTTGTTGAAGTAATGTAATGATATGTAGATAGCTGTTTCTTGATAACTTCTCTGAAAGAATTGTCTGCTGCGGTGGGATCACAACTTCTTTCTGGCCACGATAACATAGGACTGGACTCTCGCGGGGTCCAGCTCGTTACTCTCAATGAAGCTCACGCTATCTTAAGCTCGCTACTCCCAATGAAGCTCACGCTATCTTCAGCTAGATGCTCTCAATGAAGCTTACGTTTCCCTAAGCTCGCACCCACTAAAGCTTGAGCTCACTATATTCAATAAGGCTCGCCGTTGCACGATCTCACACTCACTAATCTCAATAGAGCTCCCACTTGTTAGTGCTCACTAACCTCATTGGAGCTAGCGCTCGTTCTGACTCGAACTCTAGGTCGCTATCCTTTTCTTTATCTGCTCAATCTGACTCGGACTCTGGATCGCTAGGACTGCTGCTCAACTATTGAGCTCGAACTTCCCGAGACTCTTCGTTGGACTACATCAGCTTATCCACTGTCTCTGAAGCTTATTCAGCACAATAGAAAGTCTGGAATTCGCCATCCTGTTGTGCACACATTCCTTTCATGTGGTTCTTTAAGGCAGTGGTACTAACCATGCCATCAACATCTCAAAATACAAGGTGACCCAATATGACTTACAATTTAAAAGTTAATAAAACGATAAATATTGCAGGTGTGAATGAGTTTATTCAAAAAAACATAAAAAATGAAATGAAATCTAAGTTTTACGTCCCACGGTTATGCCGGTTAGGCTAAAGGAGACGGTGATGATGAGAGATGGGTGAAATGGTGGAATGAAGAAAGTGGAAGGAAACGGGAGAACCCCGAGAAAACCCACGAGCACGGTGTTTATCCACCACAAAAACATAAAAGGGTATTGAAAACAGATTGTAATTGCTTTGTTCGGCTTTGAAGTGAAACAATTTGCAAAATACAATTTGAAGACGATTTCTGAAGGCTACAGTTTGTATTTGCTTAATATTCTCAGACATACAGAGACTTTCAGTTCGGCTAGATTATTTGTTTCAACGCTGAGCCCGTTGTTTGGAAATTCTTGATTCATTGCAAGTTAATCCTGCGTGGAACAGCAAACTTTAAACGAGAAGCTCTTTACACAGTAATCATAGAACTGCTGCTTTTGAAAAGCATTTCGACTGCATTCGCGCGATGAGCTCCTGACCAAACCATATTGACGACTGAAAACAGCAGGAGAGAGTTGTGAGAGGAAGGGATGACCACTCCTCTCGCCTTTCCACTGACAGTGCTATAGTAGATAAAGAACTGGAGGATATTATTGGGCATTATTGATAATAACTATATAGTCAATTGATGTGTCATTTCAACACAAAAGAGAACAGAGTAATTGAAATCACGAATAAGCAATTACAAACTGTTATCAACACCTTTATATTTTTGAATAAAAATGTTTCTGTCTGCAATACTTTTTGTTTTATTAGCCTTTAAGATATGAGAGGGTTTTATTGGGTCTTCCTGTATTATAAATACTACATTCATGAGAGCCATTTATGCTACTGCCATCAAGAGCGGAGTCACTTTGCGCCCATCTTGTTGTGGACTTAGGAACATGCTTTGTGCTAATGATTTATTCCCCGAAACTTCCCCACTACAGTGAAACCCTTTGAATGAAGGACACCAATGGGGCGGATTGTGTGTTCGTAAATAAGAGATATTCGTTACAGAGAGGTTACAGAAATGTAGACTACTCACGGCTCGCGCGATAATTGATTCGTAATATATAGATAGCACTTTAGTGGCACTTGTATAGGATATGGGAAAACTGTACCCAGTGTTAAAATTACTGAAGATTGAGAGTTAGATCTCCCTCTGTAAAAATGTAGATGGAAGTAATGGAGTTAGATCTCCCAATCGTAACAGTAATGGAAGGAATTTTAATATCCACTGTACTATATCGCAAATTTACTTTCAAAGTACAGAAAAGTTTTTCTGTGCTGAATACGTATGAACTGAGAATACTTCTTGTCCGTTATAAAAGGGGTTACTAAAACGTCAGGGAGAGAGGTGATTGTTCACAACAGGGGGAGGGGGGTCTGTCCAAACTATATATAATCGAAAATGACCGATATTAGTGTTGAATCCATAGTTTTCGAGGTCGCTGACATGAACAGTGACACTTCCGATGCTGTTTAAGCCCATATTCAGCCCACATTAGTACTTCTAAGGTTGAGGTGAAGTAACATGTAAAAATAATTGAAAATAACCGATATTGGTGTCGAATTCATAGGTTTTGGGGTCCCTACGTTGATTGGTGATAGTTTTGGTGCCTTTTATGTCTGAAATCACACATAAAGGGCACCTTTATGTATTCCTTGTGCAAAGAACGGGTACTCTACTAGTATAATATACTTTTGCCAGGACAAATGATCTCATGCTGCTGTTACGGGAGGTCTTTCTGTATTTCTTATTGGGTTAAATCCGTAAAGACACCAAACCATTTATCCGCATCGCTACAACAAGAAATTATTTGCTCGAGTACAAATAGAAACCATGAATAGTATAGATGTAACTTATAATATCCAGGACTACAATTGTTCGAAAAATAGACTGCCTTTACATATAAAGTTTTACAGCCAATCTGAAATATACTAAAATGAAAACCTCATTGTTTATGCGCAGTTTAATTACTCTTTCACTCAACAAAAAGAAAAGAAAAAAAAATCTTTCGCTACGAGAAGTGAAAATTTAAACTCATCTGCGAATTGTTTTCTCCCTTACCTTAACATTTAACTCGTTGTTCTGGGTTCCCTTGTCTCAGCTCCAACTTCTACAGTTGTTAACGTCTCTCATTAGTAAGAGTAAGTGAAAATAATTTACGTCCTGTACGTAATAACACTCTCTGTGCGGTATTACAATGTACTTCTACATGACATGTTGAAAGGAAATGTAATCCATATTTTTATATAATAGCAATAATTATTTCAATCTTATTATTTTAACAATGATTCTACTACATTACGAGAAAGGATGGACATGAAAACAAAAGTGATTGACTCTTCGTTAACTTCTTCATCATTGCAACCATTTTGTATCACTGACTGCAACAATGAAGCTAAAATGAACGGGAAAACATTTAGAGAATTACACAAAAATGATAAAGAGAGATTAGTGTTATAGGTAATTCAGAGGCGGTGACAATGCCAACCCTTGAGGTACTCCGGCGAGAGGAATATACGAGGCGCGTTCGGAAAGTAACCTCCGATTGGTCACTGTGCGTAAAGTAGTGGGGCCAGCGCTACCATCTTTGAACAGACGTGCGCGGTAGATCAGTCTGCATCCAGCCCTTGTACAGTGAAGGTTGTCTTATCACTAGTTCCATTTTTGTAGCGTATCAAAATGTGTGATGCAATAGAGAACCCCGCCAAGTGCTAGGCGCGAGCTGTTATACGTTTTCTTACGGCAAAATAATATTCGCCAGCAGCTGTTTATCGAGACCTTTGTGCCGTGTATGGACCAAGAGTGATGAGTGAAGGAGTTCTTCGTAAATGGCTTCGTTTATTTAAAAGTGGATGAACAAACATTCATGACGAAGAGAGGAGTGGCAAGCATTCGGTGCTCACTGATGAACTCCTTCAAAAAATTAATGGAAAAGTTCGTGAAAATAGACATTTCAGAATCTCGGAGCTTTCCAGTCAATTTCCACAAATTTCCAGGACTGTGTTATATGACGTAGTGACAGATTAAGCTACAGGAAATACTGTGCGCGATAGGTGCTCAAGGAACAGGTGGAAAGTTTTTATGCTGATAGAATTTCCACGCTAATTCAGAGACATGATAAGTGCTTGAATGTTTATAGAAACTATGTTGTAAAATAGAGCAAAGTTGTTTTCAGATGTATATAATAAATTATTCTTATTTACTTTGGTGTTTCATTTTTAACCAATCGGAAGTTACTTTCCGAACCGCGAAAACAAGATATTAACGGACACGGCTCGCGACGAAAACACTTGAAAGGTCACGTTTGTCAAGTGAGAGAGACAGAAAAGGGAAGAAAACTTACACCGGGAATAGAACCTACACTACGCACATCAAATACAAACATTCTTCAGATTGTTTTCATTATACATAGTTAAAATTATTTGTTAGCTAAGTATATCTGATTTATAATTTCCTCAACAATCGCCCAAATTATTGTGATGAAATAAGTTTTTATTATTTAAAAAAAAACACCGGAGTACCTCAAAGTTTGGCATTGTCACCACTTGTTAATTTCCGTTTCTCAGTGAAATCATTTGGCCACGCATTAGAAAAAAAAAGTATACTTCTATTGCAAATCCTTTACTAAATATAAAACCTTAACTATAATCCGCGTCACTCGAATTGGCGTATGGCGTCAGCCAATAAGCTCGCAGTACGCGGTTACCAAACCGTCAGTGACGAATCTAATCATTTACGATTGTCCACAAATACGAAGAAAATCAATTATGAATAAGATTCCTCCCCGAACGTTTAGTAACGGCGTATTGCGAGCTTATTGGTTAATGCCGTATGCCAATTCGGGTGACGTGAACTATAGTAGTATTCCTCACGAGATGAGACGAGACAGCCCCAAATCTCGCTTCTTGGACAACGCTAATAGTACGAGTAACATATTCGCGAAGCGAAAATACGAAATAAAGCAAAATACAAATCTCTCTGCATTTTCTTCTTTAACTTTGCGTAACACTCAGTGATGACAACTTGAAACGTTACAAAATCCCATCTTGAGAGAGAGAAATTCCCATTTTGCTTTCGAATTTCCCACGTTAATATTACATATATATATATATATATATATATATATATATATATATATATATATATATATATAACTTTCTTCAATATATGTGAATGAACTAGCCTATTCGTGAATTCCAATCTATGGATTTATCGAATATTTTAGGAATAAATATTTTCCTTAATTGAGAGAGAAAATTGAAAGGCAAGCAAGTACATTTTTGCCAGCATTTAGTATTTACATCATGGTTTTGTAAGATCATCTTTCAATGAACGGCCTTTCATCGGAGTACCTCAAGGGTTGTCATTGTCACCGCCTCTGATAACACTGATCTCTTTTTCTTTTTTAGAATTCTCTAAATGTCTTTTTCCCGTTCAATTCGGCGTTATTCTTGCAATCAGAGACACAAAATGGTTGCAATGATGAAGTTACCCAGAATCAATCACTTTTTATTTCATGTCCATGCTCGTCAATTTCTGTGGAACATTTTCTAAGTTAATTGTTTCTCATTTCGTATTTTATTTCTCCAGCTATTTTTTTTTTAAATTGTTGTTAAATACCGTAACACAATTTACGTTTCTTGGAGCTTGTTCTTTATAGAATCACAAATTACTTTTGCACTAGTGTGCATTCAGTCTACTTGCTGATAGTTTTGTTTGCTGACGATAAAGTATGAGAAATCCCATATAAGTATGTTACCAATAATCGTCACGAAAATTTGCTTTATCCCTTTTCGAGAAATTAATGTAAAAAAAAAAAAAAAATCTACAAAAGGAGATTTTCCAGATGGATTGGTATCACTGAACACATTGCATTACATTTAGAAATGACTACCCGCTTGAAATTTTAAGCTCTAATATAGAAGCGAATTCTGTATCCAAATTAGTTAACAGATGCTTGTAGCTACCTTATATTATATATGCATGTACTCACAGTATTTCAAAGTAACCACTTCAATTAGATGTGATTTCTTCATAACACTAGATGACTTACCTGAAATAAAAAAAATGAAGTGAGATTTAATTGTTATACTTAACAAATTATTACACATAAATGAAAACAATATAATAACAACAAAAATCAGTTTATAAATTTAAAAAAAGGACATACAATATGTAGTACTTAATGTGTTAAAAGGTTCACAAATATTAAATACTCTTTACTCTATAAGTTGATATAATGTATAAGTAAGAATGTTTTATCTGAAATGTAAGTAACGTAAAAGTTATATTTAAGGGAGTTACGAAGAGTCTTGTATCGCTACAAACCTATTTTAAAAATAATGTTACAATTAGGTAAAGTTGGATGGATAGTAAGGAATACTGCAGACGAAAATCATATTCACGGAGAAATTAAATGTCGGGATGT
Organism: Thermobia domestica; assembly: GCF_964235325.1. Classification (NCBI taxonomy): domain Eukaryota; kingdom Metazoa; phylum Arthropoda; class Insecta; order Zygentoma; family Lepismatidae; genus Thermobia; species Thermobia domestica. The sequence goes on along the minus strand of NC_137463.1, from coordinate 27,520,759 downwards.
CGACTAAAAGCAGGGAATTCGTGTTACTATTCGGTTCAAAATCTCTTGTCGTCGCGAATTCTGTCGAAGAGTTTGAAGCTTAAAATATATAAAACGATAATCATGCCTGTTGTTCTGTATGGTTGCGAAACATGGTCACTTACTCTGAGGGAAGAACATAGACTGAAAGTATTTGAGAACAGGATCCTGAGAAGAATATTCGGACCCAAGAGGAACGAGAATGGGGAATGGCGGAAACTTCATAACGAGGAACTACATAATTTATACGGATTACCCAACATTGTTAGGGTCGTCAAGTCTAGGAGGCTTAGATGGGCAGGTCATGTAGCTAGAATGGAAGAAAGTAGAAACGCTTTCAAAGTCTTGACTGGAAGACCAATCGGAAAACGACCATTAGGAAGACCTAGGCGCAGATGGGAGGACAATATTAAGATGGATCTCGCAGAGATAGGAATACAAAGTAGAAACTGGATGCAATTAGCTAAGGATAGAAGTCAGTGGAGAGCTTTTGTGAACGCGGCACTGAACCTGCGGATTCCATAGGCCATAGAGTTAGTTAGTTAGTAATAAAGTTTCATCCTAGGCTATATAATAATATTATTAATCATTTAATAGAAGAGTGATTTAGTAACCTTTTTGATATTCTTGTACTAGGAAAGTACAGAGCATTTATTTGCAGACAGTATACGTAGACAGCAGATAGAAAACGTCTGTGGACTAGGAATGCAGTAAATAAAGAAAAACAAAAATGAAGTTATTTATTTGTAAACCAGACTAAACCACACTAGGTGTAACAGCCCATTTGTGAGCCTAAGCCTGCTTCAGCGCCATCTGCTAGCGACCAGCTGAACTTCGTCCAGCCTATCGGCGAGCACGTGATCAGTGCGCTACGACGCCCTGTCTCATCAGCAGGTACACTCATGTCCAAAATTATTGTCACATGTCTATAAATATGTTGTTGTAGAAATATAATTTGATAACGAATTCGCTCGGTATTTCTTATAATGTTAGTATGTGTATAATCGGCAAATTTCATGTCAAAAGAGCAGTATACCTAAATAAGAACAATAAAACGAAAATAAAACTTTCGTGTCCAATTAGCAACATTTTGTTTTACTCATTCTAATTTTCGTATTTATAATTCTATTAATATGAAATTTACCATAAATATACATTTCCTGATTATACACATAGTATCAGTATTAAAAGTAACCTGCAGAATCATTATCAAATTATATTCTTACAAGAAGACAGTTATAGATATGCGACAATCATTTTGGACATGAGTGTATACAACGGTATGTTGTATATTTACCTGTACCGGTCTTAGAAAGGTGATCAGAGGTGCGACAACGGAGCATATTTTGTAAAGAAGAAGAAAAATTGTATTGAAAAGATTTTTTTTAGTGCTCCTTAGTTACAAAAGATAATATAAATAAGTAAGATTGTTGAATAATAGATTGCAGGGTTATCAGAAGAATTTGATGTTTAGGAAATTAATCGTTTGTAATAAGTATATTAACCGAAGGTGTAAAATAAATGATATTTACGCTTCAAAGTTCTGTTTTTGATATTGTGGCTCAAGAAATATTTAATTAAGAACCAGTGGTGTTACATAATTAAATGGTGCCTTCATACCGGGAGTTAGTGTATCGTTCTGAAGTACAGTAACAACGGACACAATTGAGCCCAATATTTATGTTACTATATTAAGAAGCGGTAAACGAATAAACCGAGGTATGTCGGAAACTGAAGGTATACAAGACCGACCTATGCAAAGTAGTAGTCATGCTCCTGATACCGTGATAGACCTTTTAAAGCAGATATCATGTCAAATGAACCAACTTCAACAGAATCAACAGGAGTTCCAACAGAATCAACATGAGTTCCAACAGAACCAACATGAGTTCCAACAGAACCAACATGAGTTCCAACAGAACCAACAGGAGTTCCAACAACAATTTGAGGAGTTACAGCAAAAAATGGTTACACAACAACAATTTGAGGAATTCCAGAATGTAACCCATCAACAATTGGAGGACTCCCTAAAGCAATTACAACTTAAAATTGAGGAACGACTGGAAGATAAAATGGATCAATTACATTGTAAAATAGAAGGTCAATTGGAGGAACAGATTTCCACGAGATGTAAGCAGTATGACCAAAAGCTGGAACGAATATCCCAAAATTACACTGAGATGCAGGATGTGGTCAAAGCCATGGAATCGGTAATTAACGAACACACCTTTCACATTCGAGAACTCCGGGAGGATATGAATTGTTTGCAAGAGTGGTACCATACTACTACGGAAGAGCACGACGGTGGACATAGACATCAGTCTCACAGTGGACATAGAAATCAGGCTATGTATAATGGATTAGAACCAGTAATCTCTCATGATGGTGGTTATAGAAATCAGTCTCCTTTTAAGGAACCAGAATCAGCAACAGCTCATCGAGTTTTGGAGGATAGTGAGTCTTCGGGATACAGTGAAGGAAGTACCGAAGTTGGAAGAAGAAAGAAATATTCATCCCGTAGGAATTCAAAATGTTACGGTAAATATTCAAAATCTCATAATAATGACAAACCTTTGCGATTTAGCGAAGTAAAGTCATTGACCAAATTTAGCGGTGGACCTGATGATATTCCTGCACGGGTATTTATCGAGAAGTTCGAGGATGAATGCGACTTGATAGGAATCAAAGAATCAAAATTCCTGAAGATACTTCCACACGTCTTACAACCTCCATGTTTAACGTGGTTCAAAGCCATTCGAGAAAATCTCCATGCTTATTCCGATTTTAAAGCGGCCCTACTGTCCAATTATGAAAACGACTTTATGCTTGCTAACAGGGATGCTTTATTACGTACCAAAGTTTTCGATCCCCGAAGCCACAAAAATGTTACGGAATTTGTAGTATCGACATACAACGAATTAAAAGCTCTAAATCCTAATCATCCGGAATCACGTATAATTGCTTCAATTCGCATACTATTGCCGTTTAGATTACAACAAATGTTAATGTCTGCACAATGTGTCAATTTCAGTCATATGGTCATGTTAGTGCAGAACTTCGAGAGTCAATATTTGATGCAGAAAAACAATAAAAATCCCAGCAGAGGTCAGGGTAATGTTAGCCGCAATCCTATTAATTATGCTCATATTCGCAATATGAGTGTACAGAATGGAAATAGCTCTAACACACAAGGAAATGGCAATCGTCGTTTTAATGAACGAGCGTGTAATCCAAATAATACCGGTAACGCAACTCAACCTAATGGAAGAAATAATAATAGGAATTTCAGAAATAATCACCGAACTTATAATCGAAGTAACAACAATTATCGTAATTATGCACAAAATCGATTCATAGGTGGTAGCAATTATAATAATAGAAATCCAAATTCAGTGTATGCATACAATCGATCCGATTCTACTCAAGAATGCGGAATACAATGTTCCTTAATTGCGCCCTTTGAACGAATAACTTGAACCATTAAAAAGGCGTCCGATAGATGTGTTTTAGATCGACTTTGCTTATGTCTATGGTTAATGTGTTCTTTATTCAGTTTATTATTTTGGCAACCTACCGAAAATACTAGAAAGATATGAATGGACTTAGTTAAAAATGTAGTCCCTCCTGAGATCATAAGTAAAATTAATATAAATAATGTATAATAGAGGGAACTCAATCTCAAAACGAGATAAACGTCGTATTTCATAATTATATAACTTATTTATTGTATTTTTCTTCATGTTATTTTATCTTCAACTATTTTTCTAATGTAACAATTATTTTCTTCAATGTTAAAGTATGTTATATTGTTTTATTATGTTCACAACACTATAATTACTCACTAAGCCCTTTATGTGTTCTATATGTATATTCACGTAGAATGTTTATGCCGTGTTTACATCTGGATCAATTCTATTAGAGAACATATTTATATTTAATTCAGTGCAATTATATTTAACTTCATGAATTAAACTATGCACATTATAGTAAATATCGTTCAATGAATCAAAAAAATTGTGGACCGTATTATTATTGTTATTTTTCTGTTGATGTACCTTGATATTTATATTATAATGTAAGGCCAAAGGATATGCCCAGTTATGTGATTAATATATGATATTAATATAAAACATAATTCTATGTATATACAAGGGCTGATCAAAATGTGTATACTTGTACGGTCCAGGATTCTTTTCATTTATTGTTAGTAAATAAATGAAATCCATGTTCGTGGCGCCAGATACAACGGTATGTTGTATATTTACCTGTACCGGTCTTAGAAAGGTGATCAGAGGTGCGACAACGGAGCATATTTTGTAAAGAAGAAGAAAAATTGTATTGAAAAGATTTTTTTAGTGCTCCTTAGTTACAAAAGATAATATAAATAAGTAAGATTGTTGAATAATAGATTGCAGGGTTATCAGAAGAATTTGATGTTTAGGAAATTAATCGTTTGTAATAAGTATATTAACCGAAGGTGTAAAATAAATGATATTTACGCTTCAAAGTTCTGTTTTTGATATTGTGGCTCAAGAAATATTTAATTAAGAACCAGTGGTGTTACATGTACATCAGGAGCTTTCTAGACCCAGTAGCCGCCATGTCTTGTTTTCACGTGACTCCCCAGTTTGCTTCACGACACTGGGTAGACGCCGAAAATTGGGAAGCACCGGCTGGAAATCGAACCCGGGACCATGCTCTAGACTATGGTGTCCCCTTATTTATTTAGTTGCAGCATATGTAATTTAAGTAAAACGGTATAATATAGTTAAATAATTAAAATACTTGTATCACCAGATAAAATAATCTTTACCAGGAATGAGATTTCCCAGGTCTTACTAGTGGACTACTTTAGCGCAAGGGATTCGAGTTCAACTCCAGATAGAGCTTATGTGATCTGATTTCAACATTATTCTCCAAGTTCGTGTCTCATAACCTCGGTATTGAAGAATTCCACTAATACAGGATTTTTTGTTGGTTTATATGCAATATTACATGCTTTCTGTGTTTTGAGAAACGTTCAGGTAAATATTAAAATTGGACTATCATTTACTAGATCAAAACACATGCCCCTTATTTTTACAATGTATTTTGTAAGAAGCGATAATATTCAAAAATAACTGAGTCAACATTTAAGAGTTGAATATTCAACAGAACATCAGAAGAAAACTGCATGAATTATTCCCTGATTAATTATTTAAATAGTCTTTGGACGAATCTCGAATATTCATCCCTGGAATTAATTTGAATTATTATTGAATATTGTTGCTCCATACAAAATACACTGGAAAGATAGGAGGCAAGTGCTGCCATCTACTGATTATTAGGTTTTCTTTAACCCTTTAAAGACAGACATGGCATATAAACACATAGCTGATCGTTATGCTCAGGAAGGATGTGATATATAAACACATCTGGACGGAAATGACGAATGTGGTATATAAACATGTAGATTAACATCAAGACGACGTGCGTGGTATATAAACAACATCTGGAGAGAAAGGAGGTGTGATATATAATCAATATCCGAATGGAGAGGACGGACGTGGTATATAAACACAACATCTGGATGGAGATGACGGACATGGTATATAAACAACATCTGGAGGGAGATGCCGGACGTGGTATATAAACACAACATCTCGATGATGACGGATCTGGTTTATAAACAGAACATCTGCATGAAGAGAACAGGTGTGATACATAAACAGAACATTTTGACGGAAAGGACAGGTGTGATATATAAACACATTTGGATGGAGAGGACGAGTGTGATACATAAAGAGAACATTTGGTTGGACAGAACGAATGTGATACATAGAGAGAACATCTGGTTGGACAGGGCGGATGTGGCATATAAACAAATCTAGTTGGAGAGGACAAGTGTGGTATATGGACACAATATCTGGACCGAAAGAATGGGTGGTACATGAACACAATATCTGGACAAAGGACGGGTATGGTATATAAACACATCTGGACAGACAAGACGGGCGTGATATATAAACAACATTTGGATGAAGAGGACGGATGTGGTATATAAACACAAATCTGGACTGAGTGGACAGATGTGGTTTATACTCTTAATTTCATTTAATTTGTCAAATAAGTCATTCAATACCTAATCATACGCTTGAATGGCTTTTAAGGCATCCTATTTTTTAAAGAAAGATTGATAGTCGTCACTAAAAGATTAAAAATCATTTCTAACGATAACTAAGATGGGCATAAATACATAAATATTCTATAAAACATCCAAGAAATAATAATAATATTCCTTGTGTTCAATTTTCTTTGTTTAACTTGATGAAAAACTGGAATAGAATAATGTCAATTGTCAACATGACCAGGCCTCAAGAAACACTTCCTAGTGGTCAAATGGCTAAGACGCGTCCTTTTCTTACGCGTTTTGTGCCGGTTTCGATTCCCTGTGGGAGCACTTAGCGTAGGATACGAACCTAAGTACTGGTTCGGATCCCAATTTAAAAGAGTAGGATCCCCGTCACATACAGCCTCGATGCTAAAGAAGGGGGCGAGGTGACTCAGTGGTAGAGCGTTCACCTCCGGTGCTTGGGGTCCCTGGTTCGATCCCAGCTGGCGCCGTGTGGACTTTGTGGTGAACAAACACCGTGCTCGTGGGTTTTCTCGGGGTCTACCGTTTCCTCCCACTTTCTTCATTCCACCATTTCACTCATGAATCATCATCACCGTTTCCTTTAGCCTACCCGGCATATTCGTGGGACGTAAAAAAAGATTTCATTTAACTTTTTTCGATGCTAAAGAAGGATAGTAGAAGACTCCAATCAATCAACTAGGCAGGCCTTAGCAATATCAATGAAACACAAAGAGTGAAAAAATGTACAACTGGACAGAGAATCAATCCCGGGTCTAGCTTAAAGTTCCGATGCGTTAGCCACGACCGTTACACAGTTCTCTCCCTGAACAGCAATACATTCTCAGTTCAGTTGTGCATTTGTTTCCCCACTATATAACTGAATTTCCAGTTATAAAGAAATCGATGTGGTATAAATTCCGTTAGGCCCTATTTCCTCAATTTGTCATATACTGAATAACATTAAGAAGCAAACTCAATTGAAGAATCTCACATATTAATTTTAATCAACATTACTCCCACTTTCTAGACTTCCAAAGCTTTCCTTATCAATGGGCACTTCAAGTACAACTCAATACATCTCGTACGTAACTCTCTGTTCCACAGTATCTTAAAACTTGAAGATATAAAATTTTCAATTTTTGGTCTAATTTGGTCTATTTTTGGAACCCTATATTTTCCCTGAAAACTATTTGATTAAACCAAACTCTCAACCTGCTACTTTTCGCGTATCAGCAACCAATTTTTAACATCCATACAATACGACGGAAATATTATATGTATATTTTTGTAACTATCAATTCCTTGATATTAGTATCGAAGGTAAGGTTACTGTGTAAGGCTCTTCCGTAAGTTCACCCTCATGTTTTTGAATTTTAGTGAATAACAAAGACAATGAAATTAAAAAAAAAAAAAAATGCAGAAAGTGAGCCAGATAATATGTGCTACATGCTATTATATAAACTATTTTGATGAAAATAAAAAAAATGTAGAAATTGAGCCAGATAGTAGGTACTACACGGTGTTACAAAACTAATATTTTTATGATTTTTTTTTTTAGAAAATGGAGAAAGTGAGCCAGATAGTATGTGCTACATTTTGTTTTCAAGATCTTTTGTATAGTTGATAAGTTTGGATATTGCAACGATATGTATATTTAGGAGCAACAAGGACAATAGTCCGGTACCTTATGATCACTGTTTCTTCCAAACATGTTTTTTTGGGGGGGAGGGCAGTGCCCCCCGGAGCTCTGAGAGTGCCTCCTGGATGAGACCAAAATATATCTATAATATAATAATAAATAAAATAGTACCAGAAGTGTCCCCCCCGAAATACTACATGTGTCCCCCCGGAATATTTTTTCTGAAAGAACGACTGCTTATGATAACAAATCTTGTGGCCAGACTTGTATAAACTTGTTTTCTATATGCTGTTATAGATATAATAAGTGAAACCAGAAGTGTTTTAAGTGTATTTTTAATTTCTGCAAAAATGAATGGTAAGTATTAAGAAAATACGAAGTTTAAAAGGAAGAAAAATAGTTTAACTTATTGAAATAACTATCGTGGTAAGTTTTGGTGAGTATTAAAGTAATTTTAATCTAACTGGGACCGCAATATTTAATACTGACTGTGACCGATATATGTGTCATAATCTACATGAACTGCGGCCGAAGTTCTGATCTAACATAAGGTTTGAAAACTATTAATTGAATTTTTTGGATACTACCTAAGTGACTTTCTATATTATTAATACTCTTCACAGTCAAAGACAGTGGTTCTCAACCTAATTCCTGGTTTGTAATAAGCTTCTGTGGGATTTTAAATATATCTATTGCGGAGATCTCACGATATCCATCTATTTCTATAATAGTAGAATCCATTTCTTGTATATAGTGGATACAGTAACTTCCCTAAAAGCGAATGGATTAAAACCAACTTTGGTCGGTTCATTCATATTACAAATCGAATCCGACCCGTCACACTGTTTCAAAATGGAAGCTGTTTGAAAATTTTAAAACTTCAGAACTCCCTTAATTTTGGGTCATGTAATAAAAAATAAAGGGATGTCTAATTCTGGTTTTAAAAAACTTGGACAGTTGTTAAAGTTATTATTTTAATTTTCGAGAATCCGCCATTTTGAATTACGTCACATTGTTGTGTATATGTTCAGTATCACTAAAAACTGTTCAAAGCAACTTATTTTTTATTGTAAGCATTAAAACAAAGACAAGAAATTGTTTATCAGTTGAAAATGACTTGATAATGTGCATCACGAAGATTGAACCGGACACTAGTGAAATCACACCATGCCCTGGTATCTTATTAGCTTTCAATTTTAATTCTACTTCAATATTCAGGTTTTACTGCATTTGTATCTTCCTGGTATTTCAATATGCAGTTCTCATTAGTTTCATATTGTACGGTACCTCTTCATATAAATTGATGTTTAAACAACTCTGCACCTGTTGAAAATGTTTAGTAGACCTATTTTTTGTCGTTCTTAACAATATGTTTATCAGAACAAAATTCAAAATAATATTTAAAAATATTTTCCGGTATTAGATTCTAATTATATTTATCTCTTCCGCTTATCTTTGCAAATCTCAGGTTGAGAAACTCTGATCTAAGTTATAAATAAAATGTTAAGTTTCCAAGTTATAAATAAAAGCTTAGAAAAGAGCTTTATTAAGAAAAAAATCTTGCAGCACAAAACGATCCATCCATCCTTTGAACGCTCTGTATTTTCCAACAACAAAAAATTATATTATTTCTTACGTGCGAAGCGAAGAAGCAGGCAGTGAGCCTGCCCGGAAGTATTTATAAGCGCCGACATAACTCTTGCCTGGGGGTTTACAGACAAGAGAAAGTGAAAAACCTACTGGCCGACTTTCTCCGCTAACTTCATGTCCATACTGCTTGCCATCCGCCCAGTCAAGCAAGTTTTGTGTTCGCCTTCATTCACACGAGAGACTTCAAAACGGGGAAAATTTATACTTGCAACCACTGACCTGTATTTGATTCCAGAGTCCTCTGGCGAGCTTAGAAAGAAAAATAAAACAAAAAATTAACCACATACTTCAATAATGAAGCACGCCGTTTTTTTTTTTTTTTTTTTTTTTTAAATATAAATGCTTGAAGAAAAACTTGTAAAAATATTTTGGCATGGAAACCTCTTATTTAAGGGAAAAAATATATTGAGGAAGTTGGATTCGCTTCAATTTGGCAACATTGCCTTCGGTAGCAAGAATGTATAACACGGAACTGTTCACTGTTGTCCTAGTCCTGAAGCCAATGTTACCTCACATGATGCTATATTGATAGTGTAAGTGACTGCAAGTAGTACTTATCATACGACTACTACCGGTGTCAGGTATAAGTCAAACGCATTACTAGGTCAAATCAATCACTAACTCCATTTGTTTTCTTTATTTACAATGCAATGACAGAAAGAGAATATTTTCTACAGAATGTACTGTACTCAAACAAATCGTGTTGGTGATTACAAGGAAATGAGATTATATGCACCTTATGGAGAGTTGTTCTGACGCGTGATTAGTGCCATACTAAAGACTTCGACGAACATATGTTTCCTGCAGTAGTCAGACCTTTAGTATGATGCTAATCATACGTCAAAACGACTCTGCATAAGGCCGTAAAATACAAAGAAAAGTAACTACAATTTTAGATCTAATCTTAAATATTAAACAGTTCTATGTGTACAAATCAGGGGAGCACCCACGCGAGTGGACCACCAAGCCAGGAGCGCTCCCCCCTCACAAACTTCGTCACTCGACATACATTTGTACACAGTGGCGGATCCAGGATGTGATCAAGGGAGGGGCTAAACCATAGTTTGCCGCTTTATCCAGTGTAAAGCAGGATTGAAGCCCATTATATACAGTGTATATCTGAGCGTCAAGGGAGGGGGCTATAGCCCCTATAGGCCTCCCCTTGGATCCGCGTCTGTTTGTACATATTTCTAATAAAACTATACTTGTTTGGCAGAGAAATGACTGAGCTCGTAGAAAGATTTGATGGTATACTTCATCTCTACTCTTTCTTTTCTCATAAAACAATCTAGTTTATATTTTTTTTTTTCAGAATATAGGTGGCAGTGCTCAACAATTAGACCTGCACTACTCAGTCTTGTTGGGTGTGGAATAACACCGGTTCAATACTGTACAGACGTAGTGACTTGTAGCATTGGACCTAGGCGTGCACCAACATGATTTTTTTTAGCCCTTTGACTACATTTTTTTTTTTTTAAATGTGAGCATTCCTTTACATGTACGACTCCTTTAATGTGGGATATTCTTGACATCTGTACATACTTTTGGAAACTAAACGCAGTCTCCTGATCACATCTGACCCGATGGGAGAACATGTATTTTTTAAGTTAAAAAAAAAAAAAAGAAATTCCCAACGATGTTTGAATTATTCTCATGGGACATATGTATTCCATTGGCAGTCAAAGAATTAAAGGGGATCCAAGCTTTGGCGGGGTCCAATATTACAAGTCACTACGTCTATGTAATATTGCACGAGAATTATTCTGCACCTGATAAGTAACTGTAAAATACTTCTACCTATATATTCAGAAAAAAAAAATATAGCACTAAATTGTTTTTATGAGAGAAAGAGTACAGATGAAGTGTAAAATCAAATGTCCATGCTACATCAATCATTTCCCTCTTAAACTAATATAAGTTTTATTGAGAAAGTCTACAAATGTATGAATTAAGAAGTTTCGGGAGGGGGGTCTGGACCCGGCCAAAACCTCGCCCCCCCCAAAAAAAAAACTTGCGTCCCAAAGTCTCGTCTGGCCAAAACCTCGCGTCCCAAAGTCATACCCAAAATCTTGCCCTCCAAAACCTCGCGGTTCTGATCTCGCGATACAGAAACTCGCCTGACCTAAACTACGTGGGACTTAATTTGTCTGGGAAGAAATGTCGTCAGTATAAAACCTCATCACGACGATTTCTTCGGCATAAAATGTTCAGTATATTCCTGTATATATGTATTTAGTAATAACCATAATTGCGTTAAAATAATGACAAGAAAAGCATCTAACGCGTGCTTTGGGAATCTACATATATAAACATGAAAATAATGACTATATTTGTGACATCATATCTCTTGAGCCACCCGACCGATCTCGATCAAAATTTTCAACATAAATGTGGTTCGGGCCTGTGATGGTTTTATAATTTTACTTAGATGAGCAGGATGAAGGAAATGGAAGAATGAAGAAAGTGAGAGGAAACGAGAATAATCCCGAGAAAAGTCACACACATGATGTTTGCCTCTTTTTCTTCCTCCTATTATTATTATTATTATTATTATTATTATTATTATTATTATTATTATTATTATTATTATTATTATTATTATTATTATTATTATTATTATTTGTAATATGGAATTGCATATTAAGGAACTCATTGGGTAAATTTTAAGTAGAGGTTTAATCCCGTAAGGTTTTCACCAGCCGAGATTTTGGTCCGCGAGCTTTTGGGCAGCGATGTTTTGGCCACGCGAGGTTTCGGCCCGGCGAGATTCTGGCCCGCGATGATTCGGGTGGCGATGTTTTAGCCACGCGAGGATTTTCCCGCGAGGTTTTAGGCAGCAATGTTTTGGCTGGGCGAGGTTTCGGTTCGCGACGTTCTCGCCGCGAAGTTTCGTACCCAAACCTAAGTGTGTAGTTACTCGCCGAACCGCTAAGGACAGAGAAAAAAATATACTAGTAATGACAGGAAAGATATCTTAACATTTATTTACAGCATAAACAATATACGATCATTAAAATTAGGGTAAAATTCTTGATGATTGCAAATGAGGAAGTTAGATACCATCTAAATGGTAATAGCTTCTAACTGATATTAAACCTATTTTCATCAATCACCATACATGGTTCCACATTAATAAAAAGAAAAATCATCTAGTGTTTTTCTTTGAGGAAGGAATAGATAAACATATTTTATCTCAATAGGGGTACGAATTGTGAAAAGAGTTTGACGAATGGCACAAATGACAAAAGGTTAGGAACCGCTCTGTAGAAGAATGATACATATATGATGAACAGAAAAGAAAAGAAAGAGAGAGAGACTACTGAAACAGGCAAACGAATAGCACTGCATTTTCCTACGAAAGAAGAAAGAAGCTACGTGATAGGCTATTTCATTTATGACTTTCAATGAACTGTAGTTCTAATGGGAAAGGGAAGTTGAAAAAAATCGGACATGGAAGACCAAGAACAGCTCTTTCAATCACTGAACATCTTCCGTTGGGCCCGCTCGGGTTCACAACCTTCAATGAGGCTCATACTTTTTAGGGGTAACAAGAGGAACCCAGGTGTGATTAGACCCTCTCTAGAAGACTGTTGTCTCCCCTAGAATACCGTTGGACTCAATAATGACATTAAACGATAGCCCGAGAAAACCTGTGAGCTACAAAATTCTTCCTGGGGTGTATCTTCGATAGTCACATCTATGGCCTTAAGTCCGTCATGTATGAGGGATGACGCCCCTTTCCAAGCACACTACCTGGGAGGAAAGGAAGAAAGAATGGTGAGGAAAGGAAGCGGCCTAGCACTAGTATGTTAGGTACCATCACGGCATTTCCCTTGTATAAATGAGAAATGCTCAAGAAAAACCTCATTCAGAATGGCTGACCGGAAAAGGCTGTTGCATTTTTTAACTGAATGTCTCTTCTGGGAATCGAACCCGTAACTGCTCGCACCAAAGGTGAAAGCGTAAGCAATTGCGCTACGTGGGGCCATCCCCTGTATATCAACAGACTCTCCGGGGAAAGAAAGTTAAATTCATCACTCGTTGGACCATAGACTGAGGCTATTCATTGAAATGTTCTTTCAATTGTCAGAAGTAAGGGGCCCTTGAGCCCATTTGCAAAACGCTCTCGTTATGCCAATTTCGCGCTCATTAATCTTGTTGAGGTTTGTGTTAACTTATGATCGCACTTGTTATCTTCAGTAGGGCTCAATCTTACTAACTTGTTTGGGCCCATGCTTTCTCGGGTGTCACTAATCTTAATAGGGCTTGCGTTAACTCATTTCATTGGGCTCGGGCTTATTGGCATAAGAGTTTTTTTGAGCTCTCGTTCACTCGGAGTCGAGCGTTCCAAATTCACCAGTTTTAACATCTTTGGTTAGCATACGCGTCTCTGGTGTGGAGACCAGTGTTCAATTCTCGGTGGTGCTCATGTAGTTCTATCTTACTCTGTAGGACCACGTCTTGTGCTGGAAAGGGATGTTATACTCTAAACGAAGCAGGTAAATATGTAGACAATGTTAGCACTTGAGAATCCTATCAAGAGATTGAAAAAATAACTACCAACAGATTAGACAATTTTATCATGTTGCTCCCCAATTCATGGCTTAATAGAGAAACATTTTTCTCACTTCGATTTCACACCATGGTAGTTATAATGACGAAAATGGGGCATATGAAATACCTCATCGATAACAACACAGTTTAATATTTCAAACAGCTCTGTTCAAAATATGCTTTTTAAATACTTTGTTCCTTAGTTATAATCAAATGGAAATCTAATGTCAGGGGGCCTGCTCACAATTTGACCCGTATTGTTATGGGCTTATTTTAGACCACCTTCGGATCTGAGTTCTTCTAACGGATTCTTTATACGCTAAGAAGATTCATCCAAACAATAAGTAAATAATTTTTTTAAAAAAATCAGTAAAACTTATTTACCTACTGTAAAACAGTATTAAAACCGTTAAAAAGTAATAAAAAGGAAATACAAAAAATGTATGTCCTACTGGTAAGGAGTTTCGAAAGTATAAAAGTTAATTTATCTGGTTTTACACAAAAAAAAGGGAAAAAAAAACTTAAACTGGTATTAATTCAAGGTTTCTAATATTTGGTATTTTAACGCAAAGCTATGCCTACAAATAACACAGTATACACAGATAGAGAAGGCGCGCGAAACAAACACTGTCCTAGCAAAAACATTTTGAATAGCCCATCGGAACCAAAAGCACTAACATTTTCAATTTAACTTGGTCCAATTCACGTGGCTTTGACCATTTGTGAATCTTGATGAGGGAAAGTATATATTATATATATATATAAATTCCTGGGTGCTTTTAGTATTATTTTCTGTCTTATTGATACATTCACTGTTTATTCTTAAAACTATAAGACTTAAAACTATAAGATTGTCATACTGTTGAGTTCAAACTATCGTATGAAATTACCTCATTTTTTAAAGTTTATAAAAGTCGTCAACGTAACAAATTTTCATGACCCTTCATGAATTTCTAAAAATATTTTGACAGCGTATCGGACAGCTACAGGTAATATACATCACATCCTTTACACTGAAACAATGTTATCTCCTGTATGGTATCCAATCCTTTCAACAACTTTCAACAACATGTGGTGGGTTGCATATCATCCAAGGATATACACTACAGAGAGTGAAATTTTTCCAAAATGAATTCAAGAGAGTTACAAAGAATAGATAGATTCCCATTTCTCCCGCCTTTCATTCTCTAAAACTAGACTAATAGATCACCTATAGGGTATGCAACCTTTTTAACAACTTGGACGAATGGGTTGCATATCATCCAAGGATATACACTACAGCGTGAAATTTTGCTCCCCAAAATGAATTCAAAAGTCACAAAGAATAGATTCCAATTTCGCCTTTAAGTCTCTATTAATTTCAACCTATTGATAACAGAAGAAGTAGATTTAACAACTTCAATTTCAGTGTTGGATTATGAAAGAACAAAAATGGTAAGAGAACGAGATTTATTTTTGGAGGGGGGTCCGGTATTCCAAAAATAGACTCAATTTCAGTCGTTATCCTTCTACTGTAACTGGAAGTAGATTCAGCATTCCAAATGTAGATTCTTCTATATATCCTGTTATCCTTTTATTGAAACCAGGAGTGATAGAGCTATGACAATCTGGTTACAATATTGTATTCCTACAGTTCCTTAATAAATTGCGAAACTAAATTTCTTGTATTTATTTTTCGAAAATTTCAATTTAAACGAAGAAACAAAGTTGTACAATTTCTCTTTTCCAAATTTTACACATTTTTGAAAATAATAAAAGTCTGATTTTTTGGACAGGAGTAAAAATAATTTTCAAGAACCTAAGAAAATTGATCCCATATGAAATAAAATGATTTTATTTATAATTATATATGTATGTGACAGATTCTCCAGTTTCAACGAATGTTATGCAGTTCCACGGTTTGTAAAACTGCTATAGGGATTTCTGAAAAAAAAAATTGTAGTTAAGATACTAAATATTATGAATAATAGCCATGGTTAGGATTTTTGGTGGAAAAAGTACATAAATTGCTGGGTGAAAATGTGTAAAAGAACACTGATTTTTGGTGGAAATTTGGTGAAATTAAAATTAACTTACTGAATAATTAATGTACATTGCAAAGAGTTATTTAATCTCAATGTTGGAAGATGTCAAAGTTTTCAATTTGCTAGGAGTACTTCCTATTGCGTCTATAGACATCAAAAGAGGATACTTTGTTCTCACTGCAAGCACCGGGTCCATCAGATTACTGGGATTTCTAACTTCTAAGATTCGGAGTTTTTCGCCAAAGGTAACCAAGAAAGTTCTATCGTTTTTTCACCTATCATCTTCGAACATCAATATATCACCTAAGACGTACCCGGAAGATCAAAAATAGTCCCCAACAGCATCGACGATCTTCTGCCAACGTTCTGGAAGGCCATGGATTCCATTGTAGCAGAAAGTGGTGGTCCGTGAAGTGAAGAATGTATCAAGTGCATTTTGCACCTATACTACGGATTTGAAGTGGTGTCCTCTACGGTGATTGTCCAAGGAATGGAATAGGTGATAATCGGACGGCGCAATGTCCGGGGAATATGACGGATGTAATAGTGTTTTCCATCCAAGGTGCCCCGGATTATCCTAGCCGTGTAAGGCTTAACATTGTTCTTTAACAGAATGACCCCTTTGCGATTCAGAATAGCTGGCTCCAGAGTTTTGAGTTTTTCTTGAACACGGCTTAACTGTTGACAGTACACAGCTGCATTGATGCTCTGGCCAGCTGGTAGCAGTTCCCGATGCATGATGCCGCGAGCAGTCCATCAAACACAGAGGAGGATCTTCGTCTGGTGAGGTGCTGGTTTCGACTATTTAGGAATCGGTTCATGGAATGCTAACCAATAAGAACAGCGCCGTAGAGCTTCGTACAGGACCCACTTCTCATCACATGTCAACATCCTGTCCAAAAATGGCTCTTTCCTCACACGAGACAGCAAAGAAATACGCGTGTCTGCTCGTGTTGCCTTCTGGCCCGGAGTCAAATGACGTGAGACCCATCGACCCAACTTGTAGTGCTTCCCAAATTGATGGAGGTGCTGCTGAATGGCTTCTTCATTCACACTGAATTGTAGTCCCAGTTCGTCACATGTTTGGCCACTGTTCGCCTCAATTGCTGCCTGAAGATCTTCATTTTGTACATGTGTTGGTTTTCCGGCACGTGGTGCGTCTTCAAGTGTTTCGTTACCGTCCTTAAACTTGTTAAACCACAGCTTCACTGTTCGCATAGTCGACACACTCACCAAAGGCCTGGCATATCTTCCGCCCCGCTGCAGTTGCGTTTGACCCAAGTTTGAAATCGTACAGCATACACGCCCTTACGACGCTGTGTGGAAGTGTCATGTTCACTCTGTCCTTACGCAAATTCATGGTGTAGCTGAACTGCCACAACCAGGTAGTACGTTTGATATACCCACACCAACAACTGACCTTCGCCTTATCACCATTCGCATTCAACTGACGGTATGAGGGCCAATGGAATACAGACCACAGAAAGCGATAGAACTTTCTTGGTTACCTTTATATTTTCAAGCCTGGATTTTGCTGATCCCTGCAGACTATCCTTTGTAGCTTGAAGTATTTTCCATTGTTCCTGCTTGGAAATGCACTGTCTCAAACTTCATTATGTAGTCGCCTAGCATCCTATAACAATTGACTTAATGCACTCCCTTAATAGTGCCTTCTTCAACAATAAGTTTCTGAAAATTGTTCACAGATTCTGGCTCTGACTGATCAAGTTTTGTAATTATATATGCCTTAATTTAAGAAAGGTCGGGGAACCTCATCTGTCTACCTCATGCGTTCATGAACTAACGTTTGGATATTTTTTTCTACTATGGTGCGACAAATTTTAAACAAAATACATGTGCTGTTGTAAATAGGGCCTAAGGTAAGGACTCAATAAATCTACGTTAATACTGGCACGAAACGAAAAACAATGCTGAGACTCACATTGGTATAATATGTACGGGCAACGAATGAAAACTTATAAATTGGTGCTTATTGAGTGACAATTTCTTGATTGGATGGAGAAGATCCATTTTGGTAATTTGATGGACACAAATTTCGAAAAAAAATGAAATGAAATGTTTCAGTTTTACGTACCACGGTTATGCCAGCTAAGCTAAAGAAGGTGATGATGAAAAATGAATGCAATGTTGGAATGAATAAAGTGGGAGGAAACAGAGGAACCCGAGAAAACGCAAGCACACGGTGCTTGTCCGCAACAGAGTCCATTTGGCCCGAGCTGGGATCGAACCAGGGACACCATCTACCAAAAATGAACGCTGTACGACTGAACCATCGCGGCCCGACGTAAATTTCTAGTTTGGAACCTCAAAGTAATGTGCTTACTTGAAAATATTGTTTCAACAACCCCTTAGCAAATTCTATGGTTTGGTGAAGCACCAGAAATCCAAGCTCGAGTAATAACTACATAAAATGTAAAGATTTGATTTGGTTCCATGTAACTATTCTTTACAAATTACGTACCTGTTATTCATATGCCTCGATAGTTAAAGTAACATTTTATGTGGCAGAATAGACTGACCAACTATTTATATCCCATTTATAGAGGTATTTAAGATTCAAGAAGGAGAAAGTTATTTTTATGCTATTCTCAAGGTTTCTATTTCAAACATATTGGACAACATATAACCATAAAAGAAAGACGTTTCGCGAATAGCTATTTTTACTAAACGTTTTCCAATACACTCGAAAAAAAGTTTACTTCTTTATATATATATATATATATATATATATATATATATATATATAAAGTGCTCAAGCTACACACGCGATGTAAGCATTATATATTGATTGATTGATTTCTATTTAACGTCCTTTGACAGCGAAGAGGTTACACAGGGTGTGATTAAAAAGTACGGTGAATGTAGTTGCACAGCGCCATCTATCGACGTTTTATCCATATCAACCCGATAACCTGAAATTTTGTGATAGTTTCGAGTTTGAACGAACTGTGATGTATCAGTTGGCTTCTACAGAACAGTGGGGACGAGTTAAAAGTGTCGGTCTTTGGTAAACATTGTTTTAAGCTGAAAAAAAAGTGCCAAAGAAACTCGCAAAATGTTAAAAATCAGCGTAAGGCGATAAAGCGGTGGGATTGAAGACTGTTTACAAGTAGTATGAGCGACTAAAGAGTAGCAAGGATTCGCTTGACAACGAGCAACAATCGGGACCTCCACCGACTTCAAAAACAGATGGAAACGTGCAAAGAGTGGCACAAATGATTCGTTCAGCAGGCGAATTACTATACAAGAGTTTTCCGAAGAACTAAACATCTCGTACGGGTTTGTGAAAAGCATTTTAACCGCCGATTAACTGTGCAAATAACTTGGCCGAAAAAATATTCATGTCTGTCCATATCCGCGTCACTCACCAGATTTAGCACCATGCGCCTTTTGGCCCTTCCCCAAAATTAAAACTGTGCTTAAAGAAAAACGTTTTGACACCATTCCTGACATTGAGATGGCCACGACAGAGCAGCTGAACGTCCTTCCAAACGAAGCCTTCCAGAAATGTTTCTAGTCATGGATTCAACGTTGGGATAAGTGCATTGCTATCCATGGACAGTATTTTGAAGGAGATTAAATCAAATTCCATGTAAGCTTATTACTTTGTTTCTAATAAAATTGTTCTCCATATATATTTTAATCACACCTCACACATATATATGACAAGATCAGCAGTTTAAAGTGCGATTTCAATCACTGTAGGGTGTTAGATGGTCTCTGAGTGAAAATCGAGCATGGGACCTCGTGCACCAAACGAAAACGCAATAATATTAGACCAGTAAGACGTAAGCGATTATATATACGAAAAAAACACATGTCCAAGCTCACGTAATAACTACACTCGAAACTAAAGCCTTTTGTATATGTTGTATAACAAGTCTGCAAATACGAGTTTAAAGAACTCAAAGCACCGAATTAATAAGCAATTCTACCAATAAATTTTGGACCTCCAGGGAGGGACGTAATCAGGGAGTTCATGGGCCCCAAATCCCCGAAATTACAAAAAAAGATTTTAAAAACCGAACTTTAGATTGATTGATTCATTGATTAACAGTTTAGTGCCCCTCTCAGTATGAGACATGGACCAACAGCTTAACGTGGGATCCGAACCACATGAGTTCTCGCCAGGAAGCGAACCCGGGTCTCCCATGCTAAAGACGCGTACCACGAAGGACTTTAGAAAATTAAATAGCAATTTTTACATTAAATTTTAACAGTGGCCAAAGTCGGAATCCCCTCTCCCAAATAAAATTTGTGGCTTCGGTCCTGCCACCAGAATCCCCTTGGATTGACATTAAAGACTACCATAACCCAATAAACTAGAAAAATAATGTTATTCATAATCTTGCTATAATTTAAGATAGACATACTAGCCAAGTGCTAAATTGTTCACCTCTAGTGCGTGGGATGGGAATGTGGTATAGCGGAAACTTCATAAGGAGGAACTGCATAATTGATTCTATACCATTTACCTAACATTGTTAGGGTCATCAAATCTAGGAGGCTCAGGTGGGCAGGTTATGCAGGCAGAATGAAAGAAAACAGGAACGCTTTTAAAATTTTAACTGGAAACCCAATCGGGAAAAGACCCTTAGGAAGACCTAAGGTGCAGACGAGAGGACACCATTAAGAGGTATCTTGCAGAAATAGGAATCCAGTTGGCCAGAAACAAGTCAATGGAAAGCTTTTGTGAATGCGGCACTGAACCTCTGGAATCCGTACGCCATACAGTTAGTTAGTGCGTGGGGTTTCTGTTCTATTCCATGTCATGACAGCTAATGGCGAACAATATACACTAACTAGCAAGTAGATAATATTTTAGCTGATTATTCTTGCTAGGCAGAGAAAAATCACCAAATGTGGTAGCGAAAATCAGTAACTTAACGTATTTTTTAGTTTTCGTTCCGCGATTCTGTCCCTGAGGCTAATGAAGACTATGAGAAATGAATGAATGATGATAAAAATAAGTGGACAATAGACAAATACATAACATCCATCTCATGAAGAAGATTTGAAACCGTGACAGACAAGTCTTGGCGATTATTAGCGTAACGCCGCTGACGCTCAGCCAGATCATTGACAGAGTTGATTGATTGATTAGATGGTTAAAGTTTAATGGGGACTCAAAAACGAAACTATTTGTTCCCGTAATGATAAAGGCAATGAGTGACATAAGCTACAATTAAAAATTCGCAATAAAAGTTCTAAAAATCTGTAAATCAAATACAAGATCTATTAACTAACTCAATTGCCTATGGAACCGGAGGTTCAATGCCGCGTTCACTGAAGTTCTCCATTGACTTCTGTCCTTAGCTAACTGGATTCAATTTCTACTTTGTATTCTTATTTCTGCGAAATCTATTTTAATATTGTTTAAGAAACGGGGGCTGAAATGGCTGGGACATGTAGAACAAAGAAACGAACACTATGTGGGAAAGAGAATTGCAAAGATGAAACTAACAAAAAAAGAGGGGAAGACCCAAGATTAGATGGAAGGACAAGATACGAAATTACTTGAAGGAGAGGAGATGGAAAATAGAGAAAGTTCAGGACAGAAATGAGTGGAAAAGGGTATCAAAGAGAACCTTGAATGTATATAAAAGTTTAAAATGCCTGGCTGGATAAGAATACAGTGCCGTGCCGTGGAAAATCAGCGCCCGGGGCGAGACTACACGACGGTGCCCCCATACGTATATTCCAAGTAATTTTTCATATCTTTTTTCCTTTTCTATCCCGATTTTTCGCCCCCTTACTTCGGTGCCCGGGGCCGTCGCCTCGTTCGCCCCCCCCCACGGTACGGCCATGAAAGAATACAATATACGAACTAAACAGCTCTTAATATAAAATTTATAATAAAATTTATAATAAAATGAAATAAACTATCCTTGTTTAGATCAATGCTTCCCACATTTTATCAGCTCACGGTGTGTCCTTGAGTATTCCACGATCTTCCGACTGTGCCCCAGGTCATAACATAGGCCTACCTAATGCAGCATAGACCACAATAAGATTTTAACCCTAGAAACGGTAATAACTTCGTACAGGAAATACATACAGTACATGGCTCATTGAATTCAAAAACTGGAAGATTTCTGCTTTGATTAGCTGGCAACACATAAGGATTATGTGACGTCATAGAAGATGGCGACACCTCGTCGAGTGTACAGCAGTGTTTTCATTGTACAGCTCACAGATGACGAGAAGAACCCTAGCAGAAGTAGTGTGACGTAAGTATGGGCCCGTCCACTTTTTGCGCGGGGGTTTCAAATGACACCACGGAATAGCACACAGATAACTACCCGGAGTAGCAGACGACATCGAAGTATAGACCACACCTCAAAAACCAAAAATGGACATGACCGTGTCGTTGACCTTTCCCCGCTGCCTCTGTTTTAGGGTTCTTCTCGTTATCTGTGAGCTGTAGACGAGTACACGAAAACTAAATTACCCATAATCGAGAAGTTTTCAAGTTAACAGTTGAACTGCTAGAGATGCACCTTCCACGCAAGAGAAAACAATGCAGGGCCAAACACTCAACACCTATCAAAATACTGAAGACCCATAACCAATATCATCAAAAAGATACGGCTACCATAAGGAACATTACTCTCAGGATGCGAGTCTACTTTACAGAGAGTGTGCCCATTTTGTTGCATGATTTTCGTAAAGGCACAAAAAAAAAAAAAGTTACTGAATTCAACGAGTCATGCATCGTCACTGTAGATGTTTCCTGCACGGGGATAAACAGGGTTAAAATCTTATTATAATCTACCCCGTATATATAAAAAATGAAATCTTTCAGTTTAACATTTCACAATTATGTCCCTTTAAACTAAGCGAGACTAATGACTACGACAAGTTAATGATAATGAAAGAATTGGTGGAATGATAAATTGGGAGGAAACGAGTACCCCGAGAAAACCCACGGATACGATGTTGTCCCACCACAAATTTATTTGGACGGGGATCGAACCAGGAGCCCCATGTAACAGATATAAGCTCTCAAGTATCGTTCAATAACTTTCCAAATATTTCGTGGCGGCCCTGATAATGAAATGAAATCTTTGAGTTTTACGTCCCACGGTTATGCCGGTTAGGCTAAAAGAGACGGTGATTATGAGAGATGAGTGAAATGGTGGAATGAAGAAAGTGGGAGGAAACGGGAGAACCCCGAGAAAACCCACGAGCACGGTGTTTGTCCACCACAAGGTTCACTTGGCGGGGGCTGGGATCGAACCCGGGACCCCAAGCACCAGAGGTGAACGCTCTACCACTGAGCCACCGCGCCCCCCTCGCGGCGGCGGCCCTGATAAGTCAGCCGCGGCGAACAGTTGGGAAATTCTGCTCTATAGGCTAAATGAAATGCATAAATCATAATTGTAAAATCGATAGAAAGAAAACAGTGGCAGAGGGCCACGTGAAAACTTACACGATGTTTTGCCCACTACGAACTCACTTAAGATTCAACCAGAGACCTTTCAATTCAAAAGAAGAAGCTCTACAATTAAGCCTTCGTGTTACTGCTTTTAGTTCTCAACTAGAATCCGAAGCCGATAAAACAATCTAAGTATTACCAATTACATCATCAAGAGATTATTTTTTTCCACTGCCTAATGAAGCGCTTTTGGTTTATCTAATCGCAAATACAGCCACTAGAACAGAAATCAAATCCTTAGATTTTGCTTCCTTACAAAATAAAATAAAACTGTAACTCAATTCTTTGCGATGCAGAGCCGTCCTTGCAAAGCGTTAAGAAAATCCCCGTGATATGGTTTTTGTGGCATTCGGAGTGACTTTCTAGCGGAACTGCTGTTGAATTAATCGCATCTATAACAAGCAGGAAGTGAAAACCAGTAAAACAGTAATACAAAAAACCACAAAACAGATAAACAAAAGAATTCAACTTAATGATCCAAGATTGTTTTCTGTATCCAAATGATATAACCACAAGTAAAAATTAAGGTTGTTGTCTACCGTCTATAACTTGATTTTTCTGAACTATTTCGGTGGGTTTTCTAATAGGGCAGAGGCGCAGAAACGTAGGATTTAGGAGTAGACTATTATGTCCCGTAGACTTTGGGTGTTGTATTTGTGAGGATCATAATAGCATGTTGATTTTTTTTTTTTTTTTTTTTTGTACACCTAACTAGCGCCTTTACATACTGAAAAACTGTTCAATAAAATTGTAGTTAATTAAATTTGCAGGTTGGTGAGCAAAGCATTTACTGCAGTCTGCAGTTGAAACAAAAAAAGTTGCGATTTTCCCGAAAACTTGTATAACGATTTTGATAAATAAATATCCAATATACAGATTAATTGTAACTGTAATGAAAACTTTTCATTTTGCCAGTGATTTATTGTTATTCTATTGAAAACGTTCCATTTTGCTAGTGATTTGTTGTTACTCTATGTAAAACGTTCCATTTTGCCAGTGATTTCTTGTTGCTCTATGTAAAACGATCCATTTTGCCAATGGTTTGTTGTTACTCTATGTAAAACGATCCATTTTGCCAGTGATTTGTTATTACTCCATGTAAAATTATCCATTTTGCCAGTGATTTCCTGTTACTCTATTTAAAACGTTCCACTTTGCCAGTGATTTGTTATCAGTCTATTTAAAATTATCCACTTTGACAGTGATTTGTTGTTAGTCTATTTAAAACGTTCCACTTTGCCAGTGATTTGTTATTACTCTTTTTAAAACGTTCCATTTTGCCAGTGATTTGTTGTTACTCTATTTAAAAAGTTTCATTTTGCCAGTGATTTGTTGTTACGCTTTTTAAAACGTTCCATTTTGCCAGTGATTTTTTGTTAACTCATTTTTCTTTTGAGGTGACAAACTAAACTGAACTGCAAGAAGAAAAAAGTAAGTTGACTATTTATTATTCGTAGCTTCTTCGCCAAATTACTACGCTTTTCTTTGGTTTAACGTCCCACAATTATAATTCGAGGCTAAGGGAAATCGTGATGATAACGGTGGAACGAAGAAAGTGGGAAGAAACTAAAGAATCCGAAGAAGAAGAAGAAGAAGAACAACAACAACAACAAAGACTCACAGTTTTTTCCACACAAAGCTCACTTGGCGCGAGCTAGGATCGAACCACGGACTCCATGCACCAAAGAAGGAGTGTTCTACCATAATCGCCACGGGATTCCAGACTTCTTTTGTTGAACCATGTACGTAAATCTCAGTATAGCATCGGCGATCTTACTACACTGCTGAAAAGCCGAGATTGGTGGAGTTGTCCTGCAATTAGACTGTCTTGCAGACAAGTTAGTGTAGTGGGAACGGTGTACAATGTAAGGGTTGAGTTGAATTCACACTCACGAATTCTAATAACGCTCACGCTCAGGAATCCAAACAAGACTCACGCTCACGAATTCTAATAAGGCTCGCGTTCATAAATTCTAATAAGGCTCGCGTTCATAAATTCTAATAAGGCTCGCGTTCATAAATTCTAATAAGGCTCGCGTTCATAAATTCTAACGCACATACTAACGAATTCTAACGCTCATACTAACGAATTCTAGTGAGGCTCATGTTCATGAATTCTAACAAGGCTCATGCTCATGAATTCTAACAAGGCTCATGCTCATGAATTCTAACAAGGCTTGTGCTCATGAATTCAAGTAAGGCTCACGCTCATGAATTCAAGTAAGGCTCACGCTCATGAATTCAAGTAAGGCTCACGCTCATGAATTCTAATAAGGCTCGCTATGTCAAGATTACACTCGCTATTCTCAATAGTCTCGTACTCACTCGTGCACTGTCCGCTGGTCGTTATCTAATTATGGGCTCGAGTTCATATGGACACAGACACGACTGAAGTCATTGAGCTTTACCTTGACTGAGCCCGAGAATGAGTTTCGACACCTATAGGGAAAATAAATATGCATGTAATGAAGCCATAGTTACTTGAGTTCTTACACATGTAGACAGGCAGATTGGAGTTTAGCTACTTTTTCAGCAGCAAAGCTATATGAGACATGAACCTAGAGGTTAACGTGAAATTTAAACTACATGTGCTGCCGCTGGAAATTGAACTCGGATCTTCCACGCCACAGGCGCGGTATCCACATGGCCACGGAGAGTTCAGTTCAACACGTGATATCCATGATCCTGGTTTTTAAACCATCTCCCACTTCAACTCTAGTTACAATGGAAGATGGTTTAAAAATATTCCCGTTTGTCCTACTACAGGAGAAAGAAACAAATGACCCTACTCCTGCAGCATACGTCATATAAATTGTATTAGAAAATGCCTTCGGACAAAACAAGACAGGCTAAAAGCATTCCAGAAATTGTAAGAAAAACATATTTTTAAAACAAATAGGGTCTAAATAAAAAAGGGATATTTAATTGGAACTGAGTAGCCAATTATTTCTCGATAAAAAAATAAGTACGATAACAGAGTTTAATGAAGCCTTTGATAGATAGAAATTTAAAAATGGAAATCACTTTTGTTAAGATACACAAAAGCATAACAAGAAACAATATTTCTCATTATACGAGCTTCAATTATCAAAGACAATTTTTAACTTATCACATGTAAAGAATTTTTTTGTTTGATTCTGTTTTTTTAGTGATTTTTTCTTTTAAAAATATATGAATTCTTCATTTCAAGCAATGGGACGACAGAAGGAATCTTTAATCCTTACTAAGAAGACTCAATTATACAAAAAAAAAAAAAAGTTTCATTTTTATGCCCCATGTTTATGTCTTCTTACGGTTACAGTGACGGATGAGTAAAATGGGAGAACCCTGAAAACATCCAAGGACATTGTAGCTCACTTAACCTGTACTTATGCTGATAATAATAATAAGTGTGTACTAAATTATATAAATGGGATATTTAATTAATAAAGGGCAGCCATTTTAGCAGTGGTTGGGAAATAAGTTCCTACCAGCGGCGCACCCACGGGTGGTCCACCGGCTCTGGACCCCAAAACTTCGTTACTCAACATACATTTTTACACTTTCTCAAAAAAGAAAAAAAAACTATACTTGTTTAACAGAGAAATGATTGATGTAGCGTAAACATTTGATCTTACACTTCATCTATACTCTTTCTCTTATAGAAATAATCTACATCTATTTTCTTTTTCTCCTTTTTTTTTTTTTTTTTTTTTTTGTTTGACAATATCGATGGAAGTATTTTACAATTACTTATAATCTTTTCGGATGCAGAGTAATACCCGTTCAATACGTAGTGGCGTGTAGTATTGAGCCCCCCTCCCCAAAGTTTGGACTCCCCCACCAAAAATTTCTGGATACGCGCCTGGTCCCTATAAATGTTAAAAAAAAAAAGCAAAATTCTATTTAAAATAAAAATTAATCCTTATTATTCTTTTGCAACTGCAAATCTATCTTATTGTAAACTTGTCAACTTATGATTCAGAAGATATCTTCCACGTTTGTTTTTGTACACATGAGAACCCTATTGCTGTTATTAGTTAAAAAAAAAATCTCATAATTGAAAATACATTGAAGAATTCTTATGAAACAACTTCTAAAATGTAAGGAAATTATCTAGCTAAACACTGAAATAAAATTCTGTAGTAATTAAGTTAATCTGAAGTAATTTAAAATTAGGTCAATAGTTGTCGATATAATCGATTTTCAGTCAAGTTATTCTCAAATTTTAAATAAAATAAATTTCGTATTTTCATACATGGTTGTGCTTAGGTGTTTACATGCGTATTTTATGAAATATTATATTTTCGGTACATGCAATGTTAATATACACGTATCAAATCAAAAATACGGTAATAGCCTTGTATGTTTTCTAAACACACACATTATAATATACATCACTACTTTACTATAATATTGGCCCATACATAAATAGAAATTTATTGTATTATTCATATTCTATAATTCCAGAGCCGTACCTACCGGGGGGAGGGCGAGCGGGGCGGTTGCCCCGGGCGCTGAACGAGGAAGAAGTAAGAAAAAGTGTTGGAAATGAGTAAACGACGCGCCGTCCTAAATAAATAAAAAAAAAAGTATTGGCGCTCTATTAAATCGAAATTTAAATAATTGTTGATTTGCAAAGAAATAAATTTGTTAAAAACTTTCTTGCTCGCTACGCCCGTACTCCAAACGTTTCAATAAGAGTGACAAGTTCTTACTTATTATTTAAAGAAGGTTATTATATATAATTTTGTTAATGACGATGTGATATACATCAGGGCCGGATTAAGGGGGGGGGGGCTATAGCTCCGAGCCTCTAGGTGGACAGGGGCTTCCACTCTGATCAAAATCCCAATTGGTTATCTAAAAAGAATCATGAAGATACAATCATCATCATAAAATAAAATATGACCAAAAAATATGAAACATATTCCCTTAAATTTCCTAGAAATGTACTTCCACAGAAATGTATTAGATGAAATCAGCAGGTGATATATAGTAAAATATTGTGCAATGCTCGGAAATAGTCACTTTACTTTGTGTAAGGAGGGGCTAATATAAAACTAGCCACGAATACTCTAGGAATCTTTTCCTTTCTCTCAAAATTCAACTTCTGTCTACTCAATTTGAACTGCATCTAAAACGTTATGTGTAGTTTACCTTAATTTTGAAGAATGTTTCAATCAAAATAATGTTTCAATCTACGGTGCTACCCAAGATTTACTAATCACAAACAGATGAAACAAGTTAGGTCTGATGAAATGCAAGTGTACTGC
The DNA here is from genome assembly GCF_964235325.1 of Thermobia domestica. Lineage (NCBI taxonomy): Eukaryota > Metazoa > Arthropoda > Insecta > Zygentoma > Lepismatidae > Thermobia > Thermobia domestica. Next base: position 27,492,045 of record NC_137463.1, on the reverse strand, counting down.
TCATAAGAATTTAGATGTACTTAGGCATTTGTGATATTTTCCCGCAGTTGTTTCCTTTTGTGGATTTTGTTCCACAATTTTAGTTCATTATTTGCTTTTGGACTTCACTAATTATAGTACTTCAGGTTATAACGTACCTCACTTCGTTCAAAATCAGTAAAATTGCAAAATATCTACAGGAAGAGAAATTAAGTACGACTGGCTTCAGTTAGAAACACCATCAAGTACACTCATGCCCAAAATTATTGTCGCATGTCTACAAATATGTTGTTGTAGGAAAATAATTTGATAACGAAATCGAACGGTATTTCTTACAATGTTAGTATGTGTATAATTGAAAAAGACATGTATGTTGCAAATTTCATGTCAAAAGAGCAATAAATAAGAACTATAAAACGAAAATGAAACTTTCTTGTCCGTTTTAGTAACATTTTGGTTTACTCATTCTAATTTTCGTATTTATAATTCTTTTAATATGAAATTTACCACAAATATATATTTCCCGATTATATACATAGTAACAATATTAAAAGAACCCAGCAAAATCATTATCAAATTATATTCTTACAAGAAGACAGTTATAGATATGCGATAATCATTTTGGACATGAGTGTACCTAGTCTCAACCCCAGACATTTAACAAATCAGCGGTTTACACTCTTGTTTCTACGGCAACATTACATTAAAACGTATGGGAATGTAAACATACCTAAGATTATGAATATAATCCGCCAATTTTTAATAAATCATTGAAGTTCCTCAATGAATAATTTTGAAAATATTTATCGCAATTAATGAAATCGATTATTTATAATACGATAATAGTAAAATAATTCAAATTCACAGAATTTAGAAGAATTTCCCTTGGGTATACGCATCTCGATGAGTAACAAACTTGATCATTAATACAGTGTGTCCATAAAGTTGCGCAACCAAAAGTTTGATTGTGTATATCTTTTGAATCAAGAACGATAAAGACATGAAACATACAGTAGAACGTCGATTATCCGAACGTCGGTCAACCGAACGACCGCTTAACCGAACTGTGTACTCGCTAGCACCTGTTACTCTCCCACCCTACCGTTCATTCCCAAACCAAGTTTCCCCACAGCAGTCGCCGCACTGAGCCACCGCTGGCGGAACATTGCTTCTAATGGGGCCTTCATAAGGCGCTGCTGACCGGCCAAGCCGCCAGTCGCTGTGTTTCAACAATCAGCACATTTCTGTCGGTTTGGCACTGGCTGTAGAAGTAGCGGCAGTATCAAAGCAACAGCTGCGCCAGCTTATAGTTGAGGCGTGCCGCTCCGCGCATGGCAAATAAACATGTACAGTTCGATTATCCGAACAAACCAGTTTTCCGAACACCCATGTCCCCCAATTACTTCGGATAATCGACGCTCTACTGTAAATATAAGCGTGTTCTATGTAGATATTTTTGAGATCATAACCAATGTTGGAATTTGTAACGTTTTTGTGTACTGATGAAAAAGTACCGAAAGTGTCAAATAACAAATGTATAAAATGAAGAAAATCAATATGCAGTTGTAGAAAACTGATTTCCTGCGGGTGAATCCCTGTGCATATGTGCAGTATGCATCAACATTTATCCATTGGTGCAAATATGTGACAAAGTTTATGCAGTGTTGCCATGTAAAAAAGGTATTTAATACACGTCTGCATTTTTTTTTAACAGAAACTCAGCCGCTGCCAACGTTGTTGTTGTAAAATTACTGCAACAGGTGCGTTTTAGGTTAATTAATGATAAGCAATGAGAATTTGCATATAATTGATAATTGAGTTCTTATGCCTCCCCTCCTTTTCTCTCCACTCTCTAGAACGTGTTTCTCGCAGTCATTTCTCTGATTTTAAACATGTGCATACATTGCCTACTTGGAAATGATCAAATTTTGGAAATCTGTTGAGTAAATTTTTACGTGAAAAATTCATGCAAGATAACGGATTAATTATGTTATTACTTAATAAGGCACTTCAAGAAAAGTGTGTTTGTTTTATTATCAATAAAATATAGTTAAACTTAATGTTAAAAAAAATTGGCCCCTACCTCAAGCATTGTTGGCTCTATAGCAAATTAACAAGTTTTTTTTTGTCACTATTACTTAAGAATATGGCTAATCTTACTTTTAAAAAATTGTACCCACAATCCATTTGCAAGATTTGAACTTTGTATAAATTTTTCAGTTCTCGAGTTGTAAACTGTGAACTAAATGCAATGTTACTCATAAAAGCTTCGTTTTTCGCAAGTTCCATTATTCGCACCTGTGAGGACGCTCGTATTTAAGCATGATCCACAGGAGCCCGGGCTCAGGGCGGTAACTTTCCGCGGATGGTATATTAAAAAATTCTAAATTGAAGTATACCGCGTATGCGGAATAAAGTGTCCACGAGAGAGAAATTGAAGGTAGATTTGTTAAGAAATGGAAATGAAATGGAATATTTCATTTTAAACACCTCACGATTATGCTCTTTAGGCTAAGGGAGACGATGATTAAAGCAAGCGAATGATGATGGAAGAATAGGTGGAATGAGAAAGTGGGAGGAAACGGGAGAACACAGAGAAAACTTACGAACAGTATGTTGTTCACCACTATACTTAAAACAATGTTGGTATTAGAGCGTGACAGAGTGTTCTCGTTACGATGCTACTGGAGACAGAAGGAGCAGAGGCTACACCCTTACTTATTGGCTGCCCGCGTAATCTGTGCATTTGGTTCTGTAATTCCCGCCCCGTTGCTGCTTGTTCAAATGTACTCGAACGCGGCCATATACTTAGGCCTATACTGAATAGGAACAAGTAAGGAGGAGAGGGCCCTAAAATGTTCTTGACTCCAGGACTATAAAATACCTACACATGGATATGCCTATGAGTGCAATCAGACATAATCTAACGTATAAGGTGGAGGATGGAACTCTGGAACTCATAAAAATGTCTACGCAAATCTGCGGTTTAAAAAGTGCACTATATTTTTCTGTTTCTCTCGGAGGACAAAATATTTTGACAGATTAACACATTTCATTGTAAACAGTAAAACAAAACATAACAAAAAAAAAAAAAAAAAAAAAAACTGGTTTCGTCGTATGTTCCAGTGTCTAGTTTCTCATAGCGGACAGTATGCTCTTAAAGTTGTTCAAATTTTCTTTATTCGAGTTTGTTCGAATAACTTTCCTCTACCTTATTTCAATATTCAATCAAAAACTATTTAAACTTAGTTTATTTGAGTTCCTTAGGGAATTTATTATGACTAATTATTCGAACAATTAATTGTACATGATTTGAAATAATTATTCGAAGAATTGCTAATTACCTGAATAATTATTAGCACAATTATTGATTTATTAAATGATTACCTGAACAATTATTCAATACTTGAATAATTATTGAAACAATTAGTCGTTACATGAATGATTTCCGTAAACAATTACTCGCTTCTTGAATGATTTCTCCAAACAATTAATCATTGCTTGAACCAATTAATAGCTATAGTTCCAATACTCGAATTTTAACAGCATTATAACATATCATTTTACAGCCTGGAATCTAATTTTAAGCAAAACGATATTTTTTTAAAAATAAGGACAATTCTTATTCCCTGTAAAATAAAGGTAGTTTACTGATAAACCTGGATAATGTAAATTTGGTTTTTCTCCTTAAAGTAGGAGCAATTTTAGACTTACTACTCACGAAGAGTGAATGGATGACTGCCAGGAAAAACGGTAAAGAATGCTACAAGCTGTCTAGTTGGTTAAGGCCACAGAAACAAACAAACAAACATAAAAAGCATACATCATTATTGTCCGTAACTAAAGCGGTAGACCATTTGCCTGCTGTGGCCAGCAAGAGTATATGAAGTTCGGTTCTCGGTCCATGAATAATTTTATTTTTCAGCACTTACATACGCATTCGTAAAAATTGAAATAATTTAAAAACGAAAGTGCATGCATGTGTTTTGAGGTAATACTCCTGTTACCTTTTTCAGTATTTTTTTTTCACATCTCCGGTATCTCTCCAACTACTATTTAATTTGCCTCTAAACTATCGAAGTTAAAAGAAAACTAATAAGAATGATCTATTCAATTAACTACTAGTAAAATAACGTTAATTTAGACATACGTTCTTATTCCGGAACAGAATACGACGTAATAAAACAGGTTAGTTTTCTTACGGAAAGATTTATTTTGACGCTGGGAATATGCAGAATCATTTAGTTACAAGGTTATATTAGTGGTGTTTTCTTGTTGCTATTTTCGTCGTTTACGACTCCTACAATTCTCGTCATGTCGTTTTATTTAACTTGGCATCTTCTGAAAAAAATACCTAAGCAAATACAAAGACAAAGGAAAGATGTTAAAGTTCCTAGTCTTCACTAAAAGGGCAGAACGTATATAGTATTTACAGTATTTTTAATAAAAGTACTTGCATTTCAAGATTATCTCTATGAACCTCACTGGCTTCTCACCAGTATTCGTAATCAAATTTTAGGGGACTGTTGTCAGAATTGTCTGTTCTGTTGTATTCCTAAACAGAAGGCACGATGGCTTAGTGACAGAGCGGACACCTCTGGTGCGAGAGGCCCCTGGTTGGATCCCAGACTAGATAAGTTTGAGGTAGACAACATCGTGTCAATAGATTTTCTCGAGGTTTTTCTCATTTCCTCCAACATCTTCATTCCACCAATTTTCCCAAATCATTCATCTTGATAATCGTCTCCCTTTAGCCTTAAGAGGGGGAACACCGTAGCCTAGTGGTTAGAGTGTTGGACTCATGTCCTGGGGTCCTGGGTTTGATTCCCGGCCGGTGCTACCCAATTTTCGGCGTCCATCCAGCGTCGTGATGCAAACTGGGGAATCACCTGTGCCTGTGTTATCAGATGGCGCTGAGGCAGGCTTAGGGCACACAAAAGAGGCTGATACGCTAAATGGTTTGGTTTCGTTTTAGCCTTAAGGCCACAAACATGGGACGTTAAAGTAAAGCTTTCCATATGCTGATATACTATATAGTTCCACATGTTAAATACAGTAAAACTTGTTCAAAGCGAACTCACAAGGGAGTGAATTATTTTTCCAAATTGGAAGTTTCCGCATTATACAAAATTGCTTACAAAGATTACTGTAAATGTGAATAATTTTTATTCTAATTTTAAGTAAGTATCAATAGACATATCGGTTGTTTAAGAGTGTAAATTCTCACATCATTCTCGTATTGGCACAGTTGGTAAAATTCCATAGTGCATTTACCAATCAGGTAACTCCTTATTACACTTTTACACTAGATTTCATACTGTATTTCACTGCACTACATTACCCTACGCTACATTAAAGTACACTGAGGAAAATAACTTATGTGACGTACATAAAAACGTAGGTTACATGCGTATTTCCTGTAGCTTTTGCACTTAATGTAAATCCCTATGTAACATCCTTGAAACAAACGTATCTGGAAACGTGTTTTTTATATGTTTACCGAATAAACGTACTTTGCATACGAAAGAAAGAATTGTATAAAGATAGTCAGGATCTCACATATAGATGACGTATGTAATATACAGAATACTGTTAGATGTCAGACATCCTACAGCGGCATAATGTAACAATTAAGTGGGAAAAGGGGCAATACGTATGTAGCATATGGATAATTTATGCTCCTTACAGATTTCTGTAGTAAATATAAGGATTCCGTATATTTGTACAATATACCGATGTTCGAGATAATGGATTTTTTTTCAGTGTATACTGAAGTACATTTTGTGTCAATGGTCCACATATGTGCATTCCTTGACCTTGTGTTAGTGACCTTACATTATTTTAAGTTTTAGCGCATCATAAATTAGCGTTTTCTCACACCTAAATCGCGTAATTATCTCCCGTACAGAAAGTTCGTCTTAATCTTTGGTTTCGATAACTTTAATTTTATTAGTACAAGATAACATATGCTGCTTAGCCATAATGTTCACTGTTAAAACTAACACGTAAAAATTTCAATGAATTGTCTTGTAGGGTCAGCAAGACTGATAGAAATATTTTCTAAGAAATTAGGTGTTTTCAATCTTCCTCGCCCTCTAACTGTTAATTTGGAGTATTATGCACAAAGACACTCAACGCTGACCAACTAGAGAAGGAATGCAATTTGGACATTCTAGCAGCCTTTTACTATCTGTCGAGGCACTTTTATTCTTACCCTGTGAAGAGATATGTACTAAGTTACCTGCAAATAGCATTTAGTAGGCGAACAAGAAGGCTACAACATTGAAAACGTCCCGGTAAACCGAAAAATGCTATTTCTAAATCTGATAAGGCCACGGTCGTTGCCGGGCCCCTAACTTAGTTACCTTGGAGGCGAATTGTTTAGTGGGGAACGGCTTGTTTTGTAAATGCAAACACAAAAATAATTTACGGAAGAACTATATAACCGAAGCAACAAACATGATAATAAGAAAGTAATAGGAAATAACTGTACAGAAATAAGAAGTGCAAAAAAAAATATATAAATAAATAAAATAAAATAAAATAAAGAGAAAATCAAAGATCCGGAAATTTTAATAATACTCCTTTCTTTCTTCTCCTCCCTCTCCTTTCTATGGATTTTTTTAAAAAAATATGTCAAAAAAGTGGACCAATTACTTTTCATATATGACCGGTTTTTTTCATCTATCATATCGTTAATTTCCTTTAAACAACATATAACTCATTAATCCAGTGGTTTGTTCCTTGTTCCTACACGTGGCACTGCTGACAGTATAGTCAACGAAAAAAAAAAAAAAAGTAATGAGATTTCACTTTCGTTTCTTTTCTCAAAATGACACACATATATGAAATTTTCCTCCTAAGTTATAAACAGTATAACAGTATTTGTAGGCACCAATCAATGCGATACAGGGGAGAACTATCTACTGTATTACAAATACATGATTTAACTTTCCTGACATTGTAAACTATGGCGGTGATATGGAAGCCAAATAAACCGTAATTTGTTTTTAATTTTATTGGAATATCTCCCCTCTTAAAAAACCTTGTATTAATATATATATATATATATATATATATATATATATAGGTTAAGACAAAACACAGTTTCAAAGAGATTCCGGCGGAAGCTCATGTGGCTCGGAGGTCTGTCTCATACAGCTTTGGTACTAAATGGGACGCTAAACTTAATCCAAAACCCAACAAATGGTTCCATTGTATCCTATACTCTTTGCGCCGTTCTTGTATTTGCATTTATTAAGACCGCTTGTATTTATTAAAAATCAGATTTATAGATATAAATAAGAAATGAAAGTACAAGGAGTATATAAAATACTTATAAACAGAGAACAATGTTGTCTGGAGGAAGACAACCCAAACAACCTTAGTGTGTCCCGGGATGCCTATCATTTAGGATGTACAAAGAACGAACGAACTGTTACTGATCTATATACTATTATATTAAACAGGCATGGTCAATTCCGGAAATTTCACTTTCCGGAATCCGGAAAGTAAAATTGAAAAAAATCCAGATTTCGAAAAAATCCGGAATTTAAAAAATTCCGATTTCGGAAAAAATCCGGATTTTTTAAATTCCAAATTCCGGATTTTTTCGAAATCCGGAAATTTCCGAATCCGGACAATTTTGGCTATCTCTAATATAAAAGAGTAGAAGTGAATGACTCATTATTGCCCAGGCCATGCTACTATAAGCAGAAATGTTAAAATTTGGACTGCCACGAAAGTAATGGATAAGAAAGGATATTAGGAAATTTTAAAGGTATTAAAGAGAGTTTTTTTTTTTTTAAATAATAGTGTATCCCACGAATCCCTGAAGTTAGAGAGACAAAACCTCACCATATAAACTCTTCATTACAAATAAAGGTTTTAGCAAATTCTGATTTTAATTGGGGGAAATGGGGACATTTCTAAAATACTCAAATTTCTTTTTGTTTAATCAGAAAGTACCCTATGTGAAAGTTCGGTATATAGGTCTTTAATTAAAAATAAGGAAACGTGTATTTAACAGTTTCTGGAAATTTTGCTCCTAAGGGGAAAAAGAGGCAAACTCAATACTATTGAAATATCCCTTTATTCATTCACAGAATGTCCATTCGGTATACAAACTCTTAAATAATGGAACACATGTTTCAGTCTTTTCAAAAAGTTTGCCCCTACGGGGAAGACAGGGTCTTTCTTAACATCCAAATTTGCCTTTCTTTGAGAAATCTCCAACTTGAGGATTGCTTAAATGGGAGATATGAAGGTCGATGTATAAACTCTTAAATAAAAATAAGCAATACGTATTTCAGCATATGTAAAAATTCCGCTTCTAAAGAGGAACAGCTAATATATATTATACAATGTTGTAGAAAGAGATCAACTATTTATTCTGAGAGTGCTTAATGTGAATATTCGATTAAGTTGGAGATGTGCAATTCGTAATATTAACTTTCAATTAAAAATAAAGGAAAGTGTATTTATAAGTTTTTGAAAATTTCTCTGCTGAAAGGGAAAAAATATGGGCAAACTGTCCTCTTATCTGAAACAGTGAAAGCAATTTACTCGTAGGCGCTCAGGCCATTCTAATATATTTAGAAACGCGAGATTTGGAGAGAAAAACCCCTTTTGTTTCGATTTGATTTTAAGTTTCTCATCACTTTCAGCAGCAAGGCTGTTTGAAACATGGACTTACAGTGGGATCCGAACCATATTAGCTCCCGCCGGGAATCGAACCCAGGTTTCCCACGCCAAAGGTGTGGGATTAGATATATTCGATTATATAGGCAAACAGAAATATGATTTTAGGGGGAAAATAATATCCAAGGGCTACCAAAGAAAGAAGAACGAACGAAAGAAAGAAAGAAAGAAAGAAAGAAAAGAGAGAGAGAGAGAGGAAATACAGCATAAGCAGATTTCCATAACCAAAACTAAGGAAGTTGAATACAATACAACTTGCTTATCCGTTTGAAATGAATTTTGGAACAGAGTACCTACCTCACGATTTTGTATAATGTCACATTGATTAACGGTTCTGTCCTAAGAGGGAAGAAGAGGTCCAAATTTATGCCAAAAATAAAAGAAAGATGGCTCAAAAGAATGAAATAAAGAAGACGACTTCTGAGATAATAAATGGAATTAAGAATCAACGATATTTATAATTTCATTTTCATTGAAATGTTTATCCTAAGAGGGAAAGGAGATTCATATTTTTTCATAAACCTCTTCTCTCTGTGCGAAGAACAGGCATTTCAGTCAATAGTCTCTCTCTATATAAAAAAAGATGTCGCCCTGAGTGAGGGACTGATCAAAAAGCCCAGGCCAATCCGGTCAAGCTAGAAACTTGCAATTTGGACAGGGCATAGAATTTGTGACGTTAAGATACCACTAAGGAAGGATTTTTGGAAATTTTGCGAGGAGTGAGGAAATAAGGGTGGCAATTATATTACAATGTCCATAACTCCGAATTCCTGAAGGATGGAGAAATGAAATATGGTATTTGGACTTCTCGTTTAAAACAATAAAAAACATACTTCAGAGTTTTTTGATATTTGACCTAGAAGGCAAGAAGATGGGTGAAAATGAAAAAAGAGTGGGAATCTATTATTATTATTATTATTATTATTATTATTATTATTATTATTATTATTATTATTATTATTATTATTATTATTAATAGAGTCCATAACTTGTAATCTCTTAGTTTGTGTAATTTTGTGGTTTTAACTTGGAGGATAAGGAGGAAAATGAATGAATGGTAAAGGACTCATATCTTGCTTTCAAACATATGAAATTTGGTATTTGAATTTCTCATTTAAACAAGATACGCGTTTCAGTAGTTTTGACATTTGTCCTAGAAGAGAAGAAAAGAGATGAGGGTTGCAATTATTATAATAAGATATCCATAACTCGAAATTCCTTAAGGTGAGAGACATGAAAATTTTGTTTTGAAGTTTTAATCTAAATTAAACACATATTTCAGCGTTTTTCTTAGATGTTTGATTTAGAATGGAAGGAAAATGGGTTAGGGTGTTTTCTTAAGATGCCCATACGAGGCGTTCGAATTTCTATACGAGTGTGGTGAGAAGAAAGTACGCGAAATAATGCCCGCAGTAACAACACACGGACGTATTTGCTATTATTATCCATACACAAAGCTGAATACATGCTTGTACTCTATATACTGTGTAAATCCATACTATTAGCGTAGCACACTTCTAGAGGTAACTGTCGGGAAAAGAACGTAAAATCTTTAGAACTTTAAAATGCATATCCTAAAGGGACAAGAGAGCAATGGTGGATGTAGCCCGGAGCCTAGAGGACCTAAGCCCCCCAGTTTTCTGAGTGACTAAAATAGTTCAAACTATTATTTGAATGTTTTTGAAAGTTTATAGTAAACTCATGATACACCTACACTGAAAAAAAAATGTAATTAAATTGCCAAACATCAATGTAAAATCATTTACCCTTTATTTTGTAAGTTGATATACATTTCCTTAGATTAAATTACAAAAATTTGCTGTTTTTTCCTTTTTACAAATTTAGAGTAAATTTATACGAAAATATGATATTTTTCTTGATAAAAATGTAATTTTACACCATTTAATATTAGTAATTTTACTGTCGGTGGAAATCAATTTACATTGAGGTTTGGCAAGCAGATTGCCAACGTTTTTCGTAAATTTACCTATGAAATTTTTTACAGTGTGTCATACTCTGAATTCTAACTGCCCCCACCCACCCCAGTTTTTATGTTTTAGATACGCTACTGACTGGGGGGGTCAAAATTTAGGTCAAAAATAGTTATTTCATGAGTCCTCAAGTTAGGCAGATAACACCTTATATACATGAGCTCCTTATTAAAAGCGAGTTGACACGTGCTCAAACGTTTTCGAAAATTCCACTTCTAAGAAAGTGGAAGAGAAAAAGTGAAATAAAATCTTTCAGTTTTACGCCCCATGATTATACCTTTAGGTTAAAGGAGACAATTATTAAAGCAAGTGAATGATGGAAAATTGGTGAAATGAGAATGTGAAAGGAAACGGGAAAACTGCGAGAAAACTCACGAACACGATGTTGTAAACCACAAATTTACTTATCCGGAGGTTGAACCAGAAACACCACGCACCGGAGGTAAGCAGTCTAGCAAGCCATCCTAGAAGGGGTAAGAGAAGGAGGTGGCAATCTCCCTATTGTTTTTCACACGAAAGATGTGTTGTTTCCTATCTGGTTTAATATGGTCTAATATGGTCGTCTTTTTCCGAGATCGTCTGGATCTGTCATTTCTACCTTATTCTGTGACGTCATTGCTAAGTTTTCCTATTCTCAGTAAACCAAGCGAAGAGAGACAAGAGGTCGGAGCAGCCTGATGTGTGCAAAGGTAGTGGTGGTAGAGCTCTACCACTGAGCCACGTGCAAAGGCATTCGGAGCAATCTTCTATACCAAAGATAGAAACATCATCTAACACTTTATTTACCGACTTCATACAATACAGGAACAATATCAACTTAGTGTGAAAAGCTGATGGTTTTGGAAAGTTATCCTGTTTTCCATCACGATACAAGCGGAATACAGAAAAGCAAGAAAAGGAAGAAATACACAGCAGTTGGATTTCCAGTCTTGTTCATTTTTTGGCGGGAAACAGGACACTCGGTTGAATTGCCTCCACTTGGTAATTAAAAAAAAGGAGTTTTTCCTTCTCACTTCCCATACAAACGACACTTACTTACATCAATACATTCGTTGCATGGATGGTCGCTAGGCATTCGCCGGAAACGCCAATTGAAAGTTGCTCTCAGAAAAGGAATTTTATTTGAAAAGTTTAAGCTGTGTGAAAACATCATGTGTGGAAAAATCGAAATAATAAATATGTACAAAGGGAAAAGAATCTTGCTTATCAGAAAATTCTCCATATCCTTTTAGAAATCATGTATCGGTAGTAGTGTTGTAAATAGAAAAAAAAACCGTTCGTATTTTTTCAGAAATGTACGTTTTTTTTAGAAAAAAAACATCGCCTCTCGTTTTTTTTCTAAATTTCGTTTTTTTTCAAATAGTCATTTGTAATGCATCTTACGTCTATTTAAGTATTAAATATTTGTATGTAGGTGTAATCACCGTAAAATGCAACATAAATTAAATGCTAGATACTGATACGCTACAAATATTTTACAATTTACATGAATACCATATCTATTAACAATTCGGGTTTCAGCAGTTTTCATCAATATCAACTAAGAAATAAAAGTAGAAATGAAATTTTGTTTTTTCGTGAAAGCAGGCCTTTAATAAGTACGAAAATAATGTCACGAATAGCAGTGGTGCCCACCCCCCCTCAGGTCCATGACGCACCCTCCTGAATTGTCTATCCGTAGGTGTTCTTCCATGAAAAAAAATCTTTTCGATTAATTTTTACACTTCCTCAAACATATTTATATAGATTTAGCCCCCCCTAATATTTCAATGACGCAGTTTGCGTCATAGTCCCCCCTTGTGGGCACCCCTGCGAACAGTATAAAATTCAAATAACTTGTCTAAAGATAAAAACTAATACTAATTTGCCTAATAGTATTTTTCTAAATGTCATATATAAATAATTTGTCGACAAGATATATATGATATGCAGAGCCATACCATATATGCAACACGTGCATTTGCGTGGAGCGGCAAGTTTGGATGGTCCGGCAAAATCTGTCATAAGTAAATTATTTAAATTAAATATTTCTTGTTGGAAACAGACTTCATGATGATGGTAGTTACATTTACTAAGCTGACCTTCTATTTGAATACTACATTCATAAATTATGTTTAGGTTGCATTAGTTTAAGGCCACATGGACAATGCTAAAGCAAATGGTCGAATAAATCCGAGCACAAATTGCTTGATTGTTGCCAAATGCAAGAATTCAATTCTCGAATAGTAGTGAATATCTGTTCCATTTAGTAAGTTATCACAGTTTTGATATGACAACTAGTCGTGTTTTTGTCAGAAACAAGTTCCTTATCATTGAAGATAGAAACAAGTTCTTTAAAAAATGTTAACAGATATAAAAGAGAAATCAAGAAATAAAGATAAAAGAGCTAGTTGCACTGGAATTGCAAACTGATACATTGAGATTGAAGCTCGATAGTGAATTCTATAAAAAGGATTACCATCTTTCTTCTGCAGGTGTGTTTGCTTTATCTTTCACTAACATAATAGATTAATATTAAAAAAAAAAAAAAAAAAAAAAAACAGACACACGGGGATTGCATTTTTAGTAAGTATTTAAGCCTTTCTGAGTGCAACTGCACTTACCCTCCCCTTCTTGCTGGAGTAGCATAATTAAAATCATGACTTGTAAGATTTATTCTTTCTATAGAAGGGGGAGGCGGCAAATTATGCCATTGCACGGGGCGACAAATTGCCTAGGGCCAACCCTGATGATATGTATATACAAGACATGAATATAGGATGACACAATTTGAAGTAATGCAGGGTGTTTCAAAATTAATATTAGGGTTTTGAAACTTTGTAGTATCAATTACAATTAACTTACAATTATAAATATTATATCAAATGAAAGAGCAACTCAAACAGTTTTGTACTCATGCATGTACGTGCATTGTTTCTTCTGCCTGCCGTTAGAAAGAGCAAGCAGCAAAGATGTAGACTAGAGAGCAGAAAGTTTTTTTTGTGCTTTAATAAAGACTGAATCTGTACAGTGCAACGGTCTGTGTGAAGAATATTAAGGAGACGCTTGCAACTACGTCCTTATCGTTTGCAATTGCTACAGGTCTAAAGCCTACAGACTACGGTTTACATGTCAATTTCGTAAGTGAAATATTGCTGCATAACAATGAAGATTTTCTGGATCGTGTCGTCTTCAATGTTAAATCTACATTTTACCTAAGAGCTAATGTGAACACTCATAATGTTTGCATCTGGCCGTCAGCAAATCCTCAGGAGATGGTACACTTGAAACGAGACTCCCCTAAATTGAATGTGTTTTGTGCCATATGGCGGAAAGTTTATGGGCCTTTCTCGCCTATCGACTAGATGTGTGCCTTGTGACAAATGAATCTCACATTGAACACTTGTAGCAAGGACTGTTTGAGGTGCTCTTTTACTTGATGCATTGCTTATAATTGTACGTAAAATGTAATAAGTACTGTACTACGAAGACTTAAAATCCCAAAATTCATTTTGAAACACCCTGCATTTCTCACCAACAGTGTTGGAACTAAGATGTAAAAAGGGGAGAAAATTTTCCTTATAAAGTTATTGTTTACAACAACGATATTATTATTAGTCGAGACTATAACTACAACAAAAACACGAATTAGTAGTCAAAAAATGTAATCAAATGTATACTCGGTGGCCCAGGTGGCCAAAGTGGCACACACGGGTGTGTCATTTGTTTAATCCACTCCTGTGTGGACACTAATTAAGATATCGGGATATTATTCTTTCAAAATATGGTTAAACTATAGTTTATCATATTAATTTTTTTCTTCTGGTGTCGAATTTCCTTCTCAAATTTCACCCCAGTCAAAAATTCGAGAATTTTCTGATTTCGAATTTCCTTTACTTCTTTTTTCCCCTGTAGCTTCATTCGTAGTAGAAAGACCTCCTTAAGACTTGCTAGGTAGATACCTTAAATGGATACCTAACTGTTGACATCAATTGGACGGGCCTGCGCGCAGTGATGCCAATTAGGGAAATTAAATTTTCCTAAAATTTGGGCAAAAAATTAGAAATTTTTGTTTATAAATCCGTACCTATACGTCCAAGTGCAAGTCAACTTACGCCAATCGAACATTTGTCCTTACGTAACAAACGCAAGTACAGATCGTTACAATGGGGTAATTAGGGAACGCACGAAAAATTCGTATTTAGGTTCTAACCCTTGATTTTCTAGTTTTTCCCTACTTTTCTGTTTACCGTAATATATTTTTGGTAATTAGAAGTTTTGTTCCTTAAATATCGTCATAATACTTGTAGGATATATTAGTGGTGTAGCAATGTTTAATTTAAGATAGTTTACGTCTGTCTGGTAGCAGTGTTACCAGCTACAGAAAATTTTAATTCCAGATTTTAGGAGCAAATTCTGAAAAAAAAATCCCTTTTTATTTCTATTATTTCCTTCTTGTTGGCTACATTCGAACAAATGTAACAATGTCTAACAGCCTCATCCTTAGCCTACACAGCGTACCATAAAAAGTTTCACTAGAATAATTAGGGAAAGTACAGTTGAGGTTTATAATAAACCATGTTCTGTAAATGGTAAGAATATGGTGAATTTCTGAGGTAGAATGAGATTTTTTTTTTTTAATTTCTTGCTTACTTTGTTATATATCGCCATGATACTTGTAGGATATATTCTTGGAGTACTAAGGTTTATTTTCAGATACTTTTCGTCTGTCTGATGGCAGTATTTCCAGCCAAAACAATTAATTCCCGCTTTCACGTAAAAAATTCGGAAAATTTCCCTTTTCCCCTCTATTATTACCCTCTTACTGGCTACATTGAAACAAACGTACCACTACCTGAAAGCTTCCTCTTTGCCCTACAGAACGCACCATAAAAAGTTTCAATAGGACAATTAGAGAAGCTGTAGCCCCGGCATATTTGATTTTTGCTTGTGAGGCGTAAAAAGTGTCAAAATTTCATGTGTATGACAAATTTTTTTCTTTCCCTCTTTTTATGGAAGCAAGCGACTTCAGGATTTCACTGTACCTTGTCAACACACCAAAGATTCTTTTAGGTGATTTGAACCCATAAAGCAGGAGTGGTACTAGATACAAAAATAAATAAATAAATAAATAAAATTCGGTTAGGGATATTTTTGTAAATTTTCACCCCTACATTTCCCTCAATAATTTCCCACCCATTGGCAACACTGTAATGCAACTTACACCAAAAAATAGTCACATCCATTTTCTAAAAAACAAGGCCTTAACAATACCAATCGAATGAATGGTTTTTGAGCAATAAGTCACTAACTGGAAATGTAGGAAAACGCCAAAAATGACCTCGGGCTGAAAGGAGTAATCACACAATTTTTGCTAGTATATAGGTACAAAGAAACAAAAGATTTGTAAGTTACGAGGGCTTCGACTCAAGTTCTGTTGATTATTTCAATAATCTGCAACGTAAATCAATAAATAATAGTTGCCAGAAAAAAAAACAGACATTTGAAAAAAAACATGAAAAAGAACGATGTTTTTTATTGAAAAAAAACTTCACAGAAAAAAAACCGTTTTTTTACAACACTAATCGGTAGTCGAGAAAAGGTATGGCAAGAATTTGTGATGGGAGTACACATGTTGCTACATTTTCTACAAAATGTATACTAAATTCCCCTAGGTCTGTATGTAGTTCACATGGGTTTACTAATAGCCAGATGGACCACATTCAGCCGAGTGATGTGTGGTCAGCCTATTGTCCTACAACAGTACATTACAAGTAGTTTCCACGTAACGATTAGTAGTATGCGTGTCACAGTTAGGAGAATATAAATAACAAGAGATGCAATCTGATCTGTTGTGTTGTCAATTACTCTAGTCAACAACAACAACAACAACAACAAAAATCGTCAGATACGAAGACAAAAACATGGTGGTCCTAACTAATTCGGGCCTTCTGATTGCGAAAATATAGTTTCCCGTATCATACTCCACTTGTACGTTATAGCGTTCCTAGGATAAACATATCTGAATACAAGAAATATAGTGCAAATAACTGGACATTCCTACACTGAGCTCTTAGAATTACAACTTACTTCATGCTATAAAAGCATTTACTATTGTGTCCTAACATAATTATTTATACATTGAGCTCTTAGAATTATAACTTACTTAATGCCATAACATTATTATTTATACAATAATATACACAATATTCATTTACTGGAAGGTGATGTGACTTTGATGATTGTTCTTTCCTATCGGGTGTAGGTCCTTCCCGTTTAAAGACAAGCAAGAGACCTTATTTTAAGATTCCATATACATTTATAGTGTCTTTCCATTCGCAATATGAGCTGATGGAACCTTATCCCATACTCGTTACCAGTAAAGATAATTTTCTGTTTATTCCTTACCTAAGTACAAATCACGAACTACATCATTCGATTTCACTTGTGTTATTAATGTGCTATTTGCTTTAGAAACTCTTTATTTTTTGTTTGTTTATGCGTCCCTTGTCAGCACTAGGTGCGCACCCACGGGAAGGATCCACCGGGTCCGTACCCCTTCTTCCCCCTCACAAACTTCCTAATTCAACATACGTTTGTACCCTTTCTTAATAAAACTCTACTTGTTTAACAGGAAAATGATTGACGTAGCATGAAAATTTGATTTTACACTTCATCTGTATGTACTCTTTCACTTATAAAAACAATCTAGTTCTATCATTTATTATTATTATTATTATTATTATTATTATTATTATTATTATTATTATTATTATTATTATTATTACAGTGGTGCCCACCCCCCTTATGTCCATGACGCACACCCCCCAATTGTCTATCCGTAGGTTCTTCCATGAAAAAAAATTTTCGATTAATTTTTACACCCCTCAAACATATTTATACAGATTTTTACCCCCCCCCCAAATATTCCAATGACGCACTTTGCTTCATAGCCCCCCCCCTTGTGGGCACCCCTGATTATTATTATTATTATTATTATTATTATTATTATTGAAAATAAGCTGTAGATAGAAGTATTTTACAATTACTTATTGAGTACAGAATAATACCCATTCAATACTATAGACATGGTGACTTGTAGTATAGGACCCCCTCCCAAAGATTGGACCCCGCAACAAAAATTATAGGGGCGCGCCTGATCAGCACCGAGGCTATGTAAGAGGTTGGACCTACAGTTTAGCGTGGGATCTGGACCAAGTAATGCATTCAAATTTAATTGTGTGAGAGCATTAATATTTGAACACATTACGGTGATTCGGATACCACATTAAACTGTAGGTCCACGTCTTATATAGCCTCGGTGCTGAAAGGGAAACTAAACTTAAAGTCAAAACAAATCAATCGTTTCTGAACATTTTTTTTTCGTTAATCGCTAAAAATATTTAAAAATTTCTGTAACCGAATACTATTTCTGCTTCTAACACTGGACCTTGTTACCTCTAATTTTAAGAAATTACCTACCTAGGTAATTGTTTTAAGATGCTGGACTAACATAAATTCTACGCTTCTGGTTTGCCTCGTACAACAAACAATGGCACATTCTTTGGTGACATTATCCACTAGTTGGGGTTACTAAAATGGCTTAGTTTCAAATAAATATTATTATTATATATATATATATATATATATATATATATATATATATATATATATATATATATATATATATATATATATATATATAACAATAAAGCAGATCAGAGGATTTGATATAACTTTGCAATGTAATCGAACGGAGTGAAGTTAAAAGTAGTTTCGAATAGGCCATAAAGTGTTCTATCTGATGACACTGAAAATATTTCATGTCGTCATGTCGTCTTAATTCTCCCTCTCTTCCTGGTTAGCCGATTATATAGCAGATATCTTTACTCAGGTTTCATTAACTTTGTTTTCTTGGCTCGAATTAGCAGACGTTCCTAACGCTTTAATGCTGGCAGCTCTGAATCGCGAATAATTCTTGCTAGAATTTTCACAATATTTATCATAGCAGATGTTTCTAATGATTTAATATTGGCATCTCTAAATAGTGATGCATGATTGCTAGAATTTTTACAATTTCCACAGCAGATGTTTAGAATGCTTTAACACAGTACTGGCATTCCTAAATTGCGAAGAAACCTTGATAGAACTTTCACAATATTTATCAAAGCAGATGTTTCTAATGATTTAATATTGGCATCTCTAAATAGTAAAGCATTCTTGCTAGAATTTTCACAATAATTTCCACAGCACATGTTTATATAATTCTTTAATGCTGGTATCCTTAAATCGCAAAGAATCCTTGCTAGAATTTTCACAATATTTTCCATACCAGATACTTCTAATGATTTAATACTGACAGCCCTAAATAGTGAAGCATTGCTGCTAGAATTTTCACAGTATTTTCCACACCAGGTGTTTCTAACGCTTTATTATTGGCAGCCGTATATAGGGAAAACATTCCCGCCAAAATCTTCACATTATTTTCCATAGCAGCTTCATAATTGAAAGCTCTAAATCGTGAGGCACTCTTGTAGAATTTAATTGATTTTGAGTTTAACGTCCCTTTCAGCACCGAGGCTATATAAGAGAGGGCCTACTGATTAACGTGGAATCCGAACCAATGAGTTCCCGATGGGAACCGTATCCAGGTCTCCCTTGCTATGCAGATTTTTTTTTTTTTAATATTTTCCCATTTACGTATTATTCTCTTAAAAACTCAACGCTTCCCTGACTGATTTTGCACTTCTCCAAAGTACCGAGAATCTCCGATTGGATTTACGCACAAAATAAAAGCTCAAGCACATGCATTATATTGAATAAATAAAGCACACAATCATTGAAGTACTGAAAGCAAAATGATGCAGAGAAATAACAAAACACTTATGACAGCGTATTTTGCAACCGATCTGCATGTTTTACTTTTCTGTTTTACTAAAATAAAATTCACTCTTTGCCGCTCTCCTCCTTCGTATTTCTTTGTTCCCAACTCGAGTTAAAACTTTTCACTGAGGAATGTCAAGGAAAAACGATATATGAAGGTATTGTATGACAAAAATATATATAAAACCATAAACTTGAGAGAAAGCAAGCACTTAAAATGTGTAGCCAATACTTACAATCAGAAAAAAATTGAAAACGAAAAAGAAAAATGTAGGTTGTTAAGATATTTTGAATTTTATATGCGCAATACGAAATCTGGGATAACGTGATGTGTGCGCGCACTAAAGCATTAGATCCACCACAATTCTGATTTAGTTCCGCTAAGTCGGGTATTTGCTATCTGTGTGTAATAGATAATCTATACACAGGAAGGTAAGAATTAGTTTAAATTATTAAAATAATAAGTACTAGTGTCGATTACCCACTTCGCTGGGTTGAAATAAAAAACTTTAAATGCACAACTTCTTATCTCATCTCCGAAAACTATGGATTCGACACTAGTATCCGTCCTTTTCCGTGATGATCATTTTATATATACAGGGTGGCCCAAAAGTAGGTATACACCCCTGCATTGATCAAGTATAACATTCTAGCTTATAAGTTTATTTGCTTCGGCTGTTCCGAGCTTAAGATGTAAGTTAAAAAAGACATTAAGACAAATAATAACGAAACTAAGTCTACCTGATGGATAACAGTAAGAAATTATATTTAAAAAAAACAGTGAGTCGATCAGTATGGGACTGTATACCTACTTTTGGGCCACCCTGTTTATATCTCCCCCTCCCTCAAGTTGCAGGGCTGAATTTGGATTTAAAGTGCATCGAAAGTGTCACTGTTCATCTCAGCGACCCCCCGAAACTGTGGATTTGACGCTAATATCGGTCATTCTTAATCATTTATAAATCTCTGCTTCCTCCCGTAAGTTTCACCGTCGCGAGGCCCGACTTTATCTATGTGGAAAATTTGATTGAGATCGGTCGGGTGGTTCCAGAGTTATGGAGTCACAATCATAGCCACTTTCAATTTTATATAATAGATCAGTTTTTTCAATGGGCAATTAAAACAAATAGGATTTCTTTCGTTCAGTGGTGGGTCTTGAGGGAAGTCACATTATTTTTATAAAAATATATAACTTCAAGAAAAGAACGCTTACCTAGTGGCCTAATGGTTGTACGCAAAAATTAGGACTTGAATTGATTCTTTCCTTAACTTGTAGCAAAAAAAAAAAAAAAAATCAATTTTTAAGGAGTTAGGTCCATAGACTAGTGATTAGAGCGTTGGACTCAGGTCCGTGTGGTCCCGGGTTCGATTCCAGACCGATGCTTCCCGTTTTCAGAGGTCCATCTGGTGTTGTGAGGCAAACTGGGGAATCACATTAATAAAAGAAGTGACGGCCATTAGGTCTAGAAGGCTCCTGACCATGTGCTCTTCGCTAGGGTGGACGTAGTTCAGCCGATCGTTAACAGATGGCGTTGAAGCGGCTGAGGCTCATGAAAAGGGTTGTTACGCCAAGTGGTTTGGTTTGGATTAGAGTTCCTTTGATGGAGGTGTTTCATCCACAAAAAGTGGTACAAATCAACAATTTCCGGTTTTATAAAGCAAAAAAAAAAAAAAAACGGTATTAGATAGAGAGAGGCGGTTTTCTGCAATTGATTAAGTGTGTGTCGCCAAGAATAATTTCTATCCATAACTCCTTACTAAAACCGAAAGTGATAGAAATCTATTACAACTTCCGGTTTCAAAATTGATCTACACATGACCAAAAGGGATAGGAGACACCAAAAACCTTTTTTTTTTTTTTTCGGAATCGATTTACCGTTCTACATACCGTATTATAGGGAAACAATTATGTCGTAAGTAACTGATGGAAATAAGATTTTTTGTTTTGACGGAATCTTCTGAGAGGTGAATAATCTTCGAAACTTTAGCTCGGTTCCTGCAACATTGATGATCCTCCACGTTTGTTAAATAACAACACACTTTATTCGTTATTACAAAACATTTTGGGAATGATTATAGTATTTACGGCTTTTGGCAGCCAGGCTATATAGAACATATGAACACCTAACAGTTTATAATAGATTTGGAATCATTGTAATGCATTCAAAAATGCTCCACTGGGAATCGAACCCTGGACCTTGTGCACTAAAGCTACAAGTGCTAGCCATCAATAATAATAATAATAATAATAATAATAATAATAATCATCATCATAATCATCATCATCATCATCGGTATTATATCATTATTGGCAGGTCCTTTCTCTCTTTCCTGCCATCATATCATCTAGTACGTCCCTCATGATACAGTTCCTTCTTAGCCAATGTTTCAACCAGTTCCTTTCCTCTTCTTAATAATATCTAAAATTGTTATTTTCTCCCCCACCATTTTTAGCACCCTCTCATTCGTTTTCCGCTAGACCCAGCTAATTCTCTTCATTCTTCTCCACTCCCACATTTCGAAAGCTTCCAGCCATATATGAAGAACCATAAAAATCTTTCGACTGCTGACATAGAACACACAGCAGAAAAATCAGTGCATTATACAACTTGCTAATCCTGACGAATAGCAGAATATGATTAAGATTCAAAACTTATTTCAATGCCGGGGTTTCTCAATCTGGAGGTCGGAATCCCTAAGGGGTTACGAGATGAATACATGGGGTAGCAAAATGAGAGAAAAAATATAGGATCTACTACCGGAAAATGTGTATTTAAACGTTTTTTGACAGACATTTTTGTTTCCATAATTGCTGTCAAATATAGAAAAGAATATTAAACAAAATCTTAAAAAAAAATCTTTTTAATAAATGGAATAAGAGAAAAGCGATAAGCAGCAATACTCAAAGAGTTTATTACAAATCGGAAATTACTTACCAGGGTAGCTGGCAAAAGATTACAAGTGACAACGTCAGAAGAGGTGCAAAAGGTGCGGGGCTGCCCGATAGCTACGTCTGACCCCAGGCTGCCCCCAGACATGTTTTAATTGGTTAAGTCATATAAAAGTATCCTTTTCATGAGATCAGAAGAGGGAAAAAGAAATGCGAGCTTCTCCTGGTGGCTACGTCTGACCTTAGACCGCCTCTCCCCAAGTGTAGTGTAATAGGTCAAGTAATATAAAAATATCCTTCTCGTGAGGTCAGTAGAAGGAAAAGGGGTGCGGGGTTTTCCCCGGTTGCCACGTCTGACCCCAGGTTGCCCCTCCCCAGGCATGTTAAAGGTCAAGCAATATAAAACTATCCTTTTCGGTATACAAAAAAATTGTTTCCTCTATAATAAATACTCTATACCAGTGGTTATCAAACTTATTGTTCCCGCTACCCACATTAAATAATAAAATGTATTTTGTGGCCCACCTACTTTTATTCAAATACACATGGACATTCTACGTAATGGGGGTGTATTTCAAACTAAATTAAATTTTGTAATTCATATCTCTAATTTGTTATTTCTTAGACTAAAAATATAAAAATTCACGTGATATACAAAAAGCAATTGGAAAGCAAAATCACTGTACAACTATTCATAATGAGTTGCATGCTATGCATGTGCTTGTTTTCGATATTTATTAATAACTGTATTGATATCCACGCTGACGAATTAGGCTACTATCAGGCGCAAGGAATTAGACACTTCGATTTCTGTATTTAGTCTTGATCCCCGCCATCGCTGTTGCTTACATTTTTCTCTCTCTTTAAGGGAGAAACCATAGGGCTCTGAGTAACCACTTACTGTATTGTTCACCTCATTAACAAACGCTTCCAATTTTCATTTTCTGAATAGTAGTTCACAACATCAAAATAAAATTTCCATAATTAGAAGGAAAAACTTCTAGCGACCCACCAATGGGTCACGACCCACACTTTGAGAAACGCTGCTCTATACCATAGAAGCCAGAATATAGTCATTCGCCGTCAACGTGACGCGGCCGCAATGACGCCACTGAATGTGCGGTCACTGCTGTGAAAAGCTTCATAAAAAGCTCCAAACAGAGACCACAGAGCGTTTAAATAGCCCATCTAGTTGTTTGACAAGCAATCCCTCATAGTTATATGTAGCATTTTTACCAACTTTCAAGCTGCTTCTTTCTTTAAGATAAGAAAAATGTAAATACTATACTTGTGATATTGATATTGATATGTGGGTTTATATATATAACTATTAAAAAACATTTACAATCTGATTTACATACAGAAGTCATATATGCATAAAGGGAAAAAAAGTTTACGCCTCCATAACTTACACAATTCTCGTCTAGAGAAAGCAATAAAGCAAGACCACAGATTCACTTCCTTATGGCGTCACTCAAATGGAGTATCTCAACCACAAAAGAACACACTCAAATACGGTTTGTTTCTTTCTGAAGATTATTATATTGGTATTTCTTCACCACTACATTTAAATCCGTAGTCAAAGAATGGAAATGAATGCAAACAGAATATGAAGAGACTTTTTTTTTTTTCTTTCGATAAAATCTTAATCTAGGCCCAACAAATTATGAAGTCATGTGGTATGAAAAACTGAATAAATGAAATCTTTAAACGTTCCACGATTATGCGTTTGAGCACTGGTGCAAATCTAGTGGGAAATGAGGGAGACATGTCCCCACCAATCTTGGAACTGGGGGATTTTTCCCACAACACTGTGTTCTTTGGGGGTGGGTGGGTGAAATATGATGATTTGTGTCAGATTGCCACAAAGGAAAGTGAGATGAAATTGAAGTTCCCCCAGAATAAGAATCATATCTGCAATATATATAAAATGTAGGAACGGTCTTAACCGTCCACCCCAATGTTGAAGACTGATTTGTGCCGCTGCTCTTGAGGCTAAGGCTGTCTTTACAATAGGATCTTGTGAGACACTTATGTGAACCTGTAGTGTGTGAAGGCATTGAATACTTCTGAGCCGCTCAAAAGATCGTGATACCAAAATGGCAGCCATGCTAGAGTCAGAAGAAGCTGCAGCTTTAATCTTGGCGATAGATTGCAAGAAAAAAGGAAAAGAAGATATAAAACAATGTGGATTCATCCTATATATCAATTAAGGTTGGAAGAATGTTCATGTTTACAATTTGTTTCTTAAACTGAGAGAAGATTAAAGAAAATTTTTCAGTTACTTTAGGATGTCCATATCTTAGTTTGACGAACTGTATAATAGTATAAAGTGTGCATTTCATGAGAGTAACACCAAAATGAGAACATTTTCAACATAAAATATAAGTACACTTTTCTCTACTCCACCTGAGTTCACGCTCACGTGTGAAGGACTCTCATAAGACTGCGTGTTATTTTCTTCCCTGTCAGCAGCCCACTCGAGCCAGGGGTTATCTTCATAGCAGTTCAGAGCCGCGGCTCACTTGCACCGAAGCGCGCGTATGAAGGCGTAAATGTAAAGACAATGTAAAAGCTAGCAACTGCAGCTCACGCAAGTGGCTCAAAGGACCCTAGTGTGAAGGCTACCTGACAGAGGCGGATGTTTACTGGAAGTAAATGAAAAGGAAAGAACTATTGCAACGAGAATGTGAGAGGAAAAGGAAAACTCCAGAAAAACTCCACGGATAACCCGCTGTAGAAAAGAAAGACACCATAAGAAGTCACGAAAGTACCATAGAGGTACCAAATCTTCAATCATGTTTGGAGCTATCGAGTGAAAAAAAAAAATACAGGATTAAGCAAAACTACGGTTTCTTTATTTCCCAGTTTTGCAACTTCTAGTAGAATGAATCGCAGAAGTAGGCGTGCGCCCAATTTTTTTTTTCTTGAGTGTTCAACCTCGAAAGACTGGAGGAGGTGTCCGGACCTGGCGGACCTCCCGGGAGTGCACCACTGATGCAAATATTATTTAAAGAAAGTTGCGTCGTTTTGGAGAATATAGGACCCGGTGGTCTACCCCTCACCCTGTGCGTGTGCCCTGCATAGAAGTAATCTCTGCAAGCAGACAGTGGTAGCTAAGGAGAAATTTATATCTGTGTGTACAGCACGATGGAGCATATACAGATTCATTGCATACATAGTTCGTGTATGTATGTACTCAATTATAGTATGTACTAAATAAATAAACTAAAATTACACCAACATTGCTGTCTGTGATACTCAAACCTAGGGATACGGGGACTTCTCGGACACGCTGTAAATGCCCATAAGCTCCGCGTACATACACAAAATGTTCATATTGTAATCTGAGTTGGCGCAGGCTCAGGATTACTATTATCAATAAGGACTGTGTTCACTAATCTCAATGTCGCAGTCTACCCTAATGAGGCTTGCTCTTATTGATCTAGCGCTCACTAACCTCAATGAGGATGCCCTCTCTATGGGCTTGGACTCACTATCCTCAAGTGTTCTTACACTTTCTAAGGGCTTGAGCTCACCTCCTCAAATAGGATCACGCCCTCTAAGGGCTCGGGGTCATAATTGTAAGTGGGCTTGCGCTTTCTATTCTCAAATGGACTCGCGCTCATTATCATCAAATGGGCTAGTGCCCTCTCAGAGTTTGGACTCACCATCCTCAAATACGCTCGCACTCACTATCTTTAAATGCGCTCGCACTTTCTAAGGGCTTGGGCTCACCATCCTCAAATGGGCTTGCGCTTTCTAAGGGCTCGGGCTCATTATCCGTAAAGGATTCGCGCTCTCCAAGTGCTCGGGTTCACCATCCTCAAATAGGTTTGCTCTCACTATCGTTAAATGGGTTCAAACTTTCTAAGAGCTCGGAGACACCATCCTCAAATGGACTCCCACTAAGTACCTGGGCAAGCGCTCTCTAATGGGCTTGTGCTCATTATCCTCAAATGAGGTCGCACTATCTTGTGCTCACGACCATTAACATCATTGAGGCTGGGGCTTGCTCGGATTCGAACTTTACTTCGCTCTCTCTTTATAATTCAATTATTGAAGTCGAGAACTAATATTGGAGGCGTGGACATCTCTGTTCATAACATATATTGTTGAGAATTGTTTGAGTTAATAAGACTAGATATATATCACGCCATGTAGCAAAATTGTTTAACCTTGAATATTAACCTTTATCTTTCTTTATTTCACTGTTCTGAAGGGACTCGAATCCTTCCACACTTCGCACCAACGTCCTCTGTTGAGTAAAGCGACTTCCTCGGTTGGCTATGAATCGTAAAGAAGCCTCTGAAAAAAACCTTGAGTTCTGCCACTTAGAAACCGTATGCTAATTACCTACACAACTATTACTTACGCAGATGTAGAAGAGAAATATTTCCTTATTTTCAAGGTCACAAACACCTCAGAAGATTTTACTATACTTATGATGGATAGTACTTGTTTCTACCCCCAGACAAGAATGTTGTAACAGTGTTGTAGATTGAAACTATTAAGTTTAACTATTCCTCAAATTATTCATTGATTTTATAAAGGAAATCTGTATTTATACGTACACACTGCATTTAAAACATATTTGATCAACCGTCCTACCATTATGTCTCAAATTAACGTTTTATAGCTGCTTTGTTCCCTGTGCTTTTGTTCTATAAATAGCAATTAAGAGATTCTTTTTTAGTGAACCTTCATTAAAAGTACATATTCCATTTAAGATGCAGTAAATTAATTGACTCATCATTTATTTTCTTGAGCCTCATGCTAACGTTTAACCACGAGTTTGTTCCCTATAGTTTTGTTCTATAAACAGCAATTGAGTTTATATATAGTAATTGAATATGCAACATAGCTAATCAACAGTCTCATTTACCTACGCTTTAAATTAACGTTTAGTAACAGGTTTGTTCCCCGTATTTTTGTTCCATAAACAGTAATTAAGAGGGTTTTACAGTATATTTTTATTAAAAGTACATATTACATTTAGAACATACATGATTAACTCATCATTTATTTTCTTATGCCTCATGCTAACGTTTAACAGCGGTTTGTCCCCTTTAATTTGTTCTATACACAGCAACTAAGAGATTTTTCAGTAATTGAAAGTACATAATGCATTTAAAACACAGCTAATCAACCGTATCATCAATTACCTTGCTATACTTCAAATTTAATAACATGTTTTTTCTCTGAATTTGTGTTCTATAAACAGCAATTAGAGAGATTTTTCAGTAAATCTTTATTAACAGTATATATTGCATTTACAATAGCTAATCAACCGTTTTATCATTTACTTTCTTATGCTTCATACCAGTGTTTAATAACAGGTTCGTTCCCTGTACTTTTGTTCTATAAACAACAAATAAGAGATTTTTCAGTAACAAAGTACATAATGCATTTATAACATAGCTAATCAACCATCTCATCATTTACCTGGTATTTTCCTATGCTTCAAATTAACGTTTAATAACGGGTTTACTCCCTGTACTTTTTCTATAAACAGCAATTAAGAGATTTTTCAGTAAACCTTTATTAAAAGTACACATTGCATTTACAACAACTATGCTTCAATCTAATGTTTAACAGGTTTGTTCCTTGTAATTTTGTTCTATAAATAGCAATTAAGGGATTTTTCAGCTACTGAAAGTACATAACAAAATTACAACATAGCTACTAATCAACTGTATCACTTTTTACTTTCCTTATGTCTCAAATAAAAGTTTAAAAACAACAGTTCCAACAGGGTGGAAATTTGACTAAGTTCAAATACTCCAACTTTGACGGTCCAGGGTGTCTACTAAAATTCTAAAATGAAATTTCGTGACTTTTTCGTGACCTTTTCTTTACCAAACCATAAAATTTCGTAACATTCTCAACAAGGAATTTGGGTACGAATTAGGCCGAATTTTCATGCATGCGATAGAAACATGCTTTGCTAGCGAGTTGGTAGCGTCTAAAGCCGACCATAGGCAATTTTGGTGTTGAATTTTGAGGTTTTATTGAACTATTTTTTTCCAGTCTGTACTTATATTAGTACAGATAAAAAAAATCGTGACCCAAAAACTAAATTTCGTGACTTTTTCTTCACTTTCATGACCATTTTCTGATTTTGTGATATCCGTGACTTTCGTGACCGATAGACACCCTGCGGTCTATACGTAGGAAACCAAAGGCGTGTACACTGCAATATTTCGTATGGGTACTGAGCTCCCTCGTGAATATATGATTATAGTCTATACGTCTTCGGCACTGGATACCCTGGTTCGATTCCTGGCGGAAGCTTTGTGTTTCGGATTATATCTTAAACTGTAGGTCTACATCTTATATAGCCTCGCTGCTGGCCGGAACGCAAAACCCCAATTCAACTGGCACTAAGCTCGTCAAAGGTCTAACACCATGCCTCGTTTGATCAAGCCCGGATGAGTTTCATCGACCGCGTCAGAAAATCATACATTCTGTTTTACTTTGCAATAAAAATCAAATGACAGATCAAAATATAAACGCTTTCTGAAAGGTTGCATTCTATTGTGGGTGCTAAAATTGCCTAACCTTAAAAAAACTTATTCAAAAAAAGTAGTTACATACTGGTCTAAACTATTGAGAAAGAGAATTATTACAAGAGAAAGTTGAGTTTGAATATTGGTATAAAATTTGATTTGTAAGTACTATTCCCTAAGGATCAATACAGGGTGTACCAAAAAACTTTACAACTTTGAAAACTAATATTGATCTATTTATTTATCTTACAGACATGGTTTTGATGTCATTTTGTAGCAAAATACATCAAGTTTCGACTCACGTAGTACCCTGGTTCAGAAATAAGCCACCACAAGCGCTAGCGGCAGTTGCAGCAAAGATGGCTGCCGTTACTGGTCTCGAGCCTGCTAGCTGTGTGTTTTGGTTTGAAGAATCCAAGTCTGCGACAACTGTACAACGTAATTTTCGTACAAAGTATGGTAGAGATCCTTCCATTAAGCCTACTATTTGTTAGTGGCATAAGTGTTTTATTTTGAAACTGGATGTTTGGTAAGACACAACAAATCTTCAGGTCGTCCCCGTAAGTCTGAAGGCGTTGTAGAGCAAGTGAGACTTC
Source organism: Thermobia domestica (assembly GCF_964235325.1). Classification (NCBI taxonomy): domain Eukaryota; kingdom Metazoa; phylum Arthropoda; class Insecta; order Zygentoma; family Lepismatidae; genus Thermobia; species Thermobia domestica. Next base: position 27,462,518 of record NC_137463.1, on the reverse strand, counting down.
AGATGGGATGTGTGCCGCTTCACCAATGGAAGCCACATCGAACATTTTTATGTATAAGGTAAAAACTTATGTATTTGCCACAAAATGACACCAAAACCATGTCTGCAAGCTAAATAAATATGAGTTTTCAAAGTTGTGAATCTTTTTGATACACCCTGCATTATTATCAGAAGAAGTATGAAAAAAATAGTTGAGTTAACCTACGTAGTTCATCACGCTGCAGAGGAAGTTTGTTTCTTTTGAGAGTTTTAACATTCCGTTTCAGGACACAGGTTATTTGAGACGAAGATCAAAAGTTTAGCGTGGAATCTGAACTCACGATATCTCATGCAGAATCAAACTAAAGTCTCCCGTTTAGAAGCAGCACATGATGAGATATTATTCTACTATCCATTTCAATAATACAGTTTAAATGCGTATGTGTACTATCCTTCGGTTTAAATGTGTATGTGTACTTTAAAATAATTTCTAGTGATGTAAGTGTAAAATTATAAGTGACACATATTTTTAGGCAAGCAGCAGCGTTACGTCTATACCACATGAAAAATATCAGTTTGTGTGGCGTGATATTTTCTCAGTACTTAAACCGGAAGTTGTAGTAGGTTTCTATCGCTTCCGGTTTCAGTAGATAGATTAGAATGTAAATATAATATAATCTTGAGACGCTTTATTCATTTCAGAAAACCCAGTCTTTTTATTCTATAGCAATCAACGTTAAAACCGGATGCGATTGATTTATCCCATTTCCGGTTTGGAAAGAGAATCAAGAGAGGAGATGTGCCTATTCTTAGAATTTTAAATAGATCTCAAAACTAATTTTCGCTATCTCTTATCGTTTTCGCTCTATGTAGATCAATATTGGAACCGGAAGTTGTAGTGGCTTTCCATTACTTCCGGCTTCAGTAGGGACTTAAGGATGGAGATGGAACATTCTCTTGGGAACTTAATTGATTGCAGAAAATCGCTTCTTGCTATCTATTGTCGTTTTTTGCTGTATAGCGATCAACGTTGGGACCGACAATGGTTGACAGTTGACTTCTACCACTTCCGGTTTGAGTATTACCTTATTAACGAAATCTATTCCTACTTTTGACCGTCTGCATTCTGACCAAAATTGATACTGATCCATCAAGTACTTCTTGAAGATTTTTTTATTATTCCTGGCAGTGGCGGATCCAGGGGGGGCGATTGCCCCCCAGAAGAGGAAACTTTATTATTTTATATATATAAATAAAACCCATCCCACAGTTTGGAGCTCGTAAAAGTAGCTCTAACTAGCAGTATTACAACCCACCCCAGAAGTCCGTCCTGGATCCGCCCCTGATTCCAGGTGGATGGACACACGGATTGACAGGGTAAATACCGAAATTTCGGATAAATCAAACTCTTTCAAAAAAAATTGTTTAAAATATAATTCCTTATTATCTTCAATTTCGTCCAGAAAAAAGCAATTCTGGAATTAGGGTTCTGTAAGACTGAATGGAAGGTATCACGATTTAAATTTGTGACTAGCTAATGATGGTTAGACATAAGATAATTTAAATCTTTGAGTTTAACGTTCAACAATTACGTCCTTTAGAGTTGAGTTATTGAGTTAGAGTTTAACGTCCCTTTCAGCAGCGAGGCTATACGAGACGTGGACTACTGATTAACGTGGAATCCCAACCACATGAGCTCCCGCTGGGAATCAAACCCGGGTCTCCTACGCCAAAGACGCCCTTTAGACTAAGGGAGATGATGATTAAGGCATGTGAATGATGATGGAAGGATTAGTAGAATGAGAAAGTAATAGAAAACGGGAGAGTCCCGAGGAAACCCACGATGTTGTTCACTACAAACTTATTTGGCCGCGGACCTCACGCACAAGAGATAAGCGCTCTACCAGTGAGCTACCATGCTCTTCATGAAGATAATGTAATGAGGCTTGAAGTCAAACTTAAAGTTATAGAACCAAACTAAAACGAAGAGAACTAAGTTATAGAAGTTGAGGGGCAAAAGGAAACCTACATAGTAGTTTTTCTTCTTCCTAATGCCTCGTTGTCTCTTTGGTCATTCTTATTCTTGTTTAAATTTTACGTTCCCTTCCATATATCCATGAATAATACTATCTATGATAGTATTATTCATGGAGATATGAAAGGGAACGTGAAATTTAAACAAGAATAAGAATGACCAAAGAGACAACGAGGCATTAGGAAGAAGAAAAACTACTTTTAAGGTTGTTGAATCAAGCGTTGGCATAGTCGGTAAGGAGACTATCAGGAAGAAGAAAAACATGTTATATGGTTGTTGAATCAAGTGTTGGCATAGTCGGTAAGGAGACTATCAGGAAGAAGAAAAACGCGTTTTATGGTTGTTGAATCAAGCGTTGGCATAGTCGGTAAGGAGACTATCAGGAAGAAGAAAAACATGTTATATGGTTGTTGAATCAAGTGTTGGCATAGTCGGTAAGGAGACTATCAGGAAGAAGAGAAACATGTTTTATGGTTGTTGAATCAAGTGTTGGCATAGTCGGTAAGGAGACTATCAGAAAGAATAAAAAGTTATTTTATGATTACTGAATCAAGTGTTGACGTAGTCGGTAATCTACTAACCAACCTGTAATGGAACTAGTCACGACTTTTGTCCGTGTCATCCGGATCTGGCAGACCCGATAAACCGGAAGCAGCCAAAATATCTGCTGTGCAGCATTATATCAGAATTTTATGATGCATTAATAATGTCCATTACTCAAGCTCGAACATTCCTTTGTTTGATTCCCGGTGTGACATTTCTTAATTAAGATATCATGTTTCAAATATTTCCGGGGATACGGTGGCTCAGAGGCAGAGTGATTACTTCTGGTGCGTGGGGGGTACCTGGTTCGATCCCCGACCAAGTTAGTTTGTGGTGGATAGCATCGTGTCCGTGGGATTTCTCGGGATACCCCCGTTCCCTCCCACACTATCATTCCACCAATTCTTTCATCATCATTTACTTGCTTTAATCACCCGTCTTCCTTAGCCTAACGGGCATAATCGTGAAACGTTTAGCTATAACATTTTTAAATATTTCAAATATAATTTCATGTTTATTTGTTTTCTCATACTGAAAAATAATACAGAACTTTTGACATATTTAAAAAGATGGAGCATAACTCTTGAACTCAGCGGACTCATTTATATTCCAATCGACACGTTTTATAGGTTCGCTCGATTAAATTTTAACAACCTCTCGTAAGAAAAACTTGTAGCTTATATTCTCTATGATTCTGATGCTTTAATGCTGTTAAAACCTGTAGTTAACTTTTAGTGCAATGCTTTGAGATACAAGAACGCTCACAACAAACGAAAAAAAAAAAACAATTAGATTTAAGAAGAAAGAGGGAGAAGGCAGAATCGTGCTTTTTAGAGTTACATTAGTAGCCACACACACACACACACACACACACACACTCCATACTTGTATGACAATGTTTCCTTGTCTCTGGTTCATACTTGATCTGTCTTGGCCACCGGATCTAATGGGTTATGACTGACGGCTTTCGAGTCTTTCTGGTGTGCGGCCCAGGTTCATACCCGATGGTAGTTGGAAAGTTTTCTAGATCTACCCTCGTTCCAATGAAGTTCAAAGTATTCATCCAGTCTCTACAAAATTGGTACATGAGGAAATGTGGCCAAAAGGGCAGCAGGTAATGGCCATGTCACTTCTTGTAAGTGTCGAAGCCTTAGCTTCACACAGTCTTTGGGCCTTTTATAGTCTTCCCAATTTTTATCTTAACTCAAAGAGTAACAGGATAGACATGTAAATGTTTTGTACTGTATGGAACAGGTATGTGGGCACAAGGGTCTTTCAACCAATTTCAACTGTGTTGTTGCGTCAATTCGTTGTAAGCAGTCATCTGTATCAGTGACTGAATTGAGCTCGCATTCTGCATGCCAATCCTACAGTCCACACGACTGTTGTTGCCAAGGCAGCTGTGAAAGATTGCAGCGTCGAGGAGATTCAGTAGCCACCCTACAGCCCAGATTTAGCACTGTAGACTTATCCAAGACAGTCCTGTGGACTGAAGCATTGTCATGCAGTATGCGAGCTCAACCCACAGCCACGGATTTAAAGGACTGCCTCCAATGAACTGTCGCAGCAAGAGAGTTGGAATTAATACAGTATTTTTCTCATAGATGGCACTATATGCAATGAATGGCTTATTACCAGTGGCACGATATTTCAGTGTCAGTTAGGAAGCTTTTAGAAATACCCTCGTATTACGAAAGACTAACGAGAAACGACAGTAAGCCTTCGAAATGTGTGTATAAAGGAGAATGATGAACTGGATAATACGAAAAACCAATTATGCGAAATTTAATGTCAGTGATATGTCAATGGTGAGGATCTGTGAGGAGGAGAACAAGAAGACTGCATTCATGAACATATTAAACAATTCTTGTATTGAAAATCGAATGAAATTTTTGAGTTTTACGTCTCACGGATATGCCGGCTAGGCTAAAGGAGACGGTGAAGATGAGAAATGAATGAAATGGTAGAATGAAGAAAGTGGGAGGAAACGGGAGAACCCCGAGGAAACCCACGCACACGGTGTTTGTCCATCACAAAGTTCACTTGGCACGGGCTGGGATCGAACCCGGGACCCCAAGCACCAGAGGTGAACGAACGCTCTACCACTGATCCACCGCGGCCCAATTCTTGTAACGAAACGAATACATTTATATAGAACAGTAACGCAAGGAAAGCTTCTGTTCGTTTCAAGTTTAGCGTCCCTGTTTAGTACCAAGGCTACAGGAGACGTGGAACCCGAACCACCATCATGCGTTCAATGCTCTCCCGGTAATCGAATCCGGGACCTCCTAGACTACAAGGCAGGCATTCCGACTACAAGACTACGGATGAAATCATCTCGAATTTAGCGATAAGTCATGTAGAGAATACTTTCGAGAACGTCCATTTCAGGGAAATCTAACAATTTTCACTGAAAAGAGTGAATACGGAGGTTTCGAGTGCGACAAATGTATTTTATTAGTTCTTGAGTTTTTGTAAATTCATTAAGGTTAGTGTAAAGCGACAAGTTTTGCCGATAGATGTCACTACAGTCTTAGTCTCTCTCCTCCACGTATTTTTAACCTTTCACGAAAATTTACAATTTCTCTTACAAATTTCAACCTAGAGACTTCAAATTTTTAGAGAAGGAACTGCATAACCTATTAAAGGGAACAATCCGTGCCGATGTTTTATTTAGAATTTTCCTCATTATTGAAACAGTTCCATTGTTAAAGGTTTGGATCAAGCCATTTCAACAATAAAGAAAATTCTAAATTAAAAAAATCGACACGGATTATTGCCTTCGATGAAGTTCCTTTTCTAAAAGTTGAAGTCTGTAGGTTGAAATTTGTAACAGAAATCGTGAAAGGTAATATTATATTTATATATATATATATATATATATATATATATATATATATATATATATATATATATATATATATATATATATATATATATATATATATATATATATATATATATATATATATATGGGAAAGATACGAAGACTGTAGTGCCATCTATCGGCAAAACTTGTCTCTTTAAACCAACCTAGGAAACTTGTGGGAAAAGAAGTTTGAAAATCCATTGAGTTCTTAAACCATAAGCCAGTGTTGGATCTAGAAGGTAAAAACTGGGGATGGGGACAGTCAGAACCCAGACTATGATAGAAATATTATAAGTTTACAATTTTTCATGAGTCCTCCTGAAGTTCCCAACTTAACTCTCTTCCGATGGATATTATGACTAGGTTGAATGTTGACATTGTGGATCTCACGTATTGTTTTACACATTGCATAACAGAAAAACTGCATTGAAACTAGCTAAATAATAGTTTCAGTTATTTTTGTCACTCAAAAAAAAAACTGGGGAATGGGCTTCGGGCCAAATCTGCCACTACCATAAGTCAGACTTTTATATACTTTTTATATATTTTCCATTAATATTAATTTGATCAGCCAAAGAGAGGGAATACAACAAGTGAATAAATGAAACGCCAATGTCCTTTTTTAAAAAAAATCTCTAAAATTCGGAGAACCAACGATTCTTCTGTAGTTAATAGTTTAAGATGATCTCCTCACTCACTACATAAATATACCTTCAATTAAATATAAATTCAATTACGAAAGTCTCTAACATAAGAACGATGCAACAACTGGATAACCTTCAAAAGTTTGAAGATTGACATCTGATCGCCTAAACACATGAGGGCGACAATTTTAATTTTTAAAAAAAAATGGAATTACATGTTTTCTGTCGAAACTTCATTCCACAGCACACACACACGCATACACTCACATAACAGATTTCGCAGTATCATGACAAAAGCTGACCATGTAGGCGCTGAAGGACAAGGTCACATATTCAATGTATGTAAACAAAACACTCCTCCCACTTAACAGACCGGAGGTACACTCACATGCAAAAATGAGTGTTACACACAACTTACACGTTCTCTTGGCCATAATTTCCAAAAGAACAGGACAATTCGAATACAGTTTTCGATATTGTCCAGAGAACCAGGTTCTCTTCGCAGCAGAGAAAACCGAATTAATGTTGTTGGACAAGTTACTGGGAAATGTCTTATAATACACGTATACATTGGGAGCTGCAGTGGCTCAGTGGTAGAGCTCTCATCTTTGGTACACGGGGTCCTGGTCCGATCCAAGTTCCCACAAAGTGGGCCTTGCGGTGAACCAACATCATAAGCGTGGTCTTTCTTGGAATTGTTTCTTCCACTATTTTATTCCACGATACTCATTATTCATTACCATCACAATCACGGTCTTATTTTGTTCTTATCATCATCACTATCTCTCGCAGCTTTGAAGCACAATTGTGGGGTACCAAACTTTTTTTAAAAGTGTAACAAAACTGTATGAAAAATAATATAGCCGAAACTAAAAAACTTTCGTAAAACTAACAAAATAGATAACAGAAAGAATGTATAACTTCTCAACTTCGGTTTGGTTTGCCAGAGATAATGAGGTTGAGAGGGGGCCGAAGTGCTAATCACGCACTAACAAAGGGTCTTATGCAGAGTCGTTCTGACGTGTGATCAGTGCCATACTAAAGAATTCGACTAACATATGTTTCCTGCAGTAGTCAGGCATTTAATATGACGCTAATCATACGTCAAAACGACTCTACATAAGGCGGAAAGACTCTAGGGATGGCCACATTTTTTCGAAAAATACTTTCTCGAAAAATGGATTTTTCGAAAAAGAAAAACGAAAATTTTTTCGAAAAACGAAAATTTTTTCGAAAAAGCGAAAAACGAAAAAACGAATAATGAAATTTCCGAAAATCGAAAAACAGATTTTTCGAAAAAGGCCATCCCTAAAAGACTCTGGCCGTAAAGCTGGGAGTGAGAATAGAAGCTAATGATCAATCTGTTTAAACAATCATTTCATATTAGTCGAGCAAAATTTACGGATCGCAACGCAACGCAAAAGCAGCGAAAAACAATTACAAAGTAATACCAACTATCGTAATCTATACAGCAAGTTTTACGTTAAGTTGACGCAAACCATTACAGAGTAAGGCATCTGGTCTGTTTTGTGAGGTGTTTTACGTTGGACTTACCTAAGAAAATTTAACATAGCGACTGTACATATTTTTACAACTATTAAAGAAGAGGAATAGTAGGGAAAAAAGATGAAGGGAATCGCACCATTTGACCCTTGATATTTCTTTCTGCTGTGGGTCAACCGGAAGAGATGAAATTGAGGGCATTGATATTATCACCAAAGGCTTTCACAGGCGTGGCTTCTCCACAAATAACAAATCACTATAGAAAATGGAAAAGAAGGATTTAAAGAGAAAAAAAAGAAAATGATTAACATTTGTACACGATCGAACTGCAAGAAACCAAGTGACTTGTGTAACCGAATCACAAAAATTAATTGGATGCTAGTGAAATCAGGTTGACGCAAAGAAATAATAATAAAGTTGAATAGCGGGGAGAGGGGGCACTGTTCTCATCTCGTAATAGGTACAATTAGTTGCACGACATTATGCTCATGTTTAACTTGAGTGTCAAATCTGGTAAATATTAGAATTGTGCATTCAATAAATTATCGTAAAAATACAAGTTTGTCCAGGGCCGGCTCTAACATATGCAACACGTGGATTTGCACGGGGTGGCAAAATCTGTCAATTATATTATTTAAAATAAGTATTTCTTGTTGGAAACAGACTTCATGATGATGATAGTTAAATTTACTTAGCTGACCTTCTATTTGAATATTACATTCATAAATCATGTTTAGGTCGTATTAGTTTGTCACACGGAGAGTGGTAAAGCAAATGGCCAAATCCCAACATGAATTGCTTGATTGTTGCCAAATACAAGAACTCAATTCCCGAACAGTAGCGAACACCTGTTCCATTTAGTTCGTTATCATAGTTTTGATATGAAAACTAGTCTTGTCTTTATTACAAACAAGTTCCTTATCATTGAAGGTAGAAACATTCAAAAAAAAAAAAAAATAACAGGTGTAGAAGAAAAATCAAGAAATAAATATAAAAGAGCTAGTTGCAGTGGATTTACTATTGATCTATTGAGTTTGAAGCTCAATATTGAATTCTGCAAAGAGGATTACTATCCTTCCTCTGCAGATGTGTTTCTTTTATTTTTCACTAACACAGACTATTATTTAAAGAAAAAAAGACACAACGAGATTGTATTTGTGGTGTCTTCATCTTTCTGAGTGTGAGTGCACTTTCCTTCCCCTTCGTTGTTTACGATGAGTAGCATACTCAAAATTGTGGCTTTTACGATTTGTTTTTTTTTTCCTGGAGAAAGGGAGGCGGCAAATTACCTAGGGCCGGCCCCTGTGTATGTCAATAGATTCCAAACTTATATAGGGTTTGTCACGTTTACAATGGTAATACACAAGTATTTTCGATATAGAAGAAATGTTTTCATCCTTATAAAGACAATGATCTCGATAAATCGGTTCACACGTTTTCTTTCATTTATTATTTCAACTGAAAATACTACTATTATTCTATACCAATATTTGAAAAAGAACTAATACGATTTGCCTTACTTGTATAGTGCCGTAAAATGTCACAAGCATTTTATGTAATCACTGCCTGAAAATAAACTAAGTAAAATTCTACTTGAATATGCTAGAAATAATATATTTTATCTCTAGGAAATGTTATTGAGCTGAAGATTGGATTTTTTTTTCTTTTTAAGGTATTGGCTCTAAAGAGAAATGCCGTTCGTTACTATAATTTATGACTGCTGAAACGTGTTGTTTACATATTTATGTACTGTGTATGTAAAAATAACGCTCTTCACTATCAAATTATCTCTTGTTCTAGCCATCGTATCTCTAACAGTTATCAATATTAGGAAAAATAACAATAGTTATCATGGAACTCGTAATAGTTATTATGGAACAATAAAAATAGTTATTATGGAACTCCTAATAGTTGTCGTAGAACCGTAACAATAGTTATCATGGAACTTCTAACAATTATCATAGAACAAAAACAATAGCTACTATAGAACTCCTAATAGTTATCGTAGAGCAATAACAATAGTTATCATGGAACTGCTAATAGTTATCGTTGAACACGTACTCCTAGCAGTTATCATGGAGCAACAAGAGAAAACTGAGTGAACACATGGATACTACTTAGTCCAGCGTTTCTCAACTTTTTTTTTTTTTTCATTGAGACACACCAAAGTACATTTTAAACTTTTGTAACACCCCTGCATGTGATTTTTTCCTAGATACAAAAAAAGCAAACACACAAAAATAAACTCATTTTCTTTTTAAATTGTGGAACGATTATGAGATACAAATATCACAGGCAAATGAACAGAAACTTTTTAGCTTTAAACTTGGAAGATAAGTGTGAAATCAAGTCGATTGGCGATATTTAAAAAAAAAAAAAAAAAATGCTTCTAAAAATAATTTCTTTGCCGGAGATCCCAGAAGACATTAAAAATTTCACGACACACCTCATATGTATTCGTGACACAACGGTTGAGAAACGCTGATTTAATCCACTGACATGCTTAAATCGCCTGGGATTGACGCGAAAACTAGGCCTATTTGAGCTGAAAGTGTTTTATTACCACTACGCTATCGAGACTCCCTTCTAAGAGAAAATTTAACTTGTTAATGGTACTCACGGTCGGTGAATTACTTAAATTTGATAGTGATTCCAACGTTTACTCACCTAGGAAGAAAGAAAGAAAAAAATTAATTTTCTACGTAATTCTACATAACCATTCTTAGAATAACTAAAAGAATCACTTATATCAACATTTCAAGAAACACAACCTTTTGTAGTTCCAAAGTAAAATTGCACAATGATAAATACATATTGTGTAACAAATAAATTTGATCTTGATCAAGATCAAACTTATATGCTTCAAGTTTCTAGTGAATAATTTGATTACATGTTTCCATGAAAACAAGCAACAAGAAAATCTTCTAATAAAGCATTTTCTTCTTCTTCTTCTTCTTCTTCTTCTTTTTTTTTTTTTTAAGTCTTATCTAAATGTCCATATGATTTATCGAACCTCCAGCCAGTTTTTAAAAGTTTTACTCAACGTTTAGTGTTGAAATTTCAGTCTGTATTTTTTAAAAGTGAAATATAACGTTGAAATTTTCCCATTCTTAATAAATACAATTCGTACGACTTCAAATATTTTGGAGGCATAATGCTGAACAAAATTATCTACCAACTCTTAAATATTAAGTAGCACTTGCGTAGGTACAAGGTGTCCCACAGGTTTGGAGCTATAGTGAAAGTGTTTTATTACCACAAAACTATCGAGACTCCCTCCCACGCAACCCTCCCTAAACATGCAACTCTCATATACATGCTTGCGTTGAGTGTTATGTAAAACCGAAGCTGGTATCTGCAGTCTCGAATGACACGGTTGGGAGACCCGGGTTCAATCCCTGCCGGAGCTTGTATGGTTCGGATTCCACGTTAAGAGCGCGACATACATTTAAATAATGTTATTATTTAAATTTTAATAACTGTATGTTAAAACTATTTTGTTTATTACAAACTGAATACAACTATTATTTAAAAAGTGTTTACAGGATACCAACACGATAAGTAATCAAATGCAGTTGGGTTCGTTCCTCTAGTCGCTGTCTTAACTTAGATTTTGGGGGACTTTTTATTCTAGCAACACTGTAATTTATATGGATGGCAACACTGAAAATTCTTCAGGTTCATATTTTCTGTTGTAGAACAACATTATATATGATTATGATAAATTGCATTTCATTATCTCCTTTCACTTATGAAAAACAAGCAAAAGAAAAATGGTAAATTTTGTATTATTTTTAGTATGTCAGGCTCTTAAACTGTAGGTCCACTTCTCATATAGCCTCGCTGTTCAAAGGAATACTAGGCTAAACAAAACTAAAATGAAATCAAATCGAATCGAATGATACAATGAAGTCTGGAGTAATCTGAACGCATGACATGATACGTTCTTGAAGATGAATCACGGTTTGGATTTTCTCTGTACATTGATTGCAATCGAGTTGCCTCGTGTCGATCAACTAATACCCACGAAATTGCCTTCCCGTCGCAGTTTCAACAGAACAATATACCATCGCGTTACTATGAAGAGAACAGCACATAGTTAGAGTAACTGATTAAGAAAAAATAATCCAGCCAAACATCATTCCTTGTATAATAATGTGACGGTGCACCATCCTGTTGAAAGAAAGTTGGAAAGTTACCTTATGGTACCAGATTTTTGAGACGCTAGGATACTATAGGAATATTTCAGAATAGTATAACATAATTAAAAGCAGCAACACATGATATGAAGTCTGTCTGCTCTCACAGTACATCGATCAAGATCAATGTCCATCAGCGACTATCAACAACAGTTGCAAGTAAACAATTGTCGAGCTTACTAATGGTACTGAGGCATATTTTTTTTTTTAGTTTAATGCATTATAAATACCTCTCTCGTTGCTGAAATAACATTCAATAACGACAGAAATAGGATGAAAAGAGTGAAGTGCTGCATACGCACATCAGTACTAATATTTCTCTCTATTTCTCTCTCCTTTTCTTGGTGTATGTACGTATGTGAGAGAATGAAAAAGTAAAAAGACGATAAAATACGTCGTAGATGTTGTCAAGTCTCAAGCGTACTGCAAGGGCCTTTGATAATACTTCGTTAGTTTCTTAGGGGCCGCCGTGGCACAGTGGTAAAGCGTTCACCTCTAGTGCATGGGGTCTTTGGTTCGATCCCAGCTCGCGCCAAGTGAGCTTTGTGGTGTACAAATACCGTGTTCGTGAGTTTTCTCGGGCTTCTGCAGTTTCTTGCCACTTTCATCATTCCACTAGTTCATTAATTTCTTATCATCACCGTCTTTCTTTAGCTTAGTCGGCATAATCGTGGGACGTAAAACTTAAAGATTTCATTTTCTGTGATTTCTTGTTTTGAGGAAAGGGAAATAATTTGCGAATATCAAGATGTGGTAACACTACAAACCAAATTTTCTACACGAAACCGTTGATCTTTTTCATGAAATTACCATACGAGTATTGTTAAATACTCGTGTGTTTAGGTTTGACCAACTTGTACGTAAGAAACATAATGTATAAATTTGAGAGGGAGATGTTATTTAGTCTCGTAGTTGCATTTTATCTAATTCAAGATAATTATTGATAATACTAAAAACAAATTTTAAAATTCTGGGAAATGATAGCACTTATCTTTCTTCGATTCTTCGATATACTCTTACTGTATATTAACGGTTTCTTTTCTTTCTTTTTTATTTTTTAAATTCTGCTTCCTTTATTTCATCTTATAACGAGTCACCTGGGAGTCTCATAACGCATCAGCCAATCCACAGTGAATAACAAGTAGCGAAAGTATATCCATAGGATATTAAACAGAACAAAATATTTCACAGAAGAAACCTGAGTAACAAATTTACTTCAAATAAGACTACACAATGTTGGTCCGAATTATGAAATCAGTGATTCTTTGAATGTATTTTAGGAAGCCTGTATTTGCTTATCTACCGGAAGATTTCTAAATACCTACCGGGATACAAAGTGTGTTGCCGTGAAGCCGAATAATTAAGGGAGTTCACTACGCCTCCACCCCCCCCCCCTCACAAAAAATGCTTATTTTTTTGTGAATATGACATACAGTGGCGTATTTACGATTTTGTTTCGGGGAGCTTTACTAACTTTCGGGGGGCTTTGCCTGAAAATGTAAGAATTCAGCAAGATATTTCATATACTTTAGTATAGTAAGTAAGATTTCAGGGGGGAGCTTAAGCCCGGAAGCCCCCCTAAATACGCCACTGATGATAGACAAGCACACCCGATATTACGAGTCTCTAAAAATGAAATTAAAGTAGCAAGCCGTGAGGAACGCAAACGACGGATTTCCGGGTTTCAACCTTCAACCCTTCAACAAGATATTATGCCAATTACGGAAAATCTAAGTTTAACGTTCCACGATTATGCCTTTTACGTTAAGGGAGACGGATGATTAAGGCACATGAATGGTGAAGAATAATTGATGGAATGTGAATGTGGGAGGAAAAAAACCCACGGGCACGATGGTGTCCACCATAAACTTACTTAGCTGGGAATTGAACCAGGAATTGATCCCATGCAACAAAGGTAAGCGCTTTTCCTCTGACAGTGAGACACCGTGACCTCTCAAGATAGAGAATAATAAATATTAACCATAATAAGATTATACAATATTCTTAAACGACACTAATTTGGAAGCATGAACAATCCCTCCTTGATGGAATTCTGTGTACGCCACTTCAAGGATATACTTATAGTCTGTGTTTCAACAGTGACACTTCCTGCTGTTTAAATCCAAATTCAGACTCGCAACTTGGGGGAGGGGGAGATAATTCCTTGATTCTCACACGGCCAACTTTATGTGGAGATGTCTCGAGTTGGAAATTCCGAAAATTTATGTGATTTGGTTAAAGAATACAAGACAAATAATAACATTTATCACAGAGTGTTTCAGTAATAGTAAAAAGTGACTAACTAAAGGAACATATTACTAATTTCTCTTATATTTTAACCCAGTAAAGCAGGTAACTGATGCTTGTACTAGATAAACTAAATCAAGCTTTCCACAATAAACTAAACTTTCAGCCCGATCCACAGTCAAAAATAAATAAATAAATAAAATAATAACGACTGATTGTATTTTCTATTGCCTAGCGACATCTACGGGGCATTTTATAAAATTACTTGACGCCTGTACGTATATCACTAACCAAATACGCGTTATCTTTATCTATATATGTGTGCGTGAGCTTCCTACTAAGTAAGATCGGGTTACTATTTTCAGTATAAAAGCTGGATCATAGCAGTCTGTCCCGAATCGAATTTGGTCCAACACAAGCAAAAGTAAGCATGGTACCAAGTCTGCTAATCAGGAGGAGTACCTTACCATTGATCACTACGCTTATACTTATCTTTGCAAGCACGTTTCGTTTTAATGATGGTGATGGGCAACAAAATTGACGGGAGGATTTATTACAGTAAAAAGAGAAGGAATTGTGGCCAAAGACTACGAACGTAATCCTCGGCATAATATTTGTGCATTGGCAGGCTAGTCATTAAAACGCGTTGAAGTATAACAAAAATAAAGTTATAATTACAAATTTTATTCTATTCTATTTCTACGGGAATTAAGAACGTGCTCTTATATTAACAATCCATGAATTCTGTATTAAGATTAAATGAAAATTAAACGAAATCTTTACTTTTTACGTCCCACGGTTATGCCGGCTAGGCTAAAGCAGACGGTAATGATGAGAAATGAATGAAATGGTGGGATTAATAAAATTGAGGAAACGGGAGAACCACGAGGAAACCCACGCACACGGTGTTTGTTCACCAGAAAGTCCACTTGACGCAAGCTGGGATCGAACCAGGGAACCCATGCACCAGAGCTGAACGCTCTGTCACTGAACCACCGCGACCCCCAATATATTAAGATTAGTATCCATTTTATACTAAGATAACACATTACCATGTATTCTTTAAGATTTTAAAACCTTATGGATATAATAAAGTGGATACACACTTTCTTTTTTGAAACGGTTATGAATCAAACGTTCTATTTCTGAAGCACAGAAAATGTAAAATTTACAGAACAAATAAATGAATCAACACAGTTTCTAGTGAAACTGTACGTTATAAGTTACTATCACTTTATATTGTTTTAATTCAATTCTAGTGTACATAAAAGTCATTGCAAATTTTGAACTGTACTACAATTGAAAAAGCATGTTCTTCTTTTCACCATAACATACATGAGGAAAATGTGAAGGAAAAAGAAAAAAAAAGCATTACCAACCTCGTGTAATGCGGAGATTTTGTGTAGAAAAAGTCTGTACGCACATACACATCACCACTAACGCGCCTTGCGCATGAACTTCAGCACGGACCCTCCTGCTCCATTTCTCACATACTGAATTACTACAAATATTACTTCCACATTGTTGCAAGTTGATAGCAGGAGCGCATCCAGAAATTTTTGTTGGGAGGGGTCTAAGCTTTAGGAGGGCCCAATACTACAAGCCACTAAATCTACGTAGTACTGCACGGGTATTAGTCTGCACTTGAAAAGATGATAAGTAATTTGTAAAATATTTCCATCTATATTTTCAAAAAAAGGAAATGATAGATTGTTTTTATAAGAGAAAGAGTACATATGAAGTGTAAGATCAAATTTTCATGGTATTCTATACCAATCATTTCCCTGTTAAACAAGTATAGTTTTGAGAAACTGTACGAATGTATGATGAGTTAGGAAGTTTGGGAAAGGTATGGACCCGCTGCACGCCCCTCCACCAGGTTCACGGTGTTGTAAGTAAGGAATTCTGTGAAATCATGATCATAACCGGACATAAACTCTTAAGAAGCATATTCATAAGGATTTAAGTAATAATTACTTGATTTCATGAAATTTAAGGAAAGCTAAAAGAGAAAAGTTTTTCTATTGGTAAACTGAGCCCAGGACTACCAGACAAAAAGCTGGGAAGGGGCAAGTGTCCCCAAGTCTCCTTCCTAACTACCGCCAATGTGTACTTGTGTGGTATTTCGACAACTACTTTTGCCTCAAGATATGCATAACAAATGTTACGAAAAAAAAAAAGTTTTCTTGAAAAGACAGGTTCAGTATGTATTTTACTCGACTAATAAAATTAGTGGGGCAGCGCCTGTCTCTACATTACTTGTTTATCGGCGCAAAATGCAACCTTTGATTCCTACACACATGTTATCTGCAGCTGCCAGCTTTCAAGTCTTATTATCCCTTCAGAGATAACGCGCTTCTATGTCTTTTGACACACATACGAGCTATTATGACTGTCATACACTCCTACTATACACAAGCAGCCCTTAACACTTAACGTACAATGATTCTCGTTCAGCCTTTCATAGTGTTTGTTGCCAGTAGTTCAAGAACCATCAAAAAATATTCCTCGTACCCCTGCAGGCTCCAATATTTCTAAGCATCCTATCCTTTACGAGAAAATCCGTATTATATTTGTTCCCTTAAAACACTTTAGGCAGGAAAATATAAATGAAATATTTCAGTTTAACGTACCACGATTATGCCGTTTAGGCTAAGAGAGACGGATGGCTATGGCAAATGAATGTTAGTTGAAGAACTTGTGAAGTGAGAAAGTGGGAGAAAATAGCTCTCCATGCTCTCCCCCCCCTCCCACATATACACATGTCAAGGTCGATAGCTGACCGTAAATTCTACCAAATTACTAGTTTTTTACAAAAAAAAGAAAGATTAGATATATCACTCCATACGTGTAATCAGGTTGAAAAAAATATGATAGACTAAATCCTTATGCGTAGTTTACGAGAAAGTAGACGAAAAGGTGCTTTTGGTAACCCATTTCTCCCAAAATAGTTGCCCTACAATAGGTAGAGAAAAATGAAATCTTTCAGTTTAACGTCCCACGTTTATGCCCTTTAGGATAACGGAAACGGATGTATAATAGAAGAATTGGTGGGGTGAATGTGGGGAAAAAAGGGAGTCCCCCGAGAAAACCCACGGACACAATGTTGTCCACCATAAACTTACTTAGCCAAGGATCGAACCAGGGACCCCACACACCAGAAGTAAGCGCTCTACCACTGAGCCACCATACCCCCCCAAAAAGAAAATGGCCACAGAAAGGAAATTGATCCTGAAGTGTATCCTCGTCAGCCTTTTTATTATGACACCAGCAAGACAACAGTACACTATATGGTTAATGACGTGTAGCCAGAATTATGATATACAGTGTTTAAACTTTAGTTTAACTAATATAGTTCAAAGATAAGAGGTATATCAACAGATATATCACATCGACCTGAAAAAAATATGTTCAAGGGTAAATTCTCATGCGTACTTTTTGAAAAAAAACCACAAAAACGAGTCTTTATGGCGCTAAAAAGAAATTACTTGTTTACTTGTGTACTGTATATGTAAGAAAAATACTCTTAAGTAGCAGAATAAAAAAATATCTGTTGTTTTGGTCTTCTAACGATGTCATACATATAGTCCTAACAGTGACACACATACTTCTAAGTGATACACATAGTCCTAATTGTGACATTTATACTTCTGACAGTAAACAGTGACACAGTCGTAACAGTGACATATATAGTTCTAACAGTGTCACATGTATTCCTAACAGACATACATATTCCTAGCAGTGATACGCATACTCCTAACAGTGATATATGTACTCCTAAGTGTCACATACTTCTAAGAGTGACCCACAGTCCTAACAGTGACACACGTACTCCTTACATTAACACGAATAATTCTAACAATGATGCACAGCAACGCGCCATCTTCATAAGGGGCCACCATTCACTTATACATTATACCATACAGAGTACAGACATGCAAAATGGAATCTTTAATTTTATGTTCAACAGCTATATCTTATGGGCTAAAGTTTTTTTTTTTTTTGGTAAATTGGTGATGGGAGAAGGGGTTACACTCACTCAGTTGTAGAGCGCTTATTTCTGGTGTGAGGAATTCCTAGTTCGAACCTTGACCATGTGAATTTGTAGCGAAGAACATCCTTTCCGAGTCCTTTTTGAAGTTCTCTTTTCTCCCGTCTCATTTCAACAATTCTTCCATAATCATTATTATTTTTTCTTTAGTTTAACGTCCCATGATTATGCACAGAAGCAAAGGGAGACTGCGATGATGAGAATGAAAGAAATGGTTTAAATAAAGGGAGAACCTTCAGAAAAGCACAAAGCTGGGATCGAACCAAGAACTCCACGCACCATGGACAAGGGATTGTCCAGGACCTCTTCATTAATTTGAACTAATCACCCGTCTTCTTTGGCCTATAGAGCATAATCGTGGAACATTAATTTTTAAAAATATTTTCATTTAGATGAACGATTAATGAAAGCGGATAACCATGGAAGGACAGAGAAGAACCCACAGGAAATACACAAATAAAAATGGTGACTGCTACAAATCCACATGATCTGGGGTCGAAGCAGGAAACCTTCGCTCAAGATTGTGAGCGCTCTGACATTGAGTTAACATCACACCCACCCACTCCAGGTACAATTAAAAATACGTATTAGTGATGAGTGTTTTCAACTAGTAAGCGCTCATGCCTTTCTTCCGTGTGACATCGCGTTTGATTTCAGAATTTTTGAAACTGACTTAGCATTATGGAGCAATTGGAGAAATCACTCAAATTAGAACCAGGGCATTGTGGGTAGAAAACCTAGAATAACACTGATGGGAACCGATGTGCTGAGCGCACAGTCCTCAGCCAGAGCCACGTGGCTCGCTGAATAGAATTATGCTTTTATATGTGTGTTAGTCGTGATGACAAGAAGTTTAGCATGTAGTAGTACCATTAATTTATTATCCGCTATTAATTCTGACATTAACAGCTTCATTTTCTAGCCGGTTTCTTCTTTACTTGTTCTTTCTGTGCTTTAGGCTCTTAAATTTATTCGCCTCATTTAATTTATTATTATTGGTTACGATGTTTGGCGAATACGAACATTTACCTATAAGAGTTGTTTGAACATTAATTCGAAGATCTAAGAATTGATCAAAAATAGTTCGATTAGCCAACACCTGTTCGAATAATGATAATTCGAACACCAACAATTTTTCGAAATAACACACAACGAATACTTGCTCTTTCGAATAAACAACACTGTTCGAAAAATAATTCGAATAAGCAACACTGTTCGAAAAATAATAATTCGAATAAGCAACACTGTTCGAAAAACAATAATTTGAATAAGCAACACTGTTCGAAAAACAATAATTTGAATAAGCAACACTATTCGAAAAATTATTCAAATAAGCAACACTGTTCGAAAAATAATTCAAATAAGCAACACTGTTCGAAAAATAATTCAAATAGTAACACTATTCGAAAAATAATTCAAATAAGCAACTGTTCGAAAAATAATTCGAATAAGCAACAATTCTCGAAAAATAATTCGAGTAAGCAACACTGTTCGAAAAAATAATTCGAATAATCAATAATAACTCGAGTAACCAGTGACTGTTCGAATAATAATTTGATTTTGTTGATTGAATTTAAGCTTAGAGCTCCCTTGCAACAGCGGGACTGTATGTGACATAAACCTACATTTTAAGATGGGATCCGAACGACATACTCGTAAGGTCTGTCTGGAATCGAAATCGGGTCTCCCGGGCCAATGACACGTGCATTAAACACTCAACCTTGATGGAACTCTGCTATAATTCGAATAAACATCAACTGTTCAAATAATTCGAATAACCAACAATGGTTCAAATAATAATACGAGCAAGTAACAATATTGCTCAAGTCATTATCAAAATAATTGAAATAATGACTTGTTCAAATAATTGAAATACCAACCACTTGAAATAACGAAAGCTTATCCATATAATTATTCAGATAACAAAACGTTCGGCTAATAGAGATACAATAATCTGAATAACATTAGCAGCACTATAGTCCGTGTCAACCGAACTGGCGGACAGCGTCAACCAATGAATCCGCGGCGCGATGTTGCCAAACTTCCGGTAAGAAAGTCAGCTTCCAGCAGGCGCATGTTGCACGTATTAAAAGGTATACGACTCTCTAACAACATCCAGTATATTATAACAATGCAAAACTTTTGATACCAATAGGATCATTAATGTATATATCTTATTTGAAAAAAACTACTTTCTGTTACAAATGTGGTTGAAGTACTATATTTCGTTTAGTACGAATGTTTACATAAGAAAATTAATGTAAATGTACTTGATATTAGTGGGATAGGTACGTCGTTTATAACCACATTGACACCCACCCGAGGAACAAACTGGGGACATCACAAACCTATTTGATGCTCTATGGCGGCCTCAACACCAATTGTCGCCATAGTCTTAGTACGACTTACTAAATAAATCTATCTCTATGGAAAAGTCTAGGACTCCTCTAGTCCATTTGTGAGAAGTAAACTTTGCATACCATTGCACCCATGTTTATTCCCGAAGTATAAGAGGAACTCCCAACAGAAGAACTTGCAGTACTTTCTGTTAATACATAAAATTAGCTTAATTTTAAAACAGACCACAAGTTCAATAAGCACTACTTAACTGATATGGTTCGAGGGCCTTCTTATTTATTTGTTTTCCTTAGAATAACTAATAATATTCGTGGCCTACATTTTAGAACAACTGTACCATACGGAAGTAAAGAAAACGACATACATCATTTTCCTTCCTCCGTTCAAACCACACTCGGTAATAAAACAAGCTTATTATTAATATTGTTATTGCCTCATATCTATTAGGAGGTAGACCCCACGTGTTGCAGAACCGGAAATTCCACCACGTGAACCACTCGCCGCCATTCATGTCCACCACCAACCAACCAAGTGGAGTGATTTGTTGGCGGCCCAGAAAAGAAGAGAAGAGAAGAGAACGAAACACATTACTTAGTTACATATTCTAAGCATAATAGTGATTACAAAATCTTGACTGTCCTTGTTTTGTTTCCTTCCGCGTTTAAGATGTCCCGTCCCAATGCAAATAATGTCAGCCGCGTATTGGACGAGAAAGTAATGACCCACTATTCTATAAGGTCAAGATCTTTCAGTCAGCGTCTTTAAAATAAACAGCCTAATGATTTTACGACTAAAATTTATTCTTTTTTGTTTATTTATTTAATTTTTTATTTAGTTAATTGCAAATGAATTTATGAAATTTGAATGAAACAAAATGCAATACCGTATTAAAAATAGAGAAATAGGTACAGTATTGAGAGAAAAAAAAGTATATTTTGAGAATAAGTAAAGAGTGAACAAATGTTTACGACAATCATAATCTATGGGTGCTAATTTGCCCATATTATAAAGTAGCTCCCATGTTTTTTTTTGCACCAGGTTTAAAAATTTCTCCCGTCTCTCGATTTAATTTGATCCAGGAGCCCATCTCTCTCGTATTAAAGGAAAAAGGAAAACAATCGCGATTTCCACTATGAATATGCATGTAAAAATCTCAATTCTCTAAGTTCGTCTTGGTTGTTTTTTCTTATACAGGTAATCTTTCAAAAAAAAAAAAATTCAAAATACTTCGAGATTTTGTGCAATCTCTGAATACTCTACAATCACTAGCTATTTTGTGTAACAAAATGTTTGAAAATCTAAGCACATTTATTATTATTATTATTATTATTATTATATTATTATTATTATTATTATTATTTCATAATACCCATACGATTGTAACGTAGTCTGCTTTAATTTTACCAAAAAAAAGTGTCAAATGTCAACCTTATGATAAAGTATAGAATGTAATACATTATGCAAGTTACACACAGATTAAAAGATAGACAACGGTAAAGAGTATCCTACTCGTATAGGCAACCAGCATCTATTTACTATTGTGCAGGTTGCATACAAACTAGGGAGAGTTATATATTTTAAACAGGATATGGATAGCCATCGTTAAATATGCCGTTACCTGTAAAGATCTTAACAAATTGACTTCATTAACGAACTTGGTCTAGAGAATCGCTACAGCTGTCTACTGCAGAAAGTTCAGAGCTCAAGAGTTATCGTGTGGAGTAACGGATGTACGTCACGTACTAACATCACGGTCTTATAAGGCCCACTAGCTTCATTCTAATACCTTACAATATTATAAGGCCCACTGGGTGATCATAGTAACATTACGGCCCACCAGCGTGATCCTAATAACATTACAATATTATAAGGCCCACTAGCATGATCGTAATAACATTACAACCTTATAAAGTTCCACTGCGTAATTCCGTCCAGTCGAGAATAGTTCTCCTCGAGTGGTTGATTGGAGTTGGAACTTTACAGCTGAGTACTGAGACTATGAGAGATATCTCAAAAGATTGACGTGAGTTCTGAACGCCATGTATAGTATCCGCGCTTGTAACACTGCCAGACTGCGAGCTTTGAATGTCAGTTTCAAACTGTAAAACTACGGTAGATTGATTTCTAAACCTTGGAATTCACTATTGAAACCAGAAGTGACACATCTATCACTTTCGTTTAGAGAGTTAAGGTTGGAATTTATTATGAGTATTACTAAAAGAAATTATGAGTATTACTTTGCTCATTGTAAAATGATACACCACATTGCTCTGTTGTTTCTTCTGCCTGTCTTTCTCGCTAACAACAATGCAACGAATTGGGTGTATTAATCGACTTATTCATTGCTATATAGTTAGAACGCTCGCTTTGCAATCACAAATTGCAAGATTTGAAAACTCGGCCAATCCAGACACCCTGAACCGTGTTTTCCTTTTCTTTCTTTCTTGTTTATTGCAGGAATTTTCCAGTCTTACCAGGCGATGTCTGATAGTGCATATGGATTCTGACTGGCCAACTTCCTAACAAATTCTCTCACCCAACCAATATTTTGCTATTGTTTCCGGTATAAAATGGCTTCACAGCTATACCTAGGAGTTCGAAAACAAACAAACAAACCATTGCTAAATATCAATAAATATCAATATACAAACCAGCCAAACGTTGTTTTATAACATGCTAGCTTTAACACAATAAATAATGATTGCTAATAAAGGAGCAAATAATTAATATTGAGGTAAAAGTTTCGTGCAAAAAATGAAATAAAATATTTCAATTTCACGTTCCACGATTATGCCATTTAAGCTAAGGGAGACGATGATTAAGTCAAGTGAATGATGGAATAATTAGTAGAATGAGAATGTGGGTGGAAACAAGAGTAACTAGAAAACCCACAGAAACGATGTTGTCCACCATAAACTTACTTGGCCGGGGATTCAACCAGGGACCCCACATACCAGAGGTAAGCGCTTTACCACAGAGCCACCGTGCCCCCAAAAGTTTCGTACAGAAAGAATTGCTTGTTGAAGTCAGTGTGTTAGCGCCACTATTTAGCACCGAGACTATATGAGACGGGAACCTACAGTATAAAGTGCAATCCATAATGCATTCAAATGCTCTCCCACACCGGAAACAGAACCCGCGACACAATGAATCAAACACAAGCGTGCTACCCACTAGATTAAATGGGAAGGGTGTACTAACAGAATTGAGTTGATTTTAACGTCCCTTTCAGAGCGACGTTATAAAAAGACAGGACCTACTGATTAACATGGAACCCGAACAATATGAGCTCCCGCCGGGAATCGAACCCGGGTCTCGCACGCCAAAGGCGCATACGCAAACCGTTTAGCCATGAAGGAGCTCTTTAACAGAATTACCTGAGGAGATGTCTGATGGCTCAGTGGTAGAGCGCTCACTTCTGGTCTCTGCGGTCCCTGGTTCGATCTCCGGCTAAGTTAGTTCGTGGTAAACAACATAATGTCTATGGGCTTTCTCAGGGTACTCCCGTTTCCTCCCACATTCTCATTCCGCCGATTCTTACATTATCATTCATTTGCCTTAATCATCCGTCTCCCTTAGCCTAAAGGGCAGAATCGTGGAACGTGAAACTGAAAGATTTTTGAATTTCCTGAGAATAGAGTACAAAAGCTTTTCATATACTTGAAAATCAGTATATACAAATCAAAGAGAGAACTTTTATCCACATCTATAATCTTAAGCATATTTACCGTTATTGGACAAAGATTAATTTTATATTTCAAGAACCTAGCCAGTTTTGACAATATTACTTATATGTATACAGAAAGCTTTTTAGTATATGATCCGCTTCTGAACAGTAACTTACAATGTAAGTTAACACATCTGAATTCGAATCAAAATTTAACAACGCAGAACAACTTGAACTGTGCCTGTGTGACGTATAAATAGAAAACAAGGATGATGGAACCCCCAAGGAATTGTTATCACAAAATTCACTCCTAAAACCCTGCGACCTCTATATTCAATTAAAATTACAGCTTCGCTATATCACACAAACAAGAACCCAGTAAATTATACTAACTTTTGAACTAAACTTATTTCGTGACCGTAGATCGTACTAAATCATTAGTATAAAAATATTTTACAAACTAAATGCGCTTACTCAGAACTTAAAAAGTAAAATGGTTCATTATTTGGTATATCAGATTAATATCATGAAGACATTGGAAGCAATTTTGTTTTCAAGTGCTATACCCTATGCATGCGATTGGCTGACAAACTGTAATAAATTATTAAAACTAATAAATTATTAAAACTAATATTGATTAGTTGTTGTAAGTGATATTACATTCTAATGGTAGGCCTACTTGTTTTCGACATGCTTATATATAAAAAAGATGTTAGGCATAATGATGTTCTTTCGTCCAGTTACGCATAATGCTACAGTGAAATAAACTATTAAATTTAGAACCAGTGATAGAGCTAATTTGTTGTTGGTACGTTGGTTTGAAGTTTAGTTTCCAGTTTCAGCATTAAGGCTATATAAGACAAGGGTTTACGTAAAATCTGAATTACATAAGGTTTAAACGCATGAGCTAAATACTACGTCAGGTAAATAACGTATATCCGACCCATTAAGGACCAAAAATGTCCCAATGTCTGAACCCAGCTTTCGGGATCAATCAACACGAACCTTAATAAACTCTGATACAGACGGTAAAGAGAATAACGCCATATTCCTTTATTTGTCAAGCACAAACAAACAAAAATAGACCGGTTTGTTGAATGAGGCATTAAAACTGGAAACCAACCAATCTATTTTCTTTGCCTCTAGCCAATAATTTATAGACAAATACTTGTTTTTTCCCCTGTGTGGTGCTGCAACCAATCTTGATTAGTTGTTCTGCGGGTCACCTACCAAACCAGGATTAAAAATACTTTATGAATGAATAGGATATGATATAGCAAGCCAGCGTTAGTCACCGTTACTCAAGATGTTAACGGATTATGGATTCCATTAACGAATGCGACCGAGATAATGTCTGTCTACTGCAAAAAAAAAAAAAAAAATCGTTCAAGAATTTTCCTGTGGAGTAACGTAGGACATCCTAACACTACAATCTTATCAGGCTCACTAGGGGAGACAGTGGCTCACTGGCAGTGCGCTTACTTGTGGTACATGGAGTTCCTGTTTCGATCCCCGGCCATATAAGTTTGTGGTGGACAACATCAGGTCCGTGAGTTTTTTCGAGGTACTCCCCTTTCCTTCCACATTCTCATTCCACCAATTCTTCCATCATCATTCACTTGCCTTAATCCTTCGTCTCCCTTACACGTTAGTCTAAAGAGCATAATCGTGGAACGTTAAACTGAATGATTTCTTATAAGGCCTATTGGCGCGATCCTAGTAATAACTGAGTGTAAACGCTACAAGTGAAAAGCGAATCAGACCTTGAGTGAAAGCGATCGTGAGCACAATGGGCCTTATAAGGCCCGCTAATGTAAAATGTAAGTAAACTGTGTGCTACACACCAGACCCTTAGTTGGGGGGTAGGCAGAGAAGGCAGAACTTTCATTTGTTTGCTGCTATACACGTATGAATATAACGTAAACTGAGGTCAGTCAGCCCTTCCCAAAAATTATCTCGTCCTCCCCCCCCCCTGTCTTAGTTTTCTGGCTACGAGTCTGTTTCACACTGTAGTTGAGAATATCAAACTGGTATAAATTACATAAGTAAGTGATTATATAATTTAAATAAGGCAAAAACTAAGCAGTTTAATACCAGACTCTCATAGGTATGTATTATTATTACATTTTCTTGATAATATTTAATTATTAAAAAGGATATGTATTTATTCCTATTACGACCAATATAAAATCAGGAGAATTAAAAAGTTAGTACTATTTTCTAAAAATATATTAGAATATGCTCAAAATATTTTTTAAAGTTTTTTTTTTTTTTTAGCTTAATGTCCCACAGTTATGCTTCAAGGCTAAGGAAGACAATGACGGTAATGAACGAAATTATGGGATGAAAGAAGTAGGAGGAAACGGGAGAACTCTGATAAAACCCAAGCACATGGTGTTTGTTCACTACAAAGCAAACATGGTACCATAAACTTGCTTTCGAAGGGAAATTTCAGTTTTACGTTCCACGATTATGCCGGTTAGGATAAGGAGGCTGTGATTATGAGAAATGAATGCAATGGTGGAATGAATAAAGTGGGAGGAAACGAAAAGACCACGACAACGTCCACCTGACGTGATCTGGGATCAAACCAAGCACCCCGCGCACCAAAGGTGAACACTTTACCACTAAGCCGCCGTGCCCCTCTGTTTTCGAAGGAAAGAAGACAAAGGTGATCCCTATAACATATTGACTACCAAAAGTGGTCCTTACTTCTAACAAGTTTGAGAAACGCTTGTATAAACAATATAACGACGTTCTCTTCGACCAATAGAACATGATAATATACATAAAGAAAAAAGAAACATGGCGGCCGGGCGTAGACGAAGAGATTAATGCAGCTAGTGCAACACAGAGCGTGATTGCTTTTAGTTTTATTTGAAACACATACATACGTAAGTGATCACACCGGCGACAACAGAACAGAACAGAACAACAAGGTAAAAAAGTCCTTCACAAAAGCAAGGTCTGAGCACGAATATACAGATAACAAACAAGTTTAGAAAACGACTAAGTTTCACCAACAACCTCTCCCCTTCTTCGTCGACACCCCCTCCTTTTCACAATGTACAAAAGACTTTTAAAAAAAACGTTAAAATACTTCTGTACACTCGCAACTAGTAAACATGTCGTGCTTTGAATACTGTTTTCCTATAATGACCAATTTGCAAATGAGCACCAGTTACAGCAACAGTAGGCTACAAATGTACAGTTAGCTAACTTACCCGTGTTGGGAGATGCAAACACTTTCAAAACTGGGTTATTTTTTTTCTGAGAGATTTCGCAATTTGACATTCTCAAGAATTAAATAACATAGATGATAGCTTAGCAAGCTGTGAGCTTTACAGTCAAGCAAATAGAGGAAGAACTCTTGGTTCTGATATTCCTGTTACAACACGAGTAATACTAAAGATGTGTTCAGTATATTTATCCCTTATTCTTTATATGAATATTTTTCATTCATCATGACCGTAACTCTTACCACTCTTACCACTATTTTAAAGTAATTTGTATATTTTGGGCTGCTATACGAGGAACAGTCAAGAAGTTCACGCAATTTCGTTGTAACTATTTATTATCACAATATACGTACATGTTCACTTAAATTACCTTCAAAATAGGCTCCTTCAGAACACACACACACACACACACACACACACACACACACACACACACACACACACTTGTTCCACCAGTGCTGCCATTACTGGAAACAACGCTGAAAGTCATGTTTTGGTATGTTCCAAAGTTTAGCTGTGGCGTTGGTTTGGATGTCTTCTACGGTGGCAAAACGGCTCACAGAAACGAACATTCCCCTTCTCTGCCAGCCTCCCTACTCGCCAGATTTAGTACCAGGGAATTTTTGACTCTTTCCGAACATCAAAAAGGGCCTCAAAGGTAACCGTTTTGCCACCGTAGAAGACATACAAACCAACGCGACGGCGAAACATCGGAACATACCAAAACAAGACTTTCAGCGTTGTTACCAGTGATGACAGGGAGCGACTGAAGTGTGTATGTTCTCAATACCTATATTGTGGTAATAAATAGTTACGAGATTCCGCGATATTTTTGATTGTCCCTCGTATTGCACAAATCCGTACCATTATACAACGGTAAAAGTCATTCTCAAGGTTCTCTAGCTCCTTCTATTGGTAGAAGTAAATAAGTTACCGTCTTTTCCTGATAACGACGCTTAAGGAGCACACTTGACTTTGATGATAGGCGTAACGGCTCACTAGCATCCTTTACTAGTAGAAGTAAATAGGCTGGAGTTTTTTTTTCCTGATAACGACGATTAGAGAGCACACTTGCCTCTAATGATAGGGCCAGGGCGATCGCGTGGGTTGTAAGCGCCCGGGGCGATAATTTCCTGGCGCCTTCCCCCCGCACTGTTTTATGAAAAGTAACCAGAGTTTATTCTGTACTCCTAATTTAATAATAGCATAGAATATACAAATAACGATACAAATATTAAAGACCAATGTATATGTGATAACAGAAACTTTGTAGTTTTTTTTTTTTTAAACTTTCCCTACAAATCCAACGAAATAAACTTTTCCTTCCTTGCGATTAACAATTTTTTTCAGTAGGCCCTATAAATTATCATAGCTTTGGGTAACTAAAGTAACTTTTTCAGGTGACGTTTGTAATTATTTGTATTTGCTTCAATTCAATCCTGAATTTACAATTTATGTTCAAAATCAAAATGTCCGGTTTGTTAATGTTTGTTCTGCAAGACGATGTTAACGATACTTTGTTCCAAAACATGTAGTGTAAAGATCATATAATGATAACATAAAAATACTAATAAATTACAATAGAAGTGAGCAAAATTAACTGTATAATGGCATATACATACTTTTATTCAAACACTAAATGACATTCTCCTGACTTTTCTGTGAGCAAATATGAATAATATCTCTTTGAAATCTAACTTTCTGGTTTCATCACTTTCAATAGCCAATGAATTAAGTTTTTCCTGGGCCATTGTTGAGCGTAAATATATATTACTTCAGCATTTCTTGGACGGAATAGGAATAAAGAAATGTTATTGAAGTCTACCGGTTTCTTCAATTTGTACTAAACTGTCTCATGGATAAGAAGTAAGTACTAGCAAATCTCGGTCAGTTTTCCAAGATAAAAACTCTTCTCACAGAGGGCTGGAGCAGTGGAGAGCATTCCAGTTGAATAATACTAGACGATGATCACTCAGCCGTGACCTGATCACTAATAAATTACCTGAATTAACATAAAATTAAAAAAAAAAAATCATTTACTAAGATGACAGAAGAATCTGAATTACTTGAATTTTGTTTATTTGTCGTTCCGGCGCCCCCCTTGGTCACGGCGCCCGAGGCAATCGCCCCGCCCACGCCACGGTCTGGATAGGGCTAACGGCTCACTAGCACCCTCTATTTGCAGAAGTAAATAGGATGCAATCTTTTCCTGATAACGAAGCTCAGAGAGCACATTTGCTTCTAATGATGGGCACAACGGCCCACTAGCACCATCTACCGATATATTTATAAGAATACACAAAGTCGTGTGAATAAAAATAATGGGTCAATATCTGTTTTCTAGCGATTTTCAAGTACTATACAAGACTTCCTATAGACTTATTCAAAGCATAAAAGTTGTGCATGCATTCGCCAACTGCAACCATTATAAATGTAAAGAGCTGCTTGCAACCAAACTAAGCATTGAATAACGCCTACAGTTAGTCCTTTCTTTTCTTTCTATTATACTTACGCATGCAACGTTCATCTTCTGATTGCGTTACAAACAACTAAGGAGATGAATAACACATGAGCGTTGAACATTCAGATACACGCATGAATGGTTATTACTTTGTTATTGATAGTTCAATGTGTGTTTTCTTAAAACGCTTAACGTTAAATTAAGATTGAATTTTAATTCGTAATGAACATCAACGAATATGCACAAAAATGCATCAACATGAAAAATTAAGTCATTTTATATATTTCTCTGTATTAAACGGAACTTCCTTAAGGTTTTGTTAGCGATTTACTGCCACTTATGCTGCCAAGTGGAAAACATACGAAACAAAATTCGCTGTATAAGTCGATTTTAATCGACTGGCAGAAAAATTTCCCTAACCAGCACATGTATAAGCCATCTCTGCAAATCTTTTAATTCGTATCTTTCGTATTTTGGGTCCGTCGAGAAACGACGAACAAGGTTTTCCCACACGATTTCTTCAGCACTATGTATGGACAAAAAAATCTGTTTTACGTCCCACGATTATGCCGGCTAGTCTAAAAGAGACAGTGATGGTGAGATATGAGTGAAATGATGGAATGAAGAAAATGGGAGGAAACGGGAGAAACTCGAGAAAATCCACGCACACGGTTTATCCTCCACAAAGCTCACTTGGCGCGAGGTGGGATCGAACCAAGGACCCCCATGCACCAGAAACGAATACTCTGCCACTGAGATACCGCGGTCCCTCCAAAACAAAAGTATTAGAGAAAATGTGTAGGGTGGTTTTAATTCATATTACAAAAATTAATTCGCATTTTCATTCTTTTTTTCTTTCTTTCTTTTCTTTTTCTTTTTTCTTTTTTTTTTTTTTTGATCAAAATATTCAATATATTTCAGGCAAGAATTTTCTTGTACACCTTATATCTGGATTTGGTTACACTATATGTAGTTCTCCAAACTATCACTTAACTCAGTATGATGTGCTTATTCCGCAAAAGACACGAAAGCTAGTTTTAGGAGCTGTTCAAAAATTTTGTGATCCCCGACCCAAAAACTAATTATTGGTTAAGATCGCAATCTGTTGATGCATTTTTTTTTACCATTCCTAAAATTCTTGGCCAAGATCACAATCCCTTGATCCATTTTTTTGTCATTGCTAAAATTCTTGTTGTATTTTTAAAGTTGTCTCATCAGATCACTTAAAGCAGCAAAAGAGTTAAAATTAACATCCAATTTTAATAACGATCGATCATTGTTTAATTTCAATCGTGTTCCTCTTGGTTTAAATAGGCGTTGATAAAGGCAATAGTGAACAGGCAAACAGGCGGATAGGAAAAATAGGCGTTGATAAAGGCAATAGTGAATAGGCAAATAAACGGATAGGAAACTAGGCGTTGACAAAGTTGATAGTGAACAGGCAAATAACATCAGCGGTTTTGCAGATACGCTACTCGGTGATCAATTACTACACATACACTGCCAACTCTTGTTTAGTTCACTTTCCTACCTCGCCCCCTCTCCTTTTTTGCTCTACTTGTTTCTTGCTATCCTTTCTGAGATCGTAAAAAACATACTTCTACGTTATACATCAGCTAACTAAAGCTCTTTCCCGCTGGCCTAGCGGTTAGTGTGTGCATCTTCCCTAGCGTGAAGAGAGCCATGCACCAGAGCATTGACATTAGAACCCATTAGGTGGTTCGAATTCCACCTTAAATTGTAGGGTCCATGTTTTATATAGGCTCAGCGGCAAAAAGAGACGGCCGGCTAATACCAACCCATTCAACTAATTAGTTAACTGGAAATTAATGCAATAGAACAAATTCTAAAGGTCTTATTTTGGTGTAGAGAAGACGAAATCTCCAGCCAAAAACTGACAATTGCACACAGGTCTAATTAGCCACTGTCTTTTGAATTTACTTGTTTAAATAACGAAAGAAAAAAGTAGAAATATGATTTTCAGTGTTAGCTGTCCATCCAGTGGGTCTATTGACAAAAGCAATTCCCGGATTATAACTTAGTCAATAAGATTTGAAACCTCAATTTAATATCTAGAAACAATTCCAGAGAAGTCCAAAAAGTGCAATCATCATCATGGCTTCAAAGCTGCTCTGAGGAAAAAAAAAAAAAAGATAATAACGCAACTCTTTCCACGAATATTATAAACAAGTATGGACTGGGCAACGCTGGAGGCAACACTGTCCTTTTGTTGTCCACGCAATAATAATAGGGGAAAGTGTCTCGGAGAAAATACTCAAAGGAAAGAAAAGAAAAGAAAAGAAGAGGAGAAGTTCCAGGTAACAAAACAACCGAACAGCTTTGTAGTTGCTGGACAACTTCTGGAAATGAGGCCAAGCCGTGTGGCTGATGCAGCTTATTCACAAACACTGGTTATTACATAATCATCTTCCAAACCAGATTTCTTTCTTTCAATTCTTATATATTTTGTGAAAGAGAAAGAAAGACAAGACCAGACCCCTCGCCGCGTGCGACCCTTCCGGGTTAGTAGGTCATACTTCTTTGCTGGAAGAGGTTTCCGCATTGCTTCAGAACAGAATATTTAAAAAACAAAACAAAAAAAAGCCCCGGGATTTTTTCTTAAATTCTAAATAAAAGTACCAACCATCAGAATGAGAGTGAAATGCATGAATAAAAGAAAAAAGCGAAAGTTCTTTTATCTTCCTGGCCACTATATAGGTAGACCTATATACAAACGAGTCTTGCGTCAGGTTGTGTATGTTTTGTTGTTACAGATTAACCCCTCATCATGGTTACTTAACTTTTTTTTTTAAGCCCACACACACACATAAGTACATTGAGTGTACACGAAACAAATACATAATTAACCACCACCACCTAGCAAAGCAAGGAAGGAACTGTATGTAGTAAGTGATGGCGCAGGGACGGGAGAGATTATCAGCTGAGCAATTACAACACAAGGGAAGGTGAAATCGTAGAATACTTGAACAACAAAACTACATTAAACTCCCGATTGCTGTCACACGGTTAAATGGGGGAAAGCACGCATCAACCATATTAGTTATAATAGGCATAGTTTTACTTTCACAGGTCTGTGTTCTGTTATCTTATAAAAGGACAGTTGTCACCGGAAACAGGAGAAATTACCAAATTGGACACTACGTATTTCCTGTACGCCTACCTGCGACACATCCCCAATAGTACTTAGAGGGCGTGATTCACAATTGAAGTTGCGGAGAGAAAAAGCAAATACTAGCTGTGTATAAGGGTATATATACACATCCATGACCTGTTGACATTCTCGTGGTCATCCAAGACAATGCTTTAACTATCTGCCCGCAGGAGAAAAAGAAAATATTTAGCATGGATAGCGTTTTTTTTTTTTTTTTCACAATGTGAACGTACAGTTAACTTAAAGAGAGATCTGATATTAAAATCAGGAGTGATAGATTTATAACTTGCGTTTTCAGTACTGAGATAAGGAAAAAGATAAATCTTGGGACATTGAAACCATATCGATTTCTCACTTGCGTTTTCATGAAACATTGAATCCACATCCATTTATCACTTGCGTTTTCAATACAGAAATAAGAAAGAAGATGGAATCTATTCTTGGGACACTGAATCCACATCGATTTATTACTTGTGTTTTCAATACTGAGATAAGGAAAAATGTGAAACATATTCTTGGGACACTGAATCCACATCGATTTATTACTTGCGTTTTCAATACTGAGATAAGGAAGAAGATATGGACTATTCTTGGGACACTGAATCCACCTTGATTTATCACTTGCATTTTCAATACAGAGATAAGGAAGAATATATGGACTATTCTTGGGACACTGAATCCACATCGATTTATTACTTGCGTTTTTAATACTGAGATAAGGAAAAATATGAAACATATTCTTGGGACACTGAATCCACATCGATTTATTACTTGCGTTTTCAATACTGAGATAAGGAAGAAGATATGGACTATTCTTGGGACACTGAATCCACATCGATTTATTACTTGCATTTTCAATACAGAGATAAGGAAGAAGATATGGACTATTCTTGGGACACTGAATCCACATCGATTTATTACTTGCGTTTTCAATACTGAGATAAGGAAAAATATGAAACATATTCTTGGGACACTGAATCCACATCGATTTATTACTTGCGTTTTCAATACTGAGATAAGGAAAAATGTGAAACATATTCTTGGGACACTGAATCCACATCGATTTATTACTTGCGTTTTCAATACTGAGATAAGGAAGAAGATATGGACTATTCTTGGGACACTGAATCCACCTTGATTTATCACTTGCATTTTCAATACAGAGATAAGGAAGAATATATGGACTATTCTTGGGACACTGAATCCACATCGATTTATTACTTGCGTTTTTAATACTGAGATAAGGAAAAATATGAAACATATTCTTGGGACACTGAATCCACATCGATTTATTACTTGCGTTTTCAATACTGAGATAAGGAAGAAGATATGGACTATTCTTGGGACACTGAATCCACATCGATTTATTACTTGCATTTTCAATACAGAGATAAGGAAGAAGATATGGACTATTCTTGGGACACTGAATCCACATCGATTTATTACTTGCGTTTTCAATACTGAGATAAGGAAAAATATGAAACATATTCTTGGGACACTGAATCCACATCGATTTATTACTTGCGTTTTCAATACTGAGATAAGGAAAAATGTGAAACATATTCTTGGGACACTGAATCCACATCGATTTATTACTTGCGTTTTCAATACAGAAATAAGAAAGAAGATGGAATCTATTCTTGGGGTACTGAATCCATATCAAGAAACTATTTTTTTCCCCCTTTTAGTTTTTACTCTGATACCTGTAGACAGGCGGACGGACACGTGTGTTCTATAAATCTTCCTATACATATGTATAATAGTTTGAAGTAAATAAATAACTAAATAAATAAATAAAACTGAAAGAAAGAAGAGTCGGATTAGGTGTGAACAAGAATCGGATTTCGTCTGTACGATTTTAGAACACATCACTTCCAGATTACTATACTGAAATGTGTCCCACTAGAGACTTTTATAAGGGAATCCGTTTCCTCTGGGAGAAATTAGCCCCTGCTTTTTATGGAAGTCGGTCGCAACTAAGGCTCCAAGATTTTCAGATTACAAAACTAGGACATCATACGAAAATTTACAGTATAACCCTTGCTTTTTGTTGAAGTATCGGAGTTAAATACATAATAGGTCAACACTCAGCAAAACTGAGTGTGTGACAGAGCAGGTTCTTTCTATTAGTTGAATATCGATTAAAATAATACACGAATGATACTGATTAATGTTTTGTGGGAAAACCGGGACACTCCTCGAATTTTGTACAATTTTTGTGGAAACAGAGGATGTAAATGTCATAGTCTCCATACAAACAGACAAATCTATCAAACGCACGAAATGACCATAATTACACCAGCTTCACACTCAAGAAATATAAAAATACACTGTTTGTGTGGGGGTTGTGCCCGATTCTGTCAGCGTTTTGACATTCTGAGTGTTAAGATCATGACTGTTCCTTATGTGGCGGCTTTGTTCGTTTGTGTGAGCGTTTGGATATTTCCTGAGTGTGAAAGTTATGACCATTCGTATGTGTGGCGGCTTTGTCCATGTGTGTTGTGTGATAGTTTTTATTCGTGTATGCGTGGTGGTTTTGTCCGTCTTGATCATTCATGTGTGTGGCGGGTTGTCCGTTTGTGGGAGTCTTTTGACATTTTCTGGGTGTGATGGTTATGGCATCTAAACCCTTAATGTTTTAGGTTGCAATTTTGAACCGAGGAGTTTATCGTACCACTTCCGTTTCCACGCTTGCCATACGCTGCTCGAACGTAACTCGCAATTCTATACACCTAATCTTCTAAAGGATTTCCAACAACTAGTCCTTCAGTAATAATGAACCAATAGAATGGAATAAAGAGCCTCAAGCAAACCGCTCCTTCCAAGGTAACTACAGAAACACTTCCCAAAATGTTTATCTTGTATGGGTTTTTAATTCCTTGAACTTTTATTGTAAATTTAAAAGTAGTGCATACTGAGGATTTTTATGACATCACACAAAACTCTTCGCGTACGATTAAAGTCTCTTCTCCCTAACAACAATTCTGTGCGACCCTAAGATTGTTTATAGTTATAAAGGATTTGGATTTTCTTTCTAGTGGGAGCTCCTCCGTGGCTAAACGGTTAGCATACGCGCCTTTGGCGTGGGAGACCCGGGTTCGATTCCCGGCGGGAGCTCATGTGGTTCGGATTCCAAGTTAATCAGTAGGTCCATGTCTCATATAGCCTCGCTGCTGAAAGGGACGTTAAACTCAAAATCAACTCAACATTCTTTCTAGTGGGCAAAAAGCTGATTGTCCGACCGACTTTTTTAGACTATGTCCTTGTTTACTTTGCTGACCCTTGAAGCCCTATTCGTGTTCGCAAAGTTTGCGGATCATAACGTAACGCTAAAAGTACAATAACGAATTGTTACTTGCTATGCCGATCACCGCGAACTAAAACGCAAATTATGCATTGTATTGACACAAATCGATACGCATTTTATAGTTCCTGTTCTCCCCTTCTGTGGAGTTTACCACAGAGTTAATCAGATAATTACTGTACTAGGTTGTAAGTACCCTTCGTTGACGGGTTTTAAATCAGGACCTGGACAAAGAGAGATTAGGATTAGGATTTATATTTCTGGGCTTTCGGTATTTATGGCCATGTTAGGTCATCATGTATAAGGGATGACGTCCGTCGGTGATCACACTATCAGGGGAAAGGGAAGGAAGCGGCCTGGGAGCTATATGTTAAGTACCATCTTGGCAGTTGCCTGGTGTGAATGAGGAAAATCAAGAAAGCCTACATTCAGCTTTTTACATTTTTTTGACCGAGTGCCCCCATCGGGAATCGAAGCTGCGATCGCTCGAACCGAAGATGGGAGCGTTAGTGACTACGCTACGCGAAGCCGCTGGATAAAAAGAAAGTAAGAAGAACGTGCTTCAAGGTGTGTCTCTACCCACAATCATGTCATTGTTCGTGCATCTATCCTATGCTGTTATGCAAGCGTGCACAACAAAGATGTTATTTTGGTTGCATTCAGGCAAGGAACTCTTACAAACAATCAGAAAAGAAACTGACATCTTTTGACCCCCGATCCGAAAATTTTAAAAAAATGCTTCATACGCGATTAGATCTGGTGTGTACAAAATTTGATGGCACTACACGAGTCCTTTCTATGGTAAAAGCTGACGACACACTATTATTATTATTATTATTATTATTATTATTATTATTATTATTATTATTATTATTATTATTATTATTATTATTTAATATAGATTTGGAGGTATTTTAGCTATAGAAAAGTAAGTTTAAACAAAAATATATTTCTTCAATTCTGAAGTAGTTTCTGAAAGAATTATGTTTGACATTGATACTTATCTTTCTAAATTATCACTGGAAAGAAAGAAAGGCATCCTACTGATAGCACGTTGATAAAACAAAGGATTGACTAAAAATACTTCACTTTACAAGGACCAGAGATAACTATAGCGTCATTTAGCTCTCAAAAACGAGACCAACGAGTAAAATAAAGAAGAAACATTATTGATTGACTGATAAAATCAAGCTTATTAATGTAGAATAACTAACTATGGTAAATTCATTGTACAAATCCTCAAAAGTCTTAAGCCCTGGTGATTTAAGATGAGAGGCGAGTGAGCATTTAATCATTCCCATCACTGTTGTTGCTAATTTCCTTGATTGAAGTACCCTACATCTCTTTATTTGAAATAGCTCCCGAAACGAAGATGTATTAAAAAGGATAAGCGAGGAGAAGAAGAAAGAAAGCACCTTCATAGGAAGGTCAATTGGATTCGATATATTTTGCGAAGAAATTGTCTCCTTCATACCGCTATAGAAAAAATAGTAGAAGGAAAGCGCGGAATAGGAAGAAGAACACAACTGATTGATAATTTTAAAAAATAGAAGAAAATATTGTGAGTTAAAAGCTGAGCATCGATAAACGTGCAAGAAACATTTCCAAGGCCCAAACCTAAAATTTACAAAAACTCATTGGTCCCAGGACCAGACAGAATATTTAATAATAATAATGTCTTTACGATGCTGGGAAAACTCGTACTCTACTGTCAACACAATTTTGTTTCCCTAGTGGGTCACCCACTCAAGTAGTTGCCCTGACACTCTGTGAGGAATGCTTGCCTCGGATATAAATCTGAATAATAGTTGAGACCTCACTTTAAAACAGACGGTTCCGTCTCATGCAACTTCGATGATTCAAAGGAACACCCAACTTTCATGAAACAACCACCTATCGTACCTACTAAAATATCTATTCTAAGCTTGCCTGTCCTCCATATTAAAACAAGAAGATTCTAGGAAATACAACAATATGATATCTTTAATATTAAGAAAAAACGTAAAAGACGATACGTGGAACATAGTAAGACAAACTAGAATAAATGTGGGAGAATTATTGTCACAGCTAGGGCCGGATTTAGGGGAGGTGCAAAGGTGTACGTGCACCCACCCAGCCCCCCTTTCGTTGTAAATATACACTATCTAAAGTGAGAAGCTAGCGGGTTGATGGAAATTTCAGGCACTTTTGCAAAATCAATAGTCTAAGTCAATTTTCTGAAGGTTGAAGGAAAAGAATTAATCGAGAGCAGACCCTTAGCATTTCCAAAGGAATTCCTCATTCACATAATAGATGCCTAAAGGCATTTTAAACACTCAAATTAATTCAAATGTACTCGTAGTTATTGGTGTACCCCCTTCAGAGAATCCCTATGCATTAAAATGCTAGAAAGGTTTGTGGCCAATTCTTTCAACAATGAGATCTCAAAAACCACAAGTGCTAGAAACAAGCTGTTTTCTCTGGTCGATTCCAAATTTTGTGTAGATTTGTCAGTTCTCACTCAAATTTTCAAAGAACTTCTCTTTATTTTTCTATTCCACATTTTAGGCGTCGTTTTGGCCTTATTACTTTAATATTGCAACTAGGTTTATACCCTTATGAAAGGCAACCAGTAGAGGAGCTAGGTATAGCGGGTTGATGGAAATTTCAGGCGCTTTGCTTTAATCTGAATGACAAAACCTATTACAAGCTGACAACTTCGAAGGCTTGTAAACCCACAATGAAGCGTACCCGGATATGGAATTATAAGGAAAAATATTTGCATTTGGTATCATCTATCACTTATCTAAGTTCGCCACAAACTCATCCCAACATGCTGTATATTAAAATACTACATTTATATGTCTGTCAAGCAATTCATTCCCTTTGAGAATCTTCCTGCCCTTTACTTGTGTTCATAAAGGGACTTGTACAGATATAGTGAGAAGTGGGAAGGAGATTCACGCTTATATTAGAACTGTAGCGCAGGTTCAGCAAGTATAATAGGAAAAAATTAGGACAAATTGTTTGGAAAGTCATGCATTCTTTGAAATTATACGATAACCAAGTAGGCTGATTATGAACTTCAGTCTAATATCTTGCTAAAAGAATTTTGGGAGTATCTTAGTGTACAGAAATCGTGAAAGAACATTGGATGAAATATGGAAAAACAGCAGGAATGAACTCTTCAACATTAGTGACCATACACTACAGCAAAATCGTAAGGTATGGTGACACGGATTTCAGCTGTGTTTAGAAAGCGGAGGACATTTTTATCATTATCTTCATTCAACGAATAACATACTAAAATACTCTTCACCTAAGATATTGCATAAATCAGTTCCGAATTTGGAAACTTCTTAGTATAAGAATTATAGCTGTGCAGATAAGGACTATAGGGACTATGGATTCTCCTTGAAACCCACATTTACGCTTGATAAACAACACTTTTTTTTTTTTTTTTTTTTTTTTACAATGAACAAAATGGCATGCACATTTATTGGTCCTGTAACTCTTCACCTAATCTTGGACCCGCGCATGTGACTGACAGTGAGTACTCACGCTAACAATAGGCATACACTAAGTTACTTTCCAGTGAAGTCAAACAAAATATTAGAGAATTTTATTTTACTTTTCGTTCGAAGAGATTCTGTCCATCAGTCTAAAGGAGACTGCTCGAATGGGAAGTGAATGGTGAAAATACAACACGTAATCAGTGGTGGAATAGGTTACGAACTTCGTGATCAGAGACCCGGAGTACCTCGAAAAAAATTCACGGACACGATGTTGTCCCCACAAACTTACTTGACCGGGATCAAAGCAGCGACCCTAAGCACCAGAAGTAAGAGCTGTACCACTGAGCCACCCCAAAATTAAAAAATATATATATTGACGGAAGAAAACTAAAGAACACAGAGAGAAAACGGAACAAAGTAAAGCTAACCACAAGAAAGAAATATCAAATGAAGACGTGTAAAATATCGCTGTGAAAATTCCTGGCTGTTCCAAATGCGACGGTAACCGAATGGTTGCAGTGCGATTCAAAAGTCCCAGGAAAATCAAATTTTGAGTAATGAAGATGTTATTCATAGTATAGTATCCGCATCTCAGCAGGTGGATGAAAAAGGTAACGTGGCTTCAACTGAATCTCTCTGTCGGGCGTTTACGGAAAACAATGAACTTTGTTGGGCATGTTCTACTAACATCTCTAAAGGTATCTCAGTAGTACCACTGCATTATCCTTTATTCTCTTTTCGTCGTTTTTTGGTAGTAAAAGTGATCTTATTGCTAATATACATTTGGGTTTATCATTTTATTAAACAAAAACGACTTTAGAGAAACTTTTATCTTATAACAAGCTCTTGTTGATGATTGCTTCAGTTATCCGGATTTCTGCACATCTGGTTTTCGTTCAGTAATCACTAAAGCCTGTGACAAACATTTGACATTTCAGTTAAACGAATAAAACTCAAGCTCTGACGCGACGTTGCCAAGTGGCAAAGGGGTGCGGCTATGACTTGGCTAGGCAGACGAACTACAGCGCGATCAGGTGGCAGGGAATAAATTGAAGTGAATGTGTACAAAATAAACGTGGCAATGCCGCAGGCCTCTCATTTTCTAGCAGTATTTAAAGGGAACTTGGAGCGCCGCCTTCAAATGTCAAGATATTTATCATGCCGTTTAGTCCGGGTAATTGGAGTTTCACTGTAGCTTCTAGAGACCACAGAAAATACGAATGTATTTAAAGAGTATCAAGTGACGTCTGGAAAGTGAATCTGTGTAAAAATAACCCATAATTATTCAGCTTTTGCACTCTAATTGGTATCTCTTATGCTACTTCTCAACCTACCCTTTGACTTCAGTTCCGTAATTTTCCGTTTTCCAGATACTGTTGACAAGCGAAATGGACTAAACTTGCTTTCTTGTTTAACCTCCTCAATTGCTGTAGTAGACTCGGCAAGCTACGCAAGGTGGGCGGAATACTCAAAGACAAAGAACTGTATATGTAATATAAGGGCCGCGGTGACTCAGGGGTAGAACGTTCACTTCTGGTGCATGGGGTCCTTGTTCGATACCAGCTCGCGCCAAATGAGCTTTGTGGTGAACAAACCCTCTAAGTTTTCCAGTTCGTAAAGGTGTTTCAGTAATGGAACTTAAGTTCTTAATAAATTTGTAATTGAGATGTAAAGTATGAATGCCTACTACATATATAGGAGTATAAGATGATATAATAAATCCTAGAGTACTGTTGTTTAAACTGATGCCAAACACATGTGCTTCCGAGAGGTTAAAATATTTTTGGTTAAACTCTCAAAAATATTGGAGGTTGAAATCTCACATATTCGGGGCATAAGAAGGTATGCGTGTCAGATATTTGGGGTATGAGAGAGAGTATATAAAGCTTAGGGTATTGTTGAGTATCAGTTCAACCTCAAATATAAGATAAAATCTCATATTTGGAGTATGAGAGGGTATATGCGTAAGATATTTGCGGTATGAGAGGGTAAATAATGCTTAGGGTATTGTTTAGTATCAGCTTAATCTCAAATTTAAGATGCAACCTCACATAGTTCTGGTGACCACTTGAACTACCAGCTGTAAATGTAAGTTTTACGTTGTCTTCTTCACTGTTTTTACTAGAGTTTATTTTCCCTGTAATTTTGCTTCCATTTCGTTATCAATTCCAGCAGTACATCAATTGAAGTTTTTTTTTTTTAAAGAAAAAAATCAGTTCCGCGGGTTTTCTAGGAAAATTGATTTCGATAAAGAGTCCGAAATTATCTTTACCGAATTTTCTTTCGGTCCCGTGCCGATTTTTTTCCCCAGGAAAATCGGAACCAAAATCAAGTAGAACTCACTCACACGTCTATCGGATTACGTTATTATCAACCTTGAACTACCCCCTCGATTACACCCCATTTCAAAGCTTGTCTACGGGGCAAAAGTTGATGCTTCCCGGTGCCGTGCCGTGGAAAATCAGCGCCCGGGGCGAGAGTATACGACGGCACTCCCGTACATATGAGTGAAGTTGACAGACCAGCCGAGAAGTGCCATCATGGTTGACGCGAATCGTAAGAAAATTTTCAAAAATAAACTCTGCTTTTCCTTGATTTTGAGTACCTTTTTATCACTTTTTTCCTTATATTTTATGTATGTGTACATGCTGTAGATTGAAAAATACTGCTATTGATCTAAAATATTCCAAGTAATTTTTACTCTCCTTTTTTTCTTTCTTTTCTTTTTCTTCACGAATTTTGCGCCCCCTTACTTTGGCGCCCGGGGCCGTCGCCCTCCCCACAGCACGACACCGAGGCTTCCTATTCTCGAAAAGGTGCCGTGAAAGTGATGGATCCTCTGGTTGGTAACCCTAAACTTCCATCACTAATACAGCAACATCAGGAAACTTCCATCCAGTACTTAAGATCATGTATATGAGTGTGTATGTGTGTGACCATAAGTGACCAAAAGGTCAAGACACTAGAAGGAAGATTCTAAGCAACGTAACATCCTTCGTTGCAGGGAATTTTTCAAAACAAGTCAGCCAACATACACGTTGTTGTGCAAGTGGAAGAAGGAAGACTCAAACCAACGAAAGTGTTTCTGGGCACACACACACAAAAAAAGAAACCACCGGCGGCATCGAAAGAAATGGCTATATACGTTTGTTCGTAGCCTACTACACTAACCCACTTAGAACTTTCCAACACACGGAAGCGCCAGCCAGATAGTTAAGTGCGAAAGTGAAGGAAAAAATATTAACAGGTTAGCGCAATCCGTACATAGATTGTGTTATTCCCAAAAGGAGGAGTATTTTGTCACAATCTCTTACACTGTACACTGTAATACTAATATGGTTCTTCGTTTTAATTTACACGAAGTTAACCATTTTAAAGTTGCTGCTCAGGTATACAACAATTACATAAAAATAAAACTGAATACATCCATAGTCTACGCACGTTTTCCCCACTTGATTCAGCATGTTTTAACCAAACAGCTGAAAGGAAATTTTCCACTGTCCGCTTTTCCTTTCAAGATATTTTTTCCCAAAAGGCACTTGACTTCCTTTTATTTGTATTCGTGTGTTGTGTGTCCCTCTGTTTTACATGTAACACTCCGAAAAGAAAGAAGAAAAATAAAAGTGTTTAACAATACTGCCCAACCAGGTTCTCAAAGGAAGTACCTGCTTGCAGAGTGAACAAATAGTGGTTTCCTAACACAACTTAATTTAATTAAAACCGTGGGACCATTTCAAGTTGTGCACAGGAAAAAAAAAAGTCTAGTATACAATAGCGAGAGATCTATGAGAATCAGTACTAATGGCTGGTCACAGGGAATTATTGTTAAGACAGACAAGGCTATAGAATAATATTAATTTTCAGAGAAAAACC
This sequence comes from Thermobia domestica, assembly GCF_964235325.1. NCBI lineage: Eukaryota > Metazoa > Arthropoda > Insecta > Zygentoma > Lepismatidae > Thermobia > Thermobia domestica. The sequence goes on along the minus strand of NC_137463.1, from coordinate 27,418,881 downwards.
CAAGTCCCAAGTTTTCACCCTATGTTTCTAAGTGTATGTATATATATATATATATATATATATATATATATATATATATATATATATATATATATATATATAAAGAATTCTCCTTTAACGGATACTTCCATACAGGGCCGGGTTAAGGGGGAGGCTATAGCCCCGGGCCTCCACTCTGATCAAAATCTCAACTGGCTATCTAAAAACAATCATACAAGATAAAATCATCATAAGATAAAATATGACCAAAAATAGGAAACAAATTTCTTCGTTTATTATATCCATCATCTTAATAAATTATCATAAATCAGTTTTTTTTTTTTAAAAAAAAAGATCGAATATAGTGTATGAGAATCAGGGGCGGATTAAGGCTTTTGGAGCCCTGGAGCCGCCGACTAATTCAAAAGGACCCTATGTTACGAATAAAGATAAGAATGCTGGTGCTGTATTAGATTCTGCTTTGCAGATATCAATAATTAGAGAGGAGTTAGTTTCACCTAAGGCTAAGATATTGAATATCGACACACGAATAAAAGGAATTACTCAGATTTTTTTTATATATATATAAACAAGATAGCAATTGTACGTTTCAAAATTAATGGGAGAACATTTCATCATGTTTTTCGCATGTTAAGTAATTTTTCACAAAACATTGTGTAAGGGAATGATTTTTTTAGAATCTCAGAGAGCCCAAATTGATTTGAATGGGAAAGTTTTATTATTAAGGAGATTTGGAAAAATCTTCTATATTTGCCCTAAGTAATGACAGAAATATTTCAAAAGAATTGTCACCACAAGCTGGCATTTTGGTTTGTAATAGAGGCCCAAAATAGCTCACTCGCTCACGAAATAAGTATCGTGAAAATGCTGGTGAAAGAATTAACTCGAGAAATACCGCAACCTAGCGAGTGGGGGAAAAAATAGCATAGGTCTGAAGCCTATAATATAGTAAGTTGATTGTTATATTTTAGAATTAACGAGAGGGGTTATGGGGGGGCTGAACCTGGGGGTCCCGGAGCCTGGGCTCCATTGGCTCCGCCCTTAATCCGCTCCTGATGAGGGTTAATTCGGCCCTGCTTCCCTAATAAAGACAATTTTTTAGTCTCGGCAAAAATAAATGTATTATTATGAGATAGAACTCTGCTTTTTACAAATACTCAAATACGGATAGTATTTTGACTTATTCTAGTAACTTCTTCATAACGGACACTAATTATTCTCAGTTTATACGTATTAAGCAGAGGAAATACTTTTTGCAATTTAAAAATAAATCTGTGGTACAATACAGGAGACAGAATATCAGATTTCGAACAAACACTGGTGTCCACAGAACGTAGTGCACACTGCAGACAACTATTGGAGTCGATTCCCAGTGGGAACAGTCGGTCGAAAAAGTGTAAACGCTTTTTCAGGCTAGTCATCCTCAGTTTTCCTGATTCACACCAGGCGAATGCCAGGATGGTACCTAATATACAGGTCCTAAGATTACTTCTTTCCCCAACCCTTTCTTCCTTCCCTTTTCTCGGATAGGGCGTCATTCCTCAAGGACGTCATCCCTCATATATGACGGGCTAACATAGTCATACCGTAATCCTAACTATTGGAGTCTTTTGACGAGAGCTTCTATCCCATAGATCATCATGATTGGTGAATTCTTTCCATGTTTTCAGTGCTTAAAATGATACATGGTCTTATTGTGTTACTTTTATTAATACAACAGTACACGAATTAAGGGACTTTTACAGGAAGATGTCACATACTTAAGAAAATTACCACTTATTAAGTACATTTTGCTCTATACGCTCATATACGTACACATGTCCAAAATGATTGTTGCATATCTATAACTGTCTTCTTATAAGTATATAATTTGATAATGATTTTGCAGGATACTTTTAATACTATGTGTATAATCGGGAAATTTATATTTGTGGTAAATTTCATAGGAAAAGAATTATAAATACGAAAATTAGAATGAGTAAAACAAAATGTTGCTAAATTGACAAAAAAGTTTTATTTTCGTTTTATTGTTCTTATTTACTGCTCTTTTCAGATCAAATTCGCCACATACATGTCTTTGCCAATTATACACATACCAACATTATAAGAAATATCGGGCGAATTCGTTATCAAATTATATTCCTACAATAACATATTTATAGACATGCGACAATAATTTTGGACATGAGTGTACATCTCTCAGTGATGCTTTTCCATTCTTTACAGAGGATATTTGCATCTAGTGGCTAGGGCACGCGCGTCTTTGATGCACGTGGTACTTGGTTCGATTCCCGGTGGGAAATATTTGAAATTTGAACTCATTACGGCGGTTCGGATTCCACTTTAAACTGTAGGTTTACGACTCATATAGCCTCTGTGCTCAACTTCTATAAACAAACAAATAATCACACAACAGTAGACTTCTAGTTCCAGCTGACAGAAGTTTTGCGCAAACTCATACAACGGAACATCTTTAAATGAATGGAGTACCACATGGCTAGATGACGTGTTAAACAATTTTAATAACGAAAATGAAATACTTTTTTTTTTTCTATTTTTTAAAACAAAAAATATATTTACTTTCTTGGAAAGACTTTTGGAAGAAGGTGTAGTCGCGTATTTTGTGTACAAAATTATTATGGTCGTATATAGAAGACCTCAATTCATGACTTCCTTGAAAACAGACTAATTTCTGGATTAGGAATGTTGCTTTCTTCTTCCCCGAGGCAGTTCATGCCTCAGCACTTAAGAGAGAAAGAAAAAAGAAAAAACAAGAGCATCTTACGTAACAAGTGAAAAGAAATGAGAATTACTCAAAATGCATAATCCTTTCATTTTACTCTCTCGCTCAGTCGGTCTCAGGGCAAAGGAAGCCAATAGTTAAGTCTTTCCTCAAATACGTTGACCGTTAACCGTTTTGTTAGGAATTTTGTTTTGAAACATTCATAATTTTAGTACATTATTAAATTTTAACGAAAAAATTTCCAAAGATGGTGTTCCCCGCGAGACGAGACCGAATTTTCATGTGGAGATAAAAGTCGAGATTAGAGATAGCCGGATAACGGATATCCGGATAGCAAATTAACCGGTATCCGTTTTGGAATAAATGGATGATCCGGATAATGGATATCTGGATAACGAATAATATCGGATGAAGGATAATATCCGGATGACATATTCGGATAAAAGAAAATATCCGAATAACGGATAATATCTGAATAACGAATAATATCCGGATGACGGATAATATCTGGATGAATAATATCCGGATGACGGACAACGGATATGGCGGATAATATTCGGATAAAGGATAATATCCGAATGACAGATATCGTATAATATTCGAATAAAGGGTAATATCCGATAACGGAAAATATCCGGATGACCGGTCTATTTGGATAACTGATAATATCCGGGTAATAGGTAACGAATTATATTCGGATAATAAATGATAATATTTATATATTAGTTGGATATCGATAACTCGAACTTTTCACATTGCCTTGAACTCTCCCTAATACTCAATGTTAAAATAACTTTTGTAAATCGAGTGGTTAAAAATTACAACCTCAATAAGTCGAATTTTAAAGGTTTCATAATTCTTAACAATTCACTTTTTTATTTTCTTTCCGGATAATACAATTACGTTTTTTTTTCAACACGGAAAAAAATCTTCATCACATGTTAATATACATACTTTTTCAGGAACTTTTAAAGAATTCATAATTATATTTACAAACCTCGGTAACTCGATGATATAACCTCGATAACTTGAAACTTTAGTACTATGCTTTTACGTAATTGATATTGTTGTTAGTCCTGTCATTGTTGGTAATGTGTACTGTAATTGTGTTTTACTCATGTCTACTATTTTGTTTTAGCCACTCATCTTATTTAATTGAAGGAACTTTCACAACTTCGATTTGTAGGTGTTAAATGAAGAAAACTTCGAGTTATAAGAGTTTTATATAGTCACTTTTTATGAGGAATGCGGAACCTCGGTATCTCAAATTTTTGTTGTGCCCACTTTGATTACTCGAAAAATCTCGATAACTTGAATTGTTGTCTATTCTCTTCAGCTTCGAGTTATCGGGGTCCCACTGTACTTTTCGAGACAAGATTGCACTTTCAGAACATCTTTTCGAGACGAGAAAACGCAAAATCCTGTCCCACGGGAAACACTACCCAAAGACGACATATACCAATTGATTTATATAATTAAGATGAACAAAATCATATGGGCAAGCAAATCCTTATGCGTAGATTTTGAAAATTGAGATAAACTATTTTTGTAAACTTAAAAATCGATGTTGTATGATAACTACGCCACATATTAAGATAATTACGCCACAGATAACTAATAACGAAGTACGTTCTTATCAAGGTTTCCGTTACGACACATGCAACACAACAAAATAATGCATAGGTCTAGTAATGAGGTAGTCCTAACGGCCCAAAAATTACCATAGCATAGGTAATGATATAATGGCCTAAAATTACCATAGCATAGGTAATGATATAATGGCCTAAAATTACCATAGCATAGGTAATAATATAATGGCCTAAAATTACCATAGCATAGGTAATAATATAATGGCCTAAAATTACCATAGCATAGGTAATGATATAATGGCCTAAAAATACCATAGCATAGGTAATGAAATAAGACCACAAAGTTACCATAGCATAGGAAATGAGATAACGGCCCAAAAATTGCCAAAAAGCTCGAACTTTTAATTTTTGTTTCATTATAATATTGTCCAAAGACGAGACCTAGATCACTCAATAAATCACATCAACAGGGCCGGCCATAGAAGTTAAGGGTCCCAATTGAGAACAGTTTTGGTCAAGCCTAGGTTCTCAGAAACTTGCAATGTATTGTTTGTACTTGACAAGCCGAGAGTGTATTACACTCTAGTGCGGAATCTCCTTCCTCCTCCTCCTCCTCAGGTACATGGCCCAATTGCAATCTGTCTAATTAGGTTAAGTGTGGCCTCTCACAACAAGCCGAACAAAATAAGATACTTCAGGATAAATTATCATGGTTTTGGAGAAAATTCCAAGAAACGAATATTGATGGAGTTAAAAGCTATACATTTCGTTGCCAATAATAACTGCCAGTTATTTATTCTGCTGGAACAAAGCAAGAAATAAGGTTTTCTAATTTCGTTTCAAAAAGTCTGTAGAAGTCATGTCTTATTTCTATTCTAGAAGGATTCCTTTTTGTTTCATCTCAAAAATTTCCAGCTTGCTGATGAGACTAGAAATAAAGTCTTCTCGTTTTGCTTTCCAAATTTATATACAAAATTTATGTTCTGATGTTTTCTTTGATTTCATCTAGAAGTTATCAGAATTCTTCCGTGTCAAGACAACAAGAGGTCTACGAAGGTGCCATATAAGAAAATTTAAACCATATTTATTATTGGAGTATATCGTGTAATGACTTGTGTATGTTTAAACGTTGACAAATGCTCTTCATTGTGTTCATACAATCACTTTATCAATTGATAGTTTTTATACTGTGAATCACGCAACACTAAAAGAATGTTTTGAGATCTAAGTGCACCTTCACACTAGATCTTGTGAGCCGCTCGTGTGTGAAGGGCTCTCATAAGACAGCGTGTTATTTTCTTTCCTGCCAGCAGCCCACTCGAGCCAGCTACTGGCGGGGTGATCTTCATAACAGCTCAGAGCTGCAGCTCACTCGCATCGAAGCGCGTGTGTGAAGGCGTACATTTAAGACAATGTAAAGCTTGCAGCTGCAGCGCACGTGAGCGTCTCACAGGATCTAGTGTGAAGGCATACTAAGACTTGAATGAACTTAAGTTGCCCACAAGACTCGAGATATTTCTAATCTCGTCTCAAATGTCTCGTGAACAATGCTGCAAATTTCTCAATTCGTTTTGTAAATTTAAATACTTGGCTTTCGGAGATAGTGGTAGAATTGTCCGCTTAGTAATAGAAAATTCAAGTGCTATATTGGAACAACTATAGTCCGCGTCATCTGAATTGGCGTGTGACATCAGGCAATAAGCTCACAGTGCGCTGTTACTAAGCCCTCAGGGTGAGCTCCTATAGTTCATTATTGATTTTGTTCGTATTTGTGGACAATTATGAATGATTAAATTCTTCTCTGAAAGTTTAGTAACAGCACACTGCCAGCTTATTGGCTGATGCCACAAGTCAATTCGGGCAGCGCGGACTATAGAATACTTAGCATTAACTAAAAAAAAATATACACATACTCAGGTTTCTAAGTTAACTTCATACCCAAACGACCATAACTCACACCACAGAAAGTCGTTTACACCGCAGAATTGGGGGTCACGGTAGCTCAGTGGTTGAGTGCTTACCTACTTTTATGATGTCCCTAGTTTGATCCCTGGCCATGTAAGTCTGTGCTGGACAACATCGTGTCCGTGAGTTTTCTCGGTTATTTCCGTTTTCTCCCACTTTCTCATTCCAACATTTATTTGCCTTAGTCATCGCCGCCTCTATTCTAAAGAGCACAATACTGGGACGTTAAAGTGAACGATTTAATTTAATTTAATCTAATTTTACACCACATAACTACTAGTAACTGATTTCAGCAGGAAAATTTTCGGAGTATATATGAAATCCAAAGATACTACCTAAACTTCTGACCCCTTGCAAGTGGTGTTACTCACGAGATACGTAGTAAAAATTTTCGTCTCGTCTCGGAGAACGAGGCGAGAATTGTCGAGACGGTAAACGTATAGTCTCGAGTTATTTTTTAAAAGTACTCCTCATCTCATGGGCAAAACTACGGGAGTGAATCCAACTGCAACAAGCACTCTTTACTTACTTACTTATTTACAAAGTTTCAGACAACTCTGAAACCACAATTCAGTAGCGTACGCAGGAATTTATTTCGAAAGGGGTCCAAAACTCAATGAGGGTATTTTATATTAAAATTTCTAAAATTACCCTTAAATTAAGGCTAAATTTACACAAAAGTCGAAATTTTGGGGGATCCGGACCCCCAGGACCCACCCGCTGCGTACGTCACGGTCACAATTAATAAAGATTTTGTGGCAAAGCATGCAATGGTCAATATTATTAAAAACGGACCATCGCACCATTCGTCTACTAGGACTGAGACAAAGCATGACGAAAATTTAGTAAAGAATGGCCAGCCGGAAGATTAAATCTTTAGACCTCTCGATTATGCATCAAAAACGTTTGTCGTGTGACTGAAACTGCCAGGATATTCTAATACAAAATATGAAACCATTACACATTCAAAGATCCAAGAGAGAAGTTGCTGTTTCCTTCAGAAACAATAGATCAAATTTCACTTGTCATGCTCCGACTCATGTTCATCTTTTGTTCCAAACATATGTCACGGAATTCTTTCCTATCATTAAGTTAATGTAGTGTTACAACATTAATATACAAGTATAAATCATTTATCGATAGCTATTCTGTACTACAACTTTAAGGCTATTGTTTAGCGTTAATTGACAATTAATATTTGATTGACTGTCACTCATGTAATGTCTAGCAATTTGACACTACCTACATCTTAATATGTCACCTGTCTTCAGGGACAGTAAATCAAAATTTTCCAACTGCAATACAAGTTGTATAGTCATAAAGGAACTAATTTATTTATGCCTTTATGTGGCCGGAACACAAATTAATCAGGCAGGACATTTCCAAAACTTGCTTTTGTATGACCATGACGTCGGAATTCGAGGAAATGTAGAGAAAACGTTACTAAACAGACTGACGTATCGTAAAAGATATTCGAGGAAATGTAAAGAAAAAGTTATCAGCCAGACTGACATAACATTACAAGCAATCGAGAAATTGTAAAGAAAATTAGACACACTTGAATATGACTTCAATGATTTTTTACCCAACTTAAACTTGAAAAATTTCGGTCAGTGAAGCCTCAATATAAAGAGATTCTCAACCTCCCACTTTCAAAATGCTGTATTAAAAAAAAAAAAAAAAAACCTTGATCAAAATGACTTCAAATTTGAAGTGAATATACTTGAAGAAAGGGGAAAACGGTATGGCATAAGAAATGAAAGTGTATCAATAGATGGCGCTGTAAGCGGCATAACCAGTGGTCGAAGTGAAACGGTATGCGGTGGTATGCCATACCACCTCTGGTTTTTCTGTAATGAGGACATAGTCTCTGGTTTTTCAACGATCAAGACAATATCTAAACAGCCGGCATATTGAGTCAAAATCATAATAAAACATACCGCCTCTGCTTTCCCCCCCCCCACTTCGAACACTGGGCATAACTAAAGTGGATTCGGCTACAAGTGATATTTTGAATCGAAATACGACAGCTAGGGGCGTCATTTAGGGGGGAAGGGCAGGAGCACACTTGTAGCTGGATCCACTTTCGTTATTTCGTTTACAGCGCCATCTATTGATACACTTTGGAACTTTTGTTTTCTTATGCCATACCGTTTCCCCCTTCTTCAAGTAGGCCTACATTCAGTTCAAATTTGAAGTCATTTGTGACCAGTTTTTTTTCTTTTTTTCTTTCTTTTTTTTTTTTTTTTTTTGTTTTACAGAATTTTAAAAGTGGGACTAATTATAATCATCCTGTATTATTACCTTATACCTTCATAACTCGAACCTTGATTACCCGAAAAACTCCAGAAACTCGAATTTTTGTCTATTCCCTTCAGCTTCGAGTTATCGAGGTCTCACTATAGACAAAAGCGCCGATCCGGGGGGCGGGGGCTCGGGCCCCCCAAATGTGGGCCCCCTATTGTATTTATGAATATACAATATTTGACATAATTTGAGTGCAATTTGTCTTAAAATCCTAATATATATACACACACCTTCTGCATCTGAATTCCCCCCCCCCAATTTGCACAGAAATCGGCGCCCTTGACTATAGGGCTGTATTTTGTCATGTAGACTAAAGCGAAAAAAGGTTATTTTGACTTTACAATAAATTGAGTCTTATAAATTGCATAATTATACGACTCAATAATTTAAGTAATTATGTCATTACTTTAATTGTTGCATAATGTAGTTTCTAAAAAAGAAAGAACACAGTAATTAAGCCTTACAATGAACAGAACTTCAATAGTTACGGCCACATTGAACTTTCACATGTGTACATCAGGCGCTCATCCAGAAATTTATGTTCGAGGGGGTCCAAAGTTGATGGAAAAGGGTCTAATACTGCAACACACTACATCTATACAATACTGAAATGTTGACGTCTACCTATATTCTGAGGAAAGATTATACAACTAAATTGTTTTTATAAGAAGAGTACAGATGCAGAGATGTCGTGGATCAATGAAAATCTGATCCACGACCCATCCTCCAACATTACACAACCAACTGACCCACCACCCACCATGACCCACTCGTGAGATCCTAAATTTTTCGCAAAAAATTGGACTTCCACTTCCCCCTTAGGACATGTATTATAAAGAAAGCGATATGATAACTTCCCAATTGGGATTGAGGCCTAACTATATACCAAAAGTCATTTTATTTGGCTTTGACATTTGGCCGTGATGGTCACGAACACATAGCTGCATTCAATTTTTATATAATAGTTCATATATTAGAGATGATTCAAAAGTATATTTTCCAGTAGTCAACTCCTCAAAAAACGCACGGGCCGTGTCTCGAAAGCCAAGTAGTCAGTCGTATTCCTATTATTACAATTATAAATATCAATATCCAAAAATGCCTGAAGTTCTTTTTTCACTTACGTTAGATATAAGAGTACTCATCTCTGGTAAGTCAAAAGAAACAAATGAAAAAAGAAGAAAAACGGAGGCCTTGAAAGTAAGATGTAGACAAATTCACCAGTGTTCACAGGGTGTCTACTAAATGTTCATTTTCAAATTCCAGGTTTTTTCAAGGTTTTCAAGGTTTATTTTTCCTTTTCTTCCAGGTCTATTCAGTAGAGTGACATTTATTGTAACACGTATAAGTTAATGCAATTTTATATAGTTCTTAACAAAAACTGGTTATAATTAGAGAATGCATATGGCAAGTGATAGTTTCTTTAAGTGACAAGATGAAAAGAAAAAAACTGATTGAAATGTAGGTTCTCAAAACATTTTACACAAGAAAATGTTTAATTAAAATATCCACTACCAGAAGGCCGGTTGAGAAAAATGTGCAGTAGCTTTTAAATATCCTTATGTAGGAATACTATACAGGGGTGAACCTTAATTAAACCGACAAACTTCGGGAAATGATTCTCGGCACCCAAACAAGAAAAAAAAAGTCCTTTTAACTCTTCTCCAGGGCGCATAGTTTCCGAGCTAAAAGGTGCCGAAAATGTGGAAAAATGAACTTCCGACGCCTGCATTTCCAAAATTATCCAAAGTAGAGAGTGCTGCTTAAAATCTCACAAAGGAAGTCATATGTTCAGAACAGATAAGACTTCCTTAAAGAGATATTAAGCTGCACTCCCTGCGTTGGATAGGTTTGGAAATATAGGCATCGGAAGTTCATTTTTCCACACTTTCGGCACCTTGTAGCTCCAAAACTACGTACCGTGGAGAAAAATTAGAGGAATTTTTTTCTTGTTTCGGATTCGGGAATCACCTCCCGAAGTTTATCGGTTTAGTTAAGGTTCACCCTGTATAATAGTAAATTTCCGTCAAAAACATTACTTCAAATAAACTAATATTATAGTAGTAGCGCGTGAGTGTTGATGAACAATGACAAAAATGGCGGGAAAATAGCTTACTCACCGCTAAGTTATGGGATAAAATACCACAAGAGTATTTTACTACAAGCACACCCTTTAAAGTACTCTTGTGGTATTTTATGCTAAGTACTGGTAGGACTTAGCGGTAAGTAAGCTATTTTCCCGCCATTTTTGTCAAACTAGTATTAGTTTAGAAGTAAAAAGAAAATGATCATATATAATACAAATTCTTGACGCAAAGTAGTCTATATTGTTAAACGTTACTGCAAATTCTTCTTGGATGGGGACTGGTCATCAGTTACATTTAAAAATTTATTGTAACATGAAAGTTTAAAAAACTGAAAAAAATATGGAACCACACACATTATATGAACAAATATAGAAAACAGCTTTCACAGTGAGCAGTTTTTTACATTTAACTTCTAGAGTTCAACATCCCTTTTAACTTTATCGTCTGTTCTTCCAACGCATCTACTTCTGCTTCGGCGTCAGTTAGTATTCTTTTCTTCTTTAATTCCAACTCTTATTTTCTTCTTAATGTTTCTTTTCTCGAGCTACTCTGTCTTCTTTTTCACCGCGGTCTTTCAGATATTCATTTCTTCTGCTTGATGCATTCCTCACATACTGGATCATACCCTTTGTGATATTCATATTACGTATGTCACCAGCAACACGTACAGCATCCAACACACTTCTCTGGGCAATCAAGCACTCCTCTTGGAGATTTCCAACAATGCACTCTTTGTTAATGGAGAAACTCCTTTCCACTGCTGCGTTGCTATGGAAAAGTACACATCTTATACATGAATGTTTTAAACGCATTGGAGACACCTTTACTTAACAGATCATGGAGAAAAACGTCTAATCTGTCATTTTTGTAACTGAAATTTGACAGTTCTCGTGCTGTGTCTTGGTCTGAACAAAATTTTAAATATTCCCGTTTCACCATATCAGCATTTACAGGTATTATATGCTCCTTCTCGACAAATGTCTCCAGGGCGAGTGTGATACGTGATTCACGACGGGTTTCGTTGGTCATAGTTTCTGGAGACAAGCAATTTGCGGCTCTTGTTACACTGTATTTTAAAGGACATTTTAGCATAAGTTTTTTACAGGTTCTTGCAAGAACCTTCTGCATTCTTTCTTAAAGTTCAATATATCAACATTCTTCACTCTTTTAAGCGATGTAACCGCAGAAAATCCAACATCAACTAGATTAAGTGGTTTTAAGATGTCCTTATTAAAAAAAAAAAAAAAAAAAAAAAAAAAACTGACCTCAATAGATGTTTTTGATAAGTTTTAGCTACTTTTAAGACATCATCTTTCACGAAGCGGCTTAAACTACGAATCAACGTGTTTAGGTCATTCCATAGAAACGGTAGTAATGGACTGTCTGTCTGGTACTTAGTGAGGAATTCTTCTAGTTCTACAGATACGGACTGAAGGAACCCTAATCTAGCAGGCAACAGTACATCAGAGATGTGGGCTTTTACTTTCAGACAAGTTTGATGTTTCAGGAGGTTTTGTTTTCACTGCATCAACATAAAATTTAAAGCACGAATCATAGTTATGGCACGGTTGATAACTAGAATTCTCCACCCACCTAATAGAACAAAACTTAAGAGGGAAAACTGCTGTTCCAGATGTTGCCATGAAATCTGCTCTTCTTGAAGGGAAGTCCTTGAATAAATAGTACAACGCTCTCAAAAACTCTGCCACATTCCAACCAGCTTTGGTATGCGCAGTCTTAAAAGCCCCATTAACAATATGTAAAGAGCACGTTCCTGTCTCCAAAAGCTGTGGACTTTCACCATTTTCTTCACTCAGATAGGCCTTCAAATCACTCAGAAATTTCAAGTTAACGTTGGGGCCATCAAGAGAAACCTAAAGTAACTTACAAATATCGAGACCCTTGTCCCTGAAAGTATTTATAAATGTACTTAACAAATCCTGGGCAGTACCATGTCCGAGGAATACTAATGTTAAATAACGTGTTAAAACTTTATTTCCGTCACTGTGCTAGAAACGAACTACTAAGTCCATTTGACTTTTCTGTGAGATAGTGTTTACGCTTTCGTCGAACGATACTGCAAAAAATTCACAATTCACATTCACCGCCTGCATTCTGCTCAAGTCTGTCAGTCTTTCTCAACTACATCTCCATTGAATAAGTTATTATTGGCTTTTAACTTACGCTGTAGTATATAACTTTCTTCTATTTTACAAAAATATACTTATTCCATACCAATCCCAAAAACAATATTTGAAAAACAATTTTAAAACTTCCAGGTTCCTCGTCCAATTCCAGGCTATTTCCAGGTTTTCCAGGTCCAAAACTAAATTCCAGGCTAATTCCAGGTTTTCAAGGTTTTCCAGGTCAGTAGACACCCTGGTTCAGAAGACGCTGTTTCTAATGCATTGAGTAGTACAATGCACTGGGTCGTAGTGGGTCGGTGAGTTAGCATGGGTCATGGTAGGTCGGTGGGTCAGGGTGGATCAAGGTCAGCTGGCAGTGGGTCACGTCCTGTTGACCCACTCACAAATCTTGACCCACTTGACCCACTCCATCTCTGTACAGATGCAGTATAAGATCAATTCTTAAGGTACATCAGTCATTTCTCTGTTAAAGCAAGTAGAGTTTTATTAAGAAACTGTGAAGATGTTTGTCGAAGACTAAAGCTGCCCCGTGAGTGCATCCCTGGCGTAGTTAGCGCATATGTCTTTTGCAAACATGGTTCCAAATTCGTTTCCCGGTATGTTTTTCAAGTTCACACTTTTTTAGTATTAACACTACCAATAATACGTGTAATGGACTTTTATTTTATTTTATTTATTTATTTATTTATTTTTAGTAGGAACAATGTTGGCTTCTGAAACGTAGAATCAGGCTTCAAAGACTGATAAAAGAGATGATCTTAGCAATTCTTGGTAGAGCATGTAAACGAAAACAGTTCCGGTATAAGGAAACCCCTGAAGAATTTCTACATCAGGATACTCCAAGAAAAACGTTGTCTGTTCTTGGTATCTGCAGATTATTATCACTACATTAAAAACACTTCCGGCATCAAACAGGGTCATCAAACACCGTATCATGAATGGCCTCTGTTTACATACATATATACATACATGCTTACATTACATACGTACATACATCCACTTCACTACAAGCTGTTACATTTCGCTGTTCCAGCATTCCGATGGAAGTGCGGGAGTTGCAATGTGATGAATCAACAAAGAACTTATCGCTTGTGACGAATTTCCTGACGATATGCTTGCAATGATGTCACCAAAACAATACTAGCTTATTTGGTTTAATGAACTTTGGTGAAGCGATAGCAAAGGCACATTACCAGGTGCGATTTGATATATATATTGCAAAAGGCTATCCGCAATACACACTAGGTTGACAGCAGATAGACTGCAAAGTAGAAATGATAGTAAATAAATAATAAAAAAAAAATCCGTAAAATGACATCCCCAATATTCAAACTTGTTGGAAGAGATTCGATCTCCGGTGGAGCATTCAGTAGACAAATTTTAGATTTTATTCACGTTGTGTGCAAATAGTTGAATTGATTTTGAGTTTAACATTCCTTTCAGCAGCGAGGCTATATGAGACGGGATCTACTGATTAACGTGGAATCCGAACCACATGAGCTCCCTCCGGGTCTCCCACGCCAAAGGCGCGTACGCCTACCGCTTAGCCACAAAGGAACTCTTGTGTGCAAATAGATGCTGCAACCAATGAGACATAATGATTTAGTGATGTCTCTGAAAGACTAAATCAACGCTTAAAAAGGGATTTTCATTTAGAATTAGGAATTAGATTTTTGGGCTTTCGACGTCTATGGCCATGTTAGTCCTTCACGTATGAGGGATGACGTCACTCGGAGATCACACTATGGGAGGAAAGAAAGGATTGGGAAAGGAAGGAAGCGGCCTCGTACCTGAATATTAGGTACCATCCCAGCATTTGCCTGGTGTGAATGAGAAAATCCTAGAAAACTTCAATCAAGATGGATGACCTGAAAAACTTTGACACTTTCTCGACTGAGTGTCCCCACCGGGAATTGAACCTGGGACCGCCAGCACCAAAGACGCTGCAGTCTACGAAAGGCAATGGCCGAACAGACAGTGCACATTCAACTAGGTTATCTATAGCCAACACATCGATTACCAACGTCCACATTTCCAGCTTTTTATACCGAAATCCGATATCTCTTAATTCATGTAGTTCCAACACCGAAATATCTGTGCTTCAACTTGAAACCAAACCAAGATAGGACGCTTGCATTTGTCAGGTGGTCCCATATTCTTCGTAAAACAGTCGAATTCAAAAGTTATTGACAAAGTTGGGTATCCTATTTCTCTCATACTCTTCCTTATAAACTTACAAGGTAGTATTGCCTCATATAAATTGCATACTGTAAATAAACGATTTGAGGTCACCTGAAACACCATTTTAATTATTCAATTGAGCTCTTTTTTTTAATGGATTACTTTGGTTTGATTCAGAATTATTTTAGGGGGGTGCGAGTAAAAAAAAAGCGCACGTTTGAAAATAAGGACCGACAATATATTATATACAGGGTGCCTCAAAGTCCCCTGACATAGGGATAACTCTGTTATTATCAGAGTTACAACAAAATGTAAGGGGGGAGACCGTCCCAAATATGATGTTTTCAATCTAAAGTGAAGGTATTTTTTAAATTGGACGATCCGTTTGGGCTGTACACTCTTTATGCGCCCAATGTTAAATGAAAATGCAACGTTGCCATTTACCGGTTGGGGATAAATTTTGTAAAAGTATGATGAGTGGGGGCATGTTTGAAATGGGGGCTGGTCATCGACACGTTAGCGTAAAAAACAGCAACTTCATTCACTTATGTTGTGGGTCAAGGTAAATGGCAACGTCGCATTTTCATTTAACATTGGAAGCATAAAGAATGTACAGCCCAAACGGCTCGTCCGATTAAAAAAAAAAAAAAAAAAAAAAAAAAAAAAAAAAAAAAAAACTTTAGATTAAAACATCATATTGGAGACTATTTCTTCTCTTGCATTTTGTTGTAACACATAGCAGAATTACTCCATGTCAGGGGACTTTTGAGACACTATATATAAACTCATTCAGCATATATATTATAATGTGTGCATTAAATTGTTTCTTGTGTCGGTTTATTGTCAATAGCGTGCATGCACCATAGTTCCAGGGGTATAAAGCTACATATATTACATATAGTACCTATAAAGCAATATGATACAAGCCTAATGCAAATATTTTCTAAAAAATAAAACATTTTGCAGGAACGTTTTATGTATTTTGAGTATTCCCTTCCAAAATCCTTTCCCATTGTTACGGTATGGACATGTGTATAGTTATCTTCATAGCTACAGAAGCTCACAGAGCCAATAGGCCAGTCATTAGAGGTAAGACATCCAGTTCTTTTCTACTTTGTTTTATCTGAAATATTGGAAATTTAAAACCTGAAATAACATGCTAGACTTAAAATTACTAAAGAAATCAACGATTTTTAAAAAAACACAATGTTAGTTCTGCCGTTAAGTTTGTGCAACAGGAAGAGAATACCTTTCTTAAGGCAACACATCAAACAAGAAATTAATGTGAACACAAAATTAATACACACATACTATATATGCAGATGAAGCAAAGAAAACCAGTAGACAACCACTGCCAGCACAAGCGACTGGCCTTGCCTAATCTGGTATTGAGCAGTGTGTGTGCTGATGATAACAGGACCCCGAATTAATACGAATGATTGGCTATGAAGGACAGCAACATACTATCTTAGCCCTGTTCCAGCTTTAGACGGGACTTACTTTCTTTAAAGCTAACATTCCCTTCAATTGTCAAGCATTTCTTTTGTACCATTAAAAAAAAATAAATATATATATTATTACAATAACCTAAAAGTTGATTAGTTTTAAAATTACGTCATGCATATAAGAAAAGCTACCAGAATATTTATTGTGTATTGACAGCGTACAAGGAAAAAGTCATTTTACATCGTAAACAATGCCTAGTTAATAACCGGGCACTATACGTAGTCATATTCGGAGAAATCAATGACGTAATGCTAAAATTTCTGGTAGGTATATGTTTGACAGTTTTCAAAATTAGCGTAAACCTATTTTCAAATACCTCGTTCTTTCATAAAGTTAAGACGTGTATATGATGGGCTATACAAGTGTTAAGTGGGAAAAAAATGAAATCTTTGAGTTTTACGTCCCACGGTTATGCCGGTTAGGTTAAAGGAGACTGTGATTATGAGAAATGAACGAAAATGGTGGAATGAAGAAAGTGGGAGGAAACAGGAGAACCCCGAGAAAACCCACGCACACGGCATTTGTCCACCACAAAGTTCACTTGGCGGGGGCTGGGATCGAACCCGGGATCCCAAGCACCAGAGGTGAACGCTCTACCGCGGCCCCAAGTGTTAAGTAGGTATACGACCTAATATATCTGCATCTCTAGGAGAAACATACAGAGAGAATGCTAATTTTGATATCGGAAGAGTGATAATTTTAAGTCTAGCATGTTATTTCAGGTTTTTAATTTCCAATATTTCAGATAAAACAAAGTAGAAAAGAACTGGATGTCTTACCCCTAATGACGGGCCTATTGGCTCTGTGAGCTTCGGTAGCTATGAAGGTACCTATACACATGCCCATACCGTAACAATGGGAAAGGATTTTGGAAGGAAATACTCAAAATACATAATAGGTTACAAACTTGGTATTTACCTGGTGGGACTGAACAATATTCTGAAAATAAAACTGAAAATGGACGGTCCCGAGTTCGAATACAGAAATTTACGAGTGTTAGAAACAATGACCGTTTATCTATGCCACTTATTACCAACTGAACGGCACAGTTTGTTGCTCCTCTTCTCGGAAAACTACACGAAGAGATGAAGGAGCTGGCAGGTAAAATCAGAAGTGACAGGCAAATGAAAAATATTAACTCCAATCTCAAATTAAGTTTTAACAGGTTAACTGGTATTTTCATGTATTTCCCCTGATTCTTGTCATAAATTCTACCATATTAATAACGCATGACGAACACGTAAGATACAGATTGGGCTGAACAAAATGATAAAGATTGTAAAATTTCATGTAAACTTTTCAAGAAAAAAAATCGAGAGGATCTAGTTTAGTAAACCTAAAAATAGATGGTGTTGCGCCACGAGACGAGAAATTTCTCGACTCTCATGGACAAGGCTATTTCACCCAAATCTCGTCTCAGATCTCAAACACGGTTTTGGTGTTACATGATTCGAAGTGTAAGAAGTATAAATTGATAAAGTGCTTGCTCGAACAGAACGTTTGAAGACATTAACGGAAGTCGTTACAAAATATACTTCAACAATAAATATGTTTGAATATTATATCATGCCTTTTTTTTTTAATAAAAACCATGGTTTTTGCCAACCCTGGGGGAGATATATAAAAATGATCGAAAATGACCGAAATTAGAAATGAAATCTTTGAGTTTTACGTCCCGCGGTTATGCCGGTTAGGCTAAAGGAGTCGGTGGTGTGATTATGAGAAATGAGTGAAATGGTGGAATGAAGAAAGTGGGAAGAAACGGGAGAATCCCGAGAAAACCCACAAGCACGGTGTTTGTCCACCACAAAGTCCACGCGGCGTGAGCTGGGATCGAACCAGGGACCCCAAAGCACCGGAGGTGAACGCTCTACTACCACAGAGCCACCACCGCGACCGACCGAAATTAGCGTCGAATTCGTAGTTTTCGGGATTGGTGAGATAAACAATGACACTTCCAATGCAGCTTAAATCTAAATTCACTCCACGATATTAATGAAATGAGATGAAATTTTTTATTTTTACGTCCCACGGTTATGGAGACGGTGATGATGAGAGATGAATGAAATGGTGGAATGAAGAAAGTGGGAGGAAACGGGAGAACCCCGAGAAAACCCAGGCACACGGTGTTTGTCCACCACAAAGTTCACTTGGCAGGAGCAGGGTTTGAACCCGGGACCCCAAACACCAGAGGTGAACGCTCTACCACTGAGCCACCGCGGCCCCTCCACGATATTAATGTTTAAGACAAAATGCATCGTCTAACAGAGAGCGGTTGAGTAACAGTAAAAAGTGAGTAACGGAACATATTACTTAAAAAAAAAAAATTAACCCAGCAAAGCGGGTAATTGACAATAGTATTTCATAATTGACTATTAAACAAGTCAAAGTCTATTTTCATGCTTTTTTTTTTTTTTTCATCGCGTACAATATCTGCTATCCGTGTGATCGATTTGTGAAAGAAAACTCAGTTGAAGGACGTAAACTGAAGGAGAAAAAAAATTAAAGCTAGAAATTCAGATTCCTATTCATATTTAAAGAATTGACAACCAACCAAAGAAGCCAATGCTGTGTAAGCAGTTGAGACGTGTTGTGGCAGACGAATCTATTTGTTCTCATGACGTAGAAAAGTGAAATCAAAGTATGTTTGCTGTTCTGCAAAACGTTTTGTAGGATGTGGCAGTGAGAGTGAAGGAGTACTTCCTCGTGAAACACAACCAGCGTTTTTACTTTTCAACTTTAGTACAGGCTAGCGATTACGAAATACAATAAACATCGCAAGGAAAAAACATGTTGGAAATTCTAACAGTAAAGCGTAAGGCAAAGATGTATGTATGATTGATTGTGCACCAGATATAGACATTTTAGAATCAGAACTTAACTCAGGCTCAAGCTCATAATCTCAACGAGACTCACGCTAACTCAGCCTCGTACTCGTTTTTCTTTTTCAATGAGACTCACGCTCAGTAATCTCAATAACGCTCACGCTAACTCAGGCTCGTACTCGTTCCTTTAGTTTTATTCTTCTTTCTCAACGAGACTCGCGCTCAACAGGCTCACGCTAACTCAGCCTCTTACTATTTTTTCTTTTTCAACGAGACTCGCGCTCAATAATATCAATGAAGCTCATGCTAACCCAGGCTTGCATTCGTTGGTTTCGTTTTTCTTCCTATTTTTCTTTCTTTCTTTCTATATTTCTTCCCTACTTTGTATCTTCCTTTCCTTCCTTTCTTTATCTACTATATTTACCTCGCTTGAGCTCGAGCTTGCTAAGGGTTTGGGCTCACACTCGCATATATTTGCTTGCTCTCATTAACCTTATTAGCGCTCGTGCAGGCTCGGACTCGAGCTCTGGTTTGATATCCACTTACGTATAGGACTCGTGCTCAGTTGTTAAGCTCGAGCTCGATTTGAGCCCGACAGCCGGCATAACGAGTTTGAACATTTCTGGTGAGCACCAACAGACCGTCTGGAACGAGGGTTGCCAACTTTTGGTTGTGAAAAATCAGATAATAGTCGATAAAAATGTGCTTCAAACAAAATGTATAAATAATCGTACTGAACTTTTTCTCACTCTCATTTTTGTAAACTAAATAATGACATATTGCAGTTATTACTAAAGCATTTACTTACGAAATATGAACTCAATTATAGTAGGCATGTTCGGAGAACCTTGTCCGAAAACCTCCGTCCTCCACGAGTAAACTACCCCGTTGCGAATTTTATTTTAGGAGAAATTATTAACGCCAAATTATAGGGTTGTCAAAGAGATTTGTTTGTGAGATATGAACAAAATCGCCTATATTGTTTAAAAAATCGATTGAAACGAACTTAACCCAGAGAGAAAACTACACTTTCTGGATTTTTTCCCAAAAAAATTGACATATCATATTATATTTTGTTAATGACATATTTATTAAGAATTATAAACAAAATAGTCGGAGCAGTTTTCAAGAAAAAAATAAATTAAATATATCAGTTAACGTTCCACGTTTAGGCCGGTTAGGCTAAGGAAGACGGATGATTAAGGCAAGTGAATGATGATGGAAGAATTGGTGGAATGAGAAAGTGAGAGGAAACGCACGAACACGATGTTGCCCACCACTAACTTACTTGGCCAGAGATCGAACTAGGGACTCCACGCACCAGAGGGCAGCCGCTCTACCACTGAGCCACCATAGCCTCCCCACCTTCCGTTTTCAAGAAATTTGCAATTCATTCAGTTTTCACTCTTTTAATAAAACTACCTTTATGTTTAGAAATAGGGAAGAAAGTTCGAGTTCTGCCCCCCACGCAATAGAGAATTTTATAGGATCTGTAATTTCAACATTTCGTCCGGATACTTTGTACGGTATGGTCTCTCGGTGAGAGTACGAATATCAAAATAAACTTACATTAGAAAACTTTTCCCTATATAGAGAGAGGCCATTACACGTGTAAATGAAACTCTCGAACTCGATTGTTTTTTCATGATCATCATACTTTCTTCTTTTTTATCATACCTAACAAGAAAGAAGGAAAAAATAAAAAGAAAGATAGAAAGGAAGAAAGAAAGAAGGAAAATATAAAGATAGTACAAAAGCAAGAAAGGAAGAAAGAAAAAGGGAAAATAAAAAGAGACAGTAAAGAAAGAAAGAAAGGAAGGAAAAATAAAAAAGAAGCCGAAAGAAACTAAAATATAGAAAGAAAGATAGTAAAGAAGAAAAAGAATGAAGGAAAACAAAGAAATATAGTAAAGAAGGAAGAATGGAAGAAAAAAGGAAATATAAAGAAATATAGTACAAAAACAAGAAAGAAAGAAAGAAAAAAGGAGAAATAAAAAGAAAAATAGTAAAGAAGAAAGAAGGAAAAAATAGAAAGAAAGATAATAAAGAAGCAAGAAAGAAAGGAGAAATAAATGAAAAGTAAAACAGTAAAGTAGCAAGAAAGTAAAATAAAAAGAAAAAACAAGCAAGCATCAAAGAAAGGTAGAAAAGAGAGCTAAATAAAATGCAAGCAAGAAAAAGACTGAAAGCAAGCAGATAAGAAAGCAAGAAAGAAAGATAAACAAAAATAAAGCACGGAAGATAGATAAATAGAAACAAGTTAAAACAAAAAAAAATAAATCAAGTAAGATAGGAAGAACGGTTTATTTTCTCATTTCTTTCTGCTTAAGTTAACACTTCTTTAACATTTTTTACTGTCCGCAATTTTTTTTCGCATAAATCTGCAATGAATTAAACGTCCCAGAAATATATTGCATCTCCAACGTAATCTCTCTACTAAAACCGAAAATTGTAGCAATCTACTACAATTTCTAGTTTCATTGAAAAAAATATCACGCATTACAAACCAAACTCCATCGCATGGTGTACACGTGACACTGCTACTAGATAAACTAAGAAACTATAATTATATTTTGCTCTCGGCTTTACTTGATACATTTATTACGCATTTATTACTGGGTTAGTCAAAATGATGGAACCAGTTTCAGAAATTTATTCTGTAAAATCTAATAAATTATGTTATTATGAGACGCAATAAGATTGGTAAACTGTCAAAATTTTCTTCAAAAATATCACACGTGTTGTATGTGAACACCTGCCATAACACGGCACACATCAAGCCAGTCAATTTTCGTTTACAGATGCTTCCCGAATCTCTGAAATGTTCATACCACGTACGAATGGCCTTCCCCATAGATGGGTCTCTCCGATATTTGGTACGGAAATATCGTTGCACACTAATCATATATTTGTTTATAATCAAACCCAGAAAGATCTCTGTTCACCAGTCAACACCATTTTCCTTAACTGCTCATGCTGACTCCTAGCGATAGAAAGTGAAAACACTGTGCGATAACTAAACTTTGAAAGCTAAGCTTTCGAAGCGCGTATCTTACAACTGCATATATTCATTGGATTTAACAGAATGAATTTCTGAAATCGGATCCATCATTTTGACTTGTCTTGTATATTCTATCTCGTTTGTGGGGTCGCGGTGGCTTAGTGGTAGAGTGTTCACCTCTGGTACTTGGGTCTCGGGTTCGATCCCAGCCCCCGCCAAGTGAACTTTGTGGTGGACAAACACCGTGTGCGTGGGTTTTCTCGGGGTTTTCCCGTTTCCTCCCACTTCCTTCATTCCATCATTTCATTCATTTCTCATCTTCAACGTCTCCTTCAGCCTAACCGGCATAACCGTGGGACGTAAAACTTAAAGATTTCATTTCATTTCTATCTCGTTTCTTCTTCTTTTTCGGATTGTATTTAAAATGTAACACTCATGTCTAAAATAGAATATTTGTCATTAAATGATTTATCGTCCTAAAATAAGGATTAAAAAAAAACTATGTATTATTCATTGAACTGTGTTATGAACAACGGTTGAATACTATAAAGAATTTTTGCTACACACTGTGGTTAACCTCTAATATATTAATATGAATCTGGAATCCTCCGGTTAGGAAACCAGGTAGTGTAACTCTCAAGGATAACCAGTCTTGAATTTGGTTCGGATGCGAAACAGATTTAGACGAGTCAGCTGCCATTGGAGCTTAGCCTAACACCAACAATACTACTATATAAACATCAGCCTTGTTTCCTTCTTCTGTTTACATAACTAAATATACCAGAGGACTTATTGTTGCTGTACACGAAATAACTGGTTTTTGGCATATTACATGTGCTACGTAATAGTCGCGTAATTGTGATTACATATAAGTAATACAGTTAATATACGTACATAGTGAAAAGATTGGTTTTGATGACGCACCATAGATAAATGTATCTTATTTCTACGTACGATGGAGTGATTCATCTATATACAACATTGTTACAAACAATAATTTTACACGTCATGAAAACAATACTATCGTACATGTTTTCAGAATTGTTACTTAATTTATGGTGTGTGACGAAGTATTGAAGGACTTCGAAGAATATTCCTGCTCCTCCCTCGTACCTAAGACTTCAAACCTGCGAACTCGGCTTTTGAGATCAATAATTAAGCACGAGTCAGTATGAGCATTAGTCCCAGGGCCATATTTACGCATGGGTCACGAAGGCCCAGGTGCCAATTTTCCAGGGGCGGCATTTTAAATATCGAGATTGAAGTATGGTATGCGGAAGAAAACAAGAGGCTGTCCACAAAGGAGAAATTTTAGGAAGATCTACTAAATACTGAGAACAGTGTTGGTACCACAGTGCAACCAAGTTTTCTTTTAACGATGCTATGAGTGCTACTGTTTATTTGCTGGCAACGTAATCCGTGGATTTGGCTCTGCACGTCCCATTTCGTTGCTCGTGGCTCAACGCAAGTGAACGCGGCCGTGTTTTCTTTCGCCCAGGGATTAGGAGCGCAAAATTTTCTTGGACCTAGGGGCGTAAGATACCTAAATACAGTGCTGATTAGGCCTATATGCAGATAGCGAACTCGAACCCCAGTAAGGTCAGTAAATGCGAGCACAAACAAGTGCAAACTATTAAAAGCAGCGTGCCCTATTGTTTGTTTCGAGTTTAGCATCCCTTTCGAGCACGAAGCAGTGGCGGATCTGAACGGTAAAAGCGGGAGGGCGGCAGCCAGAATCCGGATTATGATAGGTGTAGCATGAGTTTACTATAAACTTTCAAAAATACACAAAGTGTAGCTTAAATTATTTTTACCACTCAAAAAATTGGGGGACATAAGCCCCCCGTTTCCGGGCTAGATTCGCCACTGGCGCTGAGGTTATTATGAGACCGGATCTAAAGTTCAAGGTGAAATCTGAACCACCACAATGCATTGAAATTTTAATGCTTCCCCCACCGGAAATCAAATCCTGACCCCAGTGCACCAAAGGCGTACGCGCTACCCACTAGACCAGTACGAAGAGCAGGTAGCGAGCCCCGAGTCTGGGCGAAGCATAAGACAAAGAGTTAAGGCTGTCTCGTCTCGAGAATGTTTTGTGAAAGTGATTGTGTGTGTGTGTGTGTGTGTGTATGTGTGTGTGTGTGTGTCTATTGGAAAAGCTTTGTCTCCTCTCGGATTATTATTATTATTTTACAACAATTCTGTCTTGTCTACTACGCAACCGTACTTGGCGAGCGCAAGGTCTACTGAGAATAGTGAGCTCGAGTTATAGTGAGCCCTCATTAAAATTAGTAACCGCGACCCTAATTGAGGATATTGGGCCAGAGTTATAGTGAGACCTCGTTGAGGTAACTGAGCGCGACACTCCATGAGGATACGAGCCCTAATTATAGTGACGACTCATTAAGAGTAATGAACGCGAACCTCAGTGAGGATAATGAGCTCGAGTTTTAAGATGGGTTGCCACGTTAAAAGAACTTGTAGCTGTCATAAAAAAAAAAAAATCTTGAAACCCTACCATATTTCACCGTGTACACATAGTCTTGAAAGGGTCATAAAACATTTTTTCCATCTTGCAAGGAGTTGAACAGTGTACAACTTTCTGGAACGTCTTGCTTGCTACCTGCTATAGCCCTCCCGCTGACAAAGGAAAAACCAGTTTCGCCGCTTCCGAATCAACGGATTCTTTTGGACCATGGTAGAAATAAGATATGTCTTATTTCTACCATGCTTTTGGACAAGGTGGAGAAGTGCGCCAAAATACATGTTTTTAATGAGGAGGTTCACTGTTTGTCCAGTAGAGTGCAGTGCTGCATGGGTGGTGATATCTTTCTTGCTTACAAGAAGTTGTAAAAGCTAAACAGTAAATAGAAAGATCAGGTAGCAAGTTTTTTTTTTTTTTTTTTTTTTTTGACAGCTACAAGATTCATGTAAAGTGGAAACGTGGTCATAGTGAGGTCTCACTGACATTAATAAACGCGAGAGTCAAATTATAATGAACCCAAACTCGAGCAAACTTCAATTACAAATCTATTGTATGAGATGCAAACAGACAATTTATCATTTAATTCACGAGCCCTTGCCAGGGATTGAATCTAGGTCTCAAGCGCCGAAGTCGATAATACTTATCATTTAGTAATTACGAAGATCTCTTTCGATGAATTAAAATGTCCAGAAAACCAAGGATCTGATCCATAAAAATAGCTATTTGTAATAACTGTTGAAGCAACCAATTATGCATCTCTATATGCAAGTACGTACGAGAGTATATGCATATCATATAGATAGTTGAAAGATAATATTCATTAACACGGATCAATCATCGCAATGCATAAACAAACTAACAACCTTGTTTATGTTTTCTGTTCACTCTCAAGTAAGAGAGGTAACAGGCAAAATATACTCTGAATCAACTTGTGTCTTCAAGTATCTGTTTTAAGTTAGTTTTTTTTTTCTACACCGTTAACTGATTACGTTGTAACCCATTTCTATTTTCGACATTCCGTTTTTAAGTTTGCGTGATCTTCTCCAACCGCACGATCAATCAATCAATCAATTCATTGAAAACCACTTCTCTCTCTCTCCCCCACCTCTCCCAACTGTGTTTGAAATGTATCATGTGAACTGAAGGACAAAAGAACAGCGCGAAGCGAGAGCTTCCTTGATTCCAATCAAGAGTCAACTCAAATTCCAACTCCAAAACATCCCAACAGACAAATACAATAACTGCTTATAATCTTAATGTGCTTTTTTTTTTTTTTTTTTTTTTTTGTCCCAGTCTCCAACGTTGAATGGAGCAACGCTGGCAGAGAGACTTGTATTGCGTCCTTGGTCAGTTGTACAACAAACACGCTGTGCCATTATATTCACGTGCTTTTATATTCAATAATCCCATTACATTATGCATTTCGCGGAATGTGCATGCATTCGTTCGTTTGATTCGAAATAATAATAGGCCAATAAGTACCAGTACTGGAGATGCTTCAAAACGAAAACGCCACATACGGAATCTTGACGCTAAACACAGTAATTAGTGACTTTTTGAAGTTTTTTTTTCTTTTTTAAATACAAAGGCGGATCTAGTCTACGGCCGGGAGGCTTAGGCCCCCCAGTTTTTTGAGTGACAATAATTGAAGCTTTTACGTGTATAAAGTTTAAAGTAGATTTTCACTTACGACCATTGGTCAACAGCGAGGTTATATATCACGAGAAAGTTTAAAAGTGGGATGTGAACCACTGTAGTGCATCGCGGAATGACGGCAGAGAAGAAGTTCTTGCAGTGAGAATGAAGTTTAACGCCGAGAGAAGAGAAGACGCCGTGACACACCAGTAAACCTTGCGGTGTTAACTGAGGTGTGCTCCCCAACAAAGTGATCTCAGAGCTGAGATACTTAAAGACTCTGCATTGAGTCAATTAGAGAAGAGAAACTGTGTTTCACTGTGTTCTAATAAAGAAAAATTCACAACACATTTAACACACACCGCTTCCTGTGGAAATAGGCATTGTTTTTCGTCGGCTGGACCCCCTATTGTGAGTCAAGCTTCGCGCTGGCCATATAGGTTGTACAGCCTTTGGCGACAGTCGGCTGACGAGAACGCAATACTATCTCCCCGGGACAGCTTAGAGAAGCACAAGACACTAAAAATTTAGAGACTAACGGGCCCTTTGAAGGACCAAACCACCCCTATAGTGCAAAAGTGACATTGTGTGTACTCAGAAAGTGTGGCCCTTTTCAGGACCAAAGTGCAAAGTGTTACCAAACATGCCGCGTCCAAGGAAGATGACTCCTACCCGGAGAGTGCCAACCGTGCAAGACAAGACGGAGCGAGGGGAAGCTTCGTTCGAGATCACCAACCCAGATGCCTCAATAAATTTTGACCTGCTAGTAACGCTAGTCAACTTTAGCGGAGGGTTCAAAAGAGGAAGGGACATTATGGACCTTGTAGCAAGTAAGATGGACCTAACAAACGTGAAGATGAGAAAAACTGGACACAGGGAAATTACTTTTCTTTTTTCCAATCTTGTTACAAAAAATATGTTCCTTCGGCTATTCAGAGCTTCCGAGTTCGGCCCACAAGCGTACTTCGTGGAAGATGAAGAAGCCAACAACACAGAAGAAGAAGCCCAACAAGAGAAACACGACAAACAAGACCAAGATAAGAAGAAACCAACAACGCACAAAGACGAACCTTCCTTAGAAGAGAACAACACACACCAAGAAACCAATGAAGGAAGAGCTCCAGAAGAATCGAACGGCTTCACCCTGGTGAAGCCAAGAAGACAGAAGAAAGAAGCCAAACAAGAAGAAAAACAAAAGCACACCGGCCCTCTTCAGGACCAAACACCCAGAGAAAATCAGAAGACAGAGCAACGATCACCCACAAAAGCCAGCAACCAAACCCACTCTTCACCCCTGCCACATAATAGAGAGAATCATGATGGACCAATAGCTACAGCAGAATCCAGGAGCAGAACAAATCAAAGCAGAAGAAACAGCACCACCTTTACATGCGTCGTAAAAAGTGTACCAACTAACTTAGATGTGGAAGAAATAAAGTTGGAACTTAGGAAACAAAAACTCAACATCCGGAACATCACAAGAATCAAAACGGACAGAGGCCCAACACCCTTGCTGAGAATTTTCTCTGACGATCCACAGCAAGTGAACCAGCTACTAGCAACCGGAGTGAAGATACAACATAAACTATACAAAGTAGAAACTTCGAGGACGCTCCCAAGGCCGATGCCATGTCATAACTGCTACCAGTACGGGCACCTGAAGTACTGGTGCAAAGAAGAGAGAGTATGCAACCGCTGTGGCAAACAGCACAAAGAAGAGTGCAACAAACAAAGAAACAATAACTTCTGTGCCACGTGCATCAGCGATTCACACCGTACTGGTAGCAGCAGTTGCCCAAAAAGACCGTCAGCGCAACAACCAAGACGACCGCCACCACTAATAACAATAGAAGACAAATCAGATCCAACCACCGGCTCTTTTCAGGACCATCAGTCACCACAAACGCCCAAAACAAGTACAGAAGAAGAAAGCAACAGTGAAATGAAGAAATGGATAGAAGCAGCAATAGAAAAAGCCACAAACAAAATAGTAACTTGGACGACATACATACTCACAACAACCACAAGTCAACAACAACGCAGAAACCTCACAATAGCCATAACAGCAGCGTCCAGAAAAATCTTCGGAAATACAGTCAACGCAATTACAACCACTACAGGCCAGATCTACATCAGCAACACCTACGCAGATACTGTGAAGAGGAATACAAACTTAGACAGACCACCATTAAAGCAGAAGAAGCAGTGCGGAGATAACAGTGTAGAGCAGGGGTAATCAACGCAACTGGGACTGATGCAAACCGATGACGACCTGGCGAGACCATGGACAATGAATACAGATATGCATGCTTAAAAAATAACAGACTTCCCTACTAACAAAACACCTCCCAATTACAGACAACACAGCTAGTGTAACATTTACAGATAGGTTTTGTAATTTAAATTAAAATATAATTTATTAATTTATTAATACAGACATTTTTACATGGATTTTCACCACCCTTCACAAGTGGTTTTGCCATGTAAATACTATTGCATGCAGCATGACCGATACAGGGGGTTTTTTCCTGGATTCCAGGTTTTTTGTCCCTCTATCAGGACAATAAAATCTTCTTACGCGCTTTCCTGTCTTCTAATTTACTCTTCTTTCTTTCTATTTACACTTTATTTACAGATACGCGTGTAAATGTCTTCCGAAAAGATAGAAACCGCGAGACATACCCACCGACAGCAGCTTTAGGCTACTAATTGCATGGGGGAGAGGCATGTAGAATGTTGGTTGATGCCTTACCCACTATCCAGGGCGCGGGCTTTCCCGAGGGGCGTCCTTATTTTTAACTTTTCTGTTTCTGTTTCTGTAGTGCATCGCCTACCATCGGAAACCGCCCGAAACCTCGTGCGGGCTCGCCACTCGACCAGACGAGATTCGAAGAAATGTTATCTGTGCACGTATCTGTGGCAATAAATGTTTCAAGATCATTGTCATCTTCTTTATGTTCACCGGTATAGGGAAACTTACTTTCTTGACGCTGCTCGTGTCAATATTATCTTTATCGTATTTTGTAAACACAGGCGGAGGCACTTTGCCGCGAGTTGAGATGCTTTTATGCTAAATGGTCTTCACTCATCTCACCTCTTAATTTTGATATAATCTGTTTTAATATAATATTGTCTCGTGTATTTCCTTCACCCCTATTTTCCATTACTTCCGCACAAAACAAGCTCTTAAACAATGCTCTAACCAGTTTCTTTTCCTCTCTTCAATTTCGTTGAATTGCTTCAATTATTCTCTTTCCCCCTACTATTTCTACAACTTCCTCATTGGTCTTCCGTTTGAATCAACTTGTTTTCTTCATCTTTTCTATACCCACATTTCGAAATCCTCTAATCCGTTTTCATTGATTTTCAATAGTGTTTATATTTCTGCCCTGTCCAATAAAGACTCCACACGAAGCAATTACATATTTTTCTTAATTTTTATCCAATGATCAATAAAATACATATTTTCTTTCTCCTAAAGGTTACTTTGCCATTTCTATCGTTGCTTTTATTTCACGTCACAAGGTGTTCAGTTGGATCCATGTTTTAAATAGGTATATTGTTAGAATGAATAACAATGTATTAATATAGCCAAATATAAACGAGAAAGAACTCTGGGCAAATAATTACAGTTATAAAATGTGCTGGAAGTGTGTCTAAAGACATAATTATGCCCATACCCAGCTGGATATCATGTTAAAGATGCTCGACTTAACATGTCAACATTGATACTGTTTGCTTTAATTGTGATGTTGGTCCGAAGATTCTGAGTAGTATGTTGACTTCTTTCTGTAGACTATCCGTCACGTAGTCCGACGAAAAAAAATATCTTCCGATGGCGAGGTCTGGTGACCCCGGAGGCCACAAATCCCTAGATGATTAAAAAAATGGAACAATGCCAATGGTTCCAAGTTAATCTGCGACGTTGCCACATAGTGTAATTTTAAATCTGCATAGGGCTGAAGGTCCTGGAGGGTATACGTTATACAGCACTTTCGCGTCATTTTGACCTGAATAATAGCGCTCTGTCTTCGTGGGCGCCATTTTTAGAACACCCGATATGATATATTTTATATATGTATATTATATAATTTATGGTATTACCTTAAAACCCTGTAAGGAATTCATTCGGGTTGCCGAGACCACAGGATAATACAAAACGGTCTTAGGGAAGATGGGTAAAACCAATTGTGTGTGTAGACTGAACTTAACACAGGATATAATCTTCTGACAAGCTTTGATTTCCACGACGCTGAACTTCGGATTTCATGAACCAGATAGAGGGAAAGCGAACAAGTTAAGAATTGCTAAATAAAAGCAGAGGTCCATCGTAATATGACCAAGCTTACCAACCAAAAATCTGCCATCTCTAATGAAGAAACGTCTTGATTTATTCCAGGAAGTTAGTTATAGTACAGGTGATACACAGATACGATAGTTTTTTTTTTTTTTTTTGTTTTTCTTTTTAAATTTGAAATACAGTCTTTAATACTCAATAAATTAACTCTGTTGTAGTGTTACTAGGACAGCAAATAAAGATTTGACAGTTGATGTTTTCTTCATAATACTCGTGAAATTTACTTTCCATGATAGTACGCGAAGAGAAATCATGGTACCTCTATACTCGCCCACGCCCCATACAATTCGATGTCATAAATTTCCCAATTCTAACGAACGGAACATGGAAACACATGTAAGCCAAAAACGAAGACTATAGGAAAAAGAAAGCTAAATTCGTTAATATTCTGTGTTGGAAATGCGTGAGGCCGAAAATTCCAGCTGGAAATATGATACAGGAAGGGAAAAAACTTTCATTTTCTACGATTTGTAACAAAAAAAACAGGGAAATCATATGTTTTAAAATTCTCTTCTCGGCATGTTATATGATTCAGCAAAATGCAATTCGTGATAGGCACTTAATTTTTAGGCGAAAGTGTTCGAGAATCTATAGTGAATTATAAACCGAAATCAAAATATACAGAAGGCTGAATTGTAACGAAACTTACAGTTTACTGACACACTGATACGCCTAATAGGCTAAAGGACACAATGATTACAGCTAGTAAACAAGAAAGTGTTTATTGGAGTTCAATATTCATTGTCAACAGCAAGCCTATATACCTGGAGTCGAACCCAAGTCTTTCGATTTAAGACGTAGAAAACTGTCTTTACGTATTTAACCACAAGAAAAAACTCCTTGGTTAATTGGTTTGCAGTTTAATGAACATTTTTAGCACTCTATATGAAAGATGGACTTACAGATCTAAACATGGGATCCAAACTAGACGAACACACACTGAAAATCAAATCGGGACCTTCTAAAGAAAATAAAACTCCATAGCCTAAGCATATGTCACGCAGTTCTCCACGACGAAATTCATGAATGAAGAAGAAAATTGAAGAAAAAAAGAAAATTATCAATGCTCACTCACTTAATTTGGGATTGAACCTGTAACCGACCACAACAAACGAGTGCTGCTACCGTGGCTATAACTGCCAGTTCAGTGTTTAAACCTTTCTTTCTTTCTCTCTCTCTCTCTCTCTCTCTTATATATATATACTATATATATGAATAATAATAGTCCTATTTATAATACAAAAAAATCATATCACTCTATGAGTAATGCTAATTCCTAATAGTAGGACCTGCATAGTCTGGCTAATAGATGTCGCCACCAAAGCTAGCTGCATGCCTGATGTCAATAGATGTCGCTAGTATGTCAGCAATTTGCAGATTTAAAACAATTGTGACTATTTAATTGTAAATTATAAACTGTTTGGTTTCAAATTAATTGTTTGAAAAATGGATAATGATAGTAAACATGGATTTGCTTGACTGTTTGCAATCAGTACAAGAATTAGAGATTTTAATTAAGTACAATTTTAACTTATAGTGAACAGAGGGACAAAGGTTTGGGTGTACAAACTAATCATCATCATCAACATAGGTACTCTGCCCTTATTAGCAGGTCACTTGCCGCAGCTGAGAAGCTTCCATGATCCACGTTCCTCCGCTAACCTCTTCGTCTTCACGTATGATCTTTCTGTTTTCATACCATCCATTAATTGTAGTCTCCTTCGCCCCTTCCTCTTTTTCCCGCCACCATACTCTCTACGACGTCCCTCATGATACAATTTCTTCTTATGCAATGTCCCAACCAGTTTCCCTTCCTCTTCTTAATAATATCCAAAATTGTTCTTTTCTCTTCCACCATTTCTAAGACCCTCATCCGTTTTCCTATCGATTCAGTTCTTTCCATTTTTTTCCACACCCACATTTCTAACGCTTCCAGTCGTTTTTCAACATTTTTGGGTAATGTCTATGTTTCCGACCAATACAGTACAATACTCCACACGAAGTATTTTATGAGTCTTTTTCTCAACTCTTTATTCAAGGTTCCACAAAATAATATTTTCTTTCTCCTAAAGGCTTCTTTCGTCATTCCTATCCTTGCTTTTATTTCACGTTCACACTTCATTTCATTATTAATAATACTACCCAGGTAACGAAAACTATTCACTTGTTCTATTTGGTCTATACCAACTAATAAAAATAATAATACACAGCAACTAAAGCTGGAAATGCAGAGTAGATATTTAAAAAGTTCTCAAACTCATTTCATAAAAATTCCGTGACACGAAAGGACTTTGGGAGCTCCTCTGTGGCTAAGCGTTTAGCGTACGCGCCTTTGGCGTGGGAGGCCTGGGTTCGATTCCCGGCGGGAGCTTATGTGGTTCGGATTCCACGTTAATCAGTAGGTCCACGTCTCATATAGCCTCGCTGCTGAACGGGACGTTAAACTCAATATCAACTCAACTCAACGAAAGGACTTTGATAAAAGTTCTAGGTGAAATTACGGGTGAAAGTTTTGTACATAATTTTAAAATGAGACTAGCTATATACACTTTCCGAAATTCTAGACGAGAATCGAGACAAGACTTCTGCAAAATTTACAAGACCGAGACGAAAAAGATTTATTTCTCATCTCGTTTCGTCGGCAACATTAGCGCACAGTTTGCGCATCTGTGGTGAGCCCTACTGTTAGAAGTAGAGTAGAGTAATGCTAGCCTAGCTTATATTGGTCTCAATCACTCTTCAGTTCCACATTTTCCATTCCTGTAGCATCTCAGAAAAAAACTGTGTACAGTTCTTGCACCATTCCTTTGTAACATTTAAATTAAAAACCTTTGCGCTGTCTGAAAAGTGAATTTACACCAACTGTGAAGGCTTCTATATTACGAACACAATCAACATTACCTGTGATGATAATGACTTCTCAGTTATATAGAATATAACCACTATACCAATACCAAATCATACTCAGATTTCTATATGACCTCCCTCGGGGGTATATGGTTAGTGTACACGTCTTCCGAGCAGGAGGCCTGGGTGTAAGCTCATGTGATTCGGATTCCACGTTGAACTGTAGGACCACGTCTCATATAATCTCACTTTTAAGTGGGACGCTAAACCTCAAACTCAACGCAAATTTCCTTATATCTCGTAGGTATACTCGAACTACTGGCATACACTTTGCCACAAATTGATAAGTTTACATGTATCATAATCATTAAAGTTTTCGTATAGACGTAACAGTTCTTCCTTTTGATCTTATCCATCAAGCGTATACTTTGCGTCTCCCTCTTTTTCCTTCCATCATACCATCACGTCCTTCAGGAGGAACTTCTTCCTTAGATTATGTCCCAATGAGCTTCTCTTTTTCTAATTACATCTAGAGATGCGCACGAGATTAGACAGAGTTTTCTTAATGAGATTAGACAGGACACAGCTGTTTCAACAGGACCCGATACATTTTTCGACACGAGACCATCACTTTTTCAACAAGTTTTCGAGAGGAGATAGCTTGTGCCTAACCAGCCTAATTAGTTGTTCTTTTCTCCCCTACTGGCATTTGCTCATTCGTTTTCCGTTCGACTTAGCTCCCCCCCCCCATTATTATGCACACATACATTTTGAAACAATGATACGTCATTCGTCGTCGCTAATACGTAGTATACAAGTTTCTATTCTGTCAGGTACAAAACTTCACAGAGTATCTATTTTTTTCTTGTCTTTACTCAGGGTGCCCAGAAGGAAAGTTGGGACGAGTTATAGAATGGGAATAAGTCATTGAAATTGTGAAGGGGAGGGGGTGGAGATGACATTTTTATCCACTTATTAACTGCTTCTTCTAGCTGCACTGGAATACCGCTTCTCGTGAGATAACCGAAGTCAAGAAGTGTCGGGTCTGGTCAGAGGAAAGATGGGTGAGTGTTCGTGTATCACCAGATGATTGGCAGTGAAAAATCCACTCAGCGTCGTGCGAACAATTGAGGAGCTAATTGGTAGCAAGACGTATCGAACTCTAGTATAGAAAGCCAGCATTAACGACAAGGTGAGCTGGTGTGCTAACCACACATCAGTCTAAATACATGAATACCATATAAGCTGGCTAGTAAATTCTGTCTCTCCCTGCCACTTCTTAAGAACTGTTGCGACATGACGTTTAGTAACTAAAACTATGCCCCAAAAAACATATTATTTAAATTATCAAGACTACACCACGCGCGGAAGGGCAGTATCGGAGATTACAACCATTAAGGAAATCTACTGTTCCTGTGAAAACACATGTAAGGAGAACTTTTACAGTGCAAGTTCGCCATGCACCTTGGGGAGTGGTGTGAGGATGAACACCCCTGTTTTAAATATGCTTAATTAAAAATAACGTTGCTCACATTTTCATACGTATATTTGTTGATACATTGGCTGACGTAAACTGCATTCTACTATAATCAAGGGAAACTTCATGAAAATACAGAAAAAAGAAGATAAAATTTTAAATTTAACGTCGTTCATGGGCTTTAGGCTAAAGAAGAAAGATGATCACTAAAAGTGAAACAATTGGTATAACTAAAATCTGAGAAGTGAAAAAACATCGTGAAAACTCACGAACACTACTTTGTTTACCAGAAATTCATGTAGTCTGGGGTCGAGCCAGGGACCAAAGGAGAATACTCTACCACTGAGCCACTATATCCCCGAAAACAAAATCCATGTTTACTGATTTACGAGACACTCGTCTGGTGATATTTATACTTAATTTACAATGAAAAAGCATGTCGCATAATAAGAATACATGTTTTTAAAAGTTTGAGTTTCCCTGATGGGAAACAGTGACGACGCTAGAAGCGGGACAGGGGGCGCCCACCAGACACGTTGTATTGTAAAATAGCTCAAATATTACAAAACTATTATCTTCAGTATACGAGAAAAAAAAATCTGCTCCTCTAAAAAAAAAAAAAAAATCTCTGTCCCTTCGCTTGTCTATCCCCCAATAAATTAAAGTTAGCATTAGAACTACTTGGAAAATACTCTTCCGGTATCTGTATGCTTTTATGTAAGACACCAAACTATTATTCCTTCGGTGATAAAGATAATTAATTACAAGTAGCCTTAGAAAACGACAAGGACAAGCTGAAGATGAACTTAAAAGCATTCTGATTTGGAGGAAGTAATATTACTGAACACTGTTTCAGGGAATGGATAAAGAGGACACGACCCCATAAGATTTTTCCTGGCTCTGATTGATTGATTTGTATTTTGCGTCCTCCGTCAGCAGTGAGGCTATTTAAGACAAGACCTACAATTTAAAGCTCTGAGGAGAGTTTGATGATCTACAGGGAATCGAACACTGTGCTCTATGCACCAAAAGGACGAGCAATGACCACTAGACAACCTTTACCCTGCCTCTGGAAATTATATGTAACATTGGTTGTAGTATCTAAATTCGAAGCTATAAGCTTCCTTAAACTTAATAGTAGCCAACCTAAAGTTTGCTGCTCAATTAGCTACAGGTCTAGTATGTAATTACTGGCGCAAATTCCTGGGGGATGAGGGGGACATATCCCCTCCAATCTTGAAACTGAGAGGGACTGTCTCTCCCGCAATAATCCGATTTGAAATTTGTTTTTGGAGATAAATTTGATGATTTTTGTCTGAATGTCACAAAGGAACGTGAGATGAAATTGATGTCCCTTAGAATGAGCCTCAAATCTGCTCGCCTCCCAATGTTCATGACAACTCTGATCCTCCACAACATTGTTTTTCATCTTCATAAATATTTTGGACATCGCAAAAAAAAAAAAAAAAAAAGTCTTACCCCCCCCCCCCAATGTTGAAGACAGATTTGCGCCGCTGGCTGTGATCATTCATTTTGTTTACTCCCAACATTTGCAAGCTTTTAATTTTTTTTAAATAAAGCATTATAATAACGAGTAATCGAAAGGGAGTTATATATATATATATATATATATATATATATATATATATATATATATATATATATATATATATGTATAACTCCATATTAAGGTCGAAAATCTTTGTAATCTTTCAGTTTAACATCCACGGTTATGCCCTTCTTTAGGCTGAGGGGGACAGATGATTAAGGCAAGTGAATGACGATGGAAGAATTGGTGGAATGAGAATGTGGGAAGAAACGGGAATACCCTGAGAAAACTCCGGACCCCATGCACCAGAAGTAAGCGCTACCACTGAGCCGCTCTAACCCCCCGTACTCAGGTGGAACTGGGTTTCTAACCCCACAGACATTCATCGGGAAGTTATTATTATTATTATTATTATTATTATTATTATTATTATTATTATTATTATTATTATTTTAGTTTCTCTCTCAATCGCACCGAACAAATGGTGGAATGGTATCTAAAAACAGTTCTAGATGCTGATAATACTTGTTTAATAAATGAAAAAGGTATAGACTAGTCAATTTGTTCAAAAGTATATACTCATTTTCAAAATATTGAGTAATTCGAATTTTATGTTTGATTTCAGGACCGAGGCTACATGAGGAGAGCACTAGAGACCTACTTAAAAGCGAAATCCCAACCATTACTCGAGTTTGTACTCAAGTA
This sequence comes from Thermobia domestica, assembly GCF_964235325.1. Taxonomy (NCBI): domain Eukaryota; kingdom Metazoa; phylum Arthropoda; class Insecta; order Zygentoma; family Lepismatidae; genus Thermobia; species Thermobia domestica. The sequence goes on along the minus strand of NC_137463.1, from coordinate 27,381,475 downwards.
ATTTACTCAGACTGGAGATCAAACTCCGAGCCACTCACTATTGAAACAGATCAGATAAATATTACATAAACACATATTTTACTATTCTAATACAACGAAACCATTCTAAATTTACCTTAGTGACCACAGTGACCAAATGTAAATACAGTCTATAGTTCTTGATTAGCAGTAGCGGTTCTAGCCTGGGGCCCGGGGGGCGTAGGCCTCCCGGTTTTTTTGAATGACAAAGTAATTTAAGCTATTATTTATATATATTTTTAAAACTCATGGTATACTTATCATAGTGTAGGTTTTGGCTGCACCCCCCCCCCCTAGTTTTTACTTTCTAGATCCGCTACTGTCGATTAGTTTATCTTTCTTGGCGAATTTGTTAAATTTTGTTCTTGCCAAAATAAATCATACAGCAGGAAAACTTTCCTGATCGGTTTGCATCTGTTCACGAAATGTGGTTCAGTAATATGGCTGCAAAATGAATATTCTTAGCAATCCTTAGATAACTTCCGCATTCTTCGGACTAAGTTTAATAACCAATATCTTCGTAAACAACCACCTGGAAAAAAATTGAAAAAATCTTGCAGAACTGTCGACTACTCACCATTCAGGTACATTTGATGTTGATGACGCCATAATTGGTAATGACACCAGCGCGATGACGAATCATCTGTCATCACAGGCTGTTGGGGATGCGTTTCGTGTTGGTAATTCATTGTTGTTGTCGTGGTTGGGGTGGTGGCTGCCGTTGGGGTGTTATTGTCGCACACGTTGGATCTAGAGGGTAGGTCAAGGGTCAAAAACGTTCCCCGTCCCTTGCCCCCCTCCACACCGAACGCCGCCACTGGGGTCCTTGCAAAAATCCAGCCAGATTTGACCACTAAAAAACACACATAACAACTTGTATCACGCACTTACTAATGCTGAATCCGTTCTTATGCCTCTCTTACAGTACACGAACCAGAAAACACTTTTTGAGAAAAGTATCCACAAAACACTTTATTATTACTATTATTATTTGCACACGTTTATGGTAAAGGGTTTCTTGTATTTATTGCACGCACGTAAAATTCGCAAACTTGTTGCGTACTTTTATTTTTTGTAGGTAAAGAAAACTAAAAAACAATGTGACAAGTGAAGTATTGTACTATAATGCAATGTCTGCACACAGGATTGTCACGATCACTTGTTGGGTGAAATAACCACGCTAGCAGACCGGACACAATCTTCCGATGGTGATATACCGCGCGCGGCTGCTTCTATGAGCGAGTGAGTGAATGTAATGTAATGTAATGTGTGTATCGGTCACTAGGTCTGTGAAGCGGAGAAGCAAAACCGCACTTGGCAAAGAGTCAAAGCGGGATCGCTGTGTGGCTGTTCAGTATGTTATGTGAAGTGGATGGAGAGAGAGAGAGAGAGAAAAAAAGAACGAGTAGAGGCGAAACTCCTTCGTTGGTTGGTTGATACACGGTTGCCAATTTGCGTTTTGTTCGTTCACGAGTAGGCGAGTAAGTGCGTGCCCCAAGGGCGGCAACACCGTGTTGTTCACGGCAGGAGAAAGTGAGAGGGGTTCGGGACGCCACGGAAGAGATAGGAGGGAAAGTAAAGGAATACAGAACTTAACAGTCAGAGTTTCTAACTATTGCGATATTTTACATTGCGACATAATTTTTGTTACTGAGACATTACACTGATTGAAAGAAATCATTGACTAGAACAGCTTGCAGGACATGGTTTCATTAAGCAGAGGTTATTTTACGCAGTCACGTCTCATTTTCAAACCTTTTTCTTTTTAAAATAATTGACTATACGAATGTGATTGCCTTAAGAGAATGTTTCTCAACCTTTTGCAAGTAGTGTGTCCACTTCAAATAGTAGGTATTTGGTCAGATATCCTCAGTGCTGACAAGAAACGTTAGACTACAAACAACCAATAAAATCAAATATGGAACCTACGGGTGCCCATTTCCAGCGAAGGACTTGAGCGGAACCCCAAAATTTACCATTTTCCCTCTAAGTTTGCCATTCTTCTACCAAATTTACCATTCCTCTCTCCCAAATTTACCATTTCCTCCCAAATTTACCTTTCTTCTCCCAAATTTAGCATTCATCCTTCAAATTTATCATTTTTCTCCCAAATTTACCGTTTTCTCCTCCAAATTTCCCTCCCTTACCATTCCTTCCAAATTTACCATTCCTCTCTCTCAAATTTACCTTTCTTCTCCCAAATTTAGCATTCATCCTCCAAATTTATCATTCTTTTCCCAAATTTAAATTTCATCCTAAAGTTACCATTTTCCCACTAAATTCATTCTCCCAAATTTAGCATTCATCCTCCAAATTTATCATTCTTCTCCCAAATTTGCCACTCTTCTCCCTCAAATTTACCATTCTTTCCGCAAATTTAGCGTTGTTCCGCAAATTTACTATTCTTCTCTCTGAAATTTAACATTTTCTTCCAATTTAACATTCTTCACCCAAATTTAGCATTTTCTCCCCCAAATTTAATATTCTCCCCCGCCAAGTTTACTTTATTCTCTGTAATGTATCATTTTCTAGTTTGATTGTACTATTTTCAATGGAAAATGACCTCCTTTCCAATAATCTGATTGGTGCTATCTGCTCCTTAAACCCGCCTGTAGACACTCCTGATGGGACCCACTTGTGTTCATACCTAGGGATGGTCAGTTCACTATTTTTCCAAGAAAAAAATACTATTTTTTTTAACTTCACTTCTCTGTTATCGTGGAGATTTCTGTCATTATTGACCACACGATTCGTTGCATCGCTAAAGGAGAAATGGACTTCATAATTCCTTGCTTGCAGAAACTCAATAGTTCTATCGGAAGTAGTATTTTATTTGTCGTACCAATCTGACTCGTCTGGTATTCTTTTTTTCCCCTTTCTTCTTCTACACTGCTACTCTCGCTTCGTTTTCCTTTCTATTTCTCTCTGTTGCTATCTATTCTATTCTCTGTTCTATTTCTCTCTGTTGCTACTCCGAGCGTATAGCTCCGCCCTCCTCAACCTTTTTTTCTTTGGGGCACACCTAAGTACGTTTCAAACTTTCGCGACACCCCTGCATGTGATTTTTATCCTAAATGCCAAAAAGCAAACACAAGAAGCAGGAATATGAGATTCTTAAGCAGGGATATGAGAAAGAAATATTACCATCAGAAATTGAAGAAGACATCAAACTTAAATCTAGTGAGGTGACTTTGATCGGGAAGAAAACACCAAGAATCGTGTTATTGAAGTTACTTTTCTGTGTCCAGTGTTTCTTTCCAAAGAAAAATGAATAGCGTTAAAAGCAATCTTTTTAGCTTTAAACTTGGAAGACAAGTGTGAAATCAAGTCGATTAGCAATAATTGTTATTCTCATTTAAAGATAACTTCTTTGCGGAAGATCTTAGAAGACATTAAAAATCTCGCGACACACCAATGTGTCGAAACACAGCGGTTGAGAAACGCTGGTAGCTGTCAGATGTTTCTTCATTTTGTATAGTTGCTCTATATCAGAAGAATATTAAGCGACAACTACAAACGAATATCTCAGTAAAAAAGCTATAATTACTTAGCTCTTTGAACATGTGTCATTCCTAATCTTACTTCTAAATCTATTACATTACTTCCGTTCCCCAATTTTCAATCTACTACATACCCTTCAGAAGCAAAGGAGAAAGAAACTGGCATTCTACCCCTGTTCAATTTATAGTTTTTCGCTAACTATGGTAGGCACGTGTGCTAGAAACTGCCTTCATGCAGAACACTCAGAAAAGATATGTTAAATAAATAGGTCTAAATAAAAATTATTATTTCTCGGTATCATAATCATTATAAACTAACCTAATACCCGTTCTTCGTATGGGGAAAATACGTTTCATTTTGAACATAAAGGGGTGAATTTGGATTTAAATGTCATTGGAATCGTTCTTGTTCATCTCAGCGACCCCGAAAACTATGGATTCGATACTAATAACGGTAATTTAGATCACTTTATATATATCTTCCCTCCCCCTCTTCTACCTTGCACCGTCAAAGTGAAATAATGAAAATCATCCCAGGTCCGAATCTCATCTATGTTGAAAATTTGATGGAGGTCGGTCGGATGGTTCAAGAGTTAGTAAGTCACGAAGGTAGTCACTTTCATCTTCATGTATTTTTATACATGTCTCCCGTCCCCTCCTTTACACTGTACCGTCAAAGTCAAATGATAACATCGCTGCCAGGTCCGATCCTCGTCTATGTTGAAAATCTTATCGAGATCGGTCGAATGGTTCAAGAATTATTAAGTCACAAATATTGTCGCTTTCATTTTTATGTATATAAGCTAAATTTACTTCACTGGACCTCTACTTAAATGCCTTTCTCCTTAGTCTAGTGGCTAGAGCGCGAGTCTTTGGCTCAAGAGGTCCCAAGGGTTGATTGCGATGGGAGAGCACCAATCTACAGGTTCCACTTTAAACTTGTAGGTTTCGTGCTTGCTTACAAAGAAAATCAATCAATCAAATGCAGCAAAATTAACCAAAATGAAACGTAAGTATTATCAATAGCTACTATACCGTAATTCTACATTTATTGAATAAAGAATCAGTATTTTAAACATTGGGTGGGTTGTTGTTGTTTGTGGAAGTTCAGTGTACCTTTCTGCGTGAACCTATAGAAGATGCGGACCTACAGTTTAAGGTGGAATCCGAATTTTGGCATGGGAGACCAAGGTTCGGTTCCCGGCGGGAGATCATGTGGTTCGGATTCCACGTGAAGCTATAGACCGCACATCTCATATAGCCTCACTGCTGAACGGGACGTTAAACAAACAATCAAATCAAAATCAAACCGAACTACTGTTCAATGCTCTCCCACTAGGAATTAAATCTGTGACCATGTACATCAAAGTTGCTCACGCTAGTACTAGACCAGTAGAGAGAGCTTCCAATTTTGGGAAATCGCCAAACGATATTAAAAAAAAGTATGTCCCGTAGTTTCAATGACGCAGAAACAAAACCTAGCCAATGTTTCCAAGTCTAATTTCTATGGAAGTCGAAGGTTCAATACCACGTTCACAAAAGCTCTCCATTGACTTCTGTCCTTGTACTTTGTATTCCTATTTCTGCAAGATCCATATCAATATTGTCTTCCCATCTGTGCTTAATCTTCCTAATGATCGTTTTCCGATTGAACTTCCCGATAAAACTTGGAAAGTGTTCCTATTTTCTTCCGTTCTGGCTACATGACCTGCCCACCTGAACTTCCTAGAACCTGAAAAAAGTTTGGTAAACGCTATACATTATCCAGTTCCTTGTTATGAAGTTTCTGCCATTCCCCATTCCCGTTACTGTTTTATCCGAATATTCGTCTTAGGATTTTGTTCTCAAATACTTTAAGTCTACGTTCTTTCCTCAGAGAAAGTGACCAGGTTTTGCAACCATACAGAACAATAGGGATGATTATCGTTTTATATACTTTGAGTTTCAAATTCATCGACAGAATTCGTGACGACAGAAGATTTTGAACTGAATAATAACACAAATTTCCTGCTTTTAGTCGACATTTAATTTCTTCGTGAATATGATTTTGGTCTGTAAGAGACAGAATTTTCGTAACGAGATGGAGTATTTTCCGGAAGAAACAGATACACTTTTTGAAACGAGGCGTCGTTTCCCAAGACACCTTTGTGTTATTACTTACTCCTTCACATATGCCTGATGATGTCTCCCCTATTTCCTCCCTGACTATAGTACGGAAGGTATAAAGTCGTTGGCTTTCTGCGAAAACTTGTAGTGACGTTTATGGGGAGTGATCAGCTTGGTTACTCGTGGCTCGCTGAGCGCAGTAGAGGGTTGATGCTAATTGGTTACCCTCTTAGTACACTCCCAGTAACGAGCAGGTCCAAGCGCGGGAAGCCAACGACGTTATACCTTCTGGACTATAATTCAAGAGTAATTTTTCGTTCGGTCCATTGAATTTCTTCTAAGTTAAATTGAGCCGCAAAAATGTTCTTCTTTGATGCGAATCAACAACGAAGACATTAATTGAACAGTTTTTTTTTTGTTGGTAAAACGACACATGCCAAGTTTTGTCAGACATGAAATTAACGAAAATATTGTATTTGCTACGCGTAGATACACATTTTGTGAGATATCTTCACCTGTCAAGCTGTTGCATACACTTGGTATATTATAAATAAATATACATTTTTGGAGGAACTATACTGTGTACCGGTAGTAGTTTTTCTAATTTTTCTCAAAACTTGAATTTTCTGACATGTGTCGTTTTACAAAAAGACGATTCAATTACAAAGGAGTGTTGACCACGAGACGAGACGAACCTTTAAAAGTTTTTTTTTCTATTCTTGTCTTTTAAATTTTGCAGCCTTTGGTTAGAGCGGTCTGGGGTTCGATCCCTGATAAGAACGTCCAGTTGAAAAGGGGTAACAGTTTGTTTTAGCCCTACCATCTTGAATGAGGTTTTCCTCATTTACACCAGGCAAATGCCGGGATGGTACTTAACATGCAGTTTCAATGTCGCTTCCTTCTATCCCCTTTCCCGGATAGTGTGCTCTCTGAGATACGTCATTCCTCATACGTGACGAGATTAACTAAAGATCATAGATGCCAGTTATGTCCAGAAATATGTATTAATAAAATAAATAAATCGTACATTTTGTAGAAGGTCCGTCTCGTCTCGTCTCGATTCTCGAAGAAAGCTTTTCTCGTCTCGATTTTTCTCATCTCGTTTCTCTCATCACAATCTTACTATTGCTGTAGTTATTAAAAGAATAAAAGGAGCATAATAAAATCCAGAAAGTAGAAGGATATATATTTCCCGACAGGAGCGCACCCATTCGGGGTGTCAACTAGGTCCCCCCCGCAAGAAAAAACTTCGTAACTCGAATATACATTTGTAGAAGTTCTTAACAAAACTAGACTTGTTTAGTAGGAAAATCATTGATGCAGTATAATTATTTGATCTTATACTTCATTTCTGATTTCTTTCCTTATAAAAAAATCTAGTTTTATATTTTTCTTCTGAGAATTAAGATGGCAGCACTTAACAATTACTTATCGTAGGAATAACACTGGTTCGATACTAGGTAGATGTAGTGTCTTGTAGTATGGAATTCCCCCACCCTCAAAAACGTGTCTTCTAGTATTTGGACACCTCCCAATAAAAATTTCTGGGTGTGCGCCTGTTTCCCGACATCGGACGTTTTTCCTCCTGCAACCAACTTTCAGATATCTGGAAATATAGGCCTATTCTATTACTCACATTTTTCAGACCAGAGGTCAGATGAATGTCTGTTAACTGGATCTCGCTGGATACTTGTTCCTTTTCATAAGTGGAAAAAAATGTTCATGCTGATACGTAGGCCTACTCCAGAACATGGAAATTAGATACGACTCATTAGTTTGCGTGTTTTCTGCAAATAGCGCAGGTAAGTATTTGCAAAGTTCAGGGATATCCAATTCACTAAGTGTTTTGCTTTGAAGTTAAGCCTGGGTAAACCGAAAGGGTACAGAAAAATGAATGAAGAGCCAGGACCAGAGGGAAGGGAAGATGAAGGTGGTCGGTCACACCAGGGTTGAGCCAACCCTAGCTACGTTACATAAAAATGGACTAGAACTTGCGACATTGCCGTCCACGTCGGGCGCGCGCCTTTGCTGCACATAGTCCTGGGTTCGATTTCCAGTAGGACAACATTGAAATTTGATCCCATTACAGTGATTCGGATTTCAGCTTAAGCTGTAAATCCACTCGATGCTGAAGCAGGACGCTAACTTTGAATAAACAGACAAACAAATTAAAATGCAATAAGTAGGACACATATCCACAATTATTTTACATTAGATAGTTGGCAATTCTGTAGATCAAGCCGGTAACTTGTTCAGCGTGGAGGCAGAGCGCACATGTTTCGTTTTCCACTTAACATACGATTTGGTAATCACAACAGAAATAAAAAGCAAAGGAAGAAGAAGAAGAAACGAAAATGAAAGCAACATTTAAATAAACACAAAAAAAGCAGACACAACAACAAAAAATTAAAGAAGGAAAGACATTGGAACCAATATGTCAAAAATTTTTCAGCACGCAAAATAATAATTTCGTGCGTATATTATTATATGTACTTTTTTTTGTTCTTTCCGGGAAGTAGGTAAAGGCAATTCAGCCACAAACATGTTCTTCCGTGTTAATATGGGTCAGCGCTTGACGAAATATGGAGCTTGGAGAAAGGTACACAATTGAGACACATATTGAACACTTAAAGAAAGATCGTCCTCAGGCTTAAAGGAAAAAGTCTTTACGCATATCGTAATGGAAATGAAAGATAAGCTAACTCAAGCTCATTTTTTCCTCTACATAGCATTAGTATAGTAAGTCAGTGGCGTAGAAACACGAGGGCCTACGGCTTTCGGGTTTTGATCCCCTTCTTTTCAACAAATTATTAATTATGAAAACAAAAAATGAACATACGAATTCGTGTGCGTTCTAAATGAAATGAAATCTTTGAGTTTTACGTCCCACGGTCATGCCGGTTAGGCTAAAGGAGACGGTGATGATGAGTAATGAATGAAATGGTGGAATGAAGAAAGTGGGAGGAAACGGGAGAACCCGGAGGAAACCCATGCACACGGTGTTTGTCCACCACAAAATTCACTTGGCGGGAGCTGGGATCGAACCCGGGATCCCAAGCACCCGTGCCCGTTCTTAAACAATATGAACTTAGGAACTTTAACCTAATTGCTTTGATGAAATTCTGTATACACCACTGTATTCAGTAGGTATCCAATGGACAATATACAGTAGGTATCTACAATATACATACATTGTGGTTAAGCAACGACCGTAATAGTGGCGGACCCAGGGGTCCGAAATAAGCCCTTAAAAACTTCCAAACTCAACATGCATTTGTATAATTTCTCAATAAAAGTTTACTTGTTTAACGGGGCAACGATTGATGTAGCATGAAAATTTGACCTTACACTTCATCTGTACTCTTTGTCGTATAAAAACAACCTAATTCCACCATTTTTTCTAAAAAAATATAGGTGGAAACACTTTACAACTAATTATCGTGGTTCACCTCTGGTGCTTGGGGTCTCGGGTTCGATCCCAGCCCCCGCCAAGTGAACTTTGTGGTGGACAAACATCGTGTGCATGGGTTTTCTCGGGGCTCTCCCATTTCCTCCCACTTTCTTCATTCCACCATTTCATTCATTACTCATCTTCACCGTCTCCTTTAGCCTAACCGGCATAATCGTGGGACGTAAAACTCAAAGATTTCATTTCGTTTTCATTTTCTAATTATCGTGTTTTCGGATGTAGAATAATTACTGTTCAATATAGCATAGATGTAGTGGCTTGTAATATTGGACACCTCCCTCAAAGCTTGGATATCTCCCAATAAACATTTCTGGCTGCGCGCCTGGGCAAACCTACTGTCCCTTAGCCCTTTTAAGATTTTTTTTTTTTTGGTGAATTTCCACTTAGGCTGCAGCTGTTTGCGACCTTAGTATCTTAGATCATCAGTATCTTAGCATCTTAGATTCAGACATCACTGATTTTAGGACGAATCAAAGTTTTTCGTATTACACCACACACACACAATTCGGCCCAGGTAAAAAATTCAGGTATTTTCCGGGGATTTTCAAGACAATGATTCTTGGGCAACATATTTTGATGCCTCCAGTGGGTCTCAGCGGGCAGGTGTCCCCATGAAAGGTACCTAAAGAAAAAGTAGCCTTGCCTCGAGACGTTCCTCAAATTTTTGATATATGGGTAATGGATATGAAAATGAGGAATATTCCGGAGCCAAGTATACGAAATTGGAAATAATAATAATAATAATAATAATAATAATAATAATAATAATAATAATAATAATAATAATAATAATAATAATAATAATAATAATAATACGGTTTAGGAAGCTTCTATGGGTGCCGATATCTGTATAACTTTGTGAGGGCCTATCCAGGTATGTGTATTTCGTTGTTACGCGTCTACATTGGGACATTTTGAAATGTATGTCATACATAGAATACTTCAGAAGCTCTTACTTGTATTTCGTTATTCTAGATTCATGATTCATACGTCGTTTGTAGAATGAATCAAACTTCAGAATGATTTTTTTCTCAAATAACTACAGTATTTGGTAACACTTATGTATTAACTTACTTTTAAATTTATAATTAGACACGATTTTTTTTTCGGTCACTACTATTGCAGGTTCAAAAAATAAACAGTCTCTAATGTAACCACATTGGGCTCGCTTTTGCGAAGGGTTCGTGTTCACCATCCTCAATAGAGCTTGCACTCGCATGGGTCCAGGCTGTGGCTCTTTCCACTTGAAAGACTCGCGCTTACACAAGGTCATGTGCAATTATTGAGCTTGAACAAAATTCGGGCCCAAAAGCCGAGTACGCGAATTTGGCGGATGCTCTGTTGAACATTTCCTTCGAACTATTTCCCTTTGTAACTAGTGTGTCTCGCAGGACGAAAAATCATCTTCTCTCGAAAATGACAACGAAAAGTAGCCTACCTCTTTTATTTCAACACGAGACGAGAAAAGCCTACCTCTTTTAATTCAACACGAGACAAGAAAAGCCTACCTCTTTTATTTCAACACGAGACGAGAAAAGCCTACCTCTTTTAATTCAACACGAGACGAGAAAAGCATACCTCTTTTATTTCAACACGAGACGAGAAAAGCATACCTCTTTTAATTAACACGAGACGAGAAAAGCCTACCTCTTTTATTTCAACACGAGACGAGAAAAGCCTACCTCTTTTATTTCAACACGAGACGAGAAAAGCCTACCTCTTTTATTTCAACACGAGACGAGAAAAGCCTACCTCTTTTAATTCAACACGAGACAAGAAAAGCCTACCTCTTTTATTTCAACACGAGACGAGAAAAGCATACCTCTTTTATTTTGAACACGAGACGAGAAAAGCCTACCTCTTTTATTTCAACACGAGACGAAAAGTAGCCCAGCTCTTTTAATTCAATACGAGACGAGAATTACTTTTTTCTATTTCAACACGAGACGAGAAAAGCTTACCTCTTTTAATTCAACACGAGACGAGAAAAGCATACCTCTTTTATTTCAACACGAGACGAGAAAAGCATACCTCTTTTAATTAACACGAGACGAGAAAAGCCTACCTCTTTTATTTCAACACGAGACGAGAAAAGCCTACCTCTTTTATTTCAACACGAGACGAGAAAAGCCTACCTCTTTTATTTCAACACGAGACGAGAAAAGCCTACCTCTTTTAATTCAACACGAGACAAGAAAAGCCTACCTCTTTTATTTCAACACGAGACGAGAAAAGCCTACCTCTTTTATTTCAACACGAGACGAGAAAAGCCTACCTCTTTTATTTCAACACGAGACGAAAAGTAGCCCAGCTCTTTTAATTCAATACGAGACGAGAATTACTTTTTTCTATTTCAACACGAGACGAGAAAAGCTTACCTCTTTTAATTCAACACGAGACGAGAAATACCTTTTTTTAATTCTACAAGAGAGGAGAAGTATATTTTTTAATTCCACACGAGACGAGAAGTAGAATACCTATTTTAATTCAAAACGAAACTAGAACTATCTCCCCAGTTTCAATATATTATTATTATTATTATTATTATTATTATTATTATTTTGCAAAATAAGCCTCATTATTCATTACTACGATAATTTGATTAATATTATCCTTTCCACTTACTTGTTTTGCAAATTTGTTATTAAATAATCTGGTCACACAATTTTCCAGACATAATTTTAAAATGTTCATGAGCAAGGAATCAAATATCTTCTAACACCTTCGTTGTTTAAGAGTACAAAGGGCTAATACCTACTTGCGTTGCTCTTGTCAATTTACTTAATAAAATATGAAATGCGATATACAGTATTTTAACTGAAAAATATCTATCCTATTAGTTATACAACCTCTCGTCAAACAAAGTGTTAGAAACAACAAGGAAAGCTAATATTGATATACAAATATTCAGATCATATCTTGCCCCCTCTTTTTAAAGTGCAATCGCCGCCACTGATTACAATGTTGTTGTTACTTTTTCATCCAGCCCTTGTATATTTACTAGAGCTTATATTCCTTTACACTGTTTTAGAAATCACGATTTTGACCATTGCTTTTCGTAATTAGTTTTATTTTTTAATAAGCATCATATGTGTTGACCATCGCACTTTTCTGGTGGGGATAAAAAAAAAGCCTCATTGCTGACGTGTTCATTAAACATTCCAGTTAATCAAACACTTCAATAGGGTGTTGTGTCAAAAAAAGAAAGAAAGAAAAAGAAAGAAAAGGTAAAAGAAAGAAAGAAAAATCAGATCTACTGCTGTTGGCAAACGAAGAGAATCATGGTCTTTTAGGTGGCGCCTGAAGCCAAGCAAGGAACGTAGAAAAGGCATTGAAAGATATTAGTGGGTGTAGAAGGCAGTAAAGATGCTGAAAGAAGAAAAAGCAACCGCAGGTATTTAGACTTTCATAAGTGAAACGTTTCGCAACAATAGGAACAGATGCTTTGGTGACGCCCACAGGAAGCAATCAATTCTTCTTATAAACCGAACTTTTGCTCTAGTGTATTCGGTACTTAGTTCATCTTTCTTCAAGATTTGACTTGTTACATTATTATTATTATTATTATTATTATTATTATTATTATTATTATTATTATTATTATTATTATTATTATTATTATTATTATTATTATTATTATTAGTAGTAGTAGTAGTAGTAGTAGTAGTAGTAGTAGTAATAGTACTAGTATGATTAGGATTAGGAATTAGATTTATGGGCTTTTAGCATCTATGGCCATGTTACAGGGGCGTAAATAAGGGTCCCGCAGACCCCGCATTGCGGGGGGGCTCAAGCCACCATAGGGCCCAAATCGTGAAGTAGGACGTAGAGAAGGGAACCCACTGCACGTAATCTGTGGGGTGGCCCCCGAGCCCTTAGTTACGCCACTGCCATGTTAGCCCGTCACGTATGAAGAATGACGTCACTCGGCGATCACACTATCCGAGGAAACGGAAGGAAGAAAGTGTTAGGGAAGGAAAGAAGCGACCTGTATGTTAGAGTAGATATCCCCTCCTTCATAAGCGTGGGAAAATTTTGGCGATATCATTTCCTGGAATTGGGAGGCAAGTTTCGACAAGCCTTTGGTTGCTATGTTCATAGCCTTTTACGGGTAGTACAGAAGCGCGTGGGAAAATTTTGGTTTATCTGAACCCCTATGAGAACAGTTTGTTGTTATTGCTATGTTCATAGCCTTTTACGGCTAGTACAGAAACGCGTGGGAAAATTTTGGTTTATTTGAAACCCCGTTACCCCCTACTCCTCTTTAGTTGCTATGTTCATAGCCTTTTACGGTTACCACAGAAGCCCGTGGGAAAATGCTGGTTTGCTGTTGCTATGGTTGTAGTCTTGGACGCCTACCAGATGTAAAAAACAAGATAAAACATGCCTTTTTCTTGTTCTTGTCGTTTATTGGCTAATAATTTGAATCCCCAAACCCCTCACCCCTCCTGCGAAGAGCGTAAGCGGAACGTATGTGCTTGTGTAGATCATTCTGTTAGCAGCTGTTGCAAAGGAAGAAACGTCAAAAATTTAAAGATGTCATCGTCAATGAGTTTATTAGATAAGCTTAATAAGCCATCAATGGTACCCTTTACAAAAATGCGAGATTTGGAGATTGGAGTACCATTTCGTATTGTAAACTGTGAGATAATTACAACGGTATATGGTAGGAAGGCCTGTGTGACATTTGAAGGAGGTGAAAAAGTGATTTTACCTGGACGTTGTACTGAAAAATTGGAAGCAGATAATGGTGCATTATTAACGTATTTACAAAGTGGGAATGTCTGTTTAATATATAAAGGAATGAAGATTAATGTATCTGGACGTAACATGCACGATCTTGAATTTACTGAACTGGTTTACTCATCGTAAGTGTATGGTGACATGTACAAACAAGATGAAAACATGAATTTTCCTCTTTGCCCCTCCTCTTCGTGCATGCGCAGTCATCTGTATGCATAGTGTCGTTATTCTGTACTGACCAGCGACCGGAGTAACATGTCTTTGAGTGCTTGTGCGTCAACTATGGATACCAAGAAAGAGTACTTGTTAAATGTTGAATATGGACTTAATTCAATGAAAACCAAATTAATTTGCATTGGACTGGATAGTGATACATTTGAACCAGTGATTCGTGTTGGCAAAGGACTTGTGTTTGGAGTGGAGTTAAATTTGGCAGAGTGGGAGAAACTTGTACATTTAATCCCATTTGTTACGGACTATTTAAATTCTCAAGTGGAAATTACATTTATAAAATCTCTTGGTCGAAAAAACGAACTGGTGGTACGAAAACTAATGGGTGAAAAATTAGTGATGTTAGAGAAGAAAGGAACACTTCATGCTCCTCGAAACACTGTGTACTTATCTTCAAGTGATTGGCTTTATTTCTTGGAAATATTACCGTGTATTGAACATGCTGTGAAAAACAGTAAAGTTTGTAGTGTTGTGCTACGTGAATATTTTGACTTGTGTACAGATACTATTCGTAATCATGTACAATTACAGTGTCTTACATGCAGAGGACTTGCCGGAATCCATACCTGTGTAGATGAACAGAGTATTATTAATGGTATGAACATTAGTTTTCCAAGTGTCTCTCTTGATAAGAACAGTGATGTGAACATTGATGGTGAACGTTTAAAATTGGAAATGAAAGTATTTTGCAAACAAAAACTTATAGATTCAATAATGGCTGATTTATTTGATAGTGTATCGACACAGCCATGGTGGGGGGAAACCGAAACTCAACCTTCGGAGGGTATCAATGAAGTGAACGACTCTTCATAAAAGAAGGAGAAATTGATTTGTTTTTTTTTCATGTATACGAAACAACGTAATATCAAATGTAATAAAAATATATATATAGTGGAAAGTGAAATGTTTTATTTGTGTGTGTGTTTTGTGTTCGTTTCATACACCTCAATATGTTAGGATTTTAAAATTTTTTATAAGAAAAAAATCCTAACATATTTTTTCCTCGTATATTATAAGTGATACGTATAATAATAATAATAATAATCATAATGAATTCAAATTCTTGAAATGAATGTTAAAATAAAAATTAGTATTTGAAATTATTATTATTATACAACTTTGTCTTAAGTATGATAGGACTTTTTTTAATTTTAAAAAAGGAATTAAAATAATAATTAATATTAAAATTTTAAAAACAAAAGTCCTATCATAATAATAATAATAATATTGAATTCACATACTTGATTTAATTTACGAAAGAATAACTGATTAAGTATTTGAATTCATTATTATTATTATGTAGCTATATGATTACATCATTGAATTAAAAATCAGTTTTAGAATCTTTTTTTTTAAATCACTATGAAATTCTTTAATTCAATGACTTAAAAATATGTTTTATGATATGTGTATTTAATTACATAACTGATCATAAAACATATTTATTTATTAGGAAACGGAGAAAATAAGAAATAAAACATTTGTTTTCAAAGAGAAAAAATAATACAAAGTGTTTATTGTTGATGAAACTATTTACACAATTAAAACGCCGGTAAGTATAGTATATTTTAAAAGAACGTTAGATTTTGTTTCCACTGTCCGTGGATGATGATAACTTCACAACTGCCATATACTGTTCACTGATGATACTACTGCTGTTGATGTTGATGATGAAACGTAGATACAAGTCAATCTGTACATTGAAGATGATGTCCATACACACGATGACGATCTTTTACTCTCTGAAATGAAAAAAAAATTGAAAAACAAACTTAAAATTTATTTTATCTATAATCATGAACAAATAATAATACATACAAACACATTATAATAAAGAAGAAGAAGAAATGGCTACCTTCAATAATATGAAAAGAAAGTAATCAAAACAAACGAAGAAGAAGAATGAAGACATGATTACCTGTAAAAGTAAATACAGCAAACGACGATCATTTTTTTCTGGAGTTGATGAGAAAGTGTAATGAAATTCATTTAAGGACTTTCCTTTAGCTTTGAAGCATAGGAAAAGATATGAATAATGCCCACATAAGGATGATTTTACACTTTGAATTTGTTTATTATTAAATGTATAAGAAGTGGAATTTCTACGTAGAAATTGAATATGATGCATTACATATGGAGGAAATCCAAATGTATCGAAGTAGTGGGCACGGCCATCAGTATGAATATATACGGAAATCCAGTGTGTGCCAAGTTTGTTCGAGGGATCTGTATTTATGATGATAGCTGCAGGTAGTGGAACATGTGCTGGTAATTCATTGGCTGCATATACGCCAACGAAATGATTGTGAAATAAAGAATTTGTTTGCAAAGCATTCAATAAATCTAGTGTAGAGGACATCATGTATAAAAATGCAGACATGTACATATATGATATGATATTTAAATAACGTACCTTTAAAAATCCATGATGATGTTCCTCTGATGATCCACTTCTAAGAGAGATTGGAATTCTCCATACACAATGCAGGAGATAGGTGCTGGTAGAGGCTTCGTAAAATGAACTTCCAGACGAACACACCCATGCCGTATAAGATTCCAATGCTGCACAGCGCTGGCTTCTCCATCTTGAGTAATGTCGAAAACAAAGATAGTGTATCCTTGAGGAAAGTCAAGGCGAGGAATATTGTTGCCATGATTGGAAAAGTGAATGCCTGATCCACAGAATAAGGTATGATATGAGGAAACATAGAGGTTGTTTTCGAAAATTGGTTGTAATGGTTTTGAAGGTACAGGTTTTCCATCAATGTATAGAGAGAAGAAATTGATGTCAAAATGTTTGAAATGAAATGGATTTGAAGTTATTGTTCCTGTATAGGCATCATTTTGTGTAAACGCCACAATCACTCGAGTTGGTAATACTCCCATAAATAAATTATCAATTGTTTTTGATTGAAGATCCTTTGGAATGACGAATGACTTCATTTGCACTCTTGTGAGAGGATATTTGGCTGTTGTTGATTGTAGAAGCTTGTTATGGGCTAGTTTTATTGTAGGACTAACATTAATCTTTTTAATATGTAAAGCAGCGTCTAAAATGTTCACTTTAGCCTCAACAGACGCATCACTAGCGATGAGACAAAAGTTTGGCTTTGCAGGAATTAACTTGAGACGTAATTCTACTCCTTGGATTAAAAATTTATCTTGATTAAAAATATCACAATGAAGATGTCCAAGCATGTCGAATTTTGCACTTTTTTTTGTTAATTCATAACGTTGTTGAAATCCTTTATTACCACTAGATGTTGCATCCATATGTCCAGCAGTATCTTGAAACCAGAATGCACATTGAAGATGAGTATTTTTAGCAGAATCATCATAATTTAACAGTTTTTCAATGTATGATCGATATGGATGATTATGAGATGGAAATGAAATCAGTTTGTTATTTAAATACACTTCCACTTCACTGAACATAGAATTTAAAAAGTCATTAATAGGAGCCACAGCTTTATCACTTTCACCAAATGCTGATCCATCAGGCTTAACGATTTGAGCTTCGATGTAAAGAAGAGTATGTGGTAGATCTATGTATTCATCACTTGTTCCTGGGATGACAAACTCTATAGGAGCATTATCAGCTAGTGAACTGATTGGTTTGTATGTAACAACATGATTATCCAATATACTGGTTTGCGTTGGTTTTGTAGAAAAAATATCTAGTTCACTTTTTACACACTCGCAGGATTGATGATGTAAGAAAGCCATAATGGTGATGATTTAATCAAAGATATCGTGTGATAACTTCCTCTTCTTATAAGACTGATTTTTCTTTGTTTTCTGTGTACGTTTCCTCTTGCCCTTCTCCTTCTTCTTCTTGCGCTTGATGATGTGTAATGGTGAAGGGTTAAAGATGGAATGATGTGTAATTCTTCTTTTCCTTCGTTGATATCCAGATCCTAGCATAGATTTCAGTTTATTTTTTGCTTTGTCTTGCAAGACGGATCTCGCTTCACCCATTCGTTGATGAAAGGATTCGTTAATAGGTTGATTGTCGATGATGACATCAGTAATAACGTTTGCTCCAGATTTTAATAATTCCTTTCCTACTGTTTTAGCTCCTTGTTTTACTAGTGGCATGACAGAACGAAATAATCCTCCAAGGAAACTTCCAATACCATGTCCAACTTGATAAGGGGAGCCAACATAAACGTTTCCAGTTCCAGAAAGAGCTTGTTTTTGATAATATTGTAAATATGGATTATTCATATTTGTCGATGTTGACGCACTGGTCGAAAATGTAGTTTAACGCATACAGTTCCGAAAGTGAATGCCAGTGGAGAGCCTGTACTATCTCTTATATCTATTTTGATGTGTTCAAAATGCATCTTCTCTATAGGCACATAATGTGGAGGATTAAAAATTTCTATAACACTACTTCCAAATGTATGATTCACAGGATTCATATTTA
Organism: Thermobia domestica; assembly: GCF_964235325.1. NCBI lineage: Eukaryota > Metazoa > Arthropoda > Insecta > Zygentoma > Lepismatidae > Thermobia > Thermobia domestica. Next base: position 27,362,979 of record NC_137463.1, on the reverse strand, counting down.
TGATACGTAATAATGGTGCTACTGTATCTCCAACAAATACAGATTGAATTATATCACAATACACATACATTGTAGATGGAAGTCCTAAACGTAAATTTGGAATGCTTTGGCCTTGTTGCATATCCTTTAAATCAACGCTTGGATCAAACCCCAAAATCGCACTAACACTTGGTGATAATGCAACGTCTACATCTATGTCTTTATGAAGACGTCGTATAAAACAGGTATTACTCTCACGAGTATAAGAAATATGTAAATTTGTGAATCTGTTGTACGTATTTATTATCTTTATCAATTCTGATATGTCAGTGTAATAACGTACAGGAATAGTTATAAATTTCCATTCATCACTTTTTGCAGGTTTGTAAAAAATTTTATTATTTTCGTCATTAATATTTAATATTGAATGAGGATAATGAATTTCAACAATAGCCACTTCCCACTTTTCATGGAATTCCATTCTTTGATGAAGTTTCGTAGTGTATGATGTTAAGGTGTTGTCAGGAAAATATTCCATAGAACTATTACTGGGAAGCGTAACGTAAAAATCTCCATCAGGTTCCATTGTACTTCTCGATCTTCTTTACGGATGATGCAGGTATCCAGGAATCGAAAGAAGAAGGATATCCTTTCCAATGAACAAGATATTCTTTTCTGCTGCCTTTTCTTCTTGTACGTATGATTTTATCTATGTAAAATGTCTTTGATAACGTCACAGGTTGTAATTCCTCTCTGTAAAATAATCCATCCAGTGGTTCCTTGTTTAAATCTTCAATTTCATAAACAGGTGGATCTCTTGGTATTATCTTCTTCACTTTAAATATTTCCCAAGTCCAATTTTGCATATATCCTTTATCAAATGTACGTTTAGTTTTACTAATTCGTACTGTATCACCAATCTTAAGATGTTTTGAGAAATTTGGATTCTTTTTCTTCGTCTTCTTTATTTTATTATCATATTGATTATGCCATACTTGTAATAGGTTATTTTGAGAAACATTTGCAGGTGACATCTTTATACTTGAATGATAACCTTCATTGTATGATTTCACAAGAAGAGGTAATACATTTAAATAATTATACGTTTGATACTTTGTAAAATACTTCCACATTTTTTCTTTTAAAGTTCTGTTAAAACGTTCTACAATACTAGCTTTTATATCAGGATTTTTAGTTGTAATATGTTTTATTTTGTTGTGCACTAAGTACTTCTGTATTGTTTTATTAGTAAACTCACTTCCTTTATCTGTTCGAAATGTAATTGGTTTTCTGTCTTTGAACACAATTTGCAATGCTTTTAAGACATCATTTGTACTTTTAGATTTTAATGGCACAGCCCATGCATATCGACTGAACACATCTATCACTGTCAGAATATAACGATATCCATCATTAAATTTATGAAGAGATTGAAGATCATTAATATCACTTTCCCACTCATCATCAATGTTATTCACTACATAGAAATCTCTTTTAAAACGACGACGTACAGGTTTGTGTAACGTATATGTTGTTTGTTGCAGTAACCATCTTCTTATACAATGTATAGGAATTTTCTTTTTTGTAGCTATCCACAATTTTTTAACAGTTAAAAACGAGGCAGGATGTGAAGGGTTGTAGTAAATCTTGCTTAACTGTTTGTTTACGGTTTCCACCTTGACCATACTGGACGTTTACAGGCACGTTTCCTTTTCCTTATAGGAGATATTACTTTTTCCTTTTCTTCTTCTTCTTCTTCTTCTTCTTCGTCGTCTTCTGCAAACGATTTCAGAGGTATTTTTTCCCTTGACGATGATGCTGTTGGTGATGCTTTAGTTCGTCGTAAAATATATGACAAACGTTTTGGATTTCCAATAAGTTCTTGAGGTGTGTTATTATAAGATAAATAATTACAAAATTTCTCCCATCCCGGTGGATTTGTGTGTTTCCGGGGTCGCGACACATCAGAAATTAAATCTACAATGTGAGATCCTTCTAGTTTATCACCTCTGATGTAAACAGTTCCTTTATTATCCCACGTGATATTATCATCATGTTTCATTCTATGTAGTAGTAATTCAGCTCTTTTACGAAACATTTTGGGTATAGATAATAATATTTCTTCTTCTACTTCAGGCTTCTCTGATTTAGTTGACGTAATTGAAAGTGTCACAGGTTCTTCTTGTTTTCGTATTAAATGTAAATATTTTTGAAGAATATTGTTATACTGATTCCACTTTTCTTCATCACTAAGCGATGATAACTGTAAAATCTCTTGCATTTCTTGATCCAAATTAGATTCACGTTTCTCCAGGGCTGATGATGATGATGATGTTGGTGTTTGTATACGATTCAGAACTTCAGGTGGAACTAAAATCATCTTCTTTGCGTGTTCCATTGTACTAACGGAATAGTAAACTTGATAATGCACCAGTTAAAATAGGAGCTAATAATGCCGGTAGGAATCCACCCTGCTGCTGTACTAATAAATGCTTCTTCTTCTTTTGGATGGAGTTTCCTTTCTTCACAAGATATCGAAGCGTCCTCTTGTATCGCTTTAATCTTGCTTTCTGTGTCTTTGTAAGAGGTACATTCCCTTTTAATACATTATAACAACATTCACAAATACTTCGAATCACTGAAGAGTCTGCATTGGCCAGTATAGCTTTACGTAATTTAGGATTTGCTTTGCTCAGCGTACGAAGAAGATCTCCGTGTTTTACTCTTGGAGACATATTGTCAGAATGAAGAAACACAGTTTAAAACAATCATTATAAACATATCTTCTTCTTCTATTTCGATGGAACATAAACGTAATGATAAATATCATCAGGAAAGATATTTGTTTGAAAACGAAGTTCATCTGGCGTATCCTGTTTTAAATCAATAAAGAAATATCCATATGGTAACTTTGTTGCGTCGTTGAAACTTTCTTGAAGAAATTTTGAATTCTCAGGAGTTAATTGATAACTCAAATGTTTAATTTGTGATTTATCTCTTGGATTTTTAAATAATACGATATAAGAACAATTCAAACTCATATCTCTGCTTCCTTTTCCCTGATGAAATATGTTTTGTGTAATAAATAGTACACTAAGATTTCTATGATGAGAACCCTTTGTAAAGAAATCAACTATATTGCGGTTCACTTCACACATTTGATCATCAATAATAATAAGATGTGGTCCAGTTTCAGGTAAAAAGTCTTTTGTTCGAGGTAATCCTTCAATAAATTGTACTTTTGTCGAAATTTCTCTGTATGCATTTTGCCATTCTGCATAGTACCAATAAATATGACGAAACGATGTATTAACCATACGTGATAAATTGGACAGGAAACGTATTACAAAGGAAGTTTTTCCACATCCACTTGGTCCGGCAACAATACATGAAAAGGGATGTTTCCACGTCGTGTCCATGTTAAAGAGTATGATTATTCTTTCTTCATACGTATATTTATAAAGGGCCTTATTACATTTCTCTTCTTCTTTTGTTGGAAGTAGTGTAGCCATATGGAAGAGTATCATATGAATTTGGTATTCTACGTCGTTTAATATAATTTATCTTATAAATTTTTGTTTCGGGCATGCTGACGATAGTATGGTCTTTCCTGCGGCAAATTTTTTTCTCATTGGTAATTTTTACTTCAGTAGGACGAGATTCTTCCTCTTCTTCTGCATCCTCTTCATTATCTACTATCATTTTCTTCATTACATCAAAATTTAGGTGTTTTGAAGATTCATAGTTTAATGAAAAGCCTCGTATCTTGCATACTTGAAACTCCTTCTTCGTGCTGGGATCAAAAATACGTAAGCTGTAATTCTTCGGGCCCGCCGATACATATTCTGAAATATAGGCTTCTTTACCATATTCGAGGACTTCATTTGTTAAATCGCCTAAAAAGTCACCAGTTGGAATTGTACTTTCACCAGGTTTTTGCGTATAAATGACGGAATCAGTATCAAAATATAATACTCTTTCTTGTAGTTGATCTAAATATTTGTACAATTCTAATCTTGCTTGTGCTGTTGTGTATGCGGCTATGACAACATTTACTGTTGGTAGTGAAACAGGAACGTCATCGGTGTATTGCCAATATACATATAACATGTCATCATTTACTGGGAATATTTGATGAACATCTATATCATGAGATGTTAATTTTTCATATAATTCCTTGGGTTCATTAATAATGCTGACATGACCCATGTTCTCACGTTGACCAAATTTTCCCCAAAATGAATTTAGCATTAATTTAGCTAAACTTCTAAGTGCTGGATTATGTTTAATTTTGTTCTCATCTAGACGTATTCCTTCCTTTTCATAAAATTGCTGAATGTACTTCTTCTTTAATTCATCTGTTTCACACCATGATGGCCATCCACTAGCTTCTGTTTTTGCTTTCAGGAAGGTGTTTATGTATTCTGCAAATAAGCCGCCACTTTTTGTTTTTTCATCATATTGAACAACGTCATATGCCCATATTTCATGAATATCTATTATTTTGTATCCTTTTTCTAATGCCTTTCTTACTTCATCTGCTACCCATGTTCCATGTAGCACTCGGTCTTCATCGTTGTGATTACAAGGTGCTTGGTTTAATTCATCACAACATGTACGGCAGAGTGGAAACATCAATCTATCATTTGATTTATAAGGGAGTACAGGATGAAACAGTTGTTTTGGAGGCAAAATACTGAGCTTAACTAATCCTTCTACTTCTTCAATGGTGGGAATATTTGAATCTCCAGGCAGGTAGATAGTAGGGTGACGAATTGGAAACTTCTTAGTCTTAGAGATAAATGGGTACAAGGAAATAACATCTTTGTAATTTATGGTCTCTCCTTCAGATTCTTGTGCTTTATGATACAAACGTATGGCATTCACACGTCCTCCATAAAAAGCGTCACGAGGATTTAATGGTGTTTTCTTTGTATACGGATGATTACTAACATACTTCTTCATCTCTTCATTTCCTGCCAATTGTTTTTTAAATTCACAACCCCATATTTCATGCACTTCACAGCCAAAATCTTTTAATTTTTGGATTTTCTTCTTTGTTGCTTCATATCGAAATTCCATGGTATCGGTATCATTGTTATAGATGGGTTTATCTCTGTCGTTAGGGTAGCAGTAGATACAGCCATGTGTAAAATCGCCCTCATATTCCCACACGTGTATTCTTCCTGTATTGGGATCTGTCCATACACCATCTACTTTCATTGATGCTATTCGTTTTTCCTTACTACGAGCAGCATTGGTAATTTGGATGTTTCTTGTTTTTTCTTCCCAAGCTATCCATTGTACTGCTTCAATTGACTGGACATCTCTCCATCGATACCCGTTCTTTGGTATGATACCAATCGTATTTTCCTTTAAGAAATTTCTACGATATACCAAATTACATGCACTGGCGATTGTAATGCATTCCAGTAAGGGATTTACATTTGTTTCAGATTCAAATGTATTCATAAAGGAAATACATGCTTGACGTAATACTTCAACATCCTGTACACAATATTTGATGAGTTCTTCTTTCATTTTAAAGGTGTCGTTTTGATGTTCGGTATACCATTGGAGAAACTTGCGTCTTTCGTCTACTTTCATAGTATCTGCTCCATAATATTTAATGTCTGGAAGCGGCCCTTCATAGGTTTGGTTCTCACGTCGATTAAAGAAGTGTGGGAAATATCCTTTGCACGATTGAAGCCCAAATGCACCACTTAATTTACTTAAGGGCATAGGAAGAAAGCTTAGTGAATCGATGAAGGTTACGTTTCCTATTTTAAGAGAGAGAATTTTTGCTCCATTCATGATTACTTCTGGAGTCCAATTCATCTTCTCAACCATGGTCTTAATGATGAAATGTGCGTCATATCCCTTTGAGTTATGGGCAACACAGATTACTGATTTAATGTTTGGTCGACGTTGTTGAAGATGATTTAGAAAATCTTCTATTACATTTTCTCCGTCAAAAATATTTTCTCGCTTTCCACAAATGACACAATCGTTCTTGATGTTGTTATCTTCATAACATTGGTAACATACATGTTGACTAACCAAGACATTAGGTATATGTTCATATATGTTTGCGTCCTCATCTTCTATTTTCGTATCTTGTGTGCATTCAATATCATAAAACAGAATCATAGATTTCTTCTCCATGATGATTTTTTCATTGGCTTTTTTCGATTTTCTTCTTTCATTCACTTTCATGTAACATTCATGATTGGGTGGTACAATAGCATAGCAAATATTGCAATAAGTTTCTCCACATACGTGAGAACGTTTTTCTTTCATTACATAAATTTTCAAACACTGGGCACAACATTTCACAATGGAACATAAAGGCTTTCCATTTTGATACGGCGCTGACTTGTGATAGTCATAGCATGACTGGCCATAAAATTCTCGATTACAATCATTGCAAGTAATATGGGTTTTTTTAAAATCACATGGAGGCTTCTGATGACAACGAAAACATACAGCTGTACAATGTTTCAAATGTTCATGCTTTTTTTCATATTTCTTATGACAACTTTCGCAATAAAATTTACAGCTAAAACATGATGTCAAGCTTTCAATGACGTTGAAGTGATTATCTATAAACAGTAAATTTAAAGCAGTTCTCTCGTTATCACTTGGTGGTGCTTCAAACATGACATCACTGCCTGAAAAGCCCCTATACACTGTAATTTTATAATCCTTTAAATATTCCTGAAATTTACGAATTTCAGGAATTCCACCACCATGACTAAGATCTACATCAGCAGATTCACATAGGTCTTCTGCTTCTTTTTCAATTATATATTTATATTGATTTACATATCTTCTGTATTCAGCTTGATTTCTTCCCTTGTATTTTTTCAGTCCTATGGCAACTACGATTGCATGTGCTAAACACCTTGTACCTTTATTCTTAATTGTAACAATACCACGTTTTGCCTTTACGTATTCCTCGGTATTCATAATATGTTGTTTCAAACGACCTTGTCCTCTCGGCATGCGTACATGATGAAAATTCACGATGCAATCTTCGTTTATAAGAAAAGCCGCATTACTTTGCAGTACTTTCTCATAACTTATCCATAGAACTTCTGCTGAAAGATTTCTTGCTTCTCTGAATGACAACCAAAATGGACGATGTCCTTCTCTCTCGTTTGTGATTGTTATTCCTACGTAATCATGCTGGTCCACATTACGTAGCAAATAATCTATTAGTGCCCGTAGACTTACTTCAATTGCCGTAAAAGGGTTTTCATCTGCACGCACGGGGGCTAGACGGAATCGTAGCATTCTACCCTCCATATTGTATCGTCTGTATTGTCTTCTTCGTTCTTCTATTATATGAAATCTATTGTGTCCATCATTACGGTTGTTATTTCCGAATCCTACTTGTATATTTGAATTTCGTTGTGCTTGAAATACGGCTAGCAATTCGTCCATTCTTTTTTCTATGCCGTCTAAATCGACTTCCATTTCTTCGTGTTCTGCACTAGCCTCTGCTAATATTTCCATAATTGAGGGATATATTACTTCTTCTTCTTCTTCTTTTCTGGGGTCGGGAAACAAATTTTTAATCCAATTTTCTAGTTCATTCGTGTAAAACTTATCATCTTCTTCTTCTATCTTCATCTCTTCCTTATTGTAATCCTCTCCTATTATTTGGGAAAACGTGAAATTTAGCAGCTCTTCTTCTTCATTTCTCCTTTCTTCGACGTCTTCTTCTGTTCCTTCTTGTAACCACTTTATAATTTCTTTAATACGGTCTGATGCTTCTTCTGTTATCGTTCTATTGCTAGCACTGTTCAATATTTGTAATAGTTCTTCTTCATCATATTCTTCTTCTTTTTCTACTGGAATTTGAATTTCAATAGTTTCTCTTTCTTCTTCTTCTTCTTCTGTTGCTGCTTCTTCTATTTTCATTTGTTCTTCTCCGTCTTCTTCTTCTTCTTGCATTTTTTCATGATGATCTATTTCCATTTCTTCTTTTGCGTCTTCTTCTTCTTCTTCTTCTTCTTCTTGCATTTCTTCTTCTTCTTCTTCTATCCCAATTATGGCATTTATTTCACTTAAAAGAACTTGCGTTTCGTTATTTACGCCCACTACCTCTTCTTCTTCTTCTTCTTCAATGTCATTAATGAAGACCGTAATCTCCTTCAGTAAATCTTGCGTACTCTCTTTTGCCATTTTTCTTCCTCAGATGTATATATACGTAATGCAATATGTGTAAACGGTATATGAATATGATATATAATAGGATATATAAATCTTATTTAAATGGAATATATATATGTATATAAATATTTTGAAAGGATATATAAGCGTTTAAAAGAATATACGAGTAAGTAAAATGTGATATATAAGTAATTAAAAAGGAATAATAATAATAATATCAACGGGAATAGGGAAAAGGATTACACTTATCTTTATTTGTATGCAACCTAAAATAAAAAAGAAATGAATTTTGTTACTTATAAATCAATATATATTAGATATATAAATATATACTATATAAGACAGAACTTTATGATGTCAATGAAATAATCTCTCATCATACCTTTTAAATATTTTTAACTTTTCTTCCTATTCCATGGGATGAGGAGTGAAACAAATGTATGCTCACAATCTCTTTCAAATGTATTGACTAATGAAGATATGTAGATTACACGGCCTTTTATACTTATTCTGATTTAGAATTTTATCGTTAATTTTAGTGAACGCGAAATCACTTTCGAAAACTATAGAATCGATACTAATGTTGTTTATTTTACGTGTATGAATATCACCCCCGGGAGCTCAACACTTTTTACCCCTTAGATGTCACGTTACTGATTTCAAAGTGTCTTTATTGAATACAACATCTTCGAAAACTATGGAATCGAAACTAATACTGTTTATTTTAAATTATTTTTACGTGTATGAATATCACCCCCCGTGAGCTCATCACTTTTTACCCCTTAGATGTCATGTTACTATTTTCAAAGTGTCTTTATTGAATACAACACCTTCGAAAACTATGGAATCGGTACTAATATTGTTTATTTTAAAATATTTTACGTTTATGAATATTACCCCATAGGGAGACCCCGTGAGCTCACCACTTTTTTTACCCCTTAGATGTCATGTTACTATTTTCAAAGTGTCTTTATTTGAATACAGCACCTTCGAAAACTATGGAATCGGTACTAATGTTGTTTATTTTAAAATATTTTACGTGTATGAATATTACCCCAGGGAGCCCCTCGACAAGTAAACTTTATGTTAGATAATATTATTACATGAGTACTGTACTTTGAACTAAGGGGGACTCGGTGAATCAATGGTAAAGCGTTCACTTGTGATGCGATAGGGGACCTTGGTGATTTAGTGTCCACGTCTCATATAGCCTCGATGCTGAAAGGGACGCTATGACAATATAGATGAAAGAATTTTTACAAGTACTAGGGGGCCTCGGTGAATCATTGATAAAACGTTCACTTGTGATGCGATAGGGGTCCTTGGTGAATTAGTGTCCACGTCTCATATAGCCTCGCTGCTGTAAGGGACGCTATGACAATATAGATGAAAGTATTTTACAAGTACTTATTGTCTTTTCGAGTGCAAAATAATACGCATTCAATACTACACAGAGGCTTGTAGTGTTTGAGCCCCGTCGCCCAAAGCTTGGACCTCTCCCAACAAAAAATTTCTTAATGTACGCCTGTGTACATAGCTAGTATACGAATTCTATGACGGGAATCTGAGCATTTTAGAAGAAATGATGATAATAATAGGGAATATTTTAACTACTTTCGTCCTTTTAAAGTAATATCACATACAGCTTAGACTATAATATGGAGAAAACTGTATAAAGTTCAACTTCCTAGATCAACTTAAAGAAATGGAGAAATGTTCTCTTATTTGAGAATAGACAATTGTTTTAACTTGAAGATTTGTGCCCCATGATGAAATCGCGGGGTGCTGTGGCTCAGTGGTAAAGCGTTCACCTTCTGTGATTGGGGTCCCTGGTTCGATCCTAACTCTTGCCGTGTGAACTTTGTGGTGCATATAGCCTCGCTGCTGAACGGAACGTTAAACTCAAAAATCAATCAACATCATGTGTACATAGGTAACGGCATCCGAGATGTATAAGCAACACTAGTTTTGTCAAGTTTAGATCTCAAACACTGTTTTAATATTACCTAAAACACACACACACATACATATCTTTGCTTCGTGTTGTCTGAAACCATGACCTAAGATAATGTTGACGCGACAGCTGAAGAACAACATTGAAATACAAAACATGTTCTGTTATCTTATTTTTCTGCTCTTTGCAAGTAGACATTGCAGATACAGAAACTCTCTCAGTTCGTTGACTTGTGTATGTGTATTTAACGTTAGATTTCACTCTTATTAACATTAGAAAATTATGAAATTAACTTCAGTGCCTCAGTGGTAGAGTGTTTACCTCTGGTGCATGAGGTCCCGTGTTCAAATCACGTCTTTTTTTTCTATATACTTGTCATTAATTTTAGCGACCACAAATTCCCTGCTTCCTTTACAACTTAACGAAAAGATGCTATTGACTGTCCCCGGAAAACCGACCTTATCATTTCATTTTTACGTTCCAGAGGGTACGGTGGCTCAGTGGTAGAGCGTTCACCTCAAGTGCTTGGGTCTCTGATTCGATCCCAGTTCGTGCCCTATGAACTTTGTGGTGGACAAACATCATATGCGTGGATTTCCCTTCGGAGTTCACCAGTTTCCTTCCACTTTCTTCATTACATCATTTCATTCATTTTTTCATTATCACCTCTCCTTCATTAGCCTAGTAGACGTAACCGTAGGACGTAAAACTCGATGGACAAACACCGTGTACGTGAATTTAATGCAACATTTCATTCATTCATTTCTCATTACCATCGTCCCGGCTGGAGCTCATGTGATTCGGATTCCACGTTAATCAGTAGGTCCACGTCTCATATAGCCTCGCTGCTGAAAGGGACGCTAAACTAAAATCAACTCAACTCATCAACTCATCATCACCGTCTGCATTAGCATAGCCGACATAACTGTAAGACGTAAAACTTAGTGGCTCAGATTCCACGATAATCAGTAGGTCCACGTCTCATATAGCCTTGCTGTTGAAAGGGACGCTGAACTAAAATCAACTCAACTCATCACCATCGCCTCCATTAGCATAGCCGACATAGAAAGACAGACAGACCTTGTTGGCTTTATTGTTGGACGTAAATCTCTTCATTGTTTAAAAGATTTCATTTACAAACAGAAAGACAGACGTATACATCATATTATCAAAATTAAAATACCAAGTCTACAGACACTTCTCGCGTCAATTGCAATGCGAGCCAGAAAACATTCAAGAATTCCATCTTATCATTTTCTTAGAAGCATCATAGAAGTTCGCTTATGTGTTTTTAACTAGGGCAGTCTTGTTATCTCGTTGTAGTACGTATCATCAAAACATTTGACAGTGGCATCTTATCTGTTGCTCTTGAAACTAAACCATTTTAAGATGTAGTTCAATGTACTAACAAAACAGAGGAAGAAAGAGACTAACAAAACAGACATTCACATATATGTCGTCAACTGCTATCTAATTGCAATGTACGTCAGAAAACATTCAAGAATTTCATCTTATCTTAAATGAAAACCTAACATATTGTTTTATTCTTTCAGGAATAATCATAGACCGTAATATTTTTAATAATATATTTTTTTTACTTACCTATTTTAATAAGTCTGATGATAACACTTATTCTCAGCTTTAGGCATCCAACGGGTCAACCACGTACAAAGACACACACACACACACACACACACTCACTATTACAAATATGAAGTGAAAGTTTTTACGTGGAAGAGGATCGACACACACTTTACTCTTCTAACTCTGAATCACAAATGTTCTCTGTATACACACATACACACACACACACACACACACACACACACGTGTTTGTCTTAGAGAAACATGTTTCAACAAGTTCGATCATGCCAACCATAATCGAAAACATATCTCGTTACGATTTCAATGCATAAGATAATATCTTTCACATCAAGACTTGAGAAAGTCATGTTTCATTTTGTTTACACAGGTATCTATATGGGACTGTATTTCAATTCTAAATTTCGTTAACGTAGTTTTTTCTGCTATGGGAATATATTATATTGCAATTTCTCGTCACGACTTAGCAGCAAATTCATTTGGCATAATCTGATCTTTAATTTCTCTACATAAGTGATTTTAATTACTTGTCATAACAGACATCATGTGAATATTCATATAACACATTTCACATTCTACAATATGATATGCTATGAGAAGCTAGCGTTATTAGAATCCATTCGCAGGGGGTCTGGGGAGGAGTGTATAGGTATGTGTTTCGTTATGGGACTCATATATGGTTTCTTTTCTCATGTCTTTAAAAAAATTTCTGAAATACAATATTTACCTTAGCAACTAAGTCAATTTCGTGAGAAGCTTTGATCATTTGACTATCACGTCTTCTACAGACACTTTGTGGGAATAGGGCCAAGGGGGGCTAATCAACACGATTTTGCATGGGTATGTGTTTCGTTCTGAGACTCATATAATGTGTCTAATTCCACGTATTAAAAAAATCATGACATAAAATATTTACCTTAGCAACTAAGTCCAATTTCATACAATCTCCTGAGAAGCTTCGTTCATTTGAATATCATGCTTTCAGTTCATATTCTCCAGACATCTCGTGGGAATAGGATCAAGGGGTTTATTCGCTTATGCTCTTTGAAGACAAAAATCAATCATTCAATCAACTGGGAAGCTTCGATCATGATAACTGATAGGACTCTGATCCGTCCATCAGTATGAGCATCCAAGACTATGAAGGCCAAGAGCATCTAGCTATTCAATACATAACGAAAAGCAAAAATCAATCAATCAATTGGAAAACTTCGATCATGATAACTGATAGGACTATCAATTGGGGAGCTTCGATCATGATAACTTCTGTGCTATCCGTAAAAGGCTATGAACATAGCAACTAAAGGCTTGTCGAAACTTGACTCCCAATTCCAGGGGCTATGAACATAGCAACTAAAGAGGAGTAGGGGGTAACGGGGGTTCAAATAAACCAAAATTTTCCCACGCGTTTCTGTACTAGCCGTAAAAGGCTATGAACATAGCAATAACAACAAACTGTTCTCATAGGGGTTCAGATAAACCAAAATTTTCCCACGCGCTTCTGTACTACCCGTAAAAGGCTATGAACATAGCAACCAAAGGCTTGTCGAAACTTGCCTCCCAATTCCAGGAAATGATATCGCCAAAATTTTCCCACGCTTATGAAGGAGGGGATATCTACTGTTAGGTACGACCCCGGCATTTGCCTGGTGTGAATGAGGAAAACCCAGAAAACTTCACTCAGGATGGCTAGCCTGTAAAAGCTTTTACAATTTTACAACCGAGTGCCCCCACCGGGAATCGATTCCGAGAACGCTCGTGTAGTAGTATTTGCAGTAACAGTAATAATAGTATGTTGTAAAACACTGATAAAAATGTAGCTTCACATAATACCTGTAAGCGCATAGATAACAATGGTTTCCGATCTAGACTCGCAGATACCTGAATGTTCATAAAGCATTGGTGTGCAAGGGCGCCCATGTTGTGGTTTCCAAGGGGGGGGGCAAGTATAAGCAACGTTTCAAATATAGTTTCAAATTTTGCTGTAACTAATGTAAAAATTCTATTAGGTTTTCCATATTCCCAAGTACAAGTTCCTCTTAGGGGGGCGAGCGCCCCACCTCGCCACCCTGATGGGCGCCCTTGTTGGTGTGTTGTTTGATTGAGCTTTATCCGAGCTTGCGCAGTCGACAACCTCGTTATGGATGGATATTTACTATAATCTACTGTAGATGTATGATACATTACTGCCGAACGTCATTACGTCAGGTTATTACATATTTCAAATCTATATATTAGACGAAATCTGCAATACTGTGCAGTGCTGCAAACTACGGACACTACAGCGTCGGAAACATTGAAAAACACAAATTTTGGAAGGTTCTATTGCATTAACAACACTTAGCGTCGAAAACTACGGTCATCATATGGCGTATTTCACAAAAGTTGAAACAAAGTTACAAGGAATTTTAAGTATTACTTTTTCAAAGGACTTTATCTCGAAAAAATGTATAGATAAGTATAACATCCAATTCTGTAGATGTTTCTCAATAGCCATAGAGATCACAATGCCGTTTATAGCAATTTGATATCTCAAACCACTCTGGAGATATGGAAAATATGGTTAAATTTGAAATATTGCCAAAATGACATAATTATGGAAACTTTTAAAAACTTTTCTATTTTTTTTTGCCTCTATAACATTTTGCTAGGTATAATCACAGCAAGCTCTAGTGCTGTTTGAAAAAATATAACTTTATGTAGGGTTGGTAACATTGTTAACCTGGTGGAATTACAGAGTATATCGGACAATGTCCCCCTGTCAATATCTGCATGGTAAAAAAATATCAATATTTTTTTGTTTATTAGTTTAAAAGTTATAAAGACGTATCAATATAAATGGTCCTTATAAGGCCAGAAGTATATTCAGTAGAGGAGCCCCAGTGGCTCAGTGGTAGAGGGTTCACCTGTGATGCATGAGGTCTTTGGTTCGATCCCAGCTCGCACCAAATGAGTCTTGTAGTGGACAAACATCGTGTGCGTGAGTTTTCTCGGGGTTCTTTCGTTTCCTCCCACTTTCTTCATTTCTCATTATCATCGTCTCCTTAAGCCTATCCGGCATAATCGTGGGACGTAAAACTTAAAGATCCCAGTAGATCTATACAAATTATAAAAGTGCTGAGTTATGGAATAGACAATCTGACATCTCCGAAGGTATCAATAATGACAGAAGAAAATGTCTTCTTTGTTCATAAAGGAAATAGCCAAGTAATGATTTTAGAAGCTTTCTTCCGGGGAGAGGATGTAATATACTGAGGGTGAAAGGGGATACTGTGAGAATATTGGAAATCCACATTGAGGACGATAGGAGACATGTCCCCGGGAAAAATTTATCCCCGGGCCACCCTGCAACAATTTTCGAGATATGCTTTACTAACAACGAAATCTTTCACTCCATAGCTAGGCCAGAGCTGGCTCTACCATACGTACAACACATGCATTTGATTGGAGTGACAAAATCTGTCATAATTATATTATTTAAAATAAATATTTCTTGTTGGAAACAGACTTTATGATGATGGTAGTTAAATTTACTAAGCTGACCTTCTATTTAAATACAACATTCATAAATCATGTTTAGGTCAAATTAGTGTAAGGGCACATGCACAGTGCTAAAGCAAATGATCGAACAAATCCCAGCAGGAATTGCTTGATTGTTGTCAAATACAAGAACTCAATTCCTGAACAGTAGCCAACACCTGTTCCACTTAGTTATCATAGTTTTGATATGAAAAGTAGTCTTGTCTTTGTCACAAATAAGTTCCTTATCATTGAAGGTGAAAACAAGTTTTTTTTTTTTAATTACAGATGTAGAAGAAAAAATCAAGGAATAAAGATAAAAAAATAGTTGCACTGGAATTGCAAACTGATACATTGAGATTGAAGCTCTATATTGAATACTATAGAAATGATTATCATCTTACCTCTGCACATGTTTGTTTGCTTTATCTTTCACTAACATAATAGATTATTATTTAAATAAATAATAGACACAACGATATTGTATTTGTAATGTTTATACCTTTCTGAGTGTTAGTGTTCTTTCCATCTCCTTCATTGTTCACGATGGGGTTTGGGGCAGTATACTTAAAATCGGGTTTTTAAGATTTAGTCTTTCTGGAGAAAGGTGGCAGCAAATCATGATGCCATTGCACAGAGAGCCAAATTGCCTATGGTCGACCCTGAGCTATAGCTGTACGGTACCCAGATATCTAAAAATATTGTTGCTTCATTGTGAACTGTCTGAACGTCTTCGATCTATAGTTAAAACATGTTAGAATACTCTTACTGCAAATGTTAGACATTTTGTATACACATTGGCATCTAACTTTTCAATGTGAAGCTGTTCTTTTTGAATGTACTTCAGTCTAGGTTTCTGTCTATTTTCTTCTCTAATATCTATACGAGATCTAGATCATACGAGATCTAGAGATCTAGATCATATCGTATATTAAAATGCTGCGTTTATATGTTTGTCTCCAATCTTTTGATAATGAGATCTCGAAAACCACAAGCTATTTCCGCTGGTAGATTCCAAATTTTGTGTAGATTGTCCACTTCTCATTCAAATTATTAAAAACCGTGTCGTTATTGTTCTATTCAACATTTTAAGAGCCCCTTTGAGCCCATAAGATTAACATTGTTGCAGACCGAAACTACAGTGTTAGGCAACCAGTAGAGAAGTGACGTATCGCGAGTTGATGGACATTGCAGGCGCTTTCCTTAAATTTGAATGGCAAAACGTATTGCATGCTGGCAACTTCAAAGGCCTCAAGAGATGCAATGAAGCGTTCTCGGACGGATATGGATTTATTAGAAAAAATATTTCTACTTGATATCGTGTTGCTTCTACAAATTTTCTACATACTCACTCCAACATTTATACATAACACTTCACTTCTTTTGTGTCTCCTGTCCTTTACTTGTGTGAGTGAGGAGACATGCACAAGTGGGAAGGAGATTTATGGCATGGTCTTTCGCGTTAGATTGTGATTATCGCAACAGATAGTTTCTGGTGTTGATTTGGTTTCTAAGTCACTTATGCCTCATTCGCTCTACGATCCCTGTCATAACAGAACGATGCGCTGAGTAGACAGCACAGGTTCAGCTAGTTTTTTTCTTTTTATTAAAATAACAGAAACATTAAAGAAAATGCAACTTACCTTATTAATATGCGGAGAGGCCACTGTTAGCTCGTAGAACAACTTTTCATTCGTAGTGGAATGGAGGCATGTTAGTAATAAATGGTTCAATAAAGAAACCAATCAGTCCCATCAACGACGACGGAGAAGGATATCTCCTTCGGAATGTGAGCTCTATAAGTGACTACAAGGATTCGACAATGTTCAGGTCTAGGAATTGGGAAGTCCAAAAGAGGTGTTCCAGCTCATCTTGGTGCTTATTAAACCACACCTCAACAGTTCCAACTGTGTGAATTGGTGCATTGTCATGTTGGAAAATTCCGTCTTTGTTTGGAAGTAACATCTGGATTGTAAGATGCACATGACCACGTAATTATCCTCGTGAGGACCCACGAAATATCAACATAGATTAGAGCATAAGCTTTTTCAATGTTCGCCTTTTCTTCGAAATAAGATGAAAGAGGACTCATCGTACCTTATTACCACTTCCAACGATCGGTAAGCCACTTTATATGTTATCAGCATCATTTTCGTTGCATTAAAGCGTTCACTGAGAAAAATTCGTTATCCGGACAGCGGTAAATTGTACAAATATACAAATTCCATATTTTTTACTACGGAAATCCGTACGGAGCATACGTTATACATATGGTACACACTGTACGTTTTCTCGCTTATGTTGCTGCAGGATGTCTGACATCTAACAGTCTTCCGTATATTATGTACGTCAGCTATATGTTATATACGTCCCTCTGTATTTGAGATTCTGATTGTCTATATACAATTGATTTTTCCATATGTAAGTACGTATATACGGAACACTTACATGGAAACTACGTATAAAACATACGTTTTCAGTTATATGTTTCCTACAGGATATTACATACGGTTCTACGTTAAGTACATAAACTACAGGATTTACGAATGTAACATGCATTTTTGCGTAGTCCATATACGTTTTTTTTTCAGTGTTGTTGCCAGTGATTAGCGGTTTGAAAATTGCAACTCAAACGTGGATGTTCATTTATATGACTCGCGTCGGCCCGTGACTATCGCAACAGACAATTCTAGGTGTTGACTGAATTCCGAAGTCACTTTCGCGTCAGATTGTGATTATCGCAACAGATAGTTCCTGGTGTTGATTTGGTTCCGATGTCACTTATGTCTCATTCTCTCTACGATGCCTGGTGGCAATCCTCTTCAATTCTCGGTGAGCCCCATTACTGAGGCTTCTCTTCGGTTCACTAATATTGTAGGCCACTATTGTTTTGCCATGATTTCTGTAGGCCGTCATCACCTTCCTCGAGGTATATTTAACTCACTGGCCACTTTAGAAACACTTTCTCTAAACAACCGTGAACCTATAATTTTGCTTCTTTGAAACTCAGCGAGATCTCTCATTTCGTTTTAGCACCATTTAACCGCTTTAACAAACTCCTCAGTTATACCTTATTTGATGCATTGTACAAAGTATGATCAAAAAGTAAGGTCACAAACCTGCAGTAAAGAGTGTATATATTATTTCATACAACCAATACCGCCAACAGATAGCACATGCATTATGTTTTTTTCGACACAGTCCCCATATCAGTAGAGAAACTTGCCGCATCGTGGGATGAGTTTGAAAATGTCCTTCTGGTAAAAATCCTGTCCTTGCGTGTTCAGCCACGTTGTCACACTGTTTCACCTTATCGTCTGAAGCGAAGCGACGGCCTCCTAGATGCTTTCCCAGCCATCAGATGATGTAACGTGATCCTCCTATTGCACTGAATTAGCTCCTCCACGCAAGATGTGTTCAAATCTGTTGATGCCGTGCTGGGATGGCCACTACGGTCCTCGTCGGTGACGTTTTCTCTACCAGCCACAAACTTTCGACACCATTTTGCGTCATGATGACGAGACATTACAGTCTCTCCGTAATTTCGGCCGCGGTAATTTACCAGCTGTCGGTGAATTTCGGCTGCGGTTACATGTTTCGCCCACAGAAATCGAATAACTGGACGGACTTTTACGCGAGATCACTTTTCCAAACGAGTCGCCATTTGTGTTTACCTACAGCTAGCGCCGTAGGTGGCGGTTGGCTGAAACTTTGCACAGTTGCCAACTCCATGTATTAAAATTACCGCACGCTCCCCATTCCCCTCTAACAGACGAAACTCCGAAAATATCGGCCTTGTAATCTTAGTTTGTGGTTCTTCCTCATAGATCATTATCTAATACACCATCAAGAACGGCCAAGCGCTGCACGTACATCTAAAGTATTACCGCTTCACAGTACGTCGCGTGTTCCATTATTTTGATAACGATCTATATATTTTGTGTCTCGGGCAGGCAAAGGTATTCACTTCTAATTCCGTACTTCCAACTTCAATCCTTGACTCGCTTTGATGAAATTGTTAAACATCACCTTCATTTTCTCCACACCCATACTCAACCCAATTTTCTTATCTTATTCCCTGTATATCCTATAGTTCTGTGTTGTGAAACACTGTCATCAGCAAAATAAAGACTAATCATTACATTTCCTCCATTTACATTAGCCCTGTATTCTTCCAATTGAAAGATGAAAACACACGTTCAAACACGTTTGCAAAAAAGCTGAGGAAGACTAGTACCACTCTCGGTACCCCTTCTTCGTTCTGCAGTCAAACAGTTGGATAATGGACTGGTTTATTTATCGATTAATATTTGTAAGTTTCCTCGACAGTACATATATGATATATTTATATACACTTATATATTTAGAGGACACTAGCTTTCTAAATTCAGATGTGAGCGACTTCAAATTCCAAATTAAGAAAATGTTTCACCATGTGTGATTTCATTAATTTAAAATTCGAAAGGAAACTAAAAATTAAGATATTGAAATACAACAAATTTAGAACTTCCTTTTTTTCGTTCACTTGTTTCTCCTTTTTGGTTTGAATTTTAATTTATTTATTTTTGATCTTTATGATATTCAAAATGTTTACTTAGAATTAATTAATATTAAAGATTGAAAAAAAAAATGTTGTTTTAAAATATCATCTGCTCAAGGTAACGAAGGGTCATACACACTTTAGTGCATGTATAAACTAGCCGTTGAACTTTGGCGTACGCACGATACTGGATACAATGTTTTCAGTTTGGAATATAAAAGAAATTCAGTGATAATGCAGTGTATTTTTTGTATGCATATGCAATGACTAGAAGTGTGATTGCCACTGAGTTTGACGTTAATAAATTCTCTATACTTTTAATTTTCATAGATAAGTAGCTGGCAGCTATAAAAGTTTTTGACCAAAGGCAACGAACGATTATACAATTTCGCATTGATTTTTCAGCATTTTAAATGTAGAGAGGTTGATGTATTTGAAATGTTCGCAAGGTGACCGATATATTCACAAATATATAATATTAATAAAACAAAATGGTAGTCGTCTAGTCAAACCAGAACTGTCCCTTCCCCCTTTGACGTTCACGCATCATTGCCAACATTTCCACGAACATGCCAACGTCAACGTGATAGTATCTGAAATGTCCAAACTCGTGTTCAACCGTGCTAGGGCTAAATAATTGAATGCAAGACTTACTTAGTGTACCAAGCCTCGTTGATATTTGTGTGTGCTAACCCGAATGACCGCGAATCACAGCGATGTTACTGAATGCGAGCCCGAATTCAGACGAATTTAGTCAGTTCGACCTAGAATAACCACAAGCCCCATTGATAGTTGTAAACCCGAACCCCACCAAAAATAGTGAGCTTGAGCCTAAATACGTTTGGCTGCCATGAGACCCAAAAACGGGTCTCAGTGAACGTCACGCGTGGAGCCGTGATACCCAGAGGCGGACTGGGCCGTCCGGATACCGGAAATTTCCGGGTGGGCCCTGTCCTCTGCAAAATCACGTAAGATATTGCACAATTAGTTATAACTAATTCAAAACAACGCTCTCATTCATAGTAACCAGTGGTCTAACAAACGGGCCTGCAGTGCTAGGGAAGGGGGGCACTAGAGAAAGGGGGTACCTGCCCAACCCATCACCTTGTTTGTTGAAAAATCAATAAGATAAGAAAAACAAATCTCAAAAATACATGTAAGTTATTAACTCGAACTCGTCCGTAATTTATGTATTTAATAATGTGATGTGCAATCGAGAAAATATAAGAGCATTGAGCTTATTATCCTACGGTAAGGAAACCGTGTTAGACATGGGAGTTGTTGGACGTGAGTAGTGCCGATAAACAATGGTCCCCTGAGAAGAGCGGTGATGTCAGAAAACGGGCCCGAAGCCCCAGAGATCGGGCCTCAAAGTTTCGAGCTTGGGTCCCTTCTATTCACCAATGAAATATATAGTTCTTGGACGTGGGAGTTGGCAATGAAAAGGTTGTAGTCCCCTAAGCACAACGGTGATGTCACAAATGAGTATTGGGCTTGATGTCCCCAGATACCGGGCCCAGAAAGTATAGAGTCAGGTCCCTTCTATTCACCAATGAAGCATGGAGTTTTTGACGTGGGTGGTTGCACTGGAAAGGACCGGTTTTCCCTTACCTGTGACGTCGTAAATCTGGCCCGGGGTCCGAAGCCCAAGAAATCGGGCCTCAAAAGATTTTCATGCCGTATACTCCATGCGTTTTGCTCACAAAAGTAAGTTTCCTTATTATCCTGCCTGAATGCTATTCAACTGGACATTACAAGACAATACTGTGATGCTGCATGTCAGTAAGGGACAGCGCAATATATTTGATATTGAAAAGAAGGAACCTGAGTCCAATCATGTGGGGCCCGAATTCTTAGGTTTCGGGCCACAGGACTGATTTGTAACATCACCGCTGTTCTCAGAGGACTCTCTTCTTTCCAACGCCACAACTCGCATTTGCAACTCCATATCTAACGCGGTTCCCTTACTATAGGAGGATTTTCATGGAATAATCTCCATGTTCTTATCCAAGAGTGACAAAGACATTACAAAGCTATGGGAATTAACAGAACATTAGATTGGGGTAATTTCTTTTTATCGTATATATGAAGTACACGGGAAGTAGTGAACTCGAATGAAAACGCATCACTTTTTCTTGCAAATCTTTATTTTTTAACTTAGGATTTTTATTAATTAATTAATTAATTAATTTATTTTTTAGTTGTTTCCAAAACTCAGGTAGAAGTCTCCATTGCTGATGCAATCATAGGTTTTTTAAAGATTGAGTCGATAAAGAGGAAGGGGGATAGCAAAAGGTGGTTTTTAATTTTCGGTATATTTAATAATATTGCACGAATATTGACAGGGGCCCATTTGCGAATATTGCGGGGGATTGGGGGAATGCGATCTTAGTTACACAATGAATAGTAGGCCTAACATTAAAAACAATATAATTTGAATTGTGTTTGTCGTGTGTTATGTGGAATAATTCATTCTAGGGAAATGTATGGGTTACACAGGTCATATGTGTCTTTAATACGAAGGGGCCCCCAAAGCAAACAGGTCACGGAAAGATATTCCAATTAATCATTGTTCTTTCTCTTCTTATTTATTCAGATCTCTTTCGACATAAACAGTAGCTGCTTTGAAGGCACATGTACGATTCGTTGCAAAGATTTTCAAACTGTAGAAAATAAAGAAAGTGAAATAATACTTGGCTATAGATACGCATACACAACTTTACATTTCGTAGGCGAGGGGGTTTCAGTCATCCTAAACTAAGAGTTTATTCCTAAAAGGGCAGTCCAGACTCCAGACCAACTCGGTATTCATCAAGGCCCTTAAGCATCATTCTCCGGGTGGACCCTTGTACTTCCAGACCGCCTCTGGTGATACCCACTTTTGGGAATCACTTCAGCTACTGCTTCAGGCCGCGATACCCGCACGGATGTTTCACTCACTATTTGTTTCTCCGATCAAAAATAATCTTTGGCCTCAGAATGTTACACTGTATTTGTGGCCCGGGACCAGAGAGCAAGGGCGCCGATTTCTCTATAAATTTGGGGGGCCCATTCAGATGCAGAAGGTATATATATGAAGATTTTAAGACAAATTGCACTCAAATTATGCCAAATATTGTATATTCACAAATACAATTGGGGCCCACATGAGCTATGGGGGGGCGGGCCCCCTCGCCCCTCCAGAATCGGCGCCCTGGCCAGAGAGCACCACGTGCTGACAACAATGGCGTGAAATTGTCCCTAGCATTGTTGTTATTAAAAAATTGCTTTCTTATTGTTTATAGTGAGTTCATTATGTTTATTTTCAAAACAACTATTTATGCATTTGTATGGTAAGTTAGTTAGTTGATATTGGTTGAATTTTAAGAAATTAAAGAAGAAGAAAGTAAGGCATTATAATTTGTGTTTGAGACATCTTTTATGTACAGTAATGTACTTGGCCCCTCGATGTGCTTCACACAATTTGGCCTTGGCAGCCAACATGTAGGGGAGTCTGAGCAAGCTCAAGCCCCAACGAGATTAGTAAACAATATTATTGGGCTTGGGTCTGGCAAAACTTAAGTCCCAACGTGATTAGTGAGCATGAGTCCCATTGATAGTAGTGAGCCCGGACCTGAGGGAAGCCCAAACACCCAAACTTCTTGGGCACCAGATTCAACGAGGTTAGTGAGCGCGAGCCTTATTGGTAGAGTAGTAAGCCAGGTCCCGAGAGATCGTAAGGCCAACGAGGCTAGTAAGAACGAGACCCATTGGTTGAATAGTGAGCCTGGGTCTGAGAGAGCGCAATTCCCAACGAGATTAGTGAGTGTGAGTCAGTCCCATTGAGGGAGTAGTGAGCCTGGGCTTGAGGGAGTGCACACTCCAACGACTTAGTGAGTTAAAGTCCCATTTAGAGCAGTGCGCCCGGGCCTGAGTGAGACAAGTGCATGAGTCCCATTGAGAGAAGTGAGCCCGGACCTGAGGGAAGCCCAAACCCCCAAACTTCTTGGGCACCAGATTCAACGAGGTTAGTGAGCGCGAGCCTTATTGGTAGAGTAGTGAGCCAGGTCCCGAGAGATCGTAAGGCCAACGAGGCTAGTAAGAGCGAGACCCATTGGTTGAATAGTGAGCCTGGGTCTGAGAGAGCGCAAGTTCCAACGAGGTTAGTGAGTGTGAGTTCCATTGAGAGAGTAGTGGGCCTGGGCTTGAGAGAGTGCAAACCCCAATGACGTTAGTGAGTTCAAGTTCCTTTGACAGCAGTGCGCCCGGGCCTGAGTGAGACAAGCGCAAACCCCAAGGTTAATGAATGCTAGGCCCACTGAGAGTACTAGGCCTGGGGCTAAGAGAGCGCAAGTTCCAACGAGGTTAATGAGCGCGAGTCCCATTGAGAGTAGTGAGTCTGGGCATGAGAGAGGCGCAAACCCCAAATCCTATTAAGAATAGTAGGACTGGACCTGAGTGAAGCACAAACCCCAACGAGGTTAATAAGCTCAAGTCCTATCAAGAGCAATAAGCCCGAGCCGAATTCCCTTATAGCAAGTTTCTAGGGATGCGCCGCACGAGACAAGATTTGTGTCTGTCTCGTCTCGAAAATGTGCTGTAAAAGTGATGTCTCGGCTCGAAAAATGTATATTTTACTATTGGAAGAGAAGTTTCTCGACTCGAATTTTGTCAGGAAAATCCTGTCTCGATTCGTCTCGTGCGCATCCCTACAAATTTCAACATAATGTAACTTTTAAATTTCTACATTTTTCCACCTCTTTCCGTATCAAACAATTTTCTCTCACACATTTCCCGTCCCTTCTGTACTGTCTAGTTCCCCTCTTATTTTCGTCCTTTTTTGTTAGCACAAAATTACACCTAAGGACTAGACTAGAATCAAGACAAAATTAAATGAAATAAAATCTTTGAGTTTTACGGATATGCCGGCTAGGCTAAAGGAGACGGAGATGATGAGAAATGAATGAAATGGTGGAATGAAGAAAGTGGGAGGAAACGGGAGAACCCCGAGGAAACCCACGCACACGGTGTTTGTCCACCAAAAAGCTCACTTGGCGCGATCTGGGATCGAACCAGGATCCCATGAACCAGAGGTGAACACTCTACTACTGAGCCACCGCGGCCCTAGAATCAAGACGAGACGAGATAGTTCACGTGAGCAAAACTAGTCCTCCCAGGTATTAGATCTCAAATATTGTTCTATTTGATACACGTCATTATACAATGTAAACCAAACCACTTGGCATAACAATCCTTCTCGTGTACCAGAGCCGCTCCAACACCATCTGTTAGCAAACGGCTGAATTACGTCCAGTCTAGCTATAAGCATGTGTCTAGCGCATTGTGTCGCCGATTCTCTAACAGGCTTTTCAAGCAAGAGCTTTCTAGACTTAGTGGTCGTCACGTCTTTTATTCACGTGATTCTCCACTTTACCTCACGATCACTGGCTGGACGCCGAAATTTGGGAAGCACGCCGGGAATTGAACCCGGAACCACGCGGAAGTGAGTCCAACACTCTAACCACTAGAGTATGGTCCTTCCTTCATTACGCAATATAGTACAATAATAAATATGGTTGACATGTTGTTATATCACATCCTTCGTGGACCTCTCGTGATGCGCAAAGATTCTAAAAATTTCTAGATGAAATTAAGGGGAAAAATCAGGGCATACATAAATCTACAAAACGAGACGAGAAAATTTCGAGACGAGAAAATTGTTTAAGAATCGAGACGAGATTATAAAGAATTCTTCGGGAATTGAGACGACACAAGAATTCTATAAAAGTTTCGAGACGAGACGAGAAAACTATTTTTTAAAATGTTTTTTCTTCGAGATAAATAACGGTGATTTATTTTTTAAAAATTAAATCGTAGATTTTTCGATGAGATAAATAACGGCGATTTATTTTCTTTAAAATAAGTGGTAGCGTGCGTGGTCATGTCTGGTCAAGAGCGTGCGTGGTCATGTCTGGTCAAGGGATTCGAACCTAGATCATGTAAGTTTGAGGAGAGTATCATCGTGTCCATGGGTTTTATTGAGATTTTCCTATCCTCCTCTCACATTCTCATTCCACTAGAATTCTTTCGTAACCATTAACTTCAATTAATCAACCATTTCCTTTACCCTAGTGGTGATGATAATTTTGGAACTCTTTTTTCCCAATTGTGTAAATTTTCAGAAAGTAAAAACCACTCTTAACATATAGTCATTACTCACTTCAACTCAATTTTCTAATTATACACTAATTAATAACTTCTATTTCGAAATAATCATTTTCCCACTCATACGATAAAAACGGCAAAGTTCAAGAGCGTGTCCTTTTATTGCAATACTTTTTAACTAGTATATTTTCTTCCTAACTCTGAGAGGGGGAAGGGGGATGGTGAGCATAGTGTCTGTCAGTGTGGGAAGAAGTGACGTTGCTAAAATACAGCATTGTAGTATTACTTACACTCAAATACAAAATTAATGATAAATACTTCTTCTAGGAAAGCTTGATGGATATAATATTATAAAACACCATATACGAAAAGCAGAAGCAAAATGGCTGGCTAATGGAATACAGTAATTGCCCAAGACCTTCGTATTGTGTTCGAGCTGTGTCTTTTGAGGGATGTTTTGTGCTTGGCTTAACTCCTTTAGCCGCTACCTAATACAACGGGAAGTAAAGGCGATAACATGTATTTTACAACTTTACACGTGGGAACTGCGAAAAACTGGTAGTTGAGTCTTCTTTAGATTTTCAGGGTCAGAGTCGTCACCTAGGCATTGTTTGTTTTAGAAGGTTACGGAAAAAATATATATAAAGGTTACGAAAAATCAAGGATTCTTTTTTCTTCTTCTTTTTTTATAAACCTTCCTCTATGTTGTCATTTCTTTTCCACTTGATTCTTTTGTCTTTTCTTTAAAACACCAGAAAACACTAATTTTACACTAAAATCCCGCTTGAACTTCATACCTAGAAGCAATGTCACAGTAACTGAATCAGTTGTAGCGTATCAAGGAGACCAACATGATTCCAAAAAACTGTTCTTAGTAAGCAGTTCAGTAATGAAATGAGGTTTGGGTGTTTATATAAATTATTTACAAGAAATTAAGGTTTCCTTCGCGCCGCGCCACCCGGAGTGCCCGGTTCGAAATACCTTTATGGTTCTACAAGCTAAATCTACGGACATAAATATTAAATTAATATCTATATACTAGTGGTTCCCTATTGCTTCAGAGTTGCGGACTTCCCTTTTTAATCTCTGGTTCGATCCTAGCTCGCGCCAAGTGCGCTTTGTGGTGGACAACTAGCTTGTGCATCGGTTTTCTCGGGGTTATCCGGTTTCTTCCACTTTCTTTATTCCACCATCTCATTCATTTTCTCATCATCACCATCTTCTTTTGCCTAGCCGACACAACTATGGAACGTAACACTCGAAGATTTCATTTCCCCCCTTTTTAAATTTCAGGCAAAGTACGGACAACATACCTTCAAATTTTGGTATCTGTAGTGGTAATAGTAGTTAAAAGTTTAGGAAACAATATTAATAATAATTAAATTACATAGCTTTATTTATATTATAAGCATACAGCATACGAGCCTTTGGCGTGTGTTACCCGGGTTCGATTCCCGGCAGGAGCTCATGTGGTTCCATTCCACATTAATCAGTAAGTCCACGTCTCATATAGCCTCGATGCTAAATACGACGTTAAACTCAAAATTAACCCCAGCATACAGCACACAGGAAGGTCTATGGAATTATATAGGCTTACGTCCTTTTATAAATTATGAGAGGTAAATAAATAGTGTCATGGAACCCTAGGGGGCCGCCGACCATTAATTGGGAAAGACTGGTCTGTGCCATTTATTCCTTGAAATATATGTTGTATTGAGGTATTGATAGTTGTTCTCGGATACAAGGATTATATATATAAATAATAACGCGGTGCCTATTCATAAGCTTAAGTTCTTTTCATTCTTGCGTCTGTATTATCTATGTGGAAATGAAATTTAACCCGGGATGCAAAACCACACACGTTAAAACATAATGGGGTGCTGTTGCCTCCAGACATGTCTTTTCATTGTTTTATAGGTTTGTGAAATAAATGTGATATATAAATATCGACTGAATATAAAATCCGTGCTAAGTGCCCAAAATGGAAAAGTTCGGTTTAATGTAAAAATGTGGCCTAAGTGCCTAACACTGCCCAGCGAAAAATGGGCTATCTAGTATTCACTGTGGAAGTAGTTAAAATAATCCCCAGAAGAATGCGCGTGCCTATATGTTCCATCAGTTCTGAAGTAATATCTGGGCTGTTTACTCAATATTTTCGTTTTGACACTTAGCACGGATTTTAAATTCAGTCTACAAATGTAATAAACGGATATAATGGCCTATGAGAGTAAATATTTAATGATTAAAATTAGGAAATCTCTTCAATCCTCATTACACACAGTGATTGCAAACAGTTACTTTATTAAGTTGAGTTGATTTTGAGTTTAACGTCCCTTTCAGCAGCGAGGCTATATGAGACGGGACCGAATGTGGAATCCGAATCACATGAGCTCCCGCCGAGAATCGAAGCCCCGTGTCTCACGCCAAAGGCATGCACGCTAACCGTTTAGCTACAAAGAAGCTCCTACAGTTACATTATGTTCAGCACAAACCGGCTTACAACATTTCGCGCAGAATTATTTGGTCTTTTTGCCTCTAGCTCTGAAGCATACGTAGCATCCACTTTGATTCGGTGTAAGCACGTGATTTCTTATTGTGTCTTCTTTTATACCAAGAATGTCTTTGATCATCTTAGATAGGTCCGAAGGAAGGGTCGTCAAAAGTCTGTCTTTCATGTAATGCGTTACAAGTTGAATTCCTAGTTCTCTCAAATAGTGTTCCACCTATATCCATTTCTGCCTTGAATTATTGATCTATGTATCTCCTTTTCTTCACTGTCACTAATGTTTCTTCTAAATCGCTAATTTAACTTACACCAATTTCATCGTTTGCATTAGAATCAACAACTAATGCATCTTCACAACCACTCAGATTTTCATTATTACTATCGCAACTTGCATCCTCCTGTTCAAGCCAGAATTGAATCTGCTCATCGTCTACTGCCTTCGATGTACAGGGCCTGGAATCAGCCATATTTCAATATAAAAA
This sequence comes from Thermobia domestica, assembly GCF_964235325.1. Taxonomy (NCBI): domain Eukaryota; kingdom Metazoa; phylum Arthropoda; class Insecta; order Zygentoma; family Lepismatidae; genus Thermobia; species Thermobia domestica. Next base: position 27,334,075 of record NC_137463.1, on the reverse strand, counting down.
TATCTAAAATAATAAACACAAAGTCTCCAAAAACCTAGTACAGGCGGGATGTGGTAGCACGCCAAACGCGCAATAAGACAATATTTTAATTGTTTGCTAATACACGCGCGCACTACACGATGCTAAACACACTTCCACAGAGCAAACAGGAAGTATACTTACAAGGTTAGAATACTAAATCGGGCAGCACCAGCACTTCCGTATCATTTATGCGCCTTTGACGTGGGAGTCCCGGGTTCATTTCCCGGCGGGAGCTCATGTGGTTCGGATTCCACGTTAATCAGTAGGTCCACGTCTCATATAGTCTCGCTGCTGAACGGGACGTTAAACTCAAAATCAATCAATCAATCTTTACTTCTTCTTCGAATATCTACTGGGGTGTGCTAGCACCCCGCAATGGGTTCCCGGGTTAAACATTAGTTTTCGATGGAAATAAACTGAAGAATGAGTTGAAATAATGTAAGTAAAAGGCTAATAGTCACCGCAAGAAAGAAACCTCATCACTAGGAAATACTTTCGAAGAACATTGTCTTCGTCGTCAGCTTAGGCACACTTCAAAAAGGATTTAAACTATAAAAGAATTTTTAAAATTTGCGAAGTAAAAATCTTCTTGTCACTTGAATTAGGCATATGTTAATAGTAATTCACTTGTCACTGTTCACTGTTGTTTACTGTTTTTTCTTCTTTCATTATCTTCCAGATGGTGAAAATAAGTAGAGAAACATTGCTCCAAACAGCTTCCCGATATTTCTTACTGATTTTGCTCTGTACCTATCGACAGACAAGCAAGCAGATGAACATAGCCGTTCTATATGACTTCGGATACTTAAACATAGTATAGTTTGGGAGTCTAAAAACTGGGCGAGTATAAGAAATATACACCTTCCTTCGAACTAATGTGTTTAGGTATTAGCAGATTTTATTAGGATAATTGGATAGAAAATATATCTTGAAAGCAGCATATTTTTTTAAAAATATTTATTGTTAACATTTATACCATTTTTCCATTAGTGATTTGTGGTTAAGTGGATATTTTATATAAGTTATTGAGTGTCTTCCTATGTGGACTATAGCTCTGCCGATAATTTATATCAATATCTCTATCTCATGTTTAGATATAGAGGAAATTTGAATTCCTATTTGACCTATTACTGTTGCACTTACAGCCCTGCTGGCAATTTATACAATTAACTCTGGCTCATCTTAGATATAGGCAAAACATGAATTCCTGCCTAGCCTATTTCTGTTTCGCTACAGTCTTTCTGACAATTTATATCATTATCTCTACCTCACCTTAGATGTAGGCAAAATAGGAATTCTTCCCTAGCCTATTCCTGTTTTGCTACAGCTCTGTTGATTTTTTTTATATCATTATCTCTATCTCATCTTAAATGTAGGACTAAACCAAAGAAAAATCCATGTTTCGCCTGCATCAAAGATGACATAATGATATAACTTGCGAGCAGAGCTGTAGGTGAAACAGAAATAGGTCAAACAGAAATCAATCGAACATTGAGTGGAATCTTTGGTAGTGTAGGAGTACCCTAAATTACTTATTGCTATATTCTTCATCTTTTTGACAACTTTCTTGTTAGCACATGCATCAAAATTTAACATCTGTAGGTGTGAATAGAAATCATTAAAAAAAGAAAACGGATGCAGATTTTTTTAAAAATCTAAGTTAGTGACCTACTGTTTATCCGAATTTCCTGCAAAGGAGAATTCCGTATGCGTGATTGCTGGTTCTGTTCCCGATGGGAGCACTAAATCTTAACCGATGTTGAGCCTTCACTACGATGCAACTGGGGAGCTACCTGAATTAAGAGGTAGCAAACTCCAGTCTAGGAAGCCAGAAATAATATCTGGGAGCTGGTGCGTTTACCACGCATCACCTAATCAAATGTGTCTTTTCTGCATGTCCATAGGTCTTCTTCAACTTGAGTGCCAAAGAGCTTAATACTTCTTTCCATCTGTTAGCTAATTTCGTCTGTATTTCGACACCGTCTTACTAAGAAAAAAATGAGCAGTATGTGATTTCTTTATTATCTGTTTCTCCTGTAATTCACCTTATATCTGTGCACTCAAATGAAAGATTAACCCTTTTAGAATTTATGGTAACTTTTGTTACAATGGCGTAGTATCGTCTTTGACCGCTTATTTAGGTTCTATAACCGGTATTTAAATCGGGTTTTTATTGGTCAAGTCAAGGATGGGCCAAAGAAGACCCCAGATACGTTCTGGAACCGGACAGTGAACTTGGCGGCGCTAAGTGGCAGCGGAGGTGGGTGACTTTTTTCTTAAGGCAAATTTCAAACATTGTTCACGCCTTTAGTTTTCAAGATATCAGATTGAAACTTAGCATACGGATTGTGTGTACCATTAGGTATTTCTCAACTTTTTTTTTTTTAAAGATCCATACGTGGAACCGGGGCCGGGCCCCAGGGCCGCAAGTGTTCTGATCGGGGTGATTTTTTCAGAAAAAATTCCGGTTTTCCCGATTTTTTCAGTTTAAGTGTATGATACGGACATCTGAGTGGTAGTGTTGGAAAGGTCTCGTTATACTGAAGAAAATTGCGTTCGAGCCATGACTCTAGGCCAAATAGTAATGACGCAGTAGATGTCATGTTTTATAATATATACATGCTTTGTAATTTTTCAAGATATAAGATTGAAATTTTGCACACGTATTATGAACATAACATCGTATGTGTTTTTTAAAAAATCAGATCCCTACGTGAATCCAGGCTTGAGCCAGAGGGGTGCAAAATTTTCGAATTTTTTCGAAAAATCTCCCGATTTTCCCGTTTCTGGTATATAATACGGGCAAGCTAGTGGTACCATTGGAAAGTATGCTCTATCCTGAAACAAACGAGGTATGAATCATGATCCTACGATAAATAGTAAGGAAGCAGTAGCTGTTTGAGTAAAAGTCTAAAATTTACCTCAAAAAGTGAAAATCCTAAAAAGAGTTAAACTTCGTGTCACAAGAGCCTACGAAGGATTCTAGCCTGTTACAAGGTCTAAATTTCAACCAGTAACACTAAATTTCTGACCCATGTGTAATTTTGGTATGTATATGTGTATGTTTTTTCGACACAGCAATTATTATTATTAACACTTCATGTACTCTTCTCTTCTAAAGGGGGTACGGTGGCTCTGTGCTAAAGTACGTACTTCTGGTGCGTGGGGTCCCTGGTTCGATCCCCAGCCGAATAAGTTCGTGGTGGACAACATTGTGTCCGTGGGTTTTCTCGGGTATTCCCGTCTCCTCCCACATTTTCATTCCATCATTTCTTCCATCATCATTCTCTTGCTTTATCATCGTCTCCCTTAGCTTAACGGGCACAACGTGAGTCGTTAAACGGAAAGATTTAATTTCATTTAATTTATTTCTGTTCTAAAAACAATCTAGTTCTATCATTTTTTTTCCTGAAAATATAGGTGGAAGTTTTTTATAATTACTTATCGTCTTTTCGGGTGCAGAACAATACCCATTCAATTTCACATAGATGTAGTGGCTTGCATTATTGGACTGTCCACCCCAAAGCTCGAATCCTCCAAACGTTGAAGAAAATAAGTAAGATGTTTTATTATGTTAGATCGTTGATCATTAAGAAGGAAGAAGTGAATTACGCTTCATGAATTTCTTCCATAACTGCAAAAGCGGAAGAAAATTTTGCTGATCACTTCACGAAAGCTTGAAGAGGAAAAACTATTTCTCCCAGCCATCTAGCGGTTGTTGCTGAAACTTCGCAATGAGGAAGCAACGACGAACTCACACAGCGTAGGAAACTACGGATTATTGTTTGCACTTGCACACGAATAAACCTACAGGCTACAACTAACCAATGCTAGCACTAGAGAGGAAAGGGGGCGGGAGACTCCCCCGTTGCTATCGTTCACCTTCCAACTGAATTACCATATATGTTGCCAGTGGCGGCGATTGGACGTTAAAAGTGGGGGGGCAAGACATGATCTGAATATTTGTTTATAAATGTTAATTTACCTGGTTAATGCTAACACTTTGTTTGCCGAAAGGTTGTATAACTAATAGGATACTCTCTTTTCCAGTTAAAATACCGTGTATCTACTAGCCCATTAAAATACTAGCCCTTTGTATTGTTAAGCGACTGAAGTGTAAGAAGAGGTTTGATTTCTTCCTCATGAACATCTTAAAATTCTGTCTCGAAAATTGTAACAAATTTGCAAAACATATAAATAGAAAGGATAATAGAATCATATTAATGAATAATGAGACTTATTTTGCAAAAGTAACATTGAAATCGGGGATTAATGAACAACTTACATTTTTTTATTTCCACACATGCTCTTAACCCTTTCCGGATCCTGGCTTTTTGGGCTATTTTTTAGACTTTCAGTCAAGCAGCTACTGTATCGTCACTATTTATCCTAGGATCATGGTTCATACCTCATTCTCTTCAGAATAGAGCTGGCTTTCAAATGGTTTCACTTGCATTCCTATACCATATACCACAAGCGGGAAAAAATGTCAAAGTGAAAATTTCGGAGGGACAAATTTTTTTCTCGAACTTTGGCCCCCCCTGGACCCCCCTGTGTGATCGTAGCCATCTAAAAAGAAATCTGAGAAATAGTACTTGGTATACTGAATGTGTGTGCCAAATTTCAAGTTTCTATCTTGAATAGTAAGGGCGGGAGAATTTTTATCAAAAATTCCCACAGTGCCCCAAAGTACCATAAAACACTATGATCTCAGGGAAAAAAATTCCCGAGACATCCCTAATTACCCTAGGACTATAATCCGCCAATCATTCTCTTCAGAATAGAACTGTCTTTCAGGCGGTACCATTCATATGTCTCCATCATGTATCTAAGGCGGGAAATTCCTGAAAAAAGAATTTTTGGGGCAAAATTTCACTTTTTTCAAAATTTGCCCCTCTGGACTTCCCCTGTTTTTACGCAGAAATCGAAAAAAAAAAACTTCTGGTAAATACTACTCGGTGGATTGAATGTTTGTGCAAAATTTCAATCTTCTACGTGAAAAAATAGGCCCGCCAGAAAAAATTTCCCTACCATGCCCCACTTTTACCCTATACAGAAGTATATTTGGATAAAAATTCACTGAGACGGCCCTAATTACCCTAGAATAATAATTCGACCGTCGTTCTCTTCAGAATGGAACAGCCTTTCAGACGGTATGACTCTCGTGGTCCTATCATGTTTTTTGGCGGGAAAATGACGAAATACGGGTTTTTTGGGGTAAAAATTCCTATTTTTACCCCTTTGCCCCTCTGGTTCCCCCCATGTTTTAGCACTGACATCTGAACAAAAAATCTGGTAAATAGTACTCGGTAGACTGAATGTTTGTGCAAAATTTCAATCTTCTACGTTCAAAAATAAGCCCGCCAAAAAATATATATACCGACAATGCCCCATATTTCCCTATATAGAAGTATATTTTTCAAAAAATCCCTGAGACGTCCCTAATTACCCTAGAATAATAATTCGACCGTCATTCTCTTTCGAATCGAACGGCCTTTCAGACGGTATGACTCACGTGGTCCTATCATGTATGTGAGGCGGGAAAATGACGAAAAACGGGATTTTGGGGGTTAAAAAATCCCTATTTTTACCCCTTTTTCCCTCTGGTTCCCTCTCTGTTTTAGCACTGACATCGGAACAAAAAATCTGGTAAATACTACTTGGTGGACTAAATGTTTGTGCAAAATTTCAATCTTCTACGTAGAAAAATAAGCCCGCCAAAAAATATTGAACATAGGCTTAGAAAATGAGAAAATAAATTTTTGAATTATGACGTCATCACCTCCTATGTCTGGACGCAGGACGGTCTGAAACCATACGTAATGTCTTCTACAAGGCCTCTGGACTTGGAAAACAAAAAAACCCGGACGAAAAAGCTCAAATAGAAGAGAAATAACGCAATGTACCATGAAAAGTGCAAATGGTACAAATTGTACCATAGGATCCCCAAAGGGTTAAATGTATGTTATTACTCTTACAAAGACAGTAAATACTACCTCTCGCCTCCGGTGCGAGCGGTCCCGGGTTTGATTCCCGGTGGGGGCACTCAGTCCAAAAAGTAAAAAAAAACGCTTTTTCAGGCCAGCCACCCTGAATGAGGTTTTCCTGGGTTTTCCTCCTTCACACCAGGCTAATGTCGGGGTGGTACCTAACTTATAGGTCCCAGGCCGCTTCCTTCCTTCCCCAATCCTTTCTTCCTTCCCTTTCCCCGGATTGTGTGCTCGCCGAGGGACGTCATCCCTCAAAACGTGACGGGCTAAATGGCCTTAGATGCTGAAAGCCCAGAAATCTAAATCCCATCCCATCCCATCCCACAGTAAATACTACGAGTGTATGCTACGATATTTAAAGAAATATTTTTGTAGCTTCCCGAAACATGTTCGTTGGCATTAGGTGCAGATTTCACTTTCTTGGAATACATCTAAACTCAACAATACTTAGAATCACTCCATGCTCCAGTTACACAAAATAATTCTGAAACCTAGAATTATGTTGAATTCACTAAATTTAGTTGTATATACACTCGTACACCCCTAAACACACCACTTCACTTTTATGTTACACTGCAAAACAATGGAAAAGGTAGTTGTTTCTTATTACTCTGTTTTCATTCAATATTCATTACTATTAGAAAAGAAAGAAAATACATTTTAGAAACTGTCAATCTTTATACAATTAAAGAATAACTTGTGAAAGATTTTTTTTTCCGAAATGTTATCTCAATTAGTTTCAGAGCGGCTGAATGACATTGTAAGAAATGAAAGTACGCTGGAATTATTGCGCTCCAATAGGTTAAATATTAGACTATTTTTCGTGGCATTTAAAACGCAATTCCTGTAGCTTTCTTAACACTACGGGAAAAGAAATAACCAACACGTACTCAAGCAACGGCAAATATATGGTATCATTATTTTCTATGAACCAGTAATATATACAATAACTTTACATTTCCAAACGAAACTATATACATAAATGGGTCACTTCAGAAAAGTGGGGGGGCAACTGCCCCCCTTTGCCCCCCCTAATCGCCGCCCATGTATGTTGCATTGCAATATTAGTCAAATAATATAAAAGTACAGTGTCCAGTACACACACAGAAAAGCTGCCCACCCCAAAATTTATGTCCCTCCGCCTATCCCTCCAAGAAATTCAAGTTGACGTCTCAGTGTAATAAATTAAATATTTTATTTAGGTTTGCAATAGAAATTTTCGTTACACGATCTGTAGGATAATTTGTAGGGTACTAATAGATTCAAAAAATATACTAAGTCAATGATCATAATCATTTTTAATACACCTATACAAAAACAGTGGTCCTTTATGGTTTGAGATTCACCTTAAAGCCTATTAAATTTCACGAACTAAGAAGCATTGGCGTAACTAGAACATTTTGCTAAACGGGCAATGGTCTTTTACTTCTGAGAGTTGGAAATATCCTGTAGTGACTTTTTTAAAGCACTGTTTCTTCTCATTTTTGGGTACATTTTGCACAGTGTTGCCCACAAAACGAAATACAAGTCTGTCTCGCCACAAAATCGTATTGTGAAAGTACTGTCTCATCTAGAAAGGCGTTACTGTTTCTATTGAAAGAAGTGTCTTGTCATGAAAAGTTTGTCTCCTCTCGTCTCGTGAGAAACACTAATTCTGAATAGTGGTGAGCACAAAAACAGGTTTTTCGGTTTTTAGGAAAACCAAAACAATTTTTTGAACCCGGTTTTTCACCGAAATCAGTTTTTCACCGGATCCGGTATCGGTTTTCTCTAAAACCGGTTTCACATTTTTTCCAAATTTGGTTCTATTTCTAACCAGAATAATGTTTCGTTGTTCTCCGGAAACAGATTTCGTTTCCACAGAAATAGTTTTATGTTTTCCAAACGTTTTCACCGAAACCAGTTTCGGTGAAAACCGAACCGGTTTTGAAGAAAACAGAAAGTGGTTTTGCCGGTTATAAAAACCGGTTTTGCACATCCCTACTTCTGAATACTACACACCCACTACCTTTGCACTATGCTTGGCAACTTAACAACAGTAGTGTCTTCGGCTCTCTCAGGTTTCATCTCCGGGTATGAAACGCTCAATTTGAGAGTTTATACATACTAATATACCGTAGCAGCGACTTTATGACAAGCCGATTTTGAAACCAGAAAAGAATAGGAAACGGAGGAGGGAATAAAGTTTAGTCAGTATTATAAATGCAAAGTGCAAACGCAACACAGAAGCCCTTTGCGTAAACTGCAGTAAGCTTAACACATTATTGTCATCCAATAGAAAGTTTAGAGGGGGCCTATATTTTAGGGGGATTGGCTCTCCCTGCCCTCATTATAATAAAGCCTATCTCCAGAAGTATAAATAAAATTTCTATGTTATTCCAGAAACTAAAAAAGAAATCATACACTCTTATACTAGACATTAAATCAGCGGGAAAAATATATATTGGATTTCTGTGGTATAATTTTTTTGTGTATTGAATTCTAGATATTGTGAAGATATGTGTATTTGGACATATGGAAAAGTTTCTTATTTTGAACAATGGGACATTTTATTTTAAAAGAACATCTCAGTCAAAAGCATCATCATTCGTTTCAAATTAAATCACCTATCGACTTGTTTTTCTAAGTTCATTTGCCTTTGCTGTCTGTCATTCATTTCTTACGTTGTAAATTTTTCAGTTAATAAAATAACAGATTGCTTCCCCGTCCGCATTCCTATCATCACCTTACCTTGGTTAATCTACGAGCATGCACTTTTTCCATCGAAACGCAAAGCAGAGTGAATAACCGAGGATATGAACCCGGAAAGAACTCCAGACAAAATGGATTGAGAGACTATCGGAAGGGACAGTCGACATGGAGCGAGGGACGAGATAGAAGGTAGACCGCTAGCTACATTTGAAATTGACGATTGATAGCCTTGCTCTATCTTAGAGAGCACCTTTGATTCAACGACGATGTATTGCTTTTTAAGAAGAAGTTATAAGTTTGTCTAAAGTTGCGGTCTTCGCGAAGTTGGTTACTCAGTCCGGGTTTCCCCGACTCTTAACTTTGGTTACTTGAACGACCAGCCAGCCAAACAGAGGGATGGACGGACGTCGGCCCGTTGGAGGAATCGTGGAGAGGACAACGATCAGACCTGCAAGTAAGTGCGAGTAGATTAACCTATCCCGAAAGTTACTCCCTTCTTGCCCCTTTTCACCCCCTTTAACATTACAGTCTGTTTCTTTTGTACGTGTTGGATTTCATTTAAATGCAACCCAGGTTAGATCCCGTACCTCACATTTTGTTAAGTTCTATATTTACAAAATCCTGGGCGCAACTTGTCGGATCTGACATCCCCAAACACGTCAATCATTAACTCATCATCTGAGCTCTCAGACCGACAAGGGGCGACTGCACATGGTGGAGATGCTGGGTATAACTTGTGTGGATGCACACATATCTGCGACCCTCGATTTATTTTGCATTAGTTTGTTTGCCGCCCACCGTTAGAATTTGATGAAATTCTATTTGTTTTGCCACCCTCCCTCCACCCTCTCAATTTGTTGTGTTATTTTGTTTTGTGTGCTTTTAGTTATATTATTTAGAGATATTTAGAGAAAATGGTAAATACTAGCATTATGACACAAGCTCGACTTACGTCTCTAGATTCTATTGTGCGCCCCACATTTTTTCACGGCAAGTATGGGGAAGACGTCATTCGTTTTTTTGAGTATTTCGAATCTTACTGCGTCATTTATGAGTTCAATGCAGTAAAGAAGCGTCATTTGCTTCCATATCTGTTAAGGGACGGAGCCTTAGCGTGGTTTCTAGCTTTAACTAGGACAGACGAATTTGTGAACTTGTCGTATGTAGACATAAAGAGACGAATGATCACATTATTTGGTGGTTTTGTAGTTAAGAAGGTGACGGAACACACCATTCGTTCTAGAGATCAAAAAGAAGGGGAACCTATTATGACATATATTTATGAGAAGCTAGATCTCATACTTAGTTTTGATAAAGCCATGCCGATTCAACAACAAATTAATTTCCTTATTGAAGGGTTATTGCCTCAGTATTTTAAGCTTACATGCAACAAATCGTTTCCATCTGTTGATGCGTTATGTGAGTTTTTATTACAAGAACAGTCAGCTGAGTTAATAGTAAATTACAAGACGCTCATTAAATCTAATTCGAAAGAACAAGTCTTGCAGTTTAGTACACCGGAATTTATCGCTAAGATAGCTGATGTTTCATTGCGCGATAATTCTCATGTTTCATTTCCTCTCGAAGAACAACGGGAAAAAAAAGAAATGCTTGCACGTTTGCATTATGATATCTTATCCGCTGAGAAAGAATGCAGTGATCAACAGTCAGTAGATTCTATTCCGCCTCATCAACAGAAATGTAACTCTTTTTTTTCTTTTTGTTCCTCTGAATGTAAAAGTGCCGAGAATAATAATAATATGCATGATAGAATGGGCTCTGCGACGAATACCTCTGTTATGGTTAAGAACGAACAGAACAAGTGCAAACAGAATCATAGTACGTCTCCCGCGAATAATAAAATACACTGTCAGGCCAAAGCATTAGAGTGCAACATGGCGCAAGTCAGGAGAAGTAATAATTGTAATGTTTTACATAGTGGAAATAGTTCAGGGAATAGTGAAAGACCTGTTTTTAAGACCCACACGATTACTACGCCTATTGTTAGGGATAGGATTCTGCCTTGCATCAAAATTAGTATTGGCAACAAAGAGTATAAAGCGTTGTTGGACTCTGGGAGTCAAATTTCAATTTGTACTAGAGAGCTCCTTCCTCCAAACACTAGACTTGTTAAAAGACGTACTATTATCCGTGGCATCTCGGGTAAAGGACTTGAAACTAACACGTTAGCTGTACTGAAGTTCAAAATTGACGGCTATTCATTTACGCATACTTTTAGAGTTGTTGACAAATTTGCTTCTTCTGTTTTGTTGGGGAACGATTGGTTACTTCCTCAACATGTCACTATTAACCAGGATATTCACGTAGTTCACATAGTTAGGTTTGGGAAGCCTACTGATCACGCTTTACCTGAAAGTCATGCTATAGGCACAGTTTCTGAACAAACAGCGAACCTTATGCAAGCGTATTTCATAACGGCGAAATCTGTTACTTTGCCACCAAATTCCAGTGTTTCAGTACCTGTTAGAAAAATTAATGATTTAGTGGGAATTAAAAATGTTTTGCAACCCAATGAAAAAATCTGTTCTAAAGCCGAAATTTTTGTTAATGAATCTAGAGTGGATCCTGTTAATCCTGTCATTAGAGTAGTCAACCCAACCAACAAAAAGTTGTGTTTAGAGAAAAATCTTCATTTAGGTGAAGCTATTGACATTAGGCCGGGTGCTCATTATCCAAATGATACAGATAGTGTTCAAAATCATGGTTTAGCCAGTAAACAAGACAACAATAACTTTCCTGCTGGTTTTGATGTCAAGCGTGTGGACATTAACCCTCAACTTTCGGACGATCAGAAGCAAATGTTTTATTCTGTTATAGAGGAGTATAAGGATTGTTTTTCTTGGTCAGAGGATGATTTTGGAGTGGCCAAGGGCTACGTACATGAAATTAAAATGCTAGATAACGTCCCAGTTCACACCAATCAGTTTCCTATCCCCTTCCATTTAAGAGAAGAAGTTAAAAAACAGATTGATACTTTGCTTAAACAAAAGGTTATTAGGAGGTGCATCTCGAGTTATAACTCGCCTATTCTTCTCGTGAAAAAGAAGTCTGGATCTTATAGATTTTGTTTGGATTGTAGAGCGATCAATTTACACATTGCACCAGACAGTTTTCCTGTACCGTCGATAGAAGACATTCTTTCGCGTCTTAGTAAGTGTCGCTACCTGTGCTGCTCGGACTTGCTCAGTGGTTTTTTTCAAGTGAAAATCGCGGAAGAATACCAACACGTCACTGCCTTTTCAATCCCAGGAGCTGGTTCTTTTTGTTTTACAGCACTTCCCCAAGGCCTTATCACTAGTTCCGCTGGTTTAAACAGATTAGTGAAAATGACATTGGAAGGATTAGAATCTGAACAAATTTTCGGGTACCTTGATGATTTTTTCTGGGGTGGGAATACTTTTGAGGATGTTATCAACCTCACCAAGAAGTTATTTCAACGAATTAGAGAACGTGGTCTTAAACTTGCACCAGAAAAAACGAAATTGGCTTATTTTTCATTAACAGTTTTGGGACACGATATTTCGTACGATGGCTTGCGAATTTCCAAGAAAATAACTGACTCCATTAGTAATTATGAACGTCCGAAGACGAAAAAACATGTGAAAAGTTTTCTAGGATTAGCTAGCTTTGTAAGACGATTCTTACCTAATTTTTCTGAAATTGCGGAGCCTTTGAATTCACTTCTCAGAAAGGATGTACCGTTTAAGTGGACACAAAAACAACAAGATGCTTTTGAGAAAATTAAAGATCTTATCATAAAATCGCCATATTTGATGCATTATAATCCGAAACACCCTGTATACTTGTTCTGTGATGCATCAACTCGCGGTCTGGCTGCCGTGCTCAAACAACCTATATCCTCTCCAGATGACCCAGAGTTAGCACCCATTGCTTATTGTAGCCGTAGCTTAAATAAAAGCGAGAAGTCTAGACACCCTTATGAACTTGAACTTTTGAGTATCATATATGCCTTTAGATCCTTTCGTTATTTTTTACTAGGACGTCATTTTTTTTGAAAACCGATTGTAAGAGTCTTTTGTTTTTGAAGCAGACGAAAAATGTAGGCAAATTTGCTAGGTGGCTTAGTTTTATTGAACAGTATAACTTTACTGTGACACACATATCTGGGGTATCTAACATAGAAGCCGATGCACTTTCACGTTTTTCTCGTGCCCCCAGGGACATTTCTGATGAGCAACAAAATGAGGAAGACCCTCGAGTATTTTCTTCCACTGTTACAGAGTGTAACAATATGCTAAGTGACGAGCCTTCTCTCAGAGATGAACAAATGAAGGACCCGTTTTATAAGGATATTTTTGATTGGTTAGAAAACAAGGAAAAGAAAAATCCCAAAATTGAAAGACAGGCATTTTATTTCACGGTTAAAGAAGGAATCTTGTATAGAAAACAAAAAACATCTAGTGGTATGAAATTTTTAGTTGCTGTACCTGTTTCATTACGCTATAAAGTTTTTGATGCGGCTCATACTTCTGCCATTGGTTCAAGTCACGGAGGCTTTTCTAAGACATATGATCTTTTAGTGAAATCTGTGTATTTTCCTAATATGAAACAATATATTTATCAGAAATGCAAAGAATGTTTAATTTGCCAGTCCAGCAAAAATAAACCTGGTTCTGCTTATGGTACATTGCAAACGTATCCTCAAGTGCCGCCCTTCTATCGCATTTTTGTAGACATTGGAGGGGTGTACTCCTCGAGTAATATTTTGAGACACAAATATTTGATTGTCGTAGTCGATGCAGCTACTAGGTATACTATCTGTGGTTCATTAGCAGATATAACAGCGTCTTCTGTAAGTAGTTTTCTTTATGAAAATGTAATTTTGAAATACGGTATTTTCAAAGAATTAGTCACAGACAAAGGTCCATGTTTTACAAGTAACCTATTCAAGGAGTTGTGTGCAATGATTGGAGCTAAGATTCGATTTGTAAATGTTCAAGCTCATTACGCTAACGGGACAGCTGAGATAGCTATCCGAAACATTGAACAGAGACTGAAATCTGCGTTGTGTAATAAAGATCAAGGAAAATGGGTCGAACTGCTGCCATCTATTGTGTTAGCCCACAATTTAACTGTTAACTTATCTTCTGGATACAGCCCTTTTGAACTTTTGCATGGATTCAGATGTAGAATGCTACACGAAGCGATTTTGGACACCCCTTGTCAATTTCAGGACAATGCTGAACGTTTACAGCAACTTGGAGAAATACGAGACAAAGCCCATGATAAATGGTTCCAGAGACATAAGACGGCAACGAAATTTTATGACAAACGTCATTCGAAACCCAATTTCAAAGTCGGAGACAAGGTATGGATTTTGGACAGCACCATGAAGAAAGGATCCACCAGAGCTTTCAGTGGACGTTATTTTGGTCCAGGAATCATTCAGGATATTGACCACCCAAATTCCTATTTTGTTAAGTTCAAGACTGCACGAGGAAGATTCAAGGTTGATTCGATTGCAGTACAAAGATTGAAGAAGTACTACGAGAGACAGGAGAAGGAAAACGAGGGAGAGGAAGAAGAAGATGATGTTGACTTGGATATACAAGACGTTGTCGAGGATGCTACTGCGAATGCCTGCTGTGCCGAAGAACAGGAAGGAAGAAATAAGAGAGAGAGAAAAAAAGAAGAACACTATGAGATTATTTTTAATCCTGCGGTGAACATGATAGAAAAAGAAGAAGATATTCCATCTGTGAATCTTCGTGAAGTTGTGATTGCCAACCAATTACCTACTTGGGCTGAAACAGGGAAGAATTGTTCCAGTTTGAAACCGAAGTTTGGTGCCAATACTGCAATCAACAAGAAAATCAGTGTTTTTCGAGGAGATATCGCTATGATTAAAGCTGACGCCGTTGTCAATCCCACGAATGAATTACTTATTCCATTAGGAGGAGCAGATAGAAGTATCCAAGAAGCTGCAGGAGAAGAATTTCGTAAAGATTGTGAGAAAATACGTTCTTTAAAACCAGGACAAGTGAAGATTGCTCCAGGCTATAATCTCCCCGCTGATCATGTATTATTGACGTGTGGTCCCAGAGATGCGAACAAGAAGACTTTGGAGAATTGTTATAACAATTGTTTTGATTTTGTGTTGAAAAATCAGTTTTCAACTGTGGCTTTTCCTTGCATCGCTGCTGGTGCATTTCATTTCCCTAAGGAACCTGCTGCGAGAATTGCATTGTTGAGTACACGAAAATTTTTAGAGGATCATGTGGACAACGTAGACCGTATTGTATTGTGTATTTTCGACAAGGAGAATTGGGATCTCTATCAGCGTCTTTTACCTGTGTATTTTCCCTTGGAAGAAGGAAAAGAAGTGGAAGCTGTTTCTCTGCAATGAAGTTTTTTTTTTAAAAAAAAAGAAGGAAAAAAAGACGGTTCTCAAAGGAAGATTTGATGGATTAGGAACATCTGTGAAGTTGGTGACGAATTTTGTTTTGACACTGGCCATGTCATTATGGAATTTGTTTTGGTTTGTTTGTATTTCTAAGTCTTGCCGGCAATAACAATTACAACGAAGATAAGGAGAAAAAGGAGTACTCATATAGACATCATTGTTTTTTCAGTTACTTAGAACTGTTGGTTAACTTTGTAGAACACGTTCTTTTTCTTGGTCATCTAATCAACATCTTATTGATACGTTATGTTTTGCAGAAGAAAACTAGGGAGATAGACGCAGCTATGAATTGATATTTGTATACTATCTGTGTTATGATAGTGATGAAGAAGGAATCCCTACGTTTTTTGCATTTTTCAAGATGCATTTTATAACCCAAATGTGGATGTAAAGAAGAATGAAGTTTTTCTTTCCCTGGATTTTTAATTTGATCCTACGATTTGTTATTAGTTATTGGGAATATACTCAGTCAATGTATTCTTTTCAAAGGAATATACACTGTTATAACCTCTTGTGTGATTTTAGTGATCTTTTGGAATGATCAATTTTTCATCGCCTGCAGTGTATATAATAAATTTGTGTATTTCATCATGAAGATGACTTGGGATTTATGTATGATGAAGATTTGTGCTTATTTGATGTATTTTTGTATATTTGTAGATTTGACTTAATTCCACATTTTCCTGTGGGTATACGTACTTTTACTTTCATATAAGAAGAAAGAAGTTTCTTTTCTTTTAGCGCATAATTAGTTAGGGATTTAGGAATATGTTTGGTGATAGTCTGTCATGTTGATTTCTTTTAAGGTTTTAATAGCCAGTGCAGAGGGCTATAACTCTGCCAATACGTCGGTCATTGTGGAACTAAATTCTCCACAATTCGTTTTTCTAAAACCTGAAATCAACATTCTTTTGTGTTGTTTTATCTGTTCTTTCTATGGGTAGCTAGATTAATTTTTCTTCTACCGCGTAATGATTATTTTGATTATAGAGTTACAATTTTATTGGAATTGGAGTTTTATTTACTATATATAGATATATACGTATGGATTATGATTTAGTTATTACTTTTGCATTTTTCCCCCTGATTTTTCGTCGTTTTTTTATTCATTCCATTATTTTATCCAATTATTGTCCCTATTTTCGTATATTACGTGTTTTGGGCAGTCATTGACTGTATTCCCTAAATTTTGTGATGTTACTATCATATACCTGTCTACCCTACTCCTATAATCTACTTGTACTGAATGAACTTTCCAGTTATGTGATGTGTAAGGACATTGTACCTGTGATTTCCAGACCTACATTTGTGCTTAGAGATGCTGTGTTTACAACATCGACCTTGCTGTGCTTACGTCATTTGGCATTGACTGTTCTGCTGTCAACTGTGTTAGTGTGTGAACATTTCTGCTGTACTCATCATTTCTTATCATATGATTCTTTCCAGACTATATTTGCTGCTGTGTTTTTATCATGAACATTGAATGAAACTACAAAGATGCTTAAGTTTTTTTTTTTAAACAGAAATTCTAAAAAGTGATTTTTTTTTGTTTGTCTCCGAAATGTTTTCATTCGGGACTTTGATTTCAGGGGGGGGATGTGAAGATATGTGTATTTGGACATATGGAAAAGTTTCTTATTTTGAACAATGGGACATTTTATTTTAAAAGAACATCTCAGTCAAAAGCATCATCATTCGTTTCAAATTAAATCACCTATCGACTTGTTTTTCTAAGTTCATTTGCCTTTGCTGTCTGTCATTCATTTCTTACGTTGTAAATTTTTCAGTTAATAAAATAACAGATTGCTTCCCCGTCCGCATTCCTATCATCACCTTACCTTGGTTAATCTACGAGCATGCACTTTTTCCATCGAAACGCAAAGCAGAGTGAATAACCGAGGATATGAACCCGGAAAGAACTCCAGACAAAATGGATTGAGAGACTATCGGAAGGGACAGTCGACATGGAGCGAGGGACGAGATAGAAGGTAGACCGCTAGCTACATTTGAAATTGACGATTGATAGCCTTGCTCTATCTTAGAGAGCACCTTTGATTCAACGACGATGTATTGCTTTTTAAGAAGAAGTTATAAGTTTGTCTAAAGTTGCGGTCTTCGCGAAGTTGGTTACTCAGTCCGGGTTTCCCCGACTCTTAACTTTGGTTACTTGAACGACCAGCCAGCCAAACAGAGGGATGGACGGACGTCGGCCCGTTGGAGGAATCGTGGAGAGGACAACGATCAGACCTGCAAGTAAGTGCGAGTAGATTAACCTATCCCGAAAGTTACTCCCTTCTTGCCCCTTTTCACCCCCTTTAACATTACAGTCTGTTTCTTTTGTACGTGTTGGATTTCATTTAAATGCAACCCAGGTTAGATCCCGTACCTCACATTTTGTTAAGTTCTATATTTACAAAATCCTGGGCGCAACTTGTCGGATCTGACATCCCCAAACACGTCAATCATTAACTCATCATCTGAGCTCTCAGACCGACAAGGGGCGACTGCACAATATGTTGAATATTTCTGGTATTAAAATTTGTTATACTGATTATTTGTTACATTGAATTTTTGTTCTATTGAACTCTCAAAATATTAAATTTTTGTTGTATTGAATTGTAGTTGCATTCAATTATTGCTGAAGTGAATTCGTGTTGTATTGAATTTTTACTGTACTTAAAAATGTTGATATATTGAATTTTTATAGCATTTAGTTCTTCATGTATTGAGTTTCTGTTGAATATTTGCTTTATAGAATTTTTATATATGAAATTCTTGTTATATTGAAGTTTTGTGATTTCAATTTTTTGTTATTTTTCAATATGTTGAATACTTCAGGCACTGAAGTCTTGTTGCCTGAATTTGTGTTGTATTCAATTCTTGTTAAGGGTCTTCCCTATAGCGAAATTAAACTACCGCTAATTTTTGAGTTTTCTGTAATATCTTGAAAACAATTAAAAATATTCGAAAAGCAGAAACGTAGTGAACTAGACAATACGATTTTGCATATGATACCTTTACCACAATTCACCTATCCGTTTTTGGTATCTCGCTATGTACAGAACCCGCAAAAAATGCTAAATCTTTCTACAGTTGCAAATCGAAAGCAGATAGATGAGTTGTGATAACGGTATCACATGTAAAATCGTATTATTTAGTTCACTACGTTTATGTTTTTCGAGTATTTTATTTGTTTTGAAGATATTACAAAAACACTAAAATTAGCGTTAGTTTAATTTCGCTGTAGTGAAGATCCTTAAATTGAATTCTAGTTTTATTAAGTTTCTATTATATTGAATTCTTGATGTATTGGATTCTCCATTCCTCTTCACACCCATATTTCGAAAGGTGTCGGTCATTTTTCATCCACTTTGTGCAATGTCCATATGTTCAACACTGAAAATTCAGTACTTCAACTGAGAATCGAACCCAAAACAATAAGTTCAAGAGGCCACATACATAATAAGGAAGTAACATTTTTATTGTTCTTCCTGTTCAGTTTTTGCCTTTCTTACAGCCATAGATATCACAATTATTGCTGATAGACCATGGCTCGAGGTCTTGTGATGAATATAAAGAGTAACAATATAAATCATCTGATATGAATTATTATTTGATAGTGAAATTTCAAGGCTATTGGTTGGCGATCCTGCTTCGCAGCCAAGAGGTCCCAAGCGTCAAATTCGATGGTTAACACCCTAACTGAAGTTCTCCAGAATTTTTCCTTAGTTCCACCAGGCAAATGCTGCTATGCTACGTTTAATTATAGATCATGGACGAATTTTCTTTTATTTTCTATTTTCCTAAGGCTAAAGGAGACAGTAATGATGAAAAATAAACGAAATGGTGGAATGAAGAAAGTGGGAGGAAACAGGAGAATCTCGAGAAAACCCACGAGCACGGTGTTTGTTCATCACAAAGTACACACGGCGCAAACTGGGAACGAACCAGGGAAAACAAGCACCAGAGGTGAACGCTCTACCACTGAATTACCGCACCTTCCTAATTCGAGGTGATATTGGTCTTGGAAGCTGTATCTGGAAATTCATTGACATATATGACCAGAAATTCAAAGTCAAATGTTAATAATTTCAATCAGTAACCGGGAAAAAAATAGAAAAAATGAAGAAATTCATTTTTGGAGGAAAGAAAACAATAAACACATTAATGATTGACAAGGAATTAATTAAGTTTTACGTCCCACGATTCTAGGTAGGGTTTCCTACTTCCTCGTCTCGTGGAAGAGTCCTTCCTCTTCTCTGTCTCGTTGCAAAATTTTATTTTGTCTCGTCTCGACACCACTATTTAAGAAGCGATAAGAAATCAATGATTTTAAAGAAATGAATCCTGAAAGAGCAAATATATATTCTTTAAAAAAATTGGCGCCCACAAAGTACAGAACTCTATTCTACAAGTAAAAAAGAAAACAAAGCAAAAAAGTATATAATTGTATACCTTTCGGGTTTCGTCTAGAGACGCGAATTGCACTATGTGGCAACGTCGCAAATAAAGAACTACATACTAGAACTGCAAATCTATCAAATAGTTACAGTTGAAGTTGATAGATATTGACATTAATTCAATATTCAAATCGAAGGATGAAATATGTTCTGAGATCTGGAATCCATAAGAAAAGGAAAAATTAATTTATCGCCATCTATTGCCATTTTTACTCTAGGTAAATCACAATTAAAACCGAAAGTTCACGCAGATTTCTACAGGTATCGGTTTCCTAAAAAGATAAAGATGGTAATAACACTTAGGCCTATTCTTATTCTGAATCCATGTCAAAATGCTCGTCGCTATTTATTACCGTTTTCTTTCTTTCCGGCGATCAGTGTTGGGACTGCAAAACGTAAATTTCTATCACTTCCGCTTTTAAGAAAAGACTAAACGTAACACTAGAAACTATTCTTAGAACGCTGAACCCATATCAGACAGTAATTTTTCCCTATGTCTTACCATTTATGCCCTACGAGAAGAATATTGATCCGGAAGTGGTAGTAAATTTCTACTTCTTCCGGTTTTAGTAGAAGAATCAGTGTGGAGATATATCCTATTGTTGAAAGATGCTGAACCACGGATGCAAATAACCACTCGTCAGGGGCGAGTGGTTCATCGGAGCGGGCGAGTTTTTAATATCACGATTAAAATACCGAACGAAAATAAATTATATCTGTTTTGGGGTGTGAGTATTAGCTTTTCTCTTGGGCTTTTAAAATTTTGTTGCTTATTGTCATCCCTGCGCTGAACCCATTTTCAAAAAGCCACGAAACCGGAAATGGCTGATTTTTACCACTTCTGGTTTGAACAAAGGGCTAAGAGAAGAAATGGAACCTATTTTCGGGACACTAAATCTATATCAAAAATTCTCTTACCATTCTTGCTTTGATACCGGTTAACAGATTAATAGACGGACATAATCATTCTATAAGACTGCCTATAATGATGTATAATAAAGAAAAAAAAACGCTTTTCTAACTGAAATAGAACAAAAATAATGAAAACAACTTCCAATCTTGGTCACGTGGCAGAAACACTTGTAACGAAAGACCTAAAACGTTTTTGATTTAACGAAAAAAGTTATAAATCACATATTAATTTCGGATTATAACCAAGGACTCTTTTTTTTTTTTTTTTAAAAAAAAAGAGCGAAATATTATCTTTGTATCAATCAATTAGAAATTTATCAATCAAAGTCTCTAATATCCGAACAGAAAGGATAACTTATTCTCTACTAAACCATTCATAATCTTATTAAATACATATAAATTAATTTGTGAGAATGCTTCACGTCAGAACAAGTGACATTATCGTATTAACATGGTTTATCAGGAACTGACAATAAGTCAACTTTGAGAGTTACAATAATCTTAAAGAAAAATTCTATTTTTATATCACCGTACTCGTGTTCATAACGAGGAACTACATAATTTATACGGTTTACCCAACATTGTTAGGGTCGTCAAGTCTAGGAGGCTTAGGTGGGCGGGTCATGTAGCTAGAATGGAAGAAAGTAGAAACGCTTTCAAAGTCTTGACTGGAAGACCAATCGGAAAACGACCATTAGGAAGACCTAGGCGCAGATGGGAGGACAATATTAAGATGGATCTCGCAGAGATTGGAATACAAAGTAGAAACTGGATCCAGTTAGCTAAGGATAGAAGTCAGTGGAGAGCTTTTGTGAACGTGGCATTGAACCTCCGGGTTCCATAGGCCATAGAGTTAGTTAGTACTTGTGTTCTAAGGGATAAAGATGACAGAAGAATAAATGCAAATGAGTTATTATAAAAGAGATGTTTGAATTAAGAAAGTAGGGCTTAATTGGAGAACCACAAGGAAATCTATGAGGGTTATTTCTTTTTCATCAACCTCTGTTAAGCCAACACAGAAAAGAATCGCGCAAGATGACGAAATCGGGATAAGACAAAGCTCTTCGTTTGACGTTGCCCCCCCCCCCCTCCCAGCCCGATAGACAGATTGTTCTGTTCAATCACTGTGAAAAAGTGAGCTTGATAGCACGTCGGGTGCAATCGAAGCGCGCGTCAAGTGTGAAGTATATGATGTAATTCGATTGCTCCAGGCGGAATCGAGTATAATCGAAGCGCCCACCAAGTGTGAACTACATGATGTAATTCGATTGCTCCAGGAGGAATCGAGTGTAATCGAAGCGCCCGCCAAGTATGAACTACATGATGTAATTCGACTGCCCCAGGCGGAATCGAGTGTAATCAAAGCAATCTGGGGAGTAAGTGAATACAAGACGTGACAGCCACTAGAAGGGATCTAGAAAGCTCCCGACAGAGCGATGCAGCGCGCTGACCACGTGTTCCTTGCTAGACTGAACGTAGTTCAGCCGATCGCACACAGATGGCATTGGAGCGACTCAGGCCCACAAAGGGCCGTCATGGGCCGTCACGCAAGTTGCGGTGGTGGTGGACGCATCTATTATAAACTGTTGTGCGTGTTGCATGATATTATCATTCCGTATTTCCGAGAAACACAAGACAAAATAGAATGATTTACAATAATTAGTTCCCTAAGACCAAAGGAATGGCCTTTCGTTTTTGGAGTAACTCTTTGAATTAAAAATTATTGATTTCTTATTAAAGAAAAAAGAATCCACATTTTGAGACAAGATTCTAGTAGTAAACCTCCGTAGATTGATTATCTTGCGTGCTAAAAGACAAAATTCCCTTGTGGTTTATGTTATTCTATTATGATCTCCATCAAAGTGGCATTCTTTTTTATGTAAGTCAGAAAAGTATTCTCATTTTAACGAATAGAATGGAATTTAGTGCGAACGTAACTTCGAGTCTTTGAAGAATTCAGGACGAACAATTCCCTTAATTTGTCACGACGATACAAAATATCCTACAGTATATTTGGACATGTCAGAATGGGTGTATTTCTGGTTGACTAACTTTTAGGAAAGAACAAGAGACAAAATACATCATCAGCTGTGATTCCGAGAAGGAAATGTTAATGTATTACATAATCAAAATAAATGATAATTTCAGCAAGAACTCGAAGAGACATGATATCACTGGCGATGAAACATATTTTCAGGAGGAGGAGGCAATGAATCTGGTCTGCTCCTTAATTCGCCTAACACTTTATCAGCTGTCATTGATAGATAAAAATCGTATCCGCCACTAAATGCGAAGTGAGAATGCTCATTTGTTCTAAACTTCATTTTGCCCAGCGATCTTCTTAAGGGAAAGGGGGAATCTCTCTACGAAGAAAAGTTGACAGTGTTTCCAAACAATACGGTAATTTTGGAAATCATGTTCATTACTGTAATTGTAAGTATATGATTAGATCACGTCATTTTTTCATAGTTGTCCAGCAGTAAAACTCAATCATAGAGAAAGGGAAGAGGGGAAACAAACAACATACATCACACGGAACTACAGGCTAATTCAATATACAGTACAAAAAAGACAAGTCAAACGAAATTAAACAAAGATAGATATCGTTATTACATCAGTATATACTACACCATACCTGATATTATAATTTACAGCTAGACATTTAGGTTTTCGCTATATTTAAATATGTCTTCTATACTACACCATACCTGATATTATAATTTACAGCTAGACATTTAGGTTTTCGCTATATTTAAATATGTCTTCTTTTTGTTATACTTACATACATCATTTATGGAGCTGATTAATGGAACTGTTTTATTTTAGGTGCACGAAAAGAAATGCACATCGATTAGGCATGGATATATTAAAGCAGGTAACATGTGTTGTATTAACGGATTCCCTCACGGCTATATGGTTTGGGTTCTTTTCTCGGATTCAATTCTTAATACGAGCTTATGTGATTCAGATTCAATGTTAATATGTAAGTCTATGAACCACATAGGCTTGGCGCTGAAGGATAAGCTCGAAACCAACCAACTGATCTGCATTAGGATTTATGAAACATTCCTTACAATGCATTGTAATTCTATGACCCTATAATAATATTACAACGTGAGCACAACTCTTTTTCAGTAAGAATGCAGAATAAAATATTTTACCAGAGTGACTCGTTTTCGATTCATTCTTTTTTCGCTTTTGAAAGTGTCAGGGTTTTATTATACATAGCAATTATAACGGGTGTTCTAAAAATAGTGCCCACTGACAATAGAACAATATATACAAGTCAAAATGTTAGTTGCTTTGTAATATGTATGAATATGTCTCAAAAAATAAAAGTATAAATCATTATAACACCCTTTGTATAAAAAAAATCAAGGACTAAACATTTAATATTATCTGTTTTCATTGTAAACCAACTACGCTAAACAAAATGTAATAAAATTCACTCAAACAGCAATGCGAAATTGATGGAAAACTCATCTACTTACTTACGGTTATCTCAAATGGAGATTTTTGAGAAGACAATGATTAAGCTGGCAATATTATTTATCAGTTACTTTAAGAGTAAATCCTTTTCATTGTTTTTTTTTCTAACTCATGAGACATGCGTCTTTGCTGAGAAAGCAAAGGTAAAATAGAGACAAAAGATCCTCTAGTGAGATGGATAAACATCTTCACACAAACAGCCATAAAATGAGAGCTATATTATAGGATTTAAAAGCAGAGCGTGAGAGAGAAAAGGAAAGTAATTAAGAAAAGTCAATTTGGTTCTGGTGGTTATTTGTTCCGTAAGAGTAATCACACTTTGTAATCACAAGATGTAAACAATGAATAGTGTTTAGAAGATCAATTACTGAAATTATTTCGTGTTTTTCAGGAATATCTGCATTTTTATCCACCATTCGCAGAGGAACTAAAGACAAATCCTCAAAAAAGCTATGATGATCAAATATCCGCATCCACACAAATCTATAGCCATCGATTTTCTTGTTTGCTTATCACCATTGGCTTTTCTTGTCTGCTCCTTTTTCGCTCTTTGTGATTTGATGAGAACAGGAGCAACAAACGATGAAGTCACAAGTCATTTAGTTGAAAATCACTGATTTCATCCATTTATCAAAAAATAGTGCATGTATCAAGAGTCTATCTGTTTTATGAAATATACTGAAAAGTGAATCGTTTAAATGGACTGTCAAAAGTAGATATTTTAATGTAAGGATGGGATGGGCACGTAATCGGTCAGCGTTGCACTGGCATGAGAACCATTCTGTCATAAGAATAACACAAATAATAATCATTACTAACGGTTACAATGAATGCTAAAATTTTCCCCATCACTTTAATACGTTTAAATAGGTTTATGTAAAGATGTGACAACTTTCTTTTTGTGTATTTTTTAAATGTTACTTCTGACCTTTTATTTCACTTTAACTATACTGTGTGATAGTGCTGCCTCCCCCTCCCCCAAAAAACGAGACGAGACAAGAAACATGAAAACTCATGTCTCGCTTTCGAGACGAGACGGGAAACATCAAAATTCATATCTCACTTTTGAGACTAGACGAGAAACATGAAAATTCATGTCTCGCTTTCGAGACAAAACAAAAAATTTCACGAGTTTTGTGAGACGTTCATATACATGAATTGAAATCTTTCAGTTTAACGCCCCACGATTATGCCCTTGCGACTAAGGAAGACGATGATTAAAGCAAATGAATGATGGTAGAAGAATCGATGAAATGAGAATGGGGAAGGAAACGGGAGTGCTCCGAGAAAACCGACGGACAGGATGTTGTTCACCACAAACTTACTTGGCTGGGATCGAACCAGCAACCCCATGCATCAGAGATAAGCAGAGCACCCTACCACTGAACCACCGTGGCACTCTTCTTTCATATATAAAAACTATAAATTGATAAAGTGATTATACGAACAGAATGACGAGGATTTTCAACGTTTAAAAACACGCAAGTCATTACCCAATATCGTCCAATAATAAATATAGTTTAAATGTTATATCATACCCTTCGTTGATCCTTCTTGACTCGGAAGAATTCAGGTAATTTCTAGCTGAAATCAAGATGATCAGGTCATAAATTTTGTACATAAATTTCCAAAACGAGACAAGAAAAGATTTTCGTAAATCTAGACGAGACAAGAAATAGTTCTTAGAGGACCTGAGTAGACGCTTCCACAGAATTTACACGAAAAGACGAGAAAACCTTGGGCAGTACGCTGCTGAAGTCGTCTACTGTGAATTTTACTGGGCGTAGTCATATTGGTTACAAACAATCTGTTGCTAAGGTGGATGCTAAGGCAGTTTCACTGGCGTTGTATGTGGCAGCTGTGAGTCTTGTGAAAGACGAACTAAAATTATGAAAAAAGGCAACATTTTCACGAATAGCAGTGAATATATTTACTTTATACGTATAGGAAGGCTATATTTATCATAATATGAAACAAAATTGCTCTACATTTTAATTCCTTCAATCGCCAATAACTTGCTGGACAACAAATGAGTGAGAATCCCAAACATGTACATGATCGCCCCTTAATAATCATTTTAGATTGAATTTAATTAAAATTATTGAACATTGTTATGCTATATACCTGTGTCATATTGTCTGTTTAACTTCAGTGAAAATGTTTAATATGGAAGAAACTTGATTTTTTATAAAATTAGTGATTATATATTCGGAACAAAGGAGTACAGCGCTAGAATAACCAATGCATTTTAAAGCATGCAATTACAAATACATAATTTCAGAAACTTAGCATCTTCGTGGAAATAATTTTCTAATTTATTCTTCATTCTTTTGTTAGCGGGTGTCCATTCTTTACTTGGCACTGGTAAAGTTTAAATGCGTCACCAGAAACAATTAAATAATTTAAAAGGTATAACTCTCCAACTATCCTATATAATGCCCTAATGCTATCTGAATTATTTTCTTTGCATTTACCACAAACGACGTACAGAATTGTAACATGCCAGCATATACATGTATTAAAATTCATAAGGAGAACACGTACCAACTTACGCTGGGTGGTCACTTCATGTAACACTACATCTATGATGATCAAGAGGAGCTTGAAGCTCGAGCGCATGTAAGGATGCATCTGTAGGGAGCAGGCGGGTCAGTGAAGTTGGGTATGCGTGAAAGAAAGACAGGTACGAAAAGCTTACACTAGCCAGGGCTAGTAGTCACTACAAGTGGATTTGCATTTCAACTTCTTAGTAACCATGGCACATTTTTAACGTTGTTTCCATGTTCTCCCTCTACATAAATAATTTTTAAATAATAATCCTGTATTTTTCATGCGTACTTAGCGTAGATCGATAGGATGGAGCAATTATATTTTGTGTCAAACGGGATGTGTCAAACAAATTAACAAGTTCGGTTTAAACTTTACTATATTGCCTGTACTATACTCTTACCAAAATCCATATGCGGTACGGTACGGTTAGGTTAGCTTGTGATTACTTAAATGCGGTTGTCTTACATATATATGTAATGCCGATTTACCAATTTTAAAATCATCCATTGCCTGCAAATGTCAATTGTATCAAGAGTTTCAAATTTTTAAACATATATGCAACCACAAAGGTAAAATTGTTATTGAACTTACGCTGGTGAGGATTGGAAAGAGCGGAGGCAGGCGAGTATCACACTCCAAGCTGGGGCAGGCACTGTTCGAAGATCATAGTATGCCTTTAAACGTGGATTCAATTATCAGTTTACTAAGAAACGATTTCACGGTGTTCTGAGTATTAATAAATATTAAACAGCGAAATTAGCCTAAAAATGTCACTAACAAAAAAGGATAGAGCAAGGGAGCTTCGGTAAAAATATGTGTATTTTAATTGCTTTATGGCAGAATATGCAAGGAGAAAAAGTGTTCTTCAAAAAGATTGAGATATATCTGTTCACCCAATAAGTAATTAATCATTATATCGCTTGTTGTACAGTGTGGCTTTGTGTTTGGCTCTCTTTAATATGTTATATATCTAGTACAATATTTCTAATTTCATTCATGAAAAAAAAAAAAAAAAAAAAAACACTGCATGTACCTCTTAAACTGTTATGTTTATATCTGAAAACGAAACAAATCATTTTCATAGGCGAGTACCATGTAAACTTCTTCATATAACCCGCTCAAAGCTGGTTTGTTTGTAACCAGCTAGATGAAAAGAAGTGGAAATGACGTTTACTTCACCAGCGTATACTAAATGTGCAGATTTCTCCCATATATGATCTTGAGGTGCACAAGCCTTTGCTGACCTTAATAGATTAAAGAAAATAGTTTCTCACTATCTCCCGTTTCTTTGCTACATAATGATGAACACTAAAACCAGAAATGATTCATTTCTATTACTCTCGGTTTCAAAATCACCCCCATCAGCGAACTCAATGCCTAGCTTTTGTTTCAGTACATCGTGGCCAAAATTGATGGTGATCCATCAAGTAGCTCTTAAGATTTCTTGTTTCCCGGACGGATGGTTGGGCACACGGACCGACAGGGTAAATATATATAAAGAAGTTTTGGTTGGTCTCCCGGACGGACGGATGGATACACGGACAAACAGGATAAATATATAAAGGAGTTTCGGTTGATCTTCCGGACGGACGGATGGGCACACGGACAGACAGAGTAAATATATAAAGGAGTTTTGTTTGGTGTACCGGACGAAAGGACAGGCACACGAAAAGATAGGGTAAATATAGGCCTATAAAGGAGTCCTACCCTTTAAGCTAAAGGAAACGAATTATTAATGGAAATGAATGATTACGAGATAATTGATGGAAGGAAAATGTGGGAGGAAATTGGAGAAACCCGAGAAAACCCACGCACGACTTTGTCAACCATAAACTCACATGATTCAGAATCGAACCAGGTACCCGTCGCATCAGAAGTTTAGCAGTGATTCACATATATAAAATGTAATGTAAAATTGTTTAACACTAGTGAAATAGAAATCACTCAAAGCTTTATCTGCGCTGACGTCTGCTGGTTTCTTTTCTTTTCTTTCCTCTTTCTTAACGAAATAAACTAGCGATATTTAACGCAAGGTTGGCAGCACTGTAAAGAAGTTTTGTATTGATTAGTTCAAACAAACTCATGTGTTCGGGCCACGTGCTCCTGTTTATTACGGTGTAGTCGCAGAAATGACATATTTTTAAAATACTCCAGGTAACGTTCCCAAATGATAAGCTTTGTTGTAGCCTTATAAGAAAATATTTTTAAAAAATAATTAAAAGTTAATTAATTTCAGGATGAATTTGATCTAATTGGGAAAAACTTCCTGCATATTTCTATTCATAATTAAAAATAAAAATTACCTTTCGATACATGAAATTCAATGTAACTCCGAAGAGGAGGGGGAGGGGGAAAAGCAACAATTGCCCTCTTCAAGATCTTTTGAGAGGATAGCGCTCTTATTCTTCTTGCTTAAAATCAAATTCTAATTATCAATTATGTTTATCCAGAAAGAATAAGATTATGAGATTCCTTCCCCTCCTTAAAAAGTGTGTGCCTTCAAATCTAAATATTAATAAGTCGAAGTGAACTGAACGGAAAAGCTCCCGATGTTCGAAGTTGTGGAACACAATCTCTGTTGCCAAGACTGTCTCTTGTCGAACTAGCCCGCCAAATACAGCAACCTTATTCCTTACACGATAAGCTACATGCTCATCAAATTTTGTTCAGATTTGGTTAATAGTTACCGAGAAATAAAGTACCAAATACAAGGCGAGCCCAGCCAAGTCGAACCGAGTTGCACTTGTCCCTTCCCTAGCTCGGCTACCAAATATAGCGATCTCTATTTCTTACAACATGGGCTACTTGTTCATAACATTTGGATCAGATTCAGCCAGTAGCTACAGAGAAACAAGCAGAGGCGTCATTTAGAGGGGGCAGGGAGGGGCAATTGCCCCCTTGAGTTTGAGATTTATATAGATTTTATCAATAGAATAGTAGTAAATCAGTGAAAAACGCGAAATTTTACTTATATCAAGGGGTCTTGCCGCCCAAGCAAAATCTGAAATGACGCTCCTGGAAACAAGTCGAGCCAAGCCGAGCCGAGTCTCTCCCAAACATTGAGAAATTTATTCCTTAGGCTAGTGGTTTTCAATCACTGTGTAGCGAAACACTGTTATCGCGCAATCTCGTAAGTCGCCAAATTTTAGAATTTAATGAACTAAACAGTTAGAATCAATTTTGAGATAGGCTGTACCAGTTAATAACTCCAACGGCAGCAACAATGGACCAGTGGAATGGCCTGACAGATCACCTGATTTATCACCATTGGAGTTTTACCTGTAGGCTCACCAAAAGACAATGGTATTGGCGAAAAGGTTAGGAATCTAGATCATTTGGAGCAACGGATACAGGAAGCATGCCCACAAATTACACTTGAGACATTGCTCCGTGTTCGTACATTTTGGAAGACATGTCTGCAAACATGCATAGCTGAACATGGTCAGCACGTTGAAGACATTTTGTAAGAGAGAATCTGAGTTTCATGTGATTATAACTTCAAAGTTCTTATAGTCATGTTAAATCTGATTGTACCATTGAATTTCTTCTAAAATTCTAGCCATGTTTCATATAAAGGAAGTGGTTTAATACTCTCCAAAACCAAGACTCGAGTCTACTTTACAAAAAACTAGATTACTAGCTAAAATATGGAAACTTAGCAGTACTATTTTCTGCCCTTCTATTTTTTCATATTTGTTTTATAATATTAGCCTAGAAATATATACTTGTTTTGCTATGCTTGCTCATTTTACATTGAAGTTACGGGGGTGGGAATAGAGTTCTGTTTTATAAGTTTAAAATATGGAAAACGAATTAGATAAGAGTAGTAGTTGGCTACAATTTGAAACTGGATTTTGTGTAAAATAATTATTTTGTTTTATCGTAAAAAAATTAAGTTGACTTCGTGGTGTGTAAATCCGATATTTCTCGTTTCTTCAAGTCATTACGGATTAAAAAATATATATGGATACATTCGAAAACAGCTACCAGCTGAAACAACATATAGAATATCAAAGTTAAAACGTTTTAAAAATATCACGTATCTCTGTCGCGATTCTAATTCTTTTTTGCCGTCAACCGCGGCAGAGATTCGTGAGCTAAGCTATAGTTTCCAATGATAAGAGGAATATTCAAACTATTCGTCAGCGTTTGGCCTATTTTTCAT
Source organism: Thermobia domestica (assembly GCF_964235325.1). Classification (NCBI taxonomy): domain Eukaryota; kingdom Metazoa; phylum Arthropoda; class Insecta; order Zygentoma; family Lepismatidae; genus Thermobia; species Thermobia domestica. Next base: position 27,303,352 of record NC_137463.1, on the reverse strand, counting down.
CATTTTGTCTATATATTACAGAAATTAAAGAACAATACAACAAAAATTATAAGTACTAAGCTTACACTTGGGGTCCCATTTCGTAATGGTTTGCGTCAACGCAATACAAAATTCGCACTATAGTTTGAGATAATCGATATAGCAGTTATATCGCATTTTGCATGTTTTACGATACGTTAATTTCTCAAAGTTTGTGAAGTGTAATACGGAATGAGTTCCTTGTTTTTTTTTTTTTTTTTTTTTTTTTTTTAATTTCTGAGCATATAACGTCATTATACGTTGAAGAAATATTTTTTGACGATTCAGCGTCTTTTGCAGCCACGTCGTTTGTAGCAATGGAGGAAATTCTTATTTAAGTGCTCAATATAATATTTGTTCATGTTCCAAGAATGGCAGGATCACTAATATGGAAGATTGATAAATACCTTTCATAGATATTGTTTTATTGATTTTCTTTAGTTGGTTTTTGTTCATTTTTTTCTAGGTGAGGGAATAAAAGTAAAAAATATATTTTTATTCATAATTTTTTAGATAATCAATTTTTAAGGAAGAGATTTTTCACTCTCAGTCAATAGAGGGTTACGCCCTCTCTTTGGCACAGATATTAAGCCAGGTTAATTGAATTTAATGGATTATACAGTAGTTGGTCTAAGTTCGACTGTGAGTAGATTAATATTTAACACAAAATAGCAAATACATTAATCCTGATTATTATTATTATTATTATTATTATTATTATTATTATTATTATTATTATTATTATTATTATTATTATTAATAATAATAATAATAATAATAATAATAATAATAATAATAATAATAATAATAATGAGGAAACAGATAAGTGCAGGAATACATTGTAGGTGCTAAGTGCTGGATATGAAAAATAATACGCTTATTATTCATAATAAACTATAGGTTACTATATTCTGAAATTGTTAGTAAATGAATAGATGAATCACACCACAATCACAATGGGCAAGTTAGGTTGAACACATGATGGTTATCTTCTGTCTCGGGGCGACTCGAGACTGATGCAGACAGGATGGAAGTCCAATGTTAAAGGAGCAATTCGATTTAAAAACAAGTTTGGTGCAATAGAAAGAGAAACAAAAAAATAAAAGACCCGTATTTTTTATATCTTGATAGGCCGTCTCGTTCAGCCTCTACAGGCATTTGTTTTTGATGAATCGTAAATGGTGACGTCATTGGTGGGATACGCGAGAAACTCAATGTGAGTGAGCAACCACTCCCTTGTACGCAGCTGATAAACCTTTAATAGTGCATTGGATTTAATAGTGCAGATTGTGTTTTGGATTTGTTAGCAATCTTGCTCTGTGTTAAATTCTTGAAGGAAGTTTTTGTTAGTTGTTTTTCCTGTAGCATTAGTATAAAAAAGAGTAGAGAGAGACAAATAATTAAGTTTGTTGTGCGAAACAGTGTTTCTTCCAGACATGATTTTAGGGTGGCACTGTCTCCCGGAGCTCTGAGAGATTCCCCCGAAGGAGACCAAAATAGTACGTCTATAATGTAATAAATATAATAGTACTGTGTAAAAATAATGTGCCCCTCCGAATACTAAGTGTCCCTTCCCCCCCGGATTGTTTTCTGAAAGAAACACTAGTGTGAAGTAGAAAACACGTGTTAGTACAGCGCGTGCTGTGTCTGTGAAGTGAAGTAGAAATGCCTGACATCTGCTGTGTTTTCGGTTGTAATTCTTGTGCAATTGAAGCTGAGGACGTAAAGTATCTTTTCTTATGTTTCTAAGTCGTGAGAAATCACTAGATCGATATAAATTTTAGCCCAAGAAAATCAATGGGTAAAAAATGTACCAAATAAAATGACTTGTGTTCCAAACATCTTGAAGAGCCTGCCTTCGAGATGTCAAGTTTACTGAAAGAAAAGTTAATGCCAGTGGCGGATCTAGGCTGGGGCCGGGGGCCTAGGCCCCCAGTTTTTGAGTGACAAAATTGATTTAAGCTATTATTTAGATATTTTTGAAAGTTTTTGGAAACACGATATACATATCATAGTCTGGGTTCTGACTGTCCCCAGTTTTTACCGTCTAGATCCACTTCTGGCTAATGCCAGGAGAATTATTTTCACGCAAACTGAGAAAGAATGCTGTTCCAAGTATATTATTGAAAGGTTTAAAATCCGAGCCATTGAACAAGCACCGATCTATGTCCAGTTACCAACGTACAAATATCGTACAAGACGCAATTGATGGTTGTAGTCAAGACGAGGCATTAGAGGGTAATAGAGACGATGTCACTCATGATTCTGAAGATACTGCTTTAGAAATAAGCTATACAGTGTGAATTAGGGAGTGAAATATACCGGCTTGTAGAAGGAATCAGTGATGATGACTGTTCCTCAAGACATTGGTCCATCGTTTAATTTCTCTGTGTCATGCGACAATGATGATGAAATGGGTGATGAGAGTTGTTCCGCGGACAGCTATGAGAATAAAATAAATTTAACCGGTGAAGTGTTTTTCGTATTCTGGCAAACTTTACAGATGTTATTTCATTTTTGCCTCATATGTTACGCTCCTGTACATACATTGAAGCACAAAATTATAGGGTCAGCGTTAAAAATTGCAACAAAACGTGAAAATGAACATACTTATGTTTGGGAATCGGAAGAATGTTTAAAGAAAAGGCACTTAGGTGTTGCAGCAATCTCGTCCGCCATCTATTTACATATTGGTTTCGATTTTTTTTGAAACGCTGAACTAATGCTTTATAGGATACGTTTTATAATATTATAAAAACGTTTGTACAGCCCACCATCAGATATCATTTTCTACATGCAGATGATATTTGTAAGTCTTTGCAATCAGTTCTGGAAAAGGAAATCGCACTTAGAACGTGCCACCGCACCTCTCACAAACGAAATGCTTGGCACTGTGTAGTATGTAAGCCTGCTCTCGCTCCTTGCCCACCTATGACGTCATCACAAATTTTTTCTTCCTCTGTTACTCGCTAACGACTGAACGTATCGCAATCAAACAAACACCATTCCCTTTAGAATTTTCAACTCTACAAATGGAAATAAATTGTAAAAAAATGCATTTCTAAGTCGAACTGCTCCTTTAATTATGAATGAGAAACAAGTGCTACGATAGTAGAATGTGAGGTAGATGTTCGTCAATGATACAAATAGTAAAGATATCTCTTTCTGCTGCGTCCAGATTTGATGTGTGAATATATATATCGTTGTCAGGATATTGGGTGGCGAGTGTAGAAATCTGTACGGTGCGTCGGTAAGTTTCGAGATATAAGGGATGGGAAGTAGTAATGAGATAGCGTATATATCATGCCCTAAGGGCAGAGAGATGGTCGATGATGCAAGAAAAATCAATGTGCTCATACGTAAGGTAATTTGGATATGGTAATTTAGTAGAGTCTGCGATATGGAAATGAAATGAAATGAAATCTTTGTGTTTTACGTCCACGATTATGCCGGTTAGGGTAAAGGAGACGGTGATTATGAGTAATGAATGAAAAAAGTAGGAGGAAACGGGAGAACCCCGAGAAAACCCACGCACGCGGTGCTTGTCCACCACAAAGTTCACTTGGCGGGGGCTGGGATCGAACGCGGGATCCCAAGCACCAGAGGTGAACGCTCTATCACTGAGCCACCGCGGCCCCTACAATATGGAAGACGAATAACATGGCGTTCCAAAGCTGCAAGCTTTTCGTATAGCGTGAGTGAGGCATGGCACCAGGCAATATTACCAAAAGTTAATATAGGTCAAAAGAATGCTTTATAGGTGGGTTAATAAATACGAAGTGATGCAGAAGTGGTTGCTCGACCATTTCCGAAAATTATTTAAAAAAATGAATGTGATGAACCTTGTGTATGAGAAGGTCAATAACATCATTCACGTTGTCGTATGCACGAGTGTTCCTGAATAGCGGCCATCTTTGTTGTCGGTGGAGTGCACAATTTTTGCATTTGTCGTGGATGCTAAGGGGAGCTAACCGCCTTAACATATAGCCGTGGCAATGATCATGGAACTAGAAAGATGAAACAGACGCCACTCGCAAGCTTTTGTACAACTGAACACAAACAAAAGCGGGCCTAACTGCTGCACCATGCGTAGTTTTTGAGATCTAGCATGAAACATATCCAAACATTTAAATTTTTCCAAGCTACGACCATCGTCATGCAGGTGCTTTCTTCGCGTTTTTACCATGTCTTCACTTTTTTCACCATGTAATATCAATCATGATTTTTTTTGCAATAGTTTATGCACATACAGAATTACTTTGTGACATTAGCAGTAATTTTTAGCACTTTGCCCTCCTGAGATATTACGCCCCAAAAATGACATCAAAATCACTAACTTCAACTTTCGGACCCCCATAAATCTATGTTGTCAGTAGTATCATAGCTGTGGATATTTCTACAGACTCTTTACATGCAATAGTATTCAGCACAAAACTTATGAACCCCCCCCCCCCATTTTATAGCATTCTAAAATACAGCCCGTTTAAAAGTGTACTTTTCTGCAGTTTTCCTGGTGATTTCATGTATTGGTTTTCAACCCTGAATATTTTTTAAGCGCAAAAATTTATATTCTCCATGTACCTCAATCTCACCTCTAAACAGTCGGTTTCGTTTGGTGTTCGTCTGATTCGTACATCCTGAGCAACTGTAGTTTTCGTAAACGATTACAAATGCAATCCACCGTCAACAAAGATGGCCACCATTCAGGAATACTTGTCCATACGACAACGTGAATGATGTTATTGATCTTCTCATGCACACGGTGCGTCACATTCAATTTTTTATAATTTTCGGAGATGGTCGAGCAACCATTTTCACAATTTTTGGACCACTTCGGATGAACTGACTCAGGTGTAGAGTAGTAACTTTGCATTTAGCTCCAAGTTGGGCCAGTGAAACGCCGTAGGAGTTTTAGTCTGTGCTTTGCTTGCAACGTCAGTTTTTGAAAATGAGGTTTCCATGAGAGTTTCGAATCAAAGACCACTCCTAAGTATGTTCCAGAAACCGCTGGTCTAAGGAAATGACCATCTACTGACACTTCTGTGTACTTTACTGCGTCGCTTTGAAGCAAGGAAAACATGGGCTTGTGTTTTTGCAGTGTTAACAGTTACTTTCCATTTACTGCAACAAGTAAGAAAGTTGTTTAGGGTTATTTGTAGGTTTCTGCTGATCTGAAGTATTGTTGTTCCAAGTGATAAAAACGCAGTATCGTCTGCGTATTGAAAGATGTACACATTAGACGGTGGACTCGATATGTCGGAGGTGTATAATATATACAATAATGGGCTAAGAGCGGAACCCTGTGATACCCCTGTATGTGAAAAAAGGCCTTGATAGTACATTTTCTATTGAAACATATGCAATACGGTTACTTATAAAGAAGTATAAGAGTCGAAGGTAACAAGTGAGCAGACGGAGCAACTGTAGTTTATGTAGTAAGCCATAATGCCCACACTTTATCGAATGCTTTTTCTAAGTCCATGAGGACTAGACAAGATGGAAGACCCTTATTATATTGATTTTGATGACGGTGGTTAAGCGGAGCAATTGGTCACTGATAGAGAATTTGGGCCGAAAACCTGCTTAATATATTAGTAATAAATCATATACCTCAAGATATGCATGAAGTCGATTTACGAGGATCTTTTCAAATAGTTTACTAAAGACAGACGTTAACTGAATCAGCCGATATGAACTGACACGATAAATGGGTTTATTTGGTTTATAGATAATACATGCTGTTAAAACCTTCCACTGTAACTGGTAATAACAAGTTGTGATGATGAAATTATAAATGGAAATCAACAAAGTGATAAAAGAGACCGGTGATTCTGTTATCACCCTATAAGAAATGCCGTCCATGCCTGGTGCTGTGTTTCGTTTCCTCTTCAGAGTTGAATGAAATTCAGTCGGTATAATAGGTCTTGTAACAGGATGATTGTGATCAATGTGATGTGATACAGAAAGTTGTAGACCACAGATGGTGGAGAGGTCAATCCGCTCATCACGACAGGGTGATTCTGATGGAGTAAAAACTGTCTGTAATTGGTCAGTGAAAGCATTTGCCTTATCGATATCAGAATGAAATGGAACAGCATTAAGTTGAAGCGGATACGTATTTATTGTACTTTTACCCGTTAGTTAGTGAAATTTCTTCCATTATCGGGTTGGATGTACTTCCTTCATATCGCAGTTTGTTGCAAATACTAATCCAGTGATTCCGATTTTATGCAATAAGGTAGTTCCTGAACTGTTCTTTGCCATTACCTTTGGTAGAGTTCTTTCTCATTACCAGTTAGGTGATAATCTCTAATGTGCTGACGTGAGCGCTTTACAAGTGCAAAATATTGAGGTGGTAATTTTGGTTTGCACGGACATATTTTGTCTTCAGGAAAACTTGCATGTGCATTTGTTGTTAATGTGTCAGTAGTATGAGTGAGAGTATCATATAATTCATGTTCGGTACTCGGTATAGCAATATCCGTAGTATCTCTGTCATGTTCTGCCTACATGTGTTCCAGCTTGCTCAATTATATCGTTTGACAGTATGAAACTCGATTTTAAAATGTGGGCAACGGCCCCTAGTCAACGATAGCTTAATTGGTGTATGATCGCTACCTATAGTATCAAGAATTTGTGTAGTAGTCACTGACTAGATTAAGAGACGTTATCACTACATCGGGTTTTGTTTGACTAATTGGTTGGGAATGACTAAATAAACCATTTATATGTAAATTCAGATTTTCAGTTACATTGTCAGAGAAGTGTTGTTCCTCTCGGTTGCTAGGACTATGAATGTTCATATCGGCAAAGATTATGACATTTTGGAAGCTATGTGCTATGTAATGGAGAAAATAATTGGGATTGGGTGTCACGGTCGTACATAGATAGTAGCGATATTTATAACAAAAGATGGGTAATATATTGACAAAAGATGTTCCGGATGATTGGTGAATATCTATGGATGATATTAACGAAACGATACTTTAGGGGAAATCCAACTACGGCCCCACCCTGTGCTCTTGCGCCAGGCCCTGAATAGTCATGGCGATATATTTGATAACGTAGTAGACGTATTGTGGTGGTAGATTTGAGTAAGGTTTCATGTAATGCAAGTAGATCAATGTGATCCTCTAGCAATACCTGTTCCAGTAGAAGTTTATGTTGTAGAAAGGATCCAATATTAAGAAATAATATTTTCTAACTGCCATAATGAGGTATACGAGTGCCATGGTTTTATACTGTTGTTTCAAGGGGTGCGATTTGAATTTGAGCATATTGTCTGTAGTAGGTAGCGTGTAGATTGATATTAAAGAGTGATTTAGCTGTCAGTAATAGTGCGAAGGATATGATTACGTTGAAAAGGCAGTATATTTTGAAGCACTGTAGTCAAACAGCGGGAAGATCCTCAACACTGACAGGATGTAAGATTGATTGTGCTGGGGGGTTGGTTTGTCAGAACTTAGGAAAAATGCTGTAAAGTCTGGTCGAGTAGGTTCTGCCTGAGGCTTTACCTTGCAGCGGTAGCTATAAGTGGGGTTCTGCGTCTCCGCACGTGGCACATTTAGGAGGTTGCTGTTGGTTTTTACTCAACCTAGTGTTATGCTGTTCACCGCAATAGCCTCATTTAGCTTGATTAGGGCAGGAGTTTGTAAAATGAGAATTATAAACTTGACATATCTCACATCTGATAGGCACTGGTCCAGAGGTTTTTGACGGTTCTATTTTAGAGACTTTTTTTTTTTGTAAATGCATGCACTGTATGTTAATCAATTATCAATAGCTTGCTGGCTTTGGGATAATACACGAATCATATAAGTAGAGCCTGAATTATTCTTGATACGAATGCATTTGTAAACATTGACACCATCATGAAGAAGTTCTTCACGAACTTCTTCATATGTAAATTCTGGTAGGACGCCACGAATGACCATAGAAAGTATCGGTATCTTCTTCGGAGGTGAAGGTTGTTTAACCCCTAGAATCCGTTTTCTTAGTAATTTTTAAAAATATATCGTAAGATGCCTTGTTCCTCAAATAGGTGCCAAAATTGGGATCTTTTGACTTGATGACTTCGGATGTGTGTATTTAGAGTCGAAATCAGTAAGTTATAAACCAGGTCTGGAGTTCTGCCGAGAATTGCGGTTGATGAGTCTGAAGATGGTGGTTTCGTGTCCACGGCGCTGTCGATATGAATTGGTTGAATGTTAGCAGAGTAAGATTCGAAATAGATGCGAGAAAGTGTTGTATATATGCCTTGCTCACAAATGCGTATGTAACACTTCTTGCACAAGAGAGATTAGGCGCCTTGATTCAGTATTGTTGAATTCTTGAATTTTTCGATATGATTCTATCTACGCAACTGTTTCCACATAGATAATATGGTGGCGTCATTTCTTGAGCTAGAAACAAACTATTTGAAGGTTCAAAACAACCTTAACCCTAGATTACTACCGTGTTTTTTTTATACTACTGTTACAATCAATATGTTAATGTTACGTACAGGTATATTTTTAATATATGAATTAAGAACGACTTTTTTCAAGACCTTTAATTACGTAAGTATAAACTATGTAGTTATGGACTCTAAAATTAATTTGAGTACAATGAATTAATTAATTATGGTAGCAAATAAAAGACGTAAATTAGGGTACGATAGTAACTAGGGTAAATTTATATGTACCAAAACGTAAAATATAACCGCGTCAAACGAGAAAAATAAACGCGCACGAAACGCTAGCATACACAATCTTCCATAATGCCATCACAAGGCCAAGCAAACTAATCGGAGCAAGCACTCCTGTGGGTGGCAGAATTCATATGTGACTGTTGAAGGGAGAGAAAGGTGAGCAAAAACATAGAGAATGCATGTAAATTTTAAGTGCGATATTAATTTAAGTTCAAGATACGAGCGTCATTTGTGACAATGTGCAATTGTTAGGTAGAAACAACTCTTTCTAAATACTAAATAACAGTTAATGCAAAGAAATGTCAGTATTGTTGTTTAATTTCCTCGACATTTAAAAAAATGAAAAATAATCAGGGACACAATTAAGAAGTGGCCTGAAGTAGTTTCGCTAAAATACAAAACTCAAATATTCTCTAATATGTAGTCTATAACTTCGAACAATATTAAAATTGCTGTAAAATAAAAATGATAATCTTCATACAGTAACAACATGGACAATACTATCGTCACCAATGGCGCATGCAAAAGGCAGTTTGCGGTTAACATCTTTCACTGGAGCAAGGTGTTATGGAAAAATAAAAGAGAACTATATATAATATCACGTTTGTTCTGAAAAGAGCTTGAACACTCCCTTCATAAAACTCTGCGTACGCCACTGGTTGTCACAACATTAATCATCTGCCTCCTAACAGCACCCTGGTAGGCCCTACGTAGGCTAATGGTGGGCATGGTTGGTAAATGATAAGCAAAACTATAAAGTAGGCAAAAAATACATTGGCCCGATGTGGCCAACCATCAATTTCCCGTCATTTACCCAACAGTTTCAACCGCGCACTACCAAATCGCAATTTTGCTTTCGTGCAAGTAACGTCAGTTGACTTGACTGGCAAACACTCGGCAAACTGACTAATTACAACGTAACACCAATGTTGGTAGTCGGCTAGCCCACCATTTCCCACTCTTGGGCCTACTATTTGTGCTGCTAGGACCAGTCCTTACCTTGTATGTTGTACCTCTTGGGCAAGGTTTCTTGTGCTTCGTATTGGTCAGCAGATGCCTTGTAGTTGTTCCACTGTTGCCATTGGTAAGGAGGAGCCACGATTTGCTGTTGTTGTTCGTTATGTTGTTCTTGCTGAGCTGCTGTAGCGCACATGTTCATACAGGGTTGATGATAGTAAGGAATTCCGGGAGGCGGCTGCGCTCCATCAGAACCTGGCATTGTCCATGAGGCCAGATTGCTGATCAACGCGTAAATATCTTCCGCCACAGTAAATTCGGACAAACTTTTGTTTGTCGTACTGACGAAGTTAAATAAGTGTCTATCTGATCTCTCTTTTCTCGATGTCTATTGGTTTGGTAGTAGAACGAAGTGTTTTGACTTCTTTCCTAATGTGTTTCTTTTATTCCGTAAGTGCAAGGACACTCGCGGATATCAACCACAAAAAGGTGGTTCTTTTTTATTATTATAGTTTATTCTTTTACTGAACCACCTCTAATAATGAGGAGCTACATATTAAATTATGGTTCACTAATTGATTTTCAGTTCCTGGACTCATTTTGTTAGGTTTTTTGTTCTTTTTCGCAACTTGGTATATATCGGTAATAATTCTTATATTGTTGATATAAGTCACCAATCAGGAGGAACGCCTACACGAGTGATGAGGATCGCTTGGCCCTGGAACTTCGTCTAAGCAACTCGAATCTGCGGTTGAGAGAAAAGCAAACAAAAAAGGACAAGAAATACACAACTATAATGAGTAATATAAAACCGAAAATAATATATACACGCGTTATCACTATTGAATATATGGCTTGAGTTTGATTTTAGCGTCCCTTTCAGCAGTGACACTATATGAGACGTGGACCTGCAGCTTAACGTATGATCCGAACCATATGAGTGCCAGCCAGGATATATCGAACCAGGATTTCCCATGCTAAAGGCTGCTTAGCCACGACTGAGCTCTAGAATATACAGCATTGTTGTAATTTCGAACCTGACGAAATCTACAAACTCACATAAAAAGCTTTTATAAAATATTGTACAGGTTGCCCGAATAGTCCATTTACTCTACCCTGATCTATTTACCTATTATATATATATACCTGTTAGATCTAATCTATTATTATCTTCTAATATTAAAACTCACACTCCTAACAGTTACACACACATATTCACAACAGTTACGTACACACTTCTAACAGTGTTGTATTACACATATTGTAATAATTATTTTATTTTATTACAGAAGAACAAAGCAAATGTTATATTTTGGAAGTATCAGCTTTTTGTCAAGAGTTCGAAAGAAAGCAATACTTATATTTAGGCGAAAGAAAACCCACATTTCTGTCAAAGACTACTCCACATTTAATCATACGTAGGTATGTTGTTTGGTCGATATGATAACTAACCCACAAATATTTGAAAAAAAGTCATATCATTGAGTAATTCCACAGACAACGCGATGAAGCTTCCGTTCACGTTTAAATGGCAGTTCGCTCAAGTTCAACAAATTTTCTCCCGTTCCACTATTCTGTCAGCTAGAAGTTCCGAACTCATGAACTCCGGCACCATTACTGCGTGGATTCATCAATCACGACGTAGCACCCAAAGACACAATTTCTAACAACGCCCTTGAGAAGAAAGTCGAGGCAGATTTGAAGAAAGTTACTGCAATTATGCATGAAAATATGACTAGTGGAGCGTGTCACTACTTTAAATTATGCAGAGTTCACGGAGGAATCTTGCTGATGTTTCAGATGTTTAACTGATACACACAATAAATGCATAGCACTAGAGTGAAATTGATAATATATGGATTTCCGGTCCATTTTGTAAGTCTTGAGAAAGAATGAAAAAGTTCATAGAAATAGTTTAGCAATATAAATTTTAAAAAAATGGCATTAGGTAATACTAACGATGGTAGTTGAGTCATTTGTGCAAATTTGATATGTCGCCAAAGAACTCTGCACGAAATGTGCGAGAACGCGCTGTCTTGATGAATCTGCCAAACGTCGGCTATGCAGAATTGTGTCCGTTTTCGTCATGTTGCATCGCAAAAGATAGTCTTCTTGAGTAATTGTTTGACCTGAACAAGAGTATTGTGGACGATGTTTCAATCCAAAAGCAGTCAACATGGTCTTAATCTTGCTCTGACTTTTGCACACCTTCTTCGGATTTCGTGGACAAGGCGTCTCCTATTGGACGACTGAGCCTTTCTTCCTTCATTTCTTCATTATAGTCGTACACTCACACTTCATCTACGATTATTACCTTTTTGAGGTAATCAGGTTCACTGCTACCAACTTGAAACAAATTATCAACAACAGCATGGCGTTCCTTCTACTCTAATAGCAAAAGCCATGGAGCGAAATTTGCCTCGACACTTTTCTAGCCAAGATCTTCTATAAAAACTTCAGACACACAAGTATTTGAAATCCCCAATTCATCATTTTCGGGCTGGCAGTCGCTGAGGCTTAATTGTACAACATACAACGTTCAAAACTTTCCCATTTCCTTATCATTGCTGGTCTCTTAGAACGTGAATTACTGTTGGTCATTCTAAGCCTTGTACTACGTTTTTTTGGTACTGCACTCGCTGCTCCCGAAAGCCTTCTGAATCACCCGAATAGCCTCTGCGATCGAATGTTTCAGCTAAGCTTCACTGATGTACTCGCACAGTCGTTGCAAATGTGACGATCACACATTGCACACACCCAGTTAGTGGTGCCTACCTTGAACTGAAACGACCAGTGATATCATCTTTGTTCACGAGTGCATAAAACAGCTCTCTCTCATTCGTTGCCAACTTACGTCGCTGCCCAAAAAATATTCTCATTTTATTAACATTAACTCAATCTTTTCGGGACAAACTATCTATTACACTAATTGCTGTCCGAGGTATCTGTTTAGTAATGATCAGAAAACTAAGAAGCTTTGGTAGCATTTAAAAGCTTTCAGCATATAACGATGTAATCAGAAGTTAGAAACAGGCATAATAGTATTACTATTATTCCTTATTCCCTATTTTAGTACTTCAAACATGATGACGAATGTAAAGAAGTAGTTATATCTGCCAAACATGACCTTTTCAGGAACTAAATTTCTGATAATTTTGTTGAAAATCAGGCAAATTTGTTGTTTACACCTATTTCTGATCAAAAGAATAAAGCTTTGTTCACAGCTGAAAATAAAAAATAACACAAATTCTCAATACCAGTTTCTCAGATATTTGACATCCCTTGAATGCAAGGTAGGCTCTAAAAATTACATTGTAGTTGCATCTAACCGATACACAGCGGCCGTAATAACTTTGCTAAGCTATTGTTCTTGCAGTTATTAACTAATATTAGTGCATCAATGGTTTAAGTTCATCATGGAAGATGGAGTGTTACTAACTAGATAGATTATATATTGAAAATACACCATAGCGCAGTTCCAATTTTCACATCCATTCGTTCATTTACTTAGTTCTTTAACACCACCGCGGTGTTATTTTCACACTGCAAAATTAACAACGTCGTTTAATTTAGCACTGCTTAGGCCTTACACCGGCTCTGTATCAAACCAGTAGCATTGGGTCTGTGTTAACCGCAACACTGGACTTTTGGTGTTTAAATAACACATTAAAGTGGTAATTATACTGGTACCGCCGGTTAAAATTAAGTTGTATTAACACGATCACTTTTTATGTGCATACTTCATCTAGCACACAATTTCATCTAACATGACCCTAATATACCACATTTGAAATTATTTTGTCTACTTGAGAGAAAATGAGAAGTTTCATCATGAACAGGGTCACATTGACGAAAGTTTTTGGGAGAAAAATATGTCGAACTTTATTTTCGTTTCGAATCTAAGTTTAGTTGATGGATATAGTACTGTATTTTTTTATGTACACGTAATACACAAACGTTTCGTAACAAAATATATAAAGTGCTTTGTAAGTCGGAAGAATACGTCAAATAATGATGTTTTATTTTATATCAGTATTCAGGAGGAATACATTAAAAAAAAAAACTGTGATACTTGGAATTAGTTCATTTTACAGAAGCAAATGTATAGAATACTCTTTTCTAGTAAAAGGAAGTAGAAACTTAGTTAAATTTTTGAAGCAACATCAACGAAAGACATTTTCTTCCCTTATTCTGAGTAATTACAATTTCCTACTTCATTTTTTTTCACCTCATTTCCCACAATTTCCTTCATTCGTAAAACGTGATTAGTTCGCAATACGTAATAGCCCTATACCAAGAAGTGTTTTAGTACAAGACTTCTGTTATTGTTGAACATGCATTTAAAGTAAGTGAAAAAACCTTTTAACGTCAAAGAAAAGGCATCAAGAGTGCGCAACTATTGAAAATCTTGTGAATAGAAACGAGAGATTCAAATGTTGCTTATTTTTAAACCCCTGTTAAACGTCGAAACTGTTTTCCTTCTAACTTTTCTACCCTATCCTAAAATCAAAAACAAAGTAGGAATTAAAGAACCCTCAAAGCAAAAATAAAATATAAATAAAGAAGTTACTTCTGACATCGAAAACTTTTTTCAAGATTGTGCTTTTAATTTTTAAAATAATTTATTAATTTTTATGTTAGTATGTGATTGTGTATTGTTTCAGTAACTATATCTGATATACAATTAATTATGGTAAATACTAATTAATAATGGAATGTATTCAATTGATCATAGCAATGAAACAGAACGATTTCAAGTACAACGTGAAGATGAGTCCCCAAAATATACAACACTCTATCTTTTAATATTTGCTTTATCTTTAAAAGCTGAAATCATACCGGTGTCTCTATTGGCTTTGTCCGTCTGTTTGGTGTCTGTCACGCCGTAACAGATTTGAGATTTGACATAAGCATTCTTGATTTGTTTGACAAATACCATCATCTCGTATCTGTCTGTTTACGATTACGTAACCTCCTCTACCTGAACAGTGGTAAGAGCTATCGCTAAACACAGTCCACTTTCGGAAACAGTATCACAATTTACTAGATCGTTACCAACTTTCTAACCTGTTTGTCTATCTGTCTACCGGCCATAAAGCAATATATCTCGAAAAACAAAAGGAGTTATTGACTACAGTAACTTCCTGACTAATGGTCCGTTTCCATTTTACATGAATCTTGTAGCTGTCATAAAAAAAAAAACCTTGCTACTCGATTTTTGTATCTACTGTTTAGATTTTACAACTTCTTGTAAGCAAGAAAGATATCACCACCCATGCAGCACTGCACTCTACTGGACAAACAGTGAACCTCCTCATTAAAAACGTGTATTTGGCACACTTCCGCTCCCTGTCCAAAAGAATCCGTTATTTCGGAAGCGGCGAAACTGGTTTTCCCTTTATGTCAGCAGGAGGGCGATAGCAGGTAGCAAGCAAGACGTTCCAGAAAGTTGCACACTGTTCAACTCTTGCAAGATGGAAAAATATGTTTTATGGCCCTTCAAGACTATGTGTACATGGTGAAATACGGTCGGGTTTCAAGATTTTTTTTATGACAGCTACATGTTCTTCTAACGTGGCAACCCATCTTTAGATAAGTAATAAGTCCCGCAAACCTTCAAGTAATACACAGTATAATTTTATAAATGAAACGCCATGCAACAGTATTATGCTGGTTATGTATAAAGGTTCTTTTATATACAAACAAATATATATTACAACATTATTTTACACAGACAAATATATATTACGTATGCCGTTGCATATTGCAATGGATATCAAAGAGCAAAAGCAGCAAACATGTTCATACGAGCTAGTAGTGATAATTTCCGAGATTTATTACATAACTTCGAATTGATGTAAGTCGCATATTACATAAGTCTACTTTTAGTAGACTTCAGATTCGTAATCGACAGCAAATTTTCAGTTACCCGTTCCCAATCTCATGATCAGGTGCATGTTTTTGGGGCTCCAGAAGGGGTTCCATCCCCCTGAGTTTGAGATTTACGTTTTAATGAATACGATAATAATATGCCAATGAAAAACTTAAAACTTTACTTACATCCCAGGGTCCAGCCTCTATAGGCATAATCTGAAATGATGCTCCTCGCCCGTCCGTCTGTCTGATGCTTTATATTTCGTAAATAAAACGCTCTTGAAACTGGAAACCCGTACCCTTGATTTACAATAGCCTACTCGTTTTTAGTCATGAGTCTTGGTCCCGGTTGCCTGTCTAAACGTCCTAAGTAGAAAAACAAAATCTGCCACAAAAGGGTTTTCACATTCGGAATCGAATACAGCATGAAACATTACAGAGTAATATAATATTTAAAATATTATGCATAATGGAATTTTGTTGATACAAAATGAATACGTTATTTCAATAGGAGGTAGAGTGATTAGGTGTATACGGTTTGCAGATGGTACGGCGCTTGTTGGGGAAATCTGAAGAAAAAAAACCAATAAGATGCTAGAAAACTTGAGGAAGGACTGTGAAGAATATAGGATGAAAGTAAATGTTAGAAAGACAAAAGTCATGATAAATGAAAAGAAGCGGTCGGTGTCAAATATAGAGGTAGGAGGGGACAAAATAGAACAAATGACTAGTTTTCGATATCTGGGTAGTATTATTAGTAATGGTATGAAGTGTTAACGTGAAATAAAAGCAAGGATAGAAATGGCGAAAGAAGCCTTTACGAGGATGCACAAAACGCTTCGTGTGGAGTGTTGTTCTGTATGGCTCAGAAGCTTGGACATTTAGGCAAACATTATGAAAAACAACAGCTTTCAAAATGTGGGTGTGGAGAAGACTGGAGAGAATTAGCTGGGTCTAGCGGAAAACAAATGAGAGTGTGTTAAAAATGATGTGGAGAAAAGAACTATTTTAGACATTATTAAGAAGAGGAAGAGAAACTGGTTTTTACATTGGCTACGAAGTAACTGTATCATGAGGGACGTGCTAGAGGGTATGATGGGAGGAAATAGATTGAGGGGACGAAGGAGACTACAATTAATGAATGATATCAAAACAGAAAAGTCATACGCGAAAACGAAGAGATTAGCGGCAGACCGTGGAGCATGGAGGCTTCTCAGTTGCAGCAAGTGACCTGCCAATAATGACAGAATACCTATGATGATGATGATGATGATGATGATGAGAGTCAAATATTATATTAGCAGATATGGCAATATTAGTATCATTATATACTTGAAATTTTAACTATTGTTATGTAATATTACGGCGATTTGCTAAGATTTTCTAACACTTAATTCTTATTTATTTTTCGCGCCCGGTAGTGTTAAAACTGGTTACGCATCTTACGTTCAAAAATCTCATTGAATTTATATTTAACAGTAAGTTTCTCTACAGAGGGTCCTCTAAAAAAATCAAGGGATATTATGTTGTCAAATGCAAATTTACATAGCTTCAGATCAATTCAGTAACTTCTTGCACCAGATGTGCCCATTTCGCTGTTTCAAATTTTCTACAAATCAAGTGGATGATGTATCAGTACTAGGCTCACAGTGAATGTGTGGACTATGACAGAGATGTGTATATTTGTGACTGCAAGTAAATTAGTTGAGCCTGCAGTTTGATAATAACACATATTCAAACGATTGGCCTTCATAAACTGACAGATGTATGAATCGTGAATGGTTTTATAGTTTGGTTTGGTTTCAGTAAGGCATATTTTCACATGGGTGCTTCTAAGATTTCGGTTCAGCATTTCAAAAATGAAATGCGATCTTTAAATTTTATGTTCCACGGTTATGTCAGCTAGGCTAAAGGAGACAGTGGTCATGAGAAATGAAGAAAGTGGGAGGAAATGAGAAAAACCCCGAGGAAACCTACACACACTGTGTTTGTATACCACAAAGCTCACTTGGCGTGAGCTGGGATCGAACTGAGGACTCCTTGCACCAGGGGTGAACGCTCTACCACTGAGACACCACGGCCCCATTTAGCATTTCAGTGTTGAAGTCTTTCAGTTACTATTAGCTGCTGATGAATTTAGGAGATTATTCTCATGGTATTCCATATTGCATGGCTTTTTCTTTCTCAGATGGAAATTTTGAAATTTAATTTTTAGTATTTATTAATTTTTGCGCTTTGTTGTAATTGAAAGTATGAGCTTAGTGATAAAATATTTAACAATGAACAGACGTTTCACTTGCCATTTTGCAATCCATGGGCCTACAAAGAGATAGGGGTCTATAGTATAACCATATAAAAACGAAACCGCATTCCATATGTAGGTACAGTTCGCGGCATAGAAAATGTTACATACGTAGTTTCTT
Source organism: Thermobia domestica (assembly GCF_964235325.1). Taxonomy (NCBI): domain Eukaryota; kingdom Metazoa; phylum Arthropoda; class Insecta; order Zygentoma; family Lepismatidae; genus Thermobia; species Thermobia domestica. The sequence continues at coordinate 27,285,391 of NC_137463.1, read as the reverse complement.
ACATAAGTAATTTCCTCTATCTTTTGTTTGAATGTTATCGTGCCTTGTCACCACCAAGGTTTATGAGACATGAAGCAATAGTTTATCGTAGGCCTACTTTTAATGAAAATCGATCCCAATCCTCTCGTGGTAGTGGCGAAAAGATTAAATTTAATAAACTGAAATTTTATTGAGCCTAGTTTGTTAAATAGTTAGAGCTCTAGTATTCCAAGTGCAAAGCCCACAGCGGAGCAGCCAGACTGATACCCAAAAATTTATGAGTGATAGTACTTTTATCATGTAAAGCCTCGCTTACTTCCTTTTTTTTTTAAAGAAACAAACTTATATTGTTGAAGTTAATACATTCTAGTGAAAGACATCAATCACTTCCTACGATGTCTGTAACATCACAAATAAATAAACTTTGCTAAAGAAAGTACGAAGAATCACGTGATTCTACGTATGGGATATGAAATACATACAGCAAGAGAAACTACATATCCTTTTATCATAGGCAACCAATATCTCTTCGCTAGTGTTCAGGTTGCATAGAAGCTAGGGAACGTTATAATTTTTTAAGGGGATAGGATACAACCGTTAAAGACACCATTACCCATGAAGATGTTAATGGATTGACTTCATTAATAAACTCGGTCTAGGTAGTTGATCTAGCTGTCTATTGCAAGAAAAAGAATTAAAAAATAGCTTTCGTCCAAGAACTATCGTGTGCAGTAACAAATGAACGCGCTAAGAGTGCAATCTTATAAAGTCAAGTAGAGTGATCTTAATAACATTACAGACTCATGAGGCCTACTAGTGTGATCCTAATAACATTACAAGACCAACTAGCGTGATCTTAGAAACATTACAATCTTAGTATGACCCTAATAACATTATAATCTTATAAGGTCAATTAGCGTGATTCTAATAAGGTTACATTTTCATAAGGTCTACTGGTGTGATCCTAATAGCATTAGACTCTTATAAGGAGAGCTAACTTGATCCTAATAACATTACAATCTTGTAAGGTTCACCAGCGTGATCGTAATAACTTACCATAATGTCCACTAGCGTGATCCTAATCACATTATTTTTTTATCAGGCCCACTAGCGTGATCCTAATAACATTACAATCTTATAAGGCCAATTAGCGTGATTCTAATAACGTTACAAATTCATAAGGCCCATTAGTGTGATCCTAATAGCATTAGAATCTTGTAAGGGCAACTAACTTGATCCTAATAACATTACAATCTTATAAGGCCCACCAGCGTGAACGCAATAACTTACAATCTTATAAGGTCCACTAGTTTGAACCTAATTACATTACAGTTTTATAAGGCCCAGAACGTAATCCTAATAACACTGCAATCTCTCAAGGCCTACCAGTGTGATCCTAATAACATTAGAATCTTATAAGGCCAACTAGTCTGATCCTAATAACATTACAATATTATAAGGCCAACTAGCGTGATCCTAATAACATTACTATCTTCTAAGGTGCCTAGCGTGCTCCTAATAAATAACAACTAAGCTCTGCAGCATTGCGACCAGATGAAATTTGGTTACTGTTTCGTAGTCAGTACATCGACCCCCATCGCCATTAATTCTGGTATTCTAGATCGGAGTTCATTTCATCTTGCTGCAAATTTGCTATGAAATTGTCTTATACAAGGAGTCAACACTTAAAAATCTACGAGCAATCGGGAATCGAACTCGGGACTATTTAAAAGAAAACTCGTTCAGCGTATTTTCAAACTTCGATGTTATTAACAGTCACTCGCATAGATATGTGTCGATTAAGAATTGAGAAGTTACGCAGTTTTAGAACTCTTAAAGATCCCTTTCCGCTGGACTAGTGCATCCTTTATGGATCTTTCGTCAAAAGAAGAATTATAGTAACTTCCAGATCAAATTAAGAAAAACAGCAGGGCGTAAATTTTGTACATAAATTTACTAACCGTGAGGAGAAAAATTTTGGGAATAGACGACAATAGGCTTTCGAGAATTGAGACAAAACGGGCTTCTTCAAAATTTAAGACGAAACGAGAAAGATTTATTTCTCGTTTCCTTGGCAACACGAGTTGTAGGCTTCTTTACACTACCAATGAAAACAAAATTTATATATTTTGAAAGAGCTACACCAATATTCTCTGTTGTCATTTTCCGAGAAGTTGTTAAGAGGAATAACTATTTCGGATATCCGTAAAATTTACTGGAAATCATTGCAGAGATATAAAAAAGGTGATTTTCAGGAACACATCTAAAAAAAAACGTTAAGAGGATTGTTTTGTTCTGTTCTCTAGTTTTAAAAATAAATAGATACTGTAGATTTATCGGTTAATTACCTGGACACTATGGAAGCCTTTCTTCTGAATTGAGCCAAATATCTGTCATCTTTACTTTCTCCCAACTCAATTTAATACTTTAAACCCCTATGTATATTTAAATTAACGCTTCTATTAGCAATAGCAAGAAGATCTGTAAGAGCAGTTTTAAAATACGAGGTAATGTCTGAAAGTTTGTGTAGTTACAAGATGACGAAACTCATAAGCCCTATAAGTGGATAGCGAGCCAAAACTTTCATGAACTTAATCAATGAGAGTCTCATTATGATTATAGTGAGTCCGAGCCCTTACAGTGTGCGAGTCCAATAAGATTAATAAGATCAAGTGAGACCGAGCCTCATTAAGAACAGGAGTCTGAGCTTGAGATAGCGTGAGATCCATTCAAATTAGTGAGCGCGAGCTTCGTTGAGATAGAGTGATCCTGAGCTCAAGATGGCTATCTCTAGCTCCAAAGCCAACAGATGCTATTTCAATAGACTAGCCCATACCTACGTATTTTGCGCCTCAGCCCTCCCCCCCAAAAAATTTGCGCTCCTTTCCTCCTTATTTGTTCGCATACAGTATAGATCTAAACAACACTACCTCATACATTGAACCGCCAGAAATAGTACGGGGCATACAAAACCAAACGCACGGATTACGCTGACAGCCGATAAACATTAGCCTCATCCTCTTCTAGCGCTAGGAGCGTCTTTTTCCACATATGCCCTAATTCAACATCTATATTGCAATATATCGCCCCTGGAATTTGGCCGCTCTAGGCTCGGGTCATTGTGACCAGTATGATTATAGGCATTGTTTGTTGCATTAAAGACACCGTACGGAAATCTATGATACTCATTTTTTTCCCTTTCGATGTGAACATAACTACTGCTAATCGATGAAATGAAGATTTTACTGCTATTTATTGAGTCCAAAAATTGCAATAGGGGCGTAACGTCAATGGAAGTTTTGCTGTTTTCCCCTATTACATAGAATAATGAATTAAATATGAATTATACAGCATTATTAGTGTTTAACGAAAAAAATATTGTCAAAAGATGACAAATTGATAGACATAATTGATCTGAATAGTGATATGGCATATAAATCATCATGCGTAGTTTTCGAGAAGAAAGATCTTTTTAAAACCTAAAATTAATGCTATACGATAACCATGTCACTTAATAAGATAAAATTAATATTGAAGTATACTCACATCAAGCTTTCATTACGACACTAGTAGTACAACACGTAGTTTTAGATATAAATAAACTTTTGTGGCTTTAAAAATATGTCGTTCGTTACCAATAATCATAAATGTTAGTTTTTGTTCTGCTGGAAAGATTGTTTACTTACTTATGTACTGTATGTGTAAACAAAATAAACAGTTAATTATCAGATTTCATCTATTCATGCTTGTCTTCTCTTAGTGGTGATACACGTACGAACTCCTAACATGACACAATTTTATTTGTAACACGATAGCGATGTAAGAGAAACGCATATATTAAGAATAATACATTAAATATATTTATAAAATGTTTTAATAAAAACGTCTAAAGGGATTTGACACACACAACCTACTGGTACTCGTTTACAATGTTACAAAAGCATAATGTACTATGAAAATGTTCCGCAAATTTGCAGTACAACCCCTGTGCTGCTATGCAACCCTAACGACGCTAGAGAATATATGGTTGCCTATAAACATATTACTTTACAGTAATTAAAATCAGTATCCGTTGAAGTCTTTCATAGTCTTGCTCAAGAGTGAAGAGCCTTTTTTTTCTTTTATAGGTCACATTGACAATGGCCATTTCCCAAGAAGACGCATGTGAGAGTTTTTCAATAGACCTAACTTTCGTAGGTATTTTATAGTTATTACGTACTTACATAGTTATATTAATAATTCCTTGATATATAAAAAAGACAAATTAAGAAAATTTACCACTGATTTACTTTTTCTTCACTTTGTATAGTCCTAATTTCTCGTATATTTCATATTCCTTATAAGACCTTTAACTTCGCATTTTTTTTTTTTTTAACCACAGACCAGAAGGCACCACTTTTGACTCTACAGACCACTGGTTCTCCACCCTTGTTCTAGTTTCAAAGATTACCATCAGATCCTAAAGAATCTGGAAATCTACAAGATTCAACTTTTCCTATTTTTATTTAAAAAGTGGTGAATGTGCAGATTTGCTTAAGTTGGAGATATGAAATTTATAATTTAAATCTTACTTAAAATGAGGGAAAAGACATTTTATCGTTTTTGAAAAAAGAACTTTTGTTCATAGGGGAAACTATAATACTTGAATTTCCTCTTTTTATTCAGTAAATGACCAATGTGAGAAATCGCTTAAGTTATGGGTGTGAAATTTGGTATATAAGGTCTTACTTAAAAATGAGAGAATATATGCTTCAACATTTTCAAAAATTCCGTACCTAAGGAGAAAAAAGCCAAAACTTCCGTACTATTCAAATTGCCTTTTCTGTATTCAGAAGGTGCTGAGTGTGGGAGATTTGTTTAAGTTTGAAATGATAAATACGGTACGCAATCTCTTCATTTGTATTAATAAAACATTCACACACTGACTAAAGTACTAAATATACCAAAAACAGTGTGGCAGTGTCGACAATGTAAAGTATTAAGTGACTTCTAGAAAACACTAAGAAAAAGCAGACTGCCTTCTTTAGCCTAAAAGGCATAACCGTGTAACTTTAAACTAAAATTTTATTTAAATTGGTTTTGCTAAAAAGTAGAAAATAAAAGCTTTTCATAAAATATATAAACCAACTTCATAAACACTCTTAAAATCATAAAATAAAAGCTTTTCATAAAATATATTAACCAACTTTAAAAAAGCTCTAAAAGCACTATATCTTTTTTTTATAAAATATATTAACTAACTTTATAAAGGCTCTTAAAAGCATAAAATAAAATCTTTCTATAAAATATATTAACCAATTTCAAATGAAAGCTCAAAAAAGCAGAAAATAATATAAAAAGGCGCTAAAAAGGATTTTTAAATTTTGGAAAAGCACTTAAATGTTACTAGCTTATCAATACAATCAATTTGCTGTCTGTGCCAAGATAAGCAAAGTATGCCTAATAAAATTATCACTGCATTTATAAATCATTATTAGGCAATAGTTTGCATGGCTTAGCACAGACTTTCACATTCTTTATTGATAATAGCAAATTTAAGTGTTTTTTAGAATTATATAAATTAGAATTATTTAGAGCTTTTAAAATTATTTTCTGCCTGTTAGCGTTTTTTTAAGTGGGTTCATATTTTTTTAATAAACAGTTCTTTATGAGTTAAACAGTACATAAAGAAACAATCAGTTCCAACAAAAAATAATTTAAAAAACTTTTAATCAATACTGGCAACGGAAGACATATTTTTGAGCAACATTAAAAAAAATATTTTTTGTCAATTTTATCGAAAACCGTACACGAGAAATCACCATAGTTAATAATCATTTCAGGCTCTAACTCATTAACCACACACTATGCATTTAAAAAAATCATTAATACTTTTCTGATCAAAGTGTATACTTATTCGTTAAAATTAAAATAAGGCGGTCAATAGCCTAACGTTATCTTCATCAGACGTTAACTGGAAGAAATATCTTCATAACGTTGAATTATCGGTTATATAATTGTTATATTTTATATTTTTTTTTATTATGGAACAAGGGAAGAGTGGGTACAACAAAAAGGAGATAAGGAAATCAGAATAGAAGAGGGAAGAAGAGAAGGAAGGAAAAGAGAAAATAGCACGGGATAGAGAGCATTGGAGAAAAGGTAGGGATACTGAAGACCTTATTTGAAAAATAAGGTGTGAACACACAAAAAAGGATGAAGTAGAATTCTGGAAGTGGTTAAGAAAGTGAGAAATAGGAAAAAAAGACATAAGTGAGAAATATGAAGGAATAGTGTATGAAATGAAGTGTAAAAATTGTGATATGATATTCATTGAAGAAATAAGGAAAAAGCTAAAGGAAAGAGTAAAGCAACACAGAGACGTTGTGAGACTTGAAAGAGAGAGTAACGGCATGTATACTCCGCATAAAGAAAAATTGCGACAGCTAACGCTGTGCAGATAGGCTACCCAATATACACATTCTTATCCCATAATCGTGTCAGGCAAAGACGGTGGTGGACAAACACGGTGTGCGTGGGTTTACTCGGGTACTTCCGTTTCCTCCCACTTTCTTCATTCTACCATTTCATTCATTTCTCATCATCACCGTCTCCTTTAGCCTAGCCGGCATAACCCTGGAACGTAAAACTAAAAAAATTTCATTTCGGGTCAGAAAAGTATCAATTAGTTTTTTTAATAGTATCCTAATTAAAGGTTTGACAAGGATATGCCTCAGTATCAGTTCCATTTTAATAGGTAGTGTGATAATCGTATACCATTAATTTTTAGGTTAAAAAATCTTATTTCTAGATTTTCTCGAAAATTGTGCATGAGAATTTCCTATCACATAATTTGCCCAGGTCAACAACATCCATTGACAGATATACGTTATATCTTTAGACATTTTTCCTCGTTAAATGCCAATAATTTTGTAAAATTAACAAACTAAATTAAAAAATAGTGGGAAAGTTTGGCGAAGACGCTATACTAATTCTAACTGCTCTACTATCGCCGGAATGTTACTTTACCGGAGATTAGCGGTTTTTCTCGTGCGCGCTTATAAAAACAATCAGAACATAATTATGAATTCCGTGTTTTTTTGACGTGATTATACGCTTTGACACTTGTTTGTATTGTATGCAAGCTGGCAATACAGTAACAATAAATACAACCTCAAAACTTCCATCACGTACCTACAAAATATAAATATTCTTTACCATTAGTTAGATTGCTACGATAGCAGACATTTAAATATTATATCATGGCTTATATGACATAGAGACGTAAGCGCCACATTCTTAAAAAAAAAAATTGACATTTCAACTGCGGACTCTTCAGAACTTACTCTATCATCTGACGAAGTGGCATAACTCTATCTCTAATAGTTTTTCTCCAATAAAAAATGTTCAACTGGCGTAAACGACACTCATGTATTGCTTATTATTTTACGTAAAGACGTAAGCGCCATTTGTGTCGCTTACGCCTTTCCGTCATGTAAAATGTGTAATATAATTAGTCGTTACGTTTCCTGGAACTATACAATAAATGCTACTAAGACTGAATTTTATTCAATGATAATGCTGCTTTTTATGCGGTATCATTTGATGGTTGTTACTAAAATCTTTGTAAAGCCGGCTATTACAGACAAAATAATAATAATAATATAATAATCCGGGAACACTTGCACTCAGATAGAGCATAAACACAGTCGAGCAGACACAGTCAATAATTAACCATGCGTTTTCGGTACTGGTTACTGGACAATGAAGTCTGTTAGTGAAGTAGGAAGATGCCTCCTTGAATGTAGTATCATCCAAAGATATTGAAACTGTTGGTAACAATGAATTATGCAAGAAGTTAAAATGTATTGGCTGCCAGAAAAAATATATTACTATGGAACTGTGATTGAAACTGAATATTCAGCTTAGGATCCTGTATGAAAACAATCCGAGTGAGAATCTATAGATGCTCCTGTCAGTGTTTTGAAGAAAACCGCACTATCGAACGTACTGAAAGAAGATAAGAACTCAGAAGATAAGAACGCAAATGACAGTCAGTGTGAAGATGAAAATAAGAACGAACGTTGTAGTTATTCTGAAGATGAAGAAGAAAGTGTTCAATTACCTGATAGTGATGATTCTGATAGTGACCTACCACACATACAGGAATGTGAATACTTAAACTGCACACGTGAATATCAAAATATTCTCTATGTAAATGTTTCTTGTGCTTCAAGCATATTGCCAACATTAACAACTGCAGAAGCCATCCATTAGCTTCCTCTAAAGAATTAGAAATCAGACCTTCTCCACGTAAGAAGCTTGCACATGATACTAATTTTGGTGAATTGGTGGTTCCAAGTACATCTACAATTCTAGTACATGACTCGTCGTGGGCCACCACACCATGTGTACTCAATGAAAGTGGAAGATTTTAAAGGCTATAAGAGTATTTCCGAAAATATATGAATTAAATCTCTGAGAGGATTTAATTCTGCCATTAAAGTAGATTGGACGATGGTCCGGGGGGTAATGGTGACCAAAGAGGACTTATCGGGGATTTTCATAAAAGCAAGTTATCTCAGTCAACATTATGAGAAGCTATCGCTGAGAAGAAATACATTTGGTGCACTGAAACACACACTACCACAACTTAATGTATCCACAAATATCGGTCGAGAAATACAATGATTTAAAGCACCTGTGCCCAGGACTAACACCTATCAACCGTGACAAAAATTGTCAAAAATTTTATCAAGACCTTCTCCAATCATAAAGGAAGGCAAAGGCATCTGATCAATATTTCAGCATTATTACAATTTTTCAAAACTATTAATAAAATTTGTAATATACTTATTTAAAAACTGACAATTGAATTTGTACTTTGATTACATAATCAAAATGTACTATTTGTAGTTAGTAATGTCAACTTTATTTTAAATTCTTAAATTCCTTTATATCGGCAATTTGTACGAGTACCTAATAAATAAATAAATAAACTCAAAACTTATAAAAATCAACGTTTAAAAATAAGAAACTTCAGTCATATATTCATAGATCTTGGGGAGGCCAATGGGTTAGAGAGCTCGGTTTCTGAGAGGGTGAGTACGGGTCCAGTTCCCGCCGGAACCTATTAAACAGAATAGTTCAGAACCTACTTCACCAAAATATCTATGTCCCGTCCTTACAAGCTCCCAGTTTCTTTAGGATGAAAACAACAATTCAGTCATTCATTCATGTATTAATAAAGTTATAAGCAATTAAATCGTAAGTGTCAAATGTATTAGATTGCATATATGACGAACAGACGTATATCCATGTAAGGCGAATTTCTAGCGTGATGTCATATTAAGTGAGCACGCTACGGGTCTTTGAAAGAGCCATTATATATCATTTACACAGGGCTATTATTTTGAAGCTATAGTTTTTAGCTGAATGTGTAGAGCGGTTCATTTGCACTGACATTTCTTTAAATGTCTCTCCTGTAAAATTACACTTTTGACGCTTACGTCTGTACGTCATATAAGCGACGATATATTAGGTAAAATAAAAGCAAGGAGAAGAATAGCGTGAGAAGAAAACATTTAGAAAGTCTATTTTGTGGGCCTTTTGAACAATGAGTTAAGAAAAAGATTGATGTTTCGTGCGGAATATTGTACTCTATGGGGCAGAAATAGGGGCACTACCTGAAAGCGACGAAGTCTGATGTCTTTCCAGATGTGGATGTGGAAAAGAACGGAGAAATAATAGCTTTACCGAACGGTAAACAAATAAGGAGGAGTTGGGAGTAGAAGAGAAACGAATTATATTCTAGATATAATTAAAAAGGAGGAAGAGAAACTGGTTAGTTATGACATTGGTTGAGAAGAAACGGTATGATGAGGTACATCATAAAAGGTATGATGGAAAGAAAAAGACGGAGGAAGTGAAAGAGGTTACAACTGGTGAATTGTATTAATACATGAAGACGATGAAATGGAGTCATGGTGGCTCAGTGGTAGAGCCCTTAATAGCATTCTAGGCTTTTAATAGTCTTAATCAAACCTTCAAGGCTAAGTCTGTAGGCTTGCACGAGTTTGCATTTACATGGCTGCAGACCTAACCAACGCTATAGCAAACTTGCTAGTTTCTCGATTGCAAGCTTATCTCAGACTTGACAATAATACATAATATAAGGCTAGCGTTAAAATTCCTTTAAATTGACACACCTGTCAAGCATGACTTGAAATTTACACTTGGCAAAGTTATACGCAAAGAGAACATCTAAGGCTAAGTCTAACATGCTAGCATTCTTGTGGAGCCTTCATTCTTACATCTTGCCTAAGCATACACAGGTTTATACGTCAAAACTATCTAGACTCCAAGCATGAAAATTTACACTTGGGAAAGCCTTACACAAAGAAGAGTTCTAATGTTAAGTCTATCAAGGAAACTTAAAGGCAAACTTACACTTGCTACTGTAGACGTGCTAGCTTGCTGGGGTGCTCACCCATGGGATACCTGATTTCATCCAAGCCCTTACCAAATGGGCTTTGCGCTGGACAAACACCATGTGCATGGGCTTTCTCGGGATTATTCCATTTCCGGCCACTTTCTTCATTATCATCATCATCATCATCATGACTCCCTCCTTTACTATCGGAGCGTATTCGTGGGGGGTTAAACTTTTTAAAAAAATGATGGCGTAGATGTTAGTTGAAAATCGTGGAAGCTTTTTAGTTTGCAGCAAGTCATTTTCCAGTAATATAAAAATATCTATAATAATGAGTAATAATAGCAATAGTGTGCTCCAGCATTGCACAACAGTTTCTCGGTTCCCATAGTCCGAAGCTTGATTCTCGATTAAACACATAATTGGCGGGTGAGTGTGTAAAGTGCGTTAAGTCAAAAGTTAGTGTTTTAGAGAAGTCGCATTTGAAAAATCAGATATAAGTCCAAAAATCCGGTTTAGGGTTTCAGACATAAATCCAAAAAAACAGTCTTATTAACATGAAGAGCTACAGCAGCTAATCATTTCCCCAAAACCGGATTTTGGATTTATGTCTGAACTTTCAAATGCGGTTTCTCAAGAACACTAACTTTTGACTTAACACACTTTACACATCCACCCGCCAATATTTAGTATTAATACAAAGAAATAATTGACGTAAAAAGTTCCTTTATACTTATGAAAAAAAATGATAAACCGTACAAACATGTGATGAGATAGAATAACAAAAAGAATTTAATTCACACAACTAAACCGATTATAATAATCTTAAAGTGTCAAGCACAGGCTAATTTTGTAATGGGAATCGCGATATTATAGTCTTCAAAATTAATCCCCTTCAAATTTCATAATGAAAACAACCATAATCTTCAAACATTAACCACAAGCTAACTTCATTATTGAAATCGCAATATTACAATCTTCAAGCATTAACTACCGACTAACTTTCTAAAAGGATTTGCAATATTAGGGTCTTCAAGCGTTAACTACCGGCTAACTTTGTAAAAATATTCGCGATATTATAGTCTTCAAGCATTAACCACTAGCTAGCTTCGTAATTGGAAATGCAATATTATAATCTTCAATCTATAACCACTGGCTAAGTTTATAAAAGGATTCGCAATATTATAGTCTGCAAGCATTAACCACAGGCTAACATTCTAAAAGGATTCACAACTGACTAACTTTATAAAAGGATTCGCGATATTATAGTCTTCAAGTATTAATCACTAGATAGCTCCGTAATTGGAATTGCAATATTATAATCTTCAATCATTAACCACAGGCTAAGTTTGTAAAAGGATTCGCAATATTATAGTCTGCAAGGATTAACCACAGGCTAACATTCTAAAAGGATTCACAACTGACTAACTTTATAAAAGGATTCGCGATATTATAGTCTTCAAGTATTAATCACTAGATAGCTCCGTAATTGGAATTGCAATATTATAATCTTCAATCATTAACCACAGGCTAAGTTTGTAAAAGGATTCGCAATATTATAGTCTGCAAGGATTAACCACAGGCTAACATTCTAAAAGGATTCACAACTGACTAACTTTATAAAAGGATTCGCTATATTATAGTCTTCAAGTATTAATCACTAGATAGCTCCGTAATTGGAATTGCAATATTATAATCTTCAATCATTAACCACAGGCTAAGTTTGTAAAAGGATTCGCAATATTATAGTCTGCAAGGATTAACCTCAGGCTAACATTCTAAAAGGATTCGAATCTGGCTAACTTTATAGAAGGATTCACGATAGTATAGTCTTTAAGTATTAATCACTAGCTAGCTCCGTAATTGGAATTGCAATATTATAATCTTCAATCATTAACCACAGGCTAAGTTTGTAAAAGGATTCGCAATATTATAGTCTGCAAAGATTAACCACAGGCTAACATTCTAAAAGGATTCACAACTGACTAACTTTATAAAAGGATTCGCGATATTATAGTCTTCAAGTATTAATCACTAGATAGCTCCGTAATTGGAATTGCAATATTATAATCTTCAATCATTAAACACAGGCTAATTTTGTAAAAGGATTCGCAATGTTATAGTCTTCAAGCATTAACTACAGGCTAACATTCTAAAAGGATTGGCAACTGGCTAACTTTGCAAAGGATTCGCGATATTATAGTCTTCAAGTATTAAACACAACTAACTTCGTAATTGAAATTGCAATATTATAATCTTCAAACATTGACTACCGGCTAACTATGTAAAAAAAGAATCGCAATATTATGGTCTTCAAGCATTAACTACCGGTTAATTTTGTAAAAGGATTCGCGATATTATAGTTTTGAAGCATTAACCCTGCACTAACTTTATAATGGAAATCGTGATATTATTCTCTTAAAACATTAACCGCCAGCTAACTTGGTAATGAGAATTAGGATAAGACCACTTTGAGACAGAAATGCACAATGCTTTTAACTTATGGTGTTAGATCTTAAATTACATACGTTGGAGATAAATATTTCCCCAAAACAGCTAGCACGGACAAGCTGATTGGGTGCCTATCTGTTCCCTAGACACACCCGTGCTTGGGTAGGAGTGCTATCTACTGGAGACTAATAATTAAAATGGACAGATTATCACTTGATTAAAAAAAAAAAAAAAAACATACAGAGAAAACTTTTGTTCCTATTGTAGAATATATTCCTTTTGTCGTTTTCAATTTAATACAGACCACTTAGGTTTCTTTTAATTTTCACATTATTATTAGGATCATGCAAATGGATCTTATAAGCTTGTAATGTTAATACGTTCGCTCCTCGATATTCTACATAATAACTCTTGAACGAAGGTAAATTTTTGAATTTTGTTTTTAGCAGTTGATAACTAGAGCTGACACTGGGCAGCTTAGATTAGACTCCCGATAGGAGGGGAAAAAAATTTCTCGTTCTACCATTGTTTCATTGCGCCTCCGAGGTTCACCCAGACTCATTGAAATGCGTCCCTGGGGCAGTCCGGCGGAGATAAAGGAAGCCAGAATGTAGTAAGGACTAATATTGGATGTAAAAGCAGGTTTTTTGGTTATCAGAAAAAAAAAAACTGTTTTTGGAAACCTTAAAAAAAAAGAACAGGTTTTTCAAAACCAGTTTGTTTCTCTATTAAACAAATTTAGATTGAAACTGGTTTGGTTTACTATCAAAGCGGGGCTAGGTTTTCCATCAAAAACTTTTTGTTTCTTTTGCCTGGAAATGAATACTGTAAGAATAAGAACAAAGACCGGATTTGGCGAAATTTACACTAGTTTCGCTAAAAACCCAAAACTTTTGGACAAAAGGGTTTCGGCAAGAAATCAAATCGATTTAAAAAAAAAAAAGAAAAGAAAAGAAAAGAAAAGAAAAAGTTTCACTTAATGCAGTATAGAATAAGACTCATTCACTGAAGCATAATTTAAGTAGTAGCAGTAACAACAAATTTCTTCAATATTTTGATAATGAGAAACTAAAAGTTCACACTGGTGCCAATTTTCCATATAGGTTACAGAAACTGTTCATACACACAACATTCACACACACTACTTTCAAGACAAAACTAATTTTGTAGATTATTTAATATGAATCACGGTTTTAGAACAACGAATGGGCACTAGCACATAAAATGCACCGACTTATCACAACGGAGCAAATGTTAAAAAAAAAAATGTCTTTAAAAACACACACACGCATACACACAATTGTTAAGGCTGATATTCTTCTGAAATGATTCGGTCACGGTTGCACTAATACGCCATAAATTCACTGCTATGCGTTATCACATTCCATAGCTAAAGTTTTGGTTTTATACTAAAACTACATAAAAAAATAAAAATAAAATAAAATAAAATAGTAGTAATCTGCTAAATATAATAATAATAACACATTATATTTTCCTTTTTTCGCAATATTCTTTTCCTGACCTTTAATTCTTTCTTTTTTGCACTTAGTAGTAGTAGTAGTAGTAGTGGTGGTGGTAGTAGTAGTAGTAGCAGTAGTAGTAGCACGAAAAAATAGACCTGGCTTGATCTGACCTGTGGTCACTTCAATTATTTTTCTCTATCTCTTTTTTCTTTCTCTTAGTTAATTGCGAACGATGTGATGAATGATATTTCTCCAAGAATCGACTTGGCGCACACACAGGAAAGAAGTCACAAACAGCTCTTTTACGCAGCCACTGGCTTCATAAACTGTAGCCACCCACCGAGCAATGGAATCTTACAAAACGGTAATGCCTGCCGCACGCACACGCTACTTGGGACACCAGAGAGAGAGAGAGAGAGAGAAAGAGAAGAGAGAAGAGAGAGGGAAAGAGTAGAAGAGAGAGGACGGTATATGCACAACTTTCCAGGACAGTGTTGACAACTCCTTACGGGTGAAAGTGCTTCGTTGCATTCATAACCCCTGTTGCGCTCCCTATAAACTTTTCTCCTGAACTCTTTCCATCCGCAAAACGAACGCTTCAGAAGATTAATTAATGTTTATGACCTCCAGTATCCTATACCAGGCCCTTAGCTAGGGGCAGGCCAAAAGGAGTTCAGCCATCCCTACGACAACCTTCATTTCCTCAGTGAAACTTTCAGTTATTTGTTGATATGCTTGCATGAGAATGTAAACCAGAGATGGACACCTAACTCATTTTTGCCCTCAAGAGAGTCACCCTCACTCAACTTTTTGGCAGTTGAGTGTGAGGGTGAGTGTGAGTGAAGGCATCAATAATATTGAAGTAGGAAGAGTGAGTGTGAGTGTGAGGGAGTCGATTTGAGGGTGAGTGTGGCTAAGGGTGAGGGCATTAACAATATTTGAGTGTGAGGGTGACTGCGCGTGAGTGTGAGAGAATTGATTTAGTTTGAGTGTGAGTGAGGGAAGTCGATTAGGGTAAGTGTGGCTCAGGGTGAAGGTCTCAACAATATTTGAATGTGAGGGCGAGTGAGTGTGAGTGTGAGGGAGTCGATTGAGGGTGAGTGTGAGTAAGGGTTAGGAAAAATGTGCATCTCTGATGTAAACTACACTCATGTTAGCCACTCCAAAACTTATCTCCCCTCTCCGTCTTAGTGTTCGGGCTACGGGCCTGCCTCCTATCCTATGATCACTTGGCAATCTGGCCTCATTCGGACTTTCGCGCTCTCAGAGGCTTGCCATCCTCATTGAGGCTCGCGCTCATTAATCTTGTGAGGCCCAAGCTATTTCAGGTTCGCACTTGCTCGCAGCTCGGGCTTACTATCCTTAATGTGGCTCAAACTAGCTCACCAACCTTATTGGTGCTCACATTTGCTCAGAATCGGACTCTTGCATTCTATCCAGTTATAAGGCTCACATTCATGAGCTCGGGCTGGAGAGATAGGCTCGCGAGTTTCAACATTTCTGCTCTTTACGTATTTTATATGACTGTAGGGTTCAGAAGGATTCTTTGGGAGAGGAGAAGCGGGAAAGAAGATCGCCTGCTGGAAGATGAACGAAATACAAGTTTTTCACCAAAATAGAATAAAGTGCAACAGTATATTTTTAACAAGAATCTTTATGCGTAATGAATAATGTACATTTTTAGCAAATAACATGACACATGAGGCGTTCAGAGTGCCAACGATTCAACTCAAACTACTAAAGTTGTAATGGAGCGATATATTATGTTTTCACGCTCCGTTTAAATATATGGAAGAAGTTAACACTGTATGTAAGGAGTTTGGTTTACCAAAACTCCTTCATACGAGGTGCACACCAAAAGTTCGTGCCGTTCTTTTCTAAAGACCGCATCTTTTGTCATTGTAGGAAAACCATTGTGGCAGGGGCGTACGCAGGGTGTTTGTCCTGTGGGTCCGGATCCCCCCGAAATCCCGACTTTTTTTTTGTAAATGTAGTCTACTTTTAGAGGCAATTTTAGAATTTTTCATATAATTTAGCCTCAATTGTATTTGGACCCTCCGAAACGCTTTAGACCCCTCCCGAAATAAATTCTTGCGTACGTTCCTGCATTGTGGTATCGGAAATCTCCATCTTTCATCTTTAAGCAGTGCAGGCTTTATTTACTAACTGGCAAACAGTTGAGTCACAGTGCTTAACGAGCAAGATGTTTTTCTGATATCGTCCGGGGACATGAAATTGCTCGAGGGTTTGCGAGCAACGGGTAATCGTGAAATTCCTTACCGTAGCTGGACGTTGTACAGCCGGTGGGATGCTGACTGCTACGGGTGCTGACTGCCGCAGTCAATGACACAGGCCGACGTTTTTAAACTTTTGAAAAGTTACAGAAACAAAACTCACTGATTTTGACTAACTTTAGGTTCCTGAATATGAATATGATATCCATTTTACTACATTAGCTCGCATTTTTGTGTAACGCATAGTTGCCAGATTTACCATAATAGAGAAAATGAGCTATCATGAAGTGTACCGGCCAATGAGCTGTTTGAGTGCCGAAAGGGAATCAACTTCATTTCGACAGTTGCTCAAGAACGACATTCAGTTTTGAAAATCCTTAAAATTAATTTATTGAATCAAACCAGTTAAAAACTATATATTCTGTTTGTGTATTAGCACTAAAATACTATATATATTCTGTTAGTGTAGGCCTATTAGCATTTACATACACAGAGTAATTTATAAAGTCTAATGTTTAGAGCTGCAAATAACACCATCCAACTAACTAACTATCTCTATGGCCTATGGAACCCGGAGGTTCAGTGCCGCGTTCACAAAAGCTCTCCACTGACTTCTATCCTTAGCTAATTGGATCCAGTTTCTACTTTGTATTCCTATCTCTGCGAGATCCATCTTAATATTATCCTCCCATCTGCGCCTAGGTCTTCCTAATGGTCGTTTTCCTATGGGTCTACCAGTCAAGACTTTGAAAGCGTTTCTACTTTCTTCCATTCTAGCTACATGACCTGCCCACCTAAGCCTCCTAGACTTGACGACCCTAACAATGTTGGGTAAACCGTATAAACTATGTAGTTCCTCGTTATGAAGCTTCCGCCATTCCCCATTCTCGTTCCTCTTGGGTCCGAATATTCTTCTCAGGATCCTGTTCTCAAATACTTTCAGTCTATGTTCTTCCCTCAGAGTAAGCGACCATGTTTCGCAACCATACAGAACAACAGGCATGATTATCGTTTTATATATTTTAAGCTTCAAATTCCTCGACAGAATTCGCGACGACAAGAGATTTTGAACCGAATAGTAACACGAATTCCCTGCTTTTAGTCGACATTTAATTTCTTCGTGAATATGATTTTCGTCTGTTAATATTGATCCTAAATATTTGAAAGTATCCACTTTATCAAAAGTATTATTTAATATTTTAACGCCTCCACAATTTGCCGTATTACGGTCCCGACGCACTTCCATGTATTTAGTTTTCTCCGCATTTACTTCTAAACCCATGTCCCTGCAAGCGTTTAATAATATCTCTGCATTTATTTCTACTGTTCTCCTATCATCCCCTATTAAATTTACATCATCAGCATATGCCATAACCTGGTGAATGCCGTTCAACTCTAGGCCCTGGTTGCTATCTTTGATTTTCCTTATGGCGTATTCCAGCACAAAGTTAAATAATAATGGCGACAACGCATCTCCTTGTTTCAGGCCATTTTCGACGTGGAAGCTCGTGGACAAAAATTTTCCTACCCGGACTTTACTTTGGGATTCACTTAAACATATCTTAATTAATCTAATTAGCTTTCTCGGTATTCCAAGCTCTGTAAGAACGTTGTATAATGTTTCTCTCCTAACCGAGTCGTAAGCCTTTCTAAAATCAATAAATAGTTGATGTACCGGGGTATTGTATTCCCACTTCTTTTCGAGTATTTGGCGAATGGTAAATATTTGGTCGATAGTTGATCGATTTCGTCTAAATCCGCACTGATAATCTCCAATAATTTCATCTGCGTATGCGGTCAATCTTGCTAACAGAATATTTGAAAGGATTTTATAGGATGTTGACAGAAGAGAAATGCCTCGATAATTATTACAGTCAGTTTTGTCGCCTTTCTTGTGAATTGGAACAATGATTGACTCTTTCCACTCTTGTGGCAATTCTTCCTTGTTCCAGATAAGGAGAATGAGTTTGTGTATCTTGTTCCACAATTTTTCGCCTCCAGCTAAAATTAACTCAGCCGGAATTTCATCTACACCCGGAGATTTGTGTTTCTTTAATTTCTTTATAGCGGCTTCCACTTCTATTCGATTGGGTTCTGGAATATACGGTTCTGCAGTGTGTATCTCCTTTTCTCCACGCACATTAGTTTTTGGCTGCGTGTTCAGCAAATCGTCAAAGAAATCTTTCCATCTATTTAAGAGGCTATCCGTATCAGTGAGAACTGTGTGCCGTCAGATTTCTTTAGTATATAAGCACGAGGTTGATAGCCTTTCTTAAATTCGCTGATCCCCTTATACATGTCCCGAATATTTTTATTTTTACTATTATCTTCAAGTTCCTTAATTTTAGCTTTCAAAAAATCCCGTTTCTTTGTTCTAAAAGTTTTGGAAGTTTCCCGCCTCATATATGCGAAATTTTGTGTAGTTATTTCATTCGGATTTTGTAGCCACCGTAATTTTGCCTGTTTTCTCTTCTCTACTAGTTTAATGCATTCTTGGTCGAACCATGGTTTGTTCCTACGTATTTCCGCGTGTACCAGTTTTTCTATTGCTGAACTTTTAATGCTATCTCTAATTTCAATCCAAGTATCCTCAACACTAGTGCACTCTGAGTCTTCTAAAACCGAGAATCTATTCGAAACTTCAATCTGGTATTCCTCTCTTACCTAGCTCTCTTCTAATTTCTTTAAATTAAATCTCTCCGTTTTCGGACATTGAGTATTACCTTTATTCAACGATAATCTCTCCCGTATTATCGCTGCTACCAGGTAGTGATCAGTGTCACAATCAGCCCCTCTAAACGACCGGACGTCAATTATGCTAGATTGTCTTCTTCTATCTACTAAAACGTGATCAATTTGATTATGTGTTTTTCCGTCTGGTGATGTCCAAGTGTATTTATGAACGTCGCGATGTGGGAATTTTGTACTCTTCACGATTAGGTTTTTGGATATTGCAAAGTTCACGAGTCTAACACCGTTGTCATTACTTTCCTTATGCAAACTTTCGTTCCCTATAATCGGTTTGAAAATATCCTCTCGTCCTACCTTCGCATTGAAATCCCCTAATAGAATCTTCATATGGTATCGCGGTAGTTGGTCAAATATCCGTTCCACTTCTTCGTAAAAACTATCTTTTATATCGTCACCCTTATCTTCAGTTGGAGCATGTACATTTAAAACAATAATATCACACCACCTGTCCCTTAAGAGTAATAAAAGAAAGTCTGTCAGTAACAAATTCAACCCGTTTAATTGCTGGTAATATTCGTTTGTGAACGAAAAACCCTGTTCCTAACTGGTGATTTTTATTTCCTTCCCCGTAAAAGAACGTAAAATTTCCGGAATTCTCAGATCCATCTCCTTCCCACCTAACTTCCTGAACTCCTACTAAGTCCATTCTGTATTTCTCTAACTCACTCGTTACAGATTTTAACGCGCCTGCCCTATAAAGACTTCTAATATTCCATGTTCCAAATCTCATGTCCATTTTCTTTTGCTGATGTCGTGCCAAGTTATCAGTCCTTGTCCGAGGCTTTTGTGAATGTTTCTGAGCAAGTACCTTTTTTTACAGGATGAGGGTGTTAGCCTTACCCAAACCCCCAAGCTGGAGGACCACTCCTAGTCGTCTGTCCGCGACTGCTTATTCAGTATATTCGCAGCTAACCTCTATATCTAGAGGCCTTCTCCTCGATCCGCAACCTGAGGACGCGCCATGCCGTGGTGACAGGAACCCACGTTACACGGAAAAATAACACCATCTGCTTTACTTTTTTCTTTTATGAAATGTTGGGTTCTCTCTCTTCACCGACCAGCAATAGTACCCCATCATTGCAGAGTTCCAACGTCCTTGATATCGAGTTTCCATCGTTCTTATATCCTGGTGAAACCGTTCTCCCATTTCGTCACTTACATCTCCAAGATTTTCTGGAAAGAACTTGAGGTGGGAGTGCAGAAAGTGGATTTTCAAAGACATGCGACATCCCAGAGCTTCATATGCGACCAGAAGTTGCTGCACCAGAGCCTCGTAATGTTGAGCTTTAGTTTTGCCCAAAAACCTTTTACAAGTTGAACAAAAGTACGCCAGGCATTTAACTCTTTGTCGTTTAAACTCTGTTCAAACAATTCGTCATGGATAAGTTTGCGAATATCAGGTCCTGTGAAAACTCCTTCTTTTAATTTACCATCACTTAGTTTTGGAAAACACTGTCTAAGATTCTTAAATCCTTTACCTTCTTTGTCCATAGCTTTCACGAAATTCTTCATGAGGTCCAACTTAATATGAAGAGGGGGAAGCAGCACCTTGGCTGGATCGATCAGAGGCTCACACTTGACACTGTTGGTACAGGGCTTAAATGTCTCTCTGGGAGCTCACTCTTTTTGTGAAAAATGTTTTCCTGTGGCTCTTGAGTCCCAAAGACACAAAAAAACAACATTACTTTATAAATCCACCTTGCAGACCAGTACGCAAATGGAATCTTCCATTCTGTAGTATTCTGAAAAGAGCTCGTTCCTTTTCTTGTAGTGAGTGTAAGTAGTTCCAGGAGCCAGTAAATTCCACTCTTTGAGTCTAGCACCCAAAAGTTGAGCTTTCTCTTTCGAAAGTTGTAACTCTCTCACTAAATCATTCAACTCATGTTGTAGGATGAAATGAGGCTAATTTTTTACGTGGAAGGAACTGTCTCTCGGATCTTCATCTGCAGATATTGAGTTGATGTCCTCATCGCTTCCTGTAGGCGCTGTAATATCGATAGTTTCCCAATCTTTCGGAGGAGTAGGTACAGGTAAATTTTCTCCATGGGGCACTGGTCTGATCGCGGATTGCAAGTTTGGGTATTCGATGGCACGTTGTTTCTTCTTGTTACTTCCTGCTGTATTCGTCATACAGAAATAGCAATCATCATAATGATTCCGGCGTTCTCTTCATATAATCGGAACAGCGAAAGGCATCCTTCGTTTGGTTCCTTTAAGCCAGGCAGTCAGAGTCGCATAACACATCAAACAACACACATGAGGGGCCCAGCTTTTATCTTGTTCACCGATCTTGCAGCCAAAATAAAAATAATAAAGTCATCATTTATCTATCTAATCTGTGACTTAACCATAAATACGCCACAGATATAACAAAATCTGCCCGGTGAGTTTTTACATCCTCTGCGGGAAGAACTTGACATTTTTCACAGGAAAGCGAAACTTAGAGCAACAGCACTACCACTTATTCCATAAAATCACTAAAAGATACTGAAAACACAGACAAACAGTTCTAAAAATACGGTAAAATATAACTGAAGTTTCTGACGTAAAAGTTCCAAGTCAATTCTCCCGACAAAATACTTATACACTTGAGAGATTACTTACTGCAATGCATAAGAGCAAGACTGAGCCAAACAATAACGGCGCAGTCGGCGCTTGTTTCGCCCGCGACATTGTGCCGCTCATTGTTGTCACATAGACCCTATTTTTTAAACCGGTTTCAATGGTCTAAAAACAAACAAACAAAGGAGGGTGAGGAACACAAGTGGTGTTAAGCATTTCAATCATCCCCGTCCTCCCCATATTCATTGTTTATATATATATATATATATGCCAACAATAAGGGGGTCCTATCTGTCGCCAACTGAGTGAAATCTAATTTATTTCTTACTCAAATAGCATTGTCAGACCGGTTACTTCGATGACAACTGAAGCCGACCCTACAAAATGGCAAAATTGGCAACAATGCATAACGCCAAAATACGAGCTAATGTAGTAAAACGGCTATCAATTTCGAATTCAGCATCCTGAAATCAGTCAAAATGAGAGGTTTTCCTTTCTGTAACTAAACTGACGTCGGCCAGTGTTATTGGTGCTGATTGCCACGATGGCGCGCTGACTGCCATGAGCCTGAGAGAAAGTTGCTAGACGTAACATTGCCGGACGCCAAGAAGCATGAAAGAAACGTGATGAACCTTAGGATCGTGTTGTTCAGACCAACTTCTAACAAAGGTAAACAGGAGTAGTACTGGCGTCACCCTAACTTTGGACTTTGACCCCGACCTTTGTGACGTCATAGGTCAAAGGTCAATGACCTTGGCCCGGGGTCAATGACCTAGGGGTACTTAGGATCATCCCCTCTAGAGTTTGGCAGGGGTACCTTGGCCCACCCCCTAAATTTTGGCAGGGGTACATAGGACCACCCCCTTAAATTTTGGAAATTACCAAATCTAAAAATTTGGTATGGTAGCCTAGGACCAGGGTATATACCTCTATTAGTATTGGGGGTCCATTTTGTTCCCTTTCATGGGTAAAAAATTGCCAAAAAATCAAATTTCGGGGTTTTTGCCCTAATTTAACCCCTTTGATGAGGTTTTATTTCCCTATATAGTTATATGGGCATATACAGGGGTTCATTTCCTTTCATAAGATATGGGTATATTGATGCACCCTCTTAAAATTTGGGAGGGGTACCTAGGCTCACCCCTTCAATTTTGGAAATTGCCCAATTTAAACATTTGGTATAATAGTATAGGACTCTAATATAAATCACTATAAATTTGGGTGGTCCACCTTGTTCCCTTTCATGGGTACAAAATTGTCATGCGTTATACCACGTGTTTGGTTTTGACCTAATTCATCCTCTTTGATGAGGCCCTATTATCTTATATGGTTATATGGTCATGTATAGGTGTCCATTTCCTATCATAAAACATAGGTACATTGATGCACCCCTTTAATTTTTTGGGAGGGGTACATTGGCCCACCCCTTAAATTTTGGAAATTCTTCAATTTAAGCATTTTGGTATTATAGTGCAGGACCTCAATATGTATCATGATAAATTTGGATGGTCCATCTCGTTCCCTTTCATGGGTAAAATATTATCGAAAATTAGTACGACCACGTGTTTGGTTTTGACCTAAGTTATTCCCTTTTGATGAGACTCTATTATCTTATATGATTATATGGGTATGTATAGGGGTCAATTATCTTACATAAGACATAGGTATATTAGTGCACCCTTTTAAAATTTGGGAGGGGTACCTTGGCCCACCCCTTAAATTTTGGAAATTGTTTAATATAAGCATTTGGTATTATAGTATAGGACATCAATATGTATCACTATAAATTTGGGTGATCCATCACGTTCCATTTCATGGGTAAAGAACTACCAAAAATCAAATTTCGGAGGTTAGAGACCCATTTTATTTCATTTGATGAGGTCTTATTACCTTATATGATTATATGGGCATGTATAGGGGTCTATTCTGTTTCTTAAGATATAGATACATTGGTGCATCTGTTCAAAAATTTGGGAGGGGTACCTTGACCCACCCCTTAAATTTTGGAAATTGCCAAATGTAAACATTTAATGTAGTACTACAGAACCTTAATATGTATTAGTATAAATTTTGGTGGTCCACCTCGTTCCCTTTCATGGATAAAATGTTAAAAATTCAAATTTTGGAGGTTATTGACCCCCTTTGATGTGGTTTTATTACCTTATATGAACATATGAATGTGTTCAGGGGTCTATTTTCTTTTATAAGGCATGAGAACATCGATGCTTTCATCTTAAAATTTGGTAGAGGTACATTGGCTCACCCTTAAAGTTAGGAAATTGCCCAATTTGGTATAATAATATAGGTTCTTAATATATACCATTATAAATCTCGTTCCCTTTCATGGGTAAAAATTACCAGAAATTAGTATGACCACGTATTCGATTATTGACTCAATTTATTCCCTTTGATAAGGATGAATGTGTACAGAGGTTTATTACCTTTATATTTTTATGTTCCCTTTTAAATTTTTTTGGGTTACATAGAACCATTTCTTAAATTTGGGAATTATCAAATAACAATTGGGAATTTGGGGTTCCTCTTATGGCCAAATATTCAAATTTTAAAGGTTGACTTATTTTATCTTTTTTGATACGGCTTTATTATTGAATGAGTACAGGATTTATTACTTTTTTTATAAGACACAGATGTATTTGTGTACCAATCTTAAATTTTGGGAGGGGTACATTTCTTATTGTTAAATCAATAATTGGTAATTGTTCTTAGAATTGGGTGGTATCTCATTCATTGGGTAAATCATTGTCAAATATTAGTATGGTCACGTGAGCAGTTATTGACCTATGATGGGATTAGGAGTCCAGGACATTAGTACATTGAAACTTTGTAGGATAATTTGAGAATTGTCAAAATGAAATTACGTTATTGGTTTTGATTATTCCCACCTATGGGGCAAATATAAACGTGAGCAATACGATGTACCACGTGATTGACCTTGATGAGGTAGTGTCAGGGATTCATTTCCTTTGTTGTGGTACTTCTTCAGTTTGAGTACACACTTCTAGAAAACAGTTGGTTCTGCTAAGGTAAACAATTGACGGAGATTATTGACCTTATTGAACATATAATGATATGATTAATTCTAAGACTTAGGTTATCGAGAGAGGTATTCTTTAAATTTGGGAATTGTGATAAACAGAATTTTAGCATGAGGCGTGAAATTTGAAACAATACTTTGAACTGTAGTCATAGCTCATAGTCTAAGATCATTGGTGGTGGTTGATTTGACCTTGAGCATTAGAAATCTGATAGCTAACCTTATTGCATTTTATGACCAGGGTGCGAATTACCGGGGGGGATGAGGGGGATTTTCCCCCTCAATCACATTTTGTTCCCCCCCAAAGAAGTCAGCTGAAGTATCCCCACCGGGGATGCTCGCTTTCCCCCTCAAAATATGCTTAGTATAACTCCAAATTTCACTGATTTTTGTTATTTCTTGTAAATTTAATCTTCTAGCTATATTTTGGAATGATCGATGTAAACTATTCAGTTTTGGTCATTTCTACTTACCACCTAACTACCCACTATTTTCAACGTTGTTTAGTAGAACTATATTATTATGACTACGGTTGTTACTTGCAACTGTACCTTCGTACCCTTCAGTTCGTCATCGTTTGTGAATTTGAATATACTAATTGCGTATAACAAAGCCACATATAGATTTATAAATGTTCTTAGCGGTTGGCCAAGAAGAAGTAAACAAATAGCTTATTCTACCATACTTGGCGAAGTTCGGATATGTCATATTCATCCTCTATATTTGTATCGATTATCATCTTATTTTAATTTTTGTTATAACATGTTATTTCATTTTCCAGTGTACTCTTTGTTAGCACATGGTCTTCATTCCCTAGTAGGTTGTGTGTATGCAACTCAAAAGTTGCATTTAATTTGTGATAATTAGCATAGTAATCACTGCTTTTACAGTTTACGGAAATGAACTTTTGAAACTGTACTCAAAATCTGAGATATAGGTATTCTCTCGTAAGTATATGTTAACGTACACGCTGGGGGATACGCTCCTAGTGAGCAGACATGTTAATGAAGGTGATTTTTAGGTGAATAAGCGAATAATTCAAGATTTTTTTTGAGCATTTGTTAATACGGCTGGTTCTCCGTGTCATTGTCCGTGTCTGTATAAGCATTTCAACTGGAGCGTTTTTTTTTTTAAAGTTAACCCTTCATTTTTCCATCTTTTCGCTGTACAGTTTGCTGTCCACGCAATTAATGTTGTCTAAAAAACTTCAGTGTAATGTTTTACTTTATTTGAATAACTTAGCCCATATTGAATCAACTCATCTTCAACCTAACAGTAAAGTAATTTTTAAGTGTTGACTTTCTGTGCCCATCACGGAATCGATATTTGGAGAAAAAAAAGTCGTGATGAGCACAGCTTTAGCGGGAAGTAGAAGCACAAGCTCAAAATTTGAATTGAGAGATATTAAATATTTGGCCTTGGATTTGACCTTGATGTGAAAAATCGGGACCAGCAACAATCCATTTCTTATTTGATAGGCTAATATCTAGATTTTCTTTTTTTTAAAAAAAAAAGAAAAAGAAAAAAAGATATGTCCGGTTTAACTGATAATTTTAGTGGTTTTCACAAGACTGAAGTAGGTTTCTTTTTGCAACCTGTATGTATTAATGCAAAGTGGAAGCTTTCAATATGAGTGGAAAAATTAACATATGCTTGTGATCATGGCTATCGCTTGAGCCGAATTATTAACTAAATAAACCTTAGAGAGCTACGGGGACAAGAGTGAGTACAACATTAAAACACGTTCAGAAAGGTTTAGTGGGGTGTGTGTATGTCAGACAATATATATATGCATAGTTATTGTCGGTAGATTTATTAAATTAATAAATCTCTTATTTATTACAGATGTCACACACACACACACACACACACACATTATATATATATATATAATGGGGGATAAGGCATTTATTGTCTCATTTTGAAATTTGAACCTTAAGACTATGTCATTTGGCCTAATTTTATCCCCTCCAATTTGGATTATCTAATTCGCACACTGTTTATGACTCATAGTCTAAAGGCAATACATGCTACAACACTGAAATTTAGTCACAAGGTGATATAATCTGACACTGGCAAAGTTATTGTTGATGCAATTTGATTGGATGATCACTATCTTTTGTGCAATCTGATTGGTTGATCACTATCTTTCGTGCATTCTGATTGGTTGATGACTTTCAAATCTTTGCTGCATTCAGTTTTAAGTTTTGTTTAACATTTATCGATTATTGTTTAAAAATCTTGGTTTGAACAACATTTTTGTTCAACATTTTGCACTCGCTGATAAATGTGATCAAAACCGTTTATTTATTAATCGAATAGTTAAAAACCGGACAAAGTTTGACGGTTAATCGTGAAACGTAAAATTTTTAAGTTTGAAAAATTTTAGTTTGAAAATTTTGTTTCAAAATTTTGTTTGAAATTTTTGTTTGAATATTTTTTTTAGTTTCAAAATTGTTTGAAATTTTTTGTTTGTAATTTTTTTGTTTCCAAATTTTTAGTTTGAAAATTTTTTGTTTGAATTTTTTTCGTTTCCAAATTTTTAGTTTGAAATTTTTTGAAAATTTTTTCGTTTCAAAATTTTTGTTAATTTTTTAAAAGTTTTGTTAAGTTCAAACCATCAGGCTTCGCGCTGGGAGAGAATACTTAACGCATTGAAACGTGCATTCACTAATTTTCTCATATAAACTTCCAAGCTGAATATCTTGAACAGTTCTCGACGCACAGGAGTTTTATTACTTGTAATCAGCATGAATTGGTCCTTCAAATCACATGCTTATTTCTCTACAGGCGAGTGCTTTCTCCCGAACTTCCCTTGTCAGCTGGCTTCAGACCATCATATCCATTAAATAATACAATAAAACAATTAATATAAACAATGAAATGTGCAAATTGTACATATAACAGAAAAGACAATCCCTTTATAAACATCCAAGTGTATGTCGTTCCACTTAGTGAGCAACTTTGTAACTTATAGGATGCCACATAGATTTGCTGTGATGATTACTAAATTGATCCCTAATTAATCCCTACTAAATTAATTAATAATCATAAATTTAGTATGAGGAATTAATTCTTCTCTTTCCAAATACAGTTTCTCCCAGGCTCGTGACAGTCAGCACGCCGTCGTGGCAGTCAGCACCTTCATATTTGCAATCAGCGACAGTCGTGGCAATCAGCACCAATAATTGGCTGTGGCAAGCAGCACCCGTGGCAATAAGCACCTGTCCGTACAGCCGATATTTATCGTTAATTGAAGTGTGTGTGTGCGTGTGTGTGTGTGTGTGGTGATAGTGATCTTGCTGAAAACCTATTAGGAAATGGTGCGTGAGTTCAAAGCAGGGCGAACAAATGTGAAAGATGAGCAGAAATCTGGATGTCTGAACAGACCATCATCTGACGCTAACATTACCCATGTTGAAAATTTCATCATGAAAGACATTCGCGTCATCATGCAGGAGATTTGTGATGTACTTGGGCCTAACAACGGGAACAGTAGAACGAATAATCACAAATGAACTGGGCCTAAAGAAAGTTTGTTGTGGCTGGGTTCCACAGGTGCTTAATGACAATTAAAAAAGAGGCAAGGATTCGATCAAGTGTTGGAAATTTAACATGTTTGAGAAGAGAGGGTCGCAATTTCTTGCAAAATGTTGTGACAATGGATGAATCACAGATTCCATTACAAACCAAAAGGTAGTCAATGCAGTCGAAATACACAGATTCACCACCTCCGAAAAAAAAAAAAAAAAAATTCGTCAGATGGAATCCTATGAGAAGGTGACCTACGCTATCTTCTGATATTCCCAGGGAGTGATATTGTCCTACCCTGTTTCGAAAGATCATATAATTACGGGAAAGTATTTTCATATGCTTTTGATTACATTTTTTTAAAAGCCAAAATTGACTGAGAAATGACCACAAATGGCAAATGGTCCGTTTATTTTTCTTTCTAAAAAGTTAATAATTACGGTATTAAAATGAGACAAAAATACAATACACCAACATAAGGGTTAATAATTCTTACTTTAAAAACAGAATCATTTTCACGGAAACGAAAATTGCTACATTTTTCTTACACTGAGAAAAATCTGTTCTGTGGATAACGATATATTGTACAAATATAAGGAATCCTCTAGTTAGCCATATGCTACATAGGCATTGCCTTTAGATGTTCATCATGCCATTGCAGGATGTTTGATATCTAACAGTCTTATATTACATACATATGTGTGTGTTACCTTCGTTAGCTATATGTTATATACGTCCATTTGTATGTGAGATCCTGACCGTCTATATTGTTTCATACGGAAAGTACGTATAGATGGAACATTTATACAGAAAGTATTATAAAACATGAGTTTTCAGTTATACGTTTGCTGTACGTTAAACACTACAGCATTTACAAATGTAACATACGATTTTACGTACGCCATATACATTTTTTTCTCAATGTACTTCATATCTGTAAAGAGAAAGTGATTCTTTCACAGGTCTGTGGGAATATTTAAATCCCCGCAATCTGTGACTGAAGCTCGGATTCATAATCATTTACAGGTAGAGATACAATATTTCTGATATCCAAACAGGAAGACTATTGTGGGATGTAAATCTTCGAAACCTGAACACTGGTGGGAACTCGTGTGGCCTATTCCCGTTTTGCCTACTAACCAAACTACTGACTTACGTTATTATCTTCATTTCATTTCAGATGTAAGTGAAACAGGTATTTCTGTTATGCCTATTCCCTTTCGCCTACGCTCAATCGACGAGGGATATTTAATATCTGAGGGAATTTTCTTACAAAGATTTATACAGAAGATTAATATCTGAACGTAAACAACACAGGCGAAAGCCGTTCGTAACAACAAATGTAAGAGACAGAAAGTGTAGGAGACCAACTACTGACCCTGAATACCAGAAATTCCGATATAATTCCATTTTTACAATATTATATATAAAACAGAATGTTTGTCTGTTTGTCCCGCATACAAATTCACAATGTAGACTTGGTATATTTCTAGGTAATTGTAGGAAGAAAAAATATTTCAGTTTTATTTCCCATGTAGGCTAAAGGAGATGGTGATGATGAGAATGAAGGACGATAAATACATTCTGAGAAGAAATATTATCAGTCTCTGTGAATTTCATACAGATGTTTAAGCATTCAATTTCATACAACGTCAGGATAAGCACGATTTTCGTATACGAGATTAAGTCAATAAATAACTGCAATATTTTTCTATTTCTTTTCAGGTTAGCTCTACGGGCATTTTGTGCTCACCAGACGCTAGGAGTCAATATTGGGTTCGCCTGTCGTAGGTTGCAGCATTATCACATCAGTTCGCTTTGCGCTGCTGTGAAGTAAAGATAGCCGCGCCTCTGTCTGTGTGCACTGAAGAAGAACAGCGTTCTGTCATCCGATTTTTGTGGTCTGAAAGTCGGAGCACAAATTCATAGAAGACTTTCAGCACAATCCGCGAACAATGTGTTGCCACAGCGGGTGGATTGAACAGTTCAAAAGTGATAGAACGAGCGTGAAGGATGAGGAAAGAGCAGGGTGTCCAGCTACGGCAACAACCGATAACATTATTGAACGAGTTCGTGCCTTGATTCTGAATAACAGAAGAGAGACTGTTGGTGAAGTGGCAACCCATATGCAGATTACTCATGGTTCTGCACATGATATCATGCATAACAGACTCAATTTTCACAAAGCCTGTGCGAGATGCGTTCCGAAAAATCGATGACGAGCACAAGTGAAACCGTGTGAGAAACAGTCAGCACCTACTGGACCGTTATGTTAACGAAAGTGAAGCGTTTCTTAGGCGAATCATCATCAGAGATGAAACGTGGATTCATCACTTTGAATCAGAAAGCAAAAGCCAGAGCATAGAATGAAAGAATCCCAGATCTTCCGTCAGAAAGAAATTCAAGAAAGTGATACTCACAGTGTTTTAGGACTCACAAGGGCCAATCCTGGAAAAAGAGTCAACAATAAATAATAGAAGGTACAGTAATATGCTTATAAGCAAGTTGAAGCCTGCAATTCGCAATAAACGCAGAGGTCAATTGTCAGAAGGCGTTCTTGTGTTGCATGACAATGTGCGTCCACTTACTGCTGCAGCTCAAATTCTTCAAACGTTGCGTTTCGAGGTGTAGAAACATCCTCCATACAGCCCCAATCTCGCCCGGTCGGATTACTATCTGTTTGTCTATTTAAAGAAGCTCTCAAAGACCGGCGATTCAGCTCCGATCAACAGGTGAGGGAAGCGGTGCATTCGTGGCTTACTGTGCAACCTAGAACCTTTTCGCAGAGGGTACCAGAAAGCTTGGACCAGCAACTTGAAAAGCAGGGTGACTGTTCAAAAATGATATGAATAAAAACATTGTACTCATGTGATAATAAATAATAAAAAATGATTGCAGATACCTGTTGACTTACCCTCCAATTTTTTCAGATGTATTACCTCACTAGCTTAGTCGATTAATTTTTTAATTTTGCTTTTTGCAACAAAAAAATTAAAGTGATTATGTCTGTCCAGTTCTTTATAGGATAAATTCGTTCACATATTCACGGTTAACGATGACTTTATGATGGCTATCCATATCCCTTTAAAATACATAACATTCCCCAGATTTTATGCAACCTACATAGCAACATAAAAATGTTACTTGCCTATCATAAAATATTTGGGGTTGGGAAAGTTTTTAGCTAGGAACGCCTTTTGTATATGCAACATTATATCATCATGGCTAGTGCGGGCTTAAGTAACAACAAAGAATAAACGCCGATGAATGGTAAACACATTTTTCTTCTCTTTTAATCGATGTTCTGAATGAGATCTAAGAGTCGCCAACGACGGGTGCTTATTTCTTTTATTCAGGTTCTGAATTAAGACCCGACAACAACGGGTGCTTACAACTAGTATTTCATAAATAAACATTTCATTATCGATTCTGAAATGCAATATAAGTCATTTTGTATGAAAAAATTCACAAGGAGCAGTTTATTCTCGGGACTATATATATATATATATATATATATATATATATATATATATATATATATATATATATATATATTGGACGATTTTCTCAAAAACTGATTAGTTTGATTTTGATTTTATTTCATAACTAAATATTTCTCTAACAGTCCTACAGTATCGCATAAATAAATTTTTATGAAGAAATCTACAAGGAGTAGTTTACTGTTGATCATATTTCGTAAATTCTGCAATATTATCAGCATGTAACGAGAAAAAAATATCCAAAGATGAGGCATCCAATCTTCCTGTAATCTCATTTGTGTGTTTTTTGAAATTTAATTTTATTTAAATTCCTTGTTCTTTTTATTCCTGTGTTTATTTCCAGGCTCGGATATCTTTGTAATGCCCCGTAATAATATATTCTGTCTTATTAAGGGATAGTTTTAGTTTGTTATTTTTGCACTACTTGTTTACTACGTCTAGCATCTTGTTCTAAATCTCTTCTAGGGAATCCAGCTGTGACTATTGCTATGTCATCTACATAGTCTAACACTCCTTTTGTTCCTTTACGTTTATCTAATATTTCAAGGCAGGGCTGGATTACTAAGTCCCACATTATCGGTCCATAGAATGATCCTTGTAGACATCCTTTTGTTATCACATTTTGTATGTGCAAGCATGATGTTTTGTAATTTACTTTTCTATTCTCATAGCAGTCGAGTATTGGTTTGTATAATTTTCTGTCCACTCCTAAAACTTTTTGTCTTTTGAATAGCGCGGGCCACCAAACGTTATCAAAAGCCTTGATAATGTCCAAAATATTATCGTTTGATATTTTTTTGTTTTTCCTGACTCTATATATTTTAGTAATACACTTGTTGTGCTTTGAGTGCTCTTTTCCTTCCTAGACTCGTATTGTAACTTTCAATTTTGTGTTTCTGTATTTGTTTAACACAGTTACTATTACTATTTTTTTAAAATTATGTTCAATAAGTAGATAAGTTCGTATGATTTTGGATCTTTTTATCTTTTACTTTCTCCTTTTTTTATCACCAACTTGGAAGTTTTCCAAAGAATGGGAACTGTTTGTTAAATAATGCATTCATAGATTTGAGTAAGGTTGGGTATGCATTTGTTCAATTGTTTTATAAAAATTCAGGTTTGGTGCAGTTCAGTCCTGGTGATTTCATTTTTTGGTCTCCATATATTCTTCGATTTCTTGCTTTCTTACCTCCCTTAATTTACGACCTTTTTCAGGCAGTTCCTTGATTTCATTTCTCGCTCTTTTATTGAGCAATGCATCCTCTTTTCTGCGTCTGCGTTTCCATAAGGTATTCTATTATATTTTTATATCCTTCCCTGAAGATGTCATCCAGTTTTTGAAGGGTTTATAAGGTTGCAGGGTGATATTGTTTATTATTTTGTAGAATTCATCCCACAGATCGATGTTTTGGTGTTTTTTAACGTACTTGTACCACATTTTCCCTTTTATTCTATTTTATTTTTCTCGGTATTTTTGTTTCATTTTTTGTATGTTTTTTTTTTTAGAAAAATCTAATTTGCCTTATGATTGAGTTCATAGAGTACTGGTACAATTGTTGTAGCTTTCTAGTCTTTTGTTTCAGTTTGCTTAGATTGCTGGTCCAAAATATTTATTTATTTACCGATCGTGAGTTCTTGTTTATTTCTGTTGTTCTCTTTATTGTTTTCTATAATTGATGTTTCAATATTTGTTGCAAGAGATTCTAACTTTTGTATTTTCTTTGTTTCCATTTGTAATAAACATTTAATTTTCCAAAACTTTTGCCATTAAATGTTGTTTGGATTCTATCTAAGCTGTCCATTCTTATCTGCTTCTTGTGGAGGATTTGTTGCCTGTTGCCATGTCTACATATCATCAAAAAGAATAAAATTGTGTCGCTGCCTGTTGCCACATCTAAGACTTTCCAGTTATTTAGTCTTCTATTTATTTTTTCTCTTGTGGTAGCATTGATGTTCTGCTTAATCCCTTGCCTCTTTTTGTATATCGGTGGTTCACCTTCTTTGTCTTTTATCGTTAGGTCATTTTCGTTTTAAAAGTCTCCTTTTTTGGATCAAAAGATCCAATATATTTCAATCAAAAATTTTCTTGTAGGCCTTATATCTGCAGAACTGCATAAAGTGTGGCCAAACCCAAACTATCACTTAACTCAATATAATGTGCTTATTCCGTAAAAAATACGAAAACTTGATTTAGGGGCCATTTAAAGATTTTGTGGCCCCTGACCCCAAAACTAACAATATATTTTAATCAAAACTTTTGTCGTGCTCCTTATATCTGGAGAACTACATTCAATGTAGCCAAACCCAAATTATCACTTAAATCAGTATGACGTGCTTATTCCGTATAATTTACAAAAATTATTTATTGTCTATTCAAAACTTTTGTAGCCCCTGATCCAAAAACTAATTATTGGCCAAAATCGCAATCTTTTGATGCATTTTTTATCATTCCTAAAACTTTTGATTTTTCCATTCTTTTTACTATGTCACAGTGCAGATTTTGAGTTTGAGTACTCACATTATTTCGATGCCATTATTTTTGTATGTTTTGCATATGTTATTAATATTTTTTGTACAAAAGGTTTTATGTCCATATTGAATTGTTAGCAGCTGTTTACTAAAATAAAGCTTTCTTCTTGTTTGTACCGGTATTTCTAAACATTGGTTCCACATATCTTCCATTTGCACTATTTTGAGTATTTTTATGTTTGTTAATATTTAAAATTGATTTTCACATGTATTTTTCTATTTTGGTTTCTCTTCTGCTATAAATGTTTCAGCTTTTGCTTTTATGTTCAATACTTCATCGTTTTTGATGTATGCTTCTAGTATCGCGGGCCGCGGTGGCTCAGTGGTAAAGCGTTCACCTCTAGTGCATGGGATCCGTGGTTTGATCCCAGCTCGTGTTAAGTGAACTTTGTGGTGGACAAACATCGTGTGCATGGGTTTCCTCGAGGTTCTCCCATTTCCTCCCACTTTTTTCATTCCACCATTTCATTCATTTCTCATCATCACCGTCTCCTTTAGCCTAGCCGGCATAATCGTGGAACGTAAAACTTAAAGATTTCGTTCCATTTTCATTTCATTTTTGCTTCCTGTTCCAAGATTATGTCACCTTCAACCTGACTTGCGAATAACTTTATTTCGTCCATCACTATTAGACAATTCTACGCATTTATTTGCATTATGATATTTTTTCCAGCTTGAGTTATTTTGTTTCGTGTTTTCCTTGTAGATTGTTATTTCGTACATAATTTTAAAGATGCCTATTCTTTCTCTGTTTTTGTTTAACATTTTTTTGTTTCTATTTTTGCATGGAATACATATCTTAGGTTTTTCTTTGTTTACACAGTTAACCTTTTCATGATTGTTCATACCACAATGAGGACAAACCCTAAACTCCTCTTTGCAGTGCTTGCTGAGATGTGCGTATTGTTTGCAGGTATTATATTTCGGAATAAATATGAAATCTTTGACGCCGTGGACCTTATAACATAAGTACATTTTCCCTGTTGAAAAATAAAGTTTCCTTCTTATTCCGGATGTCACTTCAATTATTAAGTGGTTTGTGTCTTTGTTGTTTGGTCCTCTGAGAATGTGTGTTTTATTTTCTTTCTTGCTTCTATCTCATTTTGTTTAATCAGCATTTGGACCACGTGTTCATCTTTAAATCCCGTTCCTTCGTCGTAGATTATTGTTAGCGTTTACAACGAACTTAAGAACTTCGTTACTGAATTCTCTGTCTGTGTGTGATGTTATTTGCGATTTTTTAAAAAAATTTGAGCCCTCCATTCGATAGAGCATCAAAAATAATCTGAGAAAGTGATGGATTTTTTCATCACTCTTAACGTTCCCGAGATATTGGCCAAAACCGATTTCGGGAGATTTAAGGAGCTATATCTCAGGAACCGTAAATCATAGAGAGATCATATTTTACGAATTTTTAAGTTTGAGTCTTCCATTTTGAGCATGTGTCTTCGTGAAACAACATATCGTAGAACGTTTCAACAGGTTTTCTTCTTCGTATAAACTAAACACTTTCTCATCACTCCCGATTACATGGTTCCAGAAGTCTTGTGTTGATGTAAGTCCTTGCGAACTCTATGCGAGCATGTATATGTGCATCTGTTAGTTTGACCTCCAAAGCAGAACAAATAATATGGGTACAATTACATGTCTCTGCACTGCATTCCAAACCTAAAGTTGTTTTTAGGTTTGTTATATTAGCTTCAAAAATCGAAACATTTTCGTCTTCCGTTGTCACTTGCACTCTACTCAGTTTCGCTTCAGTTTGTAATCCCAGTAACCCTTTTGCTTCGAATCGTTCAATGCAATATCTTACTGTTTTAATATCCACTCTAATGACTCAAGCAACTTGCTTTTCTTTAGACATTCCAGCTTCCCATATGCTATTAACTGTTATTTTTCCTCTAATTATAAGAGACAAACAACCTAACTTTTTTATGTAAAAAAGCAATTTGCCGTAGACAACAAATAGTTCTTTTTAAGTTTGTTCTGGCAATGCTCTTGGAACATTCTCAACTGGTTTCTTTCGAGATTTATCTACATTTAAGGTTTCTTGTAGGATCTTGCTTGAGACTATTTTGTCCCATATCCCTTTCTATCACTAATGTAATTTTGGTGCTTTTAACCAGTATTATTTGTATTGGAATTACGGATGGATTTAGTTTCTCCCTTAAGATTACTATATTTTCCTTGTATAAATATTATAGTCCTCTGATTGTTCTTGGTTTGGTTGATTTTTAACAGTTTTATTGCTTCCTGCAACATTTTGTCTGATAATGTTACTCGTCACCGCTGCGTTTGCTCTGTATTGTATCTTTTCTCTTGTTATAACTTTATTATCTCTCCTAACAGTCTTTCATCTCCTTCTTGTAATTTTCTGTTTTCTGCTCTCAAGAATTCATTTATGTCTTCAGTTTTTGGTTGTTTAATGAGTCATTCGAGTAAGTGTAGTTTGATGCTGTTAGTTATGTTTGAGGTTACTTTGCTATTATAAACACTAGTGATGACTAGAAATCATCCATAATATAGCCATAATAACCTCCTCTATTTTCTTGGTTAGACTACTTGATCTTCGTTAGTGTTTACTTTTTGTTCATCATTCTCCGTTTCTTGATGTTTCTTACTCTAATGTATTGAAATCAGAGTTTCTACTACTTTTGTTTTGTTTGGCGGATCTCCCTTCCTTTTCCGTTTTTGTTTCTTCTCTTTCTAGATCAGAGTCTCAGGTTTAATATCTGCCACTTCCGGTATTAAAAGAGAAATTAGAGTGGAGATGAAATATACTCGTGGGCCGGATTCGGTACGTGGCCCGCCATTTGGCCATAATTGGTTTATTTGTTATCAATAACAATGTTAAACTTTATTTTAGAGGTAGCAATATCACATGTACACCACGTGATGGAATTTGGTTCGTATGACGTGACGTAGTAATGAAACTAGAGGTGGTAGTGAATTTCTGCCAGTGACCCCGCGTAGTGTAGTCGCGAACCCTCTCGCCTTCGGTGCGACCGGTTCTGGGTTCGATTCCCGGTGGGGCCACTTGGTTGAGAAAGTGTATCCGCGGATAGTGTCCTCGCCGAGGAACGTCATCCCTCAAAATGTGACGGGCTAAATAGCCTTAGATGCCGAAAGCTCAGAAATCTAAATCCTAATACTAATCCCTGGATTTTTGCCGCTTCCAATTAGAGTAGAGAGATTAGGACAAGGATGGGTATACACATGGGTTTCTTTGTTTCAGGTCTTCCTAGCTTAATACGTGGGTAAAAACACATTAAGAATAAATAATAAAGAAACATGGATAAGAATAAGAAATGGTATAGAATACAATGAGCTGATCAGTACGGTACTGTATACCTACTTTCGGGCCACCCTGTATTCTTAGGACGCTTCATTCATTGCGGAAAACAGCTTTTTATCTATTGCCATTTTTCCTGTAGGGCGATCACTATTAAAGCCTGAAATGGTTGATCTCCGCCAAAGGTGGAATATATTCTCGAGATTTTTAATTGATTACAAAAAAAGAAAAAGTTTCTTGCTATCTGTTAACAATCAAGGTTAAGACCGAAAATGTTGATTTCAGCCAAGTTTGGACTTTGTAGTGAGATTAGAGTGGAGGTAAAACATAGTTTTGAGAAGCTTATTTGGATGCAGAAAACTGCTCCCCGCTATCTATTATCGTTCTTATTCTATGATTATCAACGTTAAGACTGAAATCGGTTGATGTATGACACTTCCGGTTCGAATGAGAATTTAAAAAAGAAAAGTCTATATATTCATAGAATGCTAAATCAATTCCATAAAACTGCTTCTTTTTATCTCTTATCGCTTGGTTCTATGCAAATCAATATTGAAACCAAAACTTACAGTGGATTTATACCACTTCTGGTTTTAGAAGAGAGTTAAGACTGGTATTGCACTTAATCAACTGCAGAAAACCCTTCTCGCTATCTTTGCTCTATAATGATCAATAGACACCGGATGTTAGGTAAAATGGTTATCCTTTAATATTAAAGATATGATCAAAAATAACGTTTCAAAGTTTATATGGGGAGTTATAGTTTTGATTTAAGCCAATTGTATTTTGCCCGTTATGCTTATTTCTCACCTTAATTGCTTTAGTGAATAATGTTGCCTATTCTATGCATTTTCTTCAAAATAAGCCTTTATTAGGAAAATATATAATTTATATAACATTAATAACAGACAGACAGACACACACACACACACATATATATATATATATATATATATATATATATATATATATAGGTATATACCAGCGTTTCCCAACCGGTATGCATCGAATGGGCCGCTGGTGTACCGCGAGGAAATCGAAACAAATTATTAATTCTATAGGAATCAAATTGCAAGACATAGGGGAAAATGTATATTTGTATTGCACATTACTATGAACCTCTACTATAAATCTACAATTTTAAGTTTCATATTGTGTTACTTTTCTGTACATTTTTAAAGTTAGAAAACGTATTTATCATTGTCATGACCATTATTGCTTCTTTATTGTTGGCAGACTATTTCGTAACTTGAAATTTTAACATATCATTCAATAAATTCAACAAAGCAAATATGCATACAAATTACCTACATTTGTGTTTTAAAAGTATAGGAGATTGTTTATTTATTCGTTATTTAGTGATGTTCCCTTTTAGTTAAAGGTTAGGTACAGTTTTCGAAAGAGAAAGTGTATTTTTAAAAACCCGAGTCCTATATTTCATTGCAATTGTTTTCTGTGAGTCGCGAGAATTCAAGTTATACCTATAGTGTGCCGCAAGTTGAAAAAGTTGGGAAACGCTGGTATATACAGTGAAAGAAGATTTTAAAAAACAGGTATGTTTCTATATTCTTTGAACAGTATGTATGACTTGAATTTATTTTTTAAAGGTATTGAGTATCTATTTTCATTATTTCGAGTTACATTTTAGTGCCTATTTTACTGTCTACTTTTTAAATTTTAAGTGCCTATTTTCCAAATTTTTAATGTCCAAGCATCCGGTCTCTAGTGATCCAAGTAAAACCGGAAATGGTTTATTTGTATCACTTCCGGTTTGAATATCGCCTTCATCAGCGAAGTTGATTTCTAACTTTTGACCGCCTATATTTTGATCAAAATTTTGTGGTGGTTTGTCAAGCAGATTTTTTTTTTTTGTCTTCTGGACGAACGGACGGACATACGGACAGGTTAAAAAAAACTCCTTAAAATTGGAATTTTTTGTTGCTACTTTTTATGAAACTGCTGCTTACCCTTTATAAACCATTAAATTTCTTGCGTTCAACAAGCTTTTGCGAAGTCATGTGACTCACTAATATTCAGCAATAAATACTTTATATTCATATTTAGTTCAGTTTAAAAAGCTAAAACAAAGTTTTTAGTTAGTTCGTTAGTTTGTTTGTTTGTACTTACAAAACCTAGGAGAAACACAAATCAAAATTATATAACACAAATAACTCTCTCTCTCTCTCTCTCTCTTTTTTTTTTTTTTTTTTAAATGTGGATGAATGATTTTACAATGAGAAGAAAGATAACGTGATGCGTGATCCGACATCATGTACCTGGAAGTAATTCAAATAATGTAGTCGTGACAAAGGTATGAAGAAGTTATAATTTTTAAAGAAGTAATTTATGTTAAAAGGACGCCGCTTTCATAACGTTATTCTAGCCTTCTGATCTTGTTGTAATAGGAGTGATCATTGAGTCACAGGCCTGTTTTATTTATTTATTTATTTTCTTTCAACGAAATAAATTTAGAACTAAATGCAAGCATGGACAAGAAATAAACGAATTAAGACAGAATATAGCTTTAACAAATAAAACCGATGTCCTCGCTTGTGACTACCGTTGCTCACTAGAAGATGAGACGAGACAATGATCTTTCAATAGATTCCATACACTTTCCGAGACGAGACATCGACTTTTTTTTCTTCTTTAAGCAAGACACTCTCAACTCTTGCCGTAGACAACCCTACTTGTGTTGCCCTTCTACAAATCTTTCGTATGCCTACCGCTATTATTTTAGTAATAATAATAGGCTATTTATTTATTATTAGTTCCAGAGATAAAGCTACAAAATCACTTTGTATGAACAATGAAATTGGAAAGGAATTTTAGCAGACATAAATCGGAAATAGAGATAAGAGCGTCTCTGTAGACGTACACGCCATCAGTGGTGCCTCAACTAAAGTTTACAAGTCAGTGATAGAAGATATCTATTGAAATACCCAAATTAATTTGATAAATGTCTTTCCTCTAGATACATTTCAGATAAACTCTAAAAAGGAGAAAGCAGACTTTGGTAAAAGAACTTCGGGGCCATTTTTTGCAAGGTGATAGTGCACATTTAAAGTGTTCATATTACAAACTGGGAGAGCGCAAGGCCTAATATAGCAGAGAAAAACGTCTTAAAGTTTTCGACTCGCCGTATATGTCGTACGTTGTGCAAATTTATCAAGTGACCGCGTGGCAGAATCAGTAACATCTGTGATTCACGTGCCAACGGTCCCTGGTTCGATTTCCCTGACATCAATTTTTTCGTTTTTTAACTAATAAAATAGCCACTTATAGCTGCAAGTAAAATGTTAATTCCCTATATGTTTATAATGAATTAAAAGAATAGAAATGTTGAAATGAGTTGTAAAATCTTTCAATGTTCCATGTTAACTACCAACGAAATGTAATCTATTTCGTAAATATTTTGATATTACGAGTTATATTACGGTTACCACAGTCACTGTGTAAAAAATGTTCTTGACGCTTCGTGTCTACATCTGTTGACAGTGTGTGTGTACTATAAGCACTGGCGCAAATTTCACGAAGAGATGAAGGGGACATGTCCCCTCCAATCTCGAAGCTGAGCGACTGTCCTCCTAATAATGCGATTTGAAATGTGAGTTTTGGAGAGAAATATGATGATTTGTGTCCGATTGTCATAAAGGAAAATAAGATGAAATTAATATTCCCCCAGAATAAGCCTCAAATCTACCCGGCTCCCAACTTTGAAGACAGCTTTGCTCCCATGATCCTCCACAATACTGTTTTTCAACTTCATCAATATTTTGAACATCGCTTTAAAAATATATATGGGAACGGTCTTATCCGTTCTCTCCCAATGTTGGAAACAGATTTTCACCGCTTATTGCAAGGAGAATAAGGCGGAAATTTCCTTCCAAATCTAAAGAGAAATGTAATATTGAACATCGGTAATTCTGTACACCATAGGTACCGACAACATAGGTCCGAGGCTCGAGCCCGTGGAAATTTTTAATGTGTGCTCATAAAATTAATATCAAAGTGACATTTTCATGATATTGACAAAAACAGTGCATATGACCGCAAGTTTGGTTTTATGGGCGGATACTTATACGTTGAATAATTGTTTATCAATATAACTTTTAGCCTTCTTAGGTATACGGCATATCAAGGATTGAGCGACATAACATTATACAACAATAAATAATTCATATTCACAAGTGTGAGTGATTGTACAGTTTTTTTTTTTTCAAATAACGCAGAGTTTGATGTCGTTATTTTGTATTTATAATATAGGTCAAAAGTATTTATATAAATTGAGGTTACACAAAAGACATAGACAGTTGTGTCCTTTTTAGTTTTCATTCAAATTATTCTAAAATACTAAGAAGTTTGACTATAATCATTATTATTTTATTTTTTCTCTCTTTTTGGCCAATATTGCTAAATATATCATAATCTGCCATTATTGCCAGATCACTTGCTGCAACTGAGAAGCTTAGATGTACGATGGTCCTCAGCTAGTCTCTTCGTCTTGACGTCTCAATTTTCTGTTTTAATACCTTCCTTCAACTACAGTCTCCTTCGCTCCTCCCTCCCTTTCCTTCCATACCTTCTAACATGTCCCTCATAACACAGTTCCTCCTCAGTCAATGTCCCAAACAGTTCCTCTTCCTCCTCTTAATTACATCTAAAATTCTTCTTTTCTTCCCTACTGGTACTATTTCTAACACCTTCTCATTCGTTTTCCGTTCAACCCAGCTAGTTCTCTCCTTTTTTCAGCAAGCCCATGTTTCGAAAGCCTCCATTTTTTCTTTTTCATCGCTATTGCGTAATGTCCATGTTTTTGCCCCATAGAATACATATGGGAATCAATAAAACAAAATCTCAATACTTAACCGAAAGTTTGTTCAATACAAAGATTAGCTAATCGTGGTTGAAAAGAAAAAAAAAATATAACGCCTTTAGAATGTGTAAATAATTTTGCAATTCATGGTATTTCAGAAAATTGAGCCGTCTTGATTTTCTTTCATGCGACTCAGGGGTAAGTAGTAGGCCCCCCCGTATATGCAGCCGAGTCAGCAAAAATTCTTGTGACGTCATAGGTCAAAGGTCAATGACCTTGGCCCGAGGTCAATGACCTAGGGGTACCTAGGACCACCCCTCTAAATTTTGACAGGGGTACCTTGGTCTACCCCCTAAATTTTGACAGGGGTACATAGGACCACCCCCCTTAAATTTTGGAAATTGCCAAATCTAAAAATTTGGTGTGGTAGCCTAGGACCATAGTATGTACCTCTATCAGTACTGGGGGTCTATGTCGTTCCCTTTCATGGGTAAAAAATTGCCAAAAATTCAAATTTCGGGGGTTTTTGACCTAATTTATCCCCTTTGATGAGGTATTATTACCCTATATAGTTATATGGGCGTATACAGGGGTTCATTACCTTTCATAACATATGGGTATATTAATGCACCCCTTGAAAAATTTGGGAGGGGTACCTTGGCCCACCCCTTCAATTTCGGAAATTGACCAATTTCAACATTGGGTATTATAGTACAGGACCCTAATATGTATTATGATAAATTTGGGTGGTTCACCTCGTTTCCTTCTAGGGGTACAAAATTGCCAAAATATAAACGTAAGCAATACGTTATACCACGTGTTTGGTTTTTGGTTGATTTTATCCCCTTTGATGAGGTGTTATTATCCTATATAGTTATATGGTCATGTATAGGGGTTCATTACCTTTCATAACATATGGGTATATTAATGCACCCCTTGAAAAATTTGGGAGGGGTACCTTGGCCCACCCCTTAAATTTTGGAAATTGACCAAATTAAACATTGGGTATTATAGTACAGGACCCTAATATGTATCATGATAAATTTGGGCGGTCCACCCCGTTCCCTTCTAGGGGTACAAAATTGCCAAAATAAAAACGTAAGCAATACGTTATACCACGTGTTTGGTTTTTGGTCGATTTTATCCCCTTTGATGAGGTGTTATTATCCTATATAGTTATATGGTCATGTACAGGGGTTCATTACCTTTCATAAGATATGGGTACATGTGTGCACTCCTTTAAAAATTTGGGAGGGGTACCTAGGACAACCCCCTCTAAATTTTGGCAGGAGTACCTTGGCCCACCCCCTAAATTTTGGCAGGGGTACATAGGACCACCCCCCTTAAATTTTGGAAATTGCCAAATCTAAAAATTT
Organism: Thermobia domestica; assembly: GCF_964235325.1. Taxonomy (NCBI): domain Eukaryota; kingdom Metazoa; phylum Arthropoda; class Insecta; order Zygentoma; family Lepismatidae; genus Thermobia; species Thermobia domestica. The sequence continues at coordinate 27,241,441 of NC_137463.1, read as the reverse complement.
GGTATGGTAGCCTAGGACCACAGTATGTACCCCTATCAGTATTGGGTGTCTATGTCGTTCTCTTTTATGAGTAAAAAATTGCCAAAAATTGAATTTTCGGAGGTTTTTGTCCTAATTTATCCCCTTTGATGAGGTGTTATTACCCTATATGGTTATATGGACGTATACAGGGGTCTATTAGCTTTCATAAGACATGGGTATATTAATGCACCCCTTGAAAAATTTGGGAGGGGTACCTTGGCCCACCCCTTAAATTTTGGAAATTGCCCAATTTAAACATTGGGTATTATAGTACAGGACCCTAATATGTATCATGATAAATTTGGGTGGTCCACCTCATTTCCTTCTAGGAGTACAAAATTGCCAAAAATATAAACGTAATCAATACGTTATACCACGTGTTTGGTTTTTGGCTCAATTTATCCCCTTTGATGAGGTGTTATTATCCTATATAGTTATACGGTCATGTATAGGGGTCCATTCCCTTTCATAAGATATGGGTATATTAATGCACACCTTGAAAAATTTGGGAGGGGTACCTTGGCCCACTCCTTAAATTTTGGAAATTGCCAAATCTAAAAATCGGGTGTGGTAGCCTAGGACCATAGTATGTACCTCTATCAGTATTGGGGTCTATGTCGTTCCCTTTCATGTGTAAAAAAATTGCCAAAAATTCAAATTTCGGGGGTTTTTGACCTAATTTATCCCCTTTGATGAGGTGTTATTACCCTATATGGTTATATGGGTGTATACAGGGGTCCATTAGCTTTCATAACGTATGGGTATATTAATGCACCCCTTGAAAAATTTGGGAGGGGTACCTTGGCCCACCCCTTAAATTTTGGAAATTGCCCAATTTAAACATTGGGTATTATAGTACAGGACCCTAATATGTATCATGATAAATTTGGGTGGTCCACCTTGTTCCCTTCTAGGGGTACACAATTGCCAAAATATAAACGTAAGCAATACGTTGTACCACGTGTTTGGTTTAGACCTAAGTTATCCCCTTGGATGAGGTCCTATTACCTTATATGGTTATATGGGCGTATACAGGGTTCCATTCCCTTTCATAAGATATGGGTATTTGGTACACCCCGGGAGGGGTACCTTAGCCCACCCTTAAATTTTGAAAATTGCCCAATTTCAACATTTGGTATTATAGTACTGGACCCTAACATGTATTATGATAAATTTGAGTGGTCCACCTCGTTCCCTTTTAGGGGTACAAAATTGCCAAAATATAAACGTAAGCAATACGTTATACCACGTGTTTGTTTTTTTGATCTAATTTATCTCCTTGGATGAGGTCCTATTACCTTATATGGTTATGTATAGGGGTTTATTTCCTTTCATAAGACATAGGTACATTTGTGCACCCCGGGAGGGGTACCTTGGCCCACCCCTTAAATTTTGGAAATTGCCCAATTTAAGCATTTGGTATCATAGTACAGGTCTCCAATATGTACCACTATAAATTTGGATGATCCACATCGTTCCCTTTTCATAGGTAAAGAACTACCAAAAATCAAATTTCGGAGGTTATTGACCCTATTTAGCATGTTATATGGATATGTACAGAGGTTTATTACCTTTATATGTTTATGTTCCCTTTTAAATTTGGGAATTATCAAATAACAAAATTCGGTAAACGTTTTCTAGGACCCATTGTAGATGTTGATGTTCCTCTTATGGCCAAATATTCAAAATTTAAATGTTATTGACCGGCTTTATTATTGAATAAGTACAGGATTTATTACTTTTTTCATAAGACACAGGTGTGTTTGTGTACCAATCTTAAATTTTGGAAGGGGTACATTTCTTATTTTCGTATCAATAATTGGTAATTGGATAGTATCTCATTCATTGGGTAAATCATTATGATCACGTGATCGGTTATTGACCTATGATGGGATTAGGAGTCCAGGACATTGGTACATTGAAACTTTGTAGGATAATTTGATAATGCGTCATTGGTTTTGATTATTCCCGCCAAATATAAACGTAAGCAAGACGTTGTACCACGTGATTGTCCTTGATGAGGTAGTGTACAGGGATTCATTTCCTTTGTTGTGGTACTTCTTAAGTTTGAGTACACACACACTTCTAGAAAACAGTTGGTTCTACTCAGGTAAACAATTGACGGACATTATTGACCTTATTGAACATATAATGATATGATTAACTCTAAGACTTAGGTATATCAAGAGAAGTATTCTTTAAATTTGGGAATGGTGATAAACAGAATTTTAACATAAGGTGCGAAATTTGAAACAATACATTGAACTTTAGTCACAGCTCATAGTCTAAGATCATTGGTGGTGATTGATTTGAAATCTGATAGCTAACCTTATGGAATCTTATGACTCATAGACGAAAGGCAATACATGCTACAACAGTTTGAAATTTAATCATAAGGTGATGTAATCTGACACTAGCAAAGTTATTGTTAATGCAATTTGATTGGATGATCACTATCTTTCCTGCAATCTGATTGGTTGATCACTATCTTTCGTGCAATTTGATAGGTTGATGAGTTTTAAATCTTTTTCTGCATTCAGTTTTGTTTTAACATTTAAAAGGTTTTTGAATTTTTTTTTGTTTGAAACTTTGGTTTGACATTTTTTCGTTTCCAAATTTTTTGTTTAAAATTTTTTGTTTCAAAATTTTGTTTGGAATTTTTTCGTTTGAAATTTTTGTTTGAAAATTTTTTCGTTTGAAATTTTTTGTTTAAAATTTTTTGTTTGAAATTTTTCGTTTCCAAATTTTTTGTTTGAAATTTTTTGTTTCAAAATTTTGTTTGAAATTTTTTTCGCTTCAAAATTTTGTTTGAATTTTTTTCGTTTGAAATTTTTTGTTTGAATTTTTTTCGTTTCAAAATTTTGTTTCAAAGATTTTTGTTCTAAATTTTTGTTTCAAAGTTTGGTTTGACATTTTTAAAAGTTTGTGCACTTGTTAGTAAAGAACTGGAACTGTTTAGAACAAAAACCTTTGACAACATTGTGGTGCAATAGTACACGTCAGAACCTGAGGTTGTACTTGAAATGAAAAAACACAATTCATTAAAATGGATCATTTTATTACACTCCACATACATCCATACCAGATAGTGGTTCTGGATATTGTCGATACAATGTATTTTGAACTTCTTGCACTAGTTTGTCTTTAGCATATAATTTTAATTCCAGTTGAAGTCTTTTAAGGTCTAATGCAATATCAATTGGTGGAAACTCAATGTCCATTTGATCACAAATAAACTGTTTATCAATGCAGTTATGCACCCACGAACGATGTTGACAACCATCACAATATCTAGATACATGTTGTACAATATGCATAACACATTTTTCAAAATAGTACTTTTTCAGGAATATACTTGTTTTGTTGCACACTTCCACTGCATGTTTCACACACTGAAATACGCTGATAAATTTGTTCCATTCCGTTTGTGTTAGATACACCATGTTGCGAGGGACATGGAATGTACTCTTTTTACGTAACAGCACCATCTTCTCTTCGAGGACTGTACGCAGCACCACTTCATGATTTGAGCCTAATGATTTGACTATGGTCACATTTAGCTCATCATGAAAATAATCGTTCATTTGGTCGATTCGTGCCATTCTTCACAGGTCAGTTGTACACCAAATTGTTCTGCTTTGCCCAATCGAATCACAGGTTCAAATGTTCTAGCACTGATACCAATCATCACATGTTTTGTTTGAAATATATTTATTGGATAATAGCTTGCGAAGATGAACTCTTTATCGTTAGAAGTACACATCTTTCCTCCTGAAAAGCACTTGCTCAAATGATTTCGTGGGATGACACTGTATTTGCTGGTTTATAGTTATTGCTGACGTCATTGGAAAGGAATGTGCTGACGTTTGAATTCATGATTTCATCACAGTTGCTGACGTCATGCCGACCAACCAAATTCATACAACTACGGCTGACGTCATTGGAAAGAAATGTGCTGACGTTTGAATTCATGATTTCATCACAATCGCTGAGGAATCTGGCTGTGTACTAAATTCAAGTTGATGACTTCGACCCAAGAATCCTTTGTAACATAAAGATACAGATCCAGTATTTAAGAAACGCAGCAGTTCTTCTTGTTTTGATGCTTCCATGGGTAAATATCTTGCTGGTAAAATTATATTCTTATCATTTTCAAGCTTCACTACGATTCTTAATCCAAACTTTGTAGGGATCATTTGGCTAGCTAAGATTCTATAAGGTACATTCTGTTGTAAATCAGTAATCTTGGTAAATGATTTCATCACATCACGCGTGTTTAGAAACTGCAGACAAGTAGCCATGATGATGTTATCATGAATACTAACTCGAACGATGATGCAAAACTGATGACGTTGCAACATCATGTTCTGACGTGTACTATTGCACCACAATGTTGCCAGAGGTTTTGTTCTAAACAGTTTCGGTTCTTTACTAATGAGTGCACAAACTTTTAAAAATGTCAAACCAAAATTTTGAAACAAACATTTCAAAAAAAATTCAAACGAAAAAATTTCAAACCAAATTTTCTTCTAAGCAGTTCCGGTTCTTTACTAATGAGTGCTTCTAAACAGTTCAGGTTCTTTACTAATGAGTGCACAAACTTTTAAAAATGTCAAACCAAACTTTGAAACAAAATTTTTGAAACGAAAAAATTTGGAAACGAAAAATTCAAACAAAATTTTGAAACGAAAAAAATTCGAAACAAAAAAATTTTAAACAAAAAAATTTGGAAACGAAAAATTTTGAAACAAATTTCAAACAAAATTTTGAAACAAAAAATTTCAAACAAAAAATTTGGAAACGAAGAATTTTAAACAAAATTTTGAAACGAAAAAATTTTAAAAAATTTCAAACGAAAAATTTTTAAACAAAAAATTTTTGAAACAAAAGTTGTCAAAAAAATGACAAACAAAATTTTGAAACAAAAAATTCAAACAAAAATTTGAAAGCAAGAATTTTCAAACAAAAAGTTTCAAACAAAAAAATTTCAAACTAAAAATTTTACGTTTCACGGTTAACCGTCAAACTTTATCCGGTTTTTAACTATTCGATTAACAAATAAACGGTTTTGATCATATTTATCAGTGAGTGCAAAATGTTGAACGAAACCAAGATTTTTAAATGTTAAACAAAACTTAAAACTGAATACAGCAAAGATTTGAAAATCATCAACCAATCAGATTGCACGAAAGATAGTGATCAACCAATCAGATTGCAGGAAAGATAGTGATCATCCAATCAAATTGCATTAACAATAACTTTGCTAGTGTCAGATTACATCACCTTATGATTAAATTTTAAACTGTTGTAGCATGTATTACCTTTCGTCTATGAGTCATAAGATTCAATAAGGTTAGCTATCAGATTTCTAAAGCTCAAGGTCAAATCAATCACCACCAATGATCTTAGACTATGAGCTGTGACTAAAGTTCAATGTATTGTTTCAAATTTCGCACCTTATGTTAAAATTCTGTTTATCACCATTCCCAAATTTAAAGAATACTTCTCTTGATATACCTAAGTCTTAGAGTTAATCATATCATTATATGTTCAATAAGGTCAATAATGTCCGTCAATTGTTTACCTGAGTAGAACCAACTGTTTTCTAGAAGTGTATGTGTACTCAAACTTAAGAAGTACCACAACAAAGGAAATGAATCCCTGTACACTACCTCATCAAGGACAATCACGTGGTACAACGTCTTGCTTACGTTTATATTTGGCGGGAATAATCAAAACCAATGACGCATTATCAAATTATCCTACAAAGTTTCAATGTACCAATGTCCTGGACTCCTAATCCCATCATAGGTCAATAACCGATCACGTGATCATAATGATTTACCCAATGAATGAGATACTATCCAATTTTAAGAACAATTACCAATTATTGATACGACAATAAGAAATGTATCCCTTCCAAAATTTAAGATTGGTACACAAATACACCTGTGTCTTATGAAAAAAGTAATAAATCCTGTACTTATTCAATAATAAAGCCGGTCAATAACATTTAAATTTTGAATATTTGGCCATAAGAGGAACATCAACATCTACAATGGGTCCTAGAAAACGTTTACCGAATTTTGTTATTTGATAATTCCCAAATTTAAAAGGGAACATAAACATATAAAGGTAATAAACCTCTGTACATACCCATATAACATGCTAAATAGGGGTCAATAACCTCCGAATTTTGATTTTTGGTAGTTCTTTACCTATGAAAAGGGAACGATGTGGACCATCCAAATTTATTGCTTATGTTTATATTTTAGCAATTTTGTACCCCTAAAAGAGAACGATGTGGACCACCCAAATTTATCATGATACATGTTGAGTCATGTACTATGATACCGAATCCCCTCCCGGGGTGCATCAATGTACCTATGTCTTATGATAGGGAATGAACACCTATACATTACCATATAAGGTAATAGGACCTCATCCAAAGGAATAAATTAGGTCAAAAACCAAACACGTGGTACAACGTAATGCTTACGTTTATATTTTGTCAATTTTGTACCCATCAAAGGAAACGTGGTGAACCACCCAAATTTATAGTAATATATATTAGGGTTCTATACTATAATACCAAACATGTAAAAGGAGCAATTTCCAAAATTAAAGGGGTGGGCCAAAGTACCCCTCCCGGGGTGCATCATTATACCCATGTCTTATGATAGGGAATGGACCAATATACATGACCATATAACCATATAAGGTAATAGGACCTCATCCAAGGGGATAAATTGTGCCAAAAAACCAACCACGTGGTTGTACTAAAATTTGGCGAATTTGTACCCCTTAAAGGGAACGAGGTGGACCACCCAAATTTATCATAATACATATTAGGGTCCTATACTGTAATACCCAATGTTTAAATTGAGCAATTTCCAAAATTGAAGGGGTGTGCCAATGTACCCCTACCAAAAATTTAAAGGAGTGCACAAATGTACCTATGTCTTATGATAGGGAATAGACCCCTATACATAACCATATAAGGTAATAGGACTTCATCCAAGGAAATAAATTGGGCCAAAAACCAAACACGTGGTACAACGTAATGCTTACGTTTATATTTTGGTAAATTTGTACCCCTAGAAGGGAACAAGGTGGACCACCCAAATTTATCATAATACATGTTAGGGTGCAGTACTATAATACCAAATGTTTAAATTGGTCAATTTCCAAAATTTAAGGGGTGGGCCAAGGTGCCCCTCCCAAATTTTTCAAGGGGTGCACAAATATACCCATATCTTATGAAAGGGAATGGACCCCTATACATAACCATATAACCATATAAGGTAATAACACCTCATCAAAGGGGATAAATTGAGCCAAAAACCAAACACGTGGTATAACGTATTGCTTACGTTTATATTTTTGGCAATTTTGTACCCCTAGAAGGAAATGAGGTGGACCACCCAAATTTATCATAATAGATATTAGGGTCCTGTACTATAATACCCAATGTTTAAATTGGTCAATTTCCAAAATTTAAGTGGTGGGCCAAGGTACCCCTCCCAAATTTTTCAAGGGGTGCATTAATATACCCATGTCTTATGAAAGGGAATGGACCCCTGTATACGCCCATATAACCATATAGGGTAATAACACCTCATCAAAGAGGATAAATTAGGTCAAAAACCCCCGAAATTTGAAATTTTGGCAATTTTTTACCCATGAAAGGGAACGACATAGACACCCAATACTGATAGAGGTACATACTATGGTCCTAGGCTACCACACCAAATTTTTAGATTTGACAATTTCCAAAATTTAAGGGGGGTGGTCCTATGTACCTCTGCCAAAATTTAGGGGATGGGCCATGGTTCCCCTGCCAAAATTTAGAGGGGGTGGTCCTAGGTACCCCTAGGTCATTGACCCCGGGCCAAGGTCATTGACCTTTGACCTATGACGTCACAAAAATTTTTGCTGACTCAGTTGCATATACGGGGGGGGGGGCTACTACTGGGGTACCCTTCCCAGTTTGGGAATCGGTAGAGTATTGGATCTGTTAAAAATATAAAAAGTTTACGAAACGTTGTGATTTATCTTATAAATAGTGAAGCGTGGGCAGCCATTGAAAAAAAAAAATAAATAAAGGTCATCGCTTATATTGTACACTATCACCCTACTAACACGAAGGTAAACTATATTACATTTAGACACAATTTTATTTCTGTTACTATTGGCGCATTGTAGAATTTATTATTCCTTATATCTAGAGTAAACTTAAACCTATGAAAAGCATAAGATTTCTTAAAAGGAAGACTTGCAAGACACTTGAAATCAAGACCAAGACCATCCGGGTCTTGGTCTTGGTCTTACATTTCCTTATCACTAGTCTTATGCTGAAAAAAAGGCGCTAAAATTCAATAAACTAACACATAATAAAATGTGGAAATTACTATCAGATAGTGGAAGTGTTTCCGAATGCTATATAATAATAATAATAATAATAATAATAATAATAATAATAATAATAATAATAATAATAATAATAATAATAATAATAATAATAATAGTAATAATAATAATAATAATAATAATAATAATAATAATAATAATCCTTTTATGCTTTATGGTTCCGAAACATGGTCGCTTACTCTCAGGGAAGAGCACAGATCGAAAGTATTTGCGAATAAAATCTTGAGACCAATATTCAGACGCAAGAGGAACGAGAGTGAGGAATGGTGGAAAGTATATTACAAGGAACTGCATGAATTATACCGTTTACCAAAAATAGTTAGGGTCATCAAGTCTAAGGGGCTCAGGTGGGCAGATCGTGTAGCTACAATGGAAGAAAGTAGGAACACTTTCAAAGTTTTGACTAGAAATCCAATCAGAAAACGTCTATTACGAAGATCTGGATGCAGATGAGAGGACAATATTAAGATGGATCTATCAGAAATAGGAATACAAAGTAGAAACTGGATCCAGTTGACTAAGGACAGAAATCAATGGAGAGCTTTTTATTTTTATTTTTATTTTTATTTTTATTTTTATTTTTTTGTAAAGGTGGCATTGAACATTCGGGTTTCATAGACCGTAAAGTTAGTTAATAATAATAATAATAATAATAATAATAATAATAATAATAATAATAATAATAATAATAATAATAATAATAATAATAATAATAACCAAGTAACCTTAATGTAGAGCATAAAAATGTAACCAATTAACACCGTGATTTCTACAGTTACAAATAACCAAAGAAATTTTCAATACAAGGACCTATAATTCTCTTTAGAAATGAGAAGTATACATTTCGATTTGCAGCTCATCATTCTCCAGGCATTACAGCTTGTAATTTATGGAGAAATTTCCTCTAAGTTAGAAACAATGCCAACAACCACGGGAACAAGCCTTATAGATACAGATACTCCTCGTTCTTATCACGTTGGTATACCAAACGTGACTTCTTGATCGAGTCGGCGCACAAATCCTTTAAAGAAAAAAAGCGCGTCACTTGGCGTCACGTTGGAGGGGGATCTGGGGCTGTTCACTTGTTAACTGATCACTATATGCTTCAGCTTCACTTCAGAAAAACCTACTGTTTTATAGGAAAATCCCCAAGGTCAGCGTATACGATATCTATACAATACGGAAAGTACAAAAATGCGTACAAGTTCAACAGATGTAATCGGATTATTCTGCTTTCAGTCAGTGGGTCACTAGAGTAATAAAGCTGGACATCTCAAATTATAATTTGTAATTAATAATTTACGGTAAAACTAGTGCCCACGAGACAAGATATGAGACAAATCTCATCTTGTCTCAATTCTAGAAGAATTTATGCCCTTCCCACTGGTCTAGTGCCTAGCGTGTGTGCCTCTGCTGAACATAGTTCCAGGTTCGATTCCTGGTGGGAGAGTTCTTATCAATACAGGTATTCTGGCATTATTGGTAGGTCACTTACTACAGTTGAGAAGCTTCCATTCTTCACGGTCTTCCGCTAACCTCTTCGTCTTCACGTACAATTTTTCACGTTTTGATATAATCCATTAATTGTAATCTCCTTCGCCCTCTCCCTCTCTTTCCTGCCATCATATCCTCTAGCACGTCCCTCATGATATAGTTCCTTTTTAGCCCATCCCCAACCAATTTCTCTTCCTCTTCTTAATAATATCTAAAATTGTTCTTTTCTACCACGCCATTTCTAAGACCCTCTCATTCGTTTTCTGCTCGACCTACCCAATGTTCTCTATTCTCCACACTTACATTTCGAAAGCTTCCAGTTGTTTTTGTAATTTTTGCGTAATGTCCATGTTTCTACCCCATATAACACAATACTCCACACGAAGCATTTTATGAGTATTTTTTTTCAATTCTTTATTCAAGATCCCACAAAATAGTATTTTCTTCCTCTTCAAAGCTTTTTTCATCATTCCTATCCTGGCTTTTATTTCACGTCAACACTTTATTTCATCACTAATAATACTACCCAGGAATCGAATACTAGTCACCTGCTCTATTTTTCCAGTCCTACTTCTGTATTTGACACCGACCCCTTCGTTTCAATCTAACATTTATTTTAATCCCATATTCTTTACAGCTCTTACTCAAGTATTCTAACAACTTATTGATTTTCTCTTCAGATTCTGCAACAAGCGCCATTTCATCTGCAAATCGTATACACCTAATCATCCTGCCTCCTACTGAAATGCCCTCTTCATTTTGTAGCTTCTTTCTCACTATCTCTTCTAGATAGATATTAAATAACGTAGGTGAGAGACAGCATTACTGTCGAACTCTTCTTCCAGTTGAAATCCCCTGACATTTCCTTCCTTGTTCAAATACTGACTTGTTGATTCATATATAAGTTTATTATGTATATATTTTTGTCTTATGAATTTTCGTAGGAGAGTATGAAAATCTAATTTCACATTCAGCTACTTCCATTAATCATTCGTATACTTTAGCCTAAGAGCATAATCATGAGATGTTAAACTAAAAAAATATTTTAATTCGAAGAATATTTTCTCGTCTCTTTGTGATTTTCAAAGATTCGATTCCTGTCTTGGATCGATTCTCGAAAAAGCTTCTATCGTCTCTTCTCGATTTGGACATTTATGAAGTGGAAGCATGGTGACTCAGCGGTAGAGCGCTTAACTCTGGTGCGTAGGGTCCCTGGTTCGATCTCCCAGCCAAGTAAGTTTGTGATGCATAACATTGTGATGGACACGACCCGTTTCCTCCCACATTCTCATTCTACTAATTATTCCATTATCATTCACTTGCCTTTAATCGTCGTCTCTTTTAACGTAATAGGAAATATACGTGCGATATTAAACTCAAAGATCTCATTTGATTTCATTCATAAACAACATATCACATAATCATTCGCTTACAATAGAGGTTTAAGTCTCTCCTAAACTCAGTTATTTATAATATTATGTTGTTGTTTACATGAATATCGACATACATAAGAACACTTGAACAACGATATTCTAGGGGGGGGGGGCTGTGGCTCAGTGGTAGAGCGTTCACCTCCGGTGCTAGCCCAGCTCGTGCCGTGTGGACTTTGTGGTGGACAAACACCGTGCTCGTGGGTTTCCTCGGGTTCTCCCGTTTCCTCCCACTTTCTTCATTCCACCATTTCACTCATTTCTCATTATCACCGTCTCCTTTAGCCTAACCGGCATAATCGTGGGACGTTAAACTTAAAGATTTCATTTATATAAACGATATTCTAATTTCACTACGTAAAGTTCAGTATTCTTAAGCGGAAGAGAGTTGCTATTGTATATTAGTAGATATTAGCAATCTTAGTAAAGTTCCTGCTACGTGTATCGTAGAAACTAAAGTGCAACTTATAATTAATAATGAGAGATTTAGTTAGAAAATAAATAAATTAAAATTATATGATCAAATATTGTGTAAACTGATTCACAGAAACCGACAATTATTTTTTTTTTAGAAATGACGTAACGAAGCGTAATAATATTTTCCCTGTACTCTAAGGTTAATGAAACAAATAACTTTGTAGTAATAATGGCATGTAATCACAACTGCAGTATTGTTATTGTTATTACTAGCCTTAGGCAAGGGCGCCCATCAGGGGGGGCAAGATGGGGCGCTCGCCCCTCCTAAGGGGAAATTGTACTTGGGAATATTGAAAACCCAATAGAATTTTTACATGAGTTACAGCAAAATTTGAAACTATATTTGAAACGTCGCTTATACTTGCCCCCCCCCCCCTTGGAAACCATAACATGGGCACCCTTGGCCTTAGGCTATACTTGGAGATTTCACCCTCAGATCAGGGCTGGATTAACCCATCTGGAGGCCCGGAGCTAGAAAAAATATGTGGCTCCTACTCATTTCGCCTAATACATTTCTGTTAAAGCACAGTAGGAAAGTTAGATGAATATTTTTCATATTTTTGGTCATATTTTATTTTATGATGATGATTGCATCTTTGTGATTCTTTTTATGTAGGATTTTGATCAAAGTGGAGGCCTCTGCCCAACTGAAGGCCCGGTGCTATAGCCTCCTTAAGTCTCCCCCTTAATCCAGCCCTGCCTCAGATCCCCGCATTTGCTCGAACTACGGCCTCGTACCAGTCTTAATACCAAATTTCGTGTCTCTAACTTTAAAGGATTTCGAGATAATATGCCCCTCTTAACAATTACAACCCCGTTCTTTCCACTTGTAGGGTAAATATCTAATAAATAAATAAATAAAAAAAAAAAAAAAAAAAAAAAAGCTGAAAGACGTTTTTAATTATTTTAAATGAAAAGTCTAAATACCTATGTTTATGTCTGTAACCTTAAATGATTTCGAGATAAGGTCATTGTGTTATAACAATTATAATTCTACCTTTTTCTTTATTTCTACGGAATATGTATAATAAACTGTGAAACACGTGTCTATTTATTTGAAAAAGGAAGTCTATATACTGAGATTCCATGTCTACTTTTCAATAATTCGGAGATATGGACATTTTACTATAATAATTACTACTCCCATTTGACCCCTTTCCGAATTGAGTTTCCAAAAATTCTTCCTTAATGGTATCTGACGTCACAAATCCTATGCACTGCAAATTTCAAGTTTCTAGCTTATACGATTTGGCCTTGGCATTGAAGAATCGCTTCTTCTTCTATATAGATTTATTTAATCATTATTGTATAAATAACACAGGAACAAACTTACTTACTAGCTGCGAAGGTGGTGTAATGGTTAGCATAGTTGCCTTCCAAACAGTTGATCCGGGTTCGATTCCCGGCCATAGCATATTATTTTTTCAAAATTTTGTTTCTAGTGTGATCATCTACTAATCTCAAACTTCATACAGTGTGTATAGTAGTTTGTTTAAGTTTAGCCTTCTTTTTCAGCTCCGAGATATAAGAGTGTGAAACGTGGAGTTACAATTTAAGAATGAATCCGAACCGTCATCATATGTACCGGGAATCAACCCTAAGATCTCGTAAACTCACTTGTGGCTACAAAATATGATGAGCGTACGCACCTTCGGACAAAACTTCCTGGTTCGGTTCGGATTCCAAAGTAAGGAATAGATCCATATCTCATATTGCCTCAGTGCTGAACAGGACTGTAAAATCCAAACCAATCAACCGTGATCGCGTAACCCAAAATCACGATCGCTAACCACTAGACTAGAGAAAAGATCCAGTGTTTACTCAATTATTATTATTATTATTATTATTATTATTATTATTATTATTATTATTATTATTATTATTATTATTATTATTATTATTATTGCTGCATTTGAATGGAAATGATAAGAAACCGGAATCTTATGACGATATCTATGTCTGTTCGTTCGTCCGTCTGTCGACAGGTATCATAGGAAAAACGGTAAAGGATAAAGAGATAACGGATCTTGCAATCGATTCACCGTCCCAAGGATACGTTTCATCTCGTCTGTTCACTCTCTGTTCAAATCGGAAGTTGTTTGAGTTATTCATTTCCGGTTGCAACGTTTATCTACATAGAACAACATTGTTATTATATAACAACAAGCGGTTTTCTGCAAACGATTTAGCGTTTCAAAGCAACGTATCTGTTCTATAAGTCTTTAGATACTTATGCATAACATAGTTTCGAAGTCTCATACCTAAAGTGAACCTGATTCCTTTGTGCATTGAATGCCAATTTTCAGTATAAAACACTAGCTTCTGCCAGTAACCAAAACGGGATAATAGAAGTTCGTCTTTATTGAATGGCGTGTGAAAACTTTGTCGTTTCTAAATACATTTACTTATATTTGATTTGTGTGATAGACTTCATGTAGAAAGGAAAAGATTACTTTATTCGTATTAAGACTACTGTGCTAAGCACAACACAGAACACGTAGGCACGAGCTACAAGCTAGTGGTTAGATCGTGTCACGCAGGTAACTGCCTAAAGGAAAGACAGCTTCACACAGCATTAGTGATAGCCGACGAATTAACACAAACAAGCATTGAATCTTTGAACAACCACAAAAAGACCGCATTCAAATTCGGATCAGCTGCGACAAGCCAATTATATACATATGATAGTATATAGTACGATCGCAACAATTGATGATTGAGACAATGAAATCACTGGACAATACTGAAACGGAATTATTTAGTTTAATGGTTCACGCTTATGCTCTTCAGGTTAAAAATGATAGACAATTAATAAGAGTAAATTAAAAGGTAATTATTTTTGTGTTCTGGCGGAAATAGAACCCGGAACCGCATACACCAAAGGCGCACGTGCAACTCGCTAGATCAACGGGAAGGGTTGAAAGCTAATATTTTATCTGAGGTTGAAAATTTCTCTTCACAATTATTTACAGTACTTTACTTACAGTCATTTACCTCGAACAACAAAAAGAATTAGCAATCTAAGTTTTATGTCCCACAGTTATGTCGACTAGGGTAAAGGAGGCGGTGGTGGGGAAAAACAAGAGAACCCCGAGAAAACCCACACACACACGCTGTGTCCACCTCAAAGTTCACTTGGTACGAGCTGCGATCGAACCAGGGGCTCTATGCACCACAAGTGACCGCTCTACATTTTTTTTAACTTCCTGACTTATTCCCTATTTCAATCACATTTCAGGACTCCTAGAATAGACTGGACATGAATTCAGAAACATCGAGGACAATTAAAATTCTTCCCTTCCTACTACAGACGGACTCGAAACCCTCACGATCGTCAGTCTAATAATGATGTCAATCAGCTCGGCTCGGTTCAAGTGAGCCAACAGCTTGAGCTGGTTCGGTTCGACTTAGCTTAAGTGAGTCATCGGCTCGAGCCGGCTCGGCTTGGCTCGGCTCAGGTGAGCCATCGGTTCGAGCCGGCTCGGTTTGGCTCGGCTCAGGTGAGCCATTTGTTCGAGCTGGCACGGTATGAATAAGCCATTGGTTCGGCTCAGGCGAGCCATCGTCTCGAGGTGGCTCAGTGGGGTGAGCCATTAGCTCGGTTTGGTCCAACTTTGCCGAGGACTCGAGCCGGCTCGGTAGGGTGAGGTGTGCATTCGGCTCACTTGTCGGTTCGGCTCGGTGGTTACTGAGCCGTGAGCCGAGCCGCTCGAGCCGTTGGCAACTCGACAGTCTAACAACTCAGGCTGCTCAGCAGCACCCACCGGCTTCCACTGGACCACTGCGGCCCCTAGCTTTGGAATAGTTTGTAGTAACATTCATTAGCTTCTCCCTCGCAATCAGCTACGGGTCACGGTGATTAAATTATACATATGTATTTTATTTATTTATTTTCTAAAATATTTACGATACAGCTAAAAGATCATTATTTTTGTAAAAGGTTTATTATTTTCATGAAGCAAAGAGTGAATATTCTACTTGGGTTTAGAACTATCGCTACTACACTTTTAATTGACAACTAATAGTTTATGTTCATTATTTCTGTCCATTTTGTACAAATTACTTGCAGAGACTACTCGGAGTAAATGTTTTACTTTAGTAATGTTTAATTAAAATTTAGTCATATGTTAATTACCGTTTCAAATATTTATAAGTTCCCCCTTCCGGTTAGGATAATGATCAAAAATGAAGTTTCCTCTTTTTATAAAATTCTTGATATTGCAATACTTTATTTAAAGGACTTAATTCTGTATTAGTTGGAAATATTCAAATAAACTAGAATGAAGACGATAATACTAAAGCAATATTAGTAAAGAAAAACATTGCTGTTTAAGAAATTGACAGAATCAAGGTTTCCTATATAAAAAAAAAGGGTGCAGGGTAGGGTATGGGATTCGAACTGATGATCGTGGATAAAAATAAAATACTCAATGAGCGCAGGTTAATCGTCTTCTCTACGAAAGTAGGGTAAGGTTCATTCTCTTAGTAAACGCAAATTAGAAAATCATTGCCACAAACTGCCTAATCGCTTTGCATATTTTGGGGCTTATTTCCTTTTATTTGTTTGTTTACGTATAAAATGTTTAATATCTATTATTATTAGAGCTGTGCAACATGTGTAGTAACCAACATGATGAAAGATTTACGTTGTATTTCTAATGAAGCATAAAATTCCCTCTCTGTCTGTAAATTTCGCCGCGCGTTTGCCACGCTTAGGAAAATGGAACATAGAATTTGAGGATGAGTTTCGGAGATTTCTCTTATTAATTATAACTTCTTTATTTCTTAATTTTTTACACACACACACACACACACACACACACACACAATATATATATATATATATATATATATATATATATATATATATATATATATATATATATATATATATATATATATATATGTGTGTGTGTGTGTGTGTGTGTGTGTGGTTTCCCTCTTCTCCATATTTCTAAGAAGACATTTAACATTTTCTATCATAAGAAAGAGAGTTATTTCTATTTATGTAATTTTGAAAGACATGCGATAGAAATTCTGGACAGAAGTGTAGTTTCTACTTTTATTTATGCTCCATTTCTAGACACAGACAAAACAACTTTCCTCCATTTTATTGTTCCTTTAAACAAATCACATAATGACCCATATCTTTGGTTCGGTCTTACTTGTTAGCTCTAAATTTCTCTCTAATCTATTGTTGTAAAAAAATATATGCCTTCAGTGGGATTCGATCAGTCGACCCCGTGAATTTCAGCCCATGGTGTTATCGATTACACCATCAAGACCTGAATACCAGAAAAGCGCTACATTGAGTGATTTGTCGAAAGAGTCCAAGCACTTTTACATTGCATTGTATTTTTTTTCCCCTTATTCGTTTTTATTGGGTTCACTCTCTGTTTTTGTAGAATGCATGAAAAGGTAAATAAATTTTTCGCCAAGATGCCCAGGAATACTGTTTTAACTGATGAGCAAATAGGAAACTACTTGCGAAATGATATGGGGAAATGTGTAGTGTTTTATTTTCATAGCAGTAAGAAGCAAGATACTATCCCGCGAAAAACATGCATAAACTTTCTTGACACACACACAAGATCCACCCTATATTGTTTTGCGTACCTTTTGAACTTGAGCACTTTCTGTACTTTTTGGTGGCATCTTTTACTTTAACTGTACACTCATGTCCAAAATTATTGTCGCATGTCTATAACTGTCTTCTTGTAACAATATAATTTGATAATGATTTTGCAGGGTACTTTTAATACAGATAGTACGTGTGTAATAGGGAAATGTATATTTGTGGTAAATTTCATATGAAAAAATTATAAATACGAAAATTATAATGAGTAAAATAAAGTGTTGCTAAATAGACAAGAAAATTTTATTTTCGTTTTATTGTTCTTATTTACTGCTCTTTTGACTTGAAATTTTCCACATACATGCCTTTGCCGATTATACACATACGAACGTTATAAGAAATACCAGACGAATTTGTTATCAAAAAATATTCCTAGAATAACATATTTATAGACATGCAACAATAATTTTGGACATGAGTGTATCTCCAAGACGCACAGAAGTGAAAGAAAAAACTGACTCAAGTGAAGCACATCTCTTTGCAGTGCATTAAGTAGAATGTTCATTAAATACGAAAGAAACTGGTTGCATAGAATATTCATAAATAGATCAAGATATTTAGAATATTTAATGTATAGTAAATATCATACAATATACACAATTAATGTAAAACAATGATTGAAATTAACAATAAAGCATAATGTGGGTTGCTCTAATAATAATAATAAAGCACATAGAACAATTGGTATAAAGCCTGTAGAAGTTAATAAGAAAAATTAATTCTTTTTAAGTTCGTTCTGGCAACCCTTCTGGAGCATTCTCAACTGGTTTTATTTTTAATCTTACCTTTGTGCTCTTGTAACTTTTCTCACATTGTCAAACATTTTCTCTACGGAACGATTAGCTATGAAGATATCGTTTAGCAGTGGGTTGCAGTATGCTAGCGATTGAATTTTGTAGTGTTTCAGTATTGATCGAACGAAGACAGACAGCAATATTCTAAGAATGCTCTCTCACTCTTTCTCTCTCTCTCTCTCTCTCTCTTTCTCTTTGTCTGTCTGTCTAATATATTCATTCAAGTGAACTGTAGAGTGTACTTCAGTTTGTAGTTTTTATTTTCCTCCTTTGTGTATATGTTTTCCGTGTTTTATATCTTAACCAATTCGACATAAACACGAACACGAATACTTAAAGGAGAATTAAAAACATCCACACCAGATACGGCGATTAAGCTTCGACCGAATGCCTCGGACCACTTACAAGGAGAAGACACACTTTGGTAAGTGAACTTCAGTTTTTTTTTTTTTTTTTTTTTTTTTTTTTTTTTTTTTTTTTTTTTTTTTGCGAGGTGGTAGTGCATATTTAAAGAATTAATATTACAAACTGGGAGAGCGCAATGGGCAAAAATGACGAAGAATAACTGTATTAAACTTTTCTACTCGACGCATATATCGTACGACGCGCAAACTTATCAGGTGACGGCAAGGCAGAGTGAGAAAAATCAGCGACTGAAGTGCAAAGGGTCCCGGGTTCGATTCTCGTTCGAGTCAAGCTTTTTTTTTCTTGTTTTTTGCTTCAACCAATAAAATAGGCATTTGTAACTATAAGTAAAATATTAATTCACCACATGTTTATCTATCTACATATATAAAAGAGAACGCACAAATCCTTTGTTACCTCATCACGCTAATACGGCTGAACCAATTTCTTTTATTTTTGGGGGGTTATTAGGATTTGGACCCTAGATGGTTTTTATCATATCACTTTAATTTTTAATTACCAGTGTCTTGAGATAATTGACCATTCAAGTGTCCATAACGTACAAATCCTTTGTTAGCTCATCATAGCTAAATCTAACCGTATTTATATGCAACCCACATGACCGTGTCATTCGGCGGGTTAACATAAATGACAGGCGATATAATGTTAACATTCTTCTATGGTTTTTATCATATCACTTGAAAGCGAAAAAGTAAAAATTATCTAAGTAACAAAGTTTATTGCGTTCCAGGGTGACCGCAGCGAAGCGGGGTGAACGCTGCTAGTCTATATATATAAAAGAGAACGCACAAATCCTTTGTTACCTCATCACGCTAATACGGCTGAACCAATTTCTTTTATTTTTGGGGGGTTATTAGGATTTGGACCCTAGATGGTTTTTATCATATCACTTTAATTTTTAATTACCAGTGTCTTGAGATAATTGACCATTCAAGTGTCCATAACGTACAAATCCTTTGTTAGTTCATCATAGGTAAAAATAAACGTATTTATATGCAACCCGCATGACCGTGTCACTCGGCGGGTTAACATAAATGACAGGCGATATAATGTTAACATTTACTGCAATCTACTATGGTTTTTATCATATCACTTGAAAGCGAAAACTTCCGGGGTGACCGCAGCGAAGCGGGGCGGGTTAACATAAATGACAGGCGATATAATGTTAACATTTAATGCAATCTTCTATGGTTTTTATCATATCACTTGAAAGCGAAAAAGTAAAAATTATCTAAGTAACAAAGTTTATTGCGTTCCGGGGTGACCGCAGCGAAGCGGGGTGAACGCTGCTAGTCATGAATAAAACAATAGAAATTTTCAATCACTTGTAAATTCTTTTGATGTTCCATGTTAACTAGGAACAAAATTTAAACTCTTCCGTAAATATTATTGTTACTGCAGTCGTTTCGTAAAAAATGTTCTTGAAGCTTCGTGTCTACATATGTTGACAGAGTGAGAATTACACGGGGAATGAGGGGGAAATCTGCTTTGGCTATAGCAACATCCAGTATTAGCAAAGGGGATTTCCCCCTCAACTTCTTTGTAAATCGCACACTGTCAATAGATGTAGACACGAAGCGTCAAGAACATTTATTACACAACGACTGTTGTCAAGGGCGCCGATCATGGGGGCCCGTCCCCCTAAGCTCATGTGGGCCCCATGTATTTTTATGAATATGTATTTTCACATGCATTTTTATTGTTACATGTATTGTTATGAATCCCCCCCCCCAAATTTACAGAGAAATCGGCATCGTTGACTGTCGTAACCATAATATAACTCATGATATCAGTATATTTACGGAATAGATTAAATTTTCTCGCTAGTTTACATGGAACATTGAAAGATTTTACAAGTGATTTTAAAATTTCTATTGTTTTATTCATTATAAACATATGGTGAATTAATATTTTATTTATATTTACAAATTGTTACTTTATTAGTTGAAGCAAAACAAGGATTGACTCGAACAGGAATCGATCCCAGGACCCTTTGCATAAAAGCTGTACACTTTAGTCACTCTGCCACGCAGTCACTTAATAAATTTGCGCGTCGAACAGTATATGAGGCGAGTAGAAAACTTTTGAAGACGATTTTTCTTCCTTATTTTTGCCCATTGCGCTCTCCCAGTTTGTAATATTAACTCTTGAAATGTGCACTACCTCCTCGTAAAAATGGCTCCGAAGTTCACTCACCAAAGTCTGCCTTCTCCTTGCTAGATCGTAAATCATACAACCAGGTTATAATGACCACCAGTCATTTCTGGTGAAATATTCACCTCTCTGTGTGTAAAATCTGGTGCTCCACAATGAAGTGTCCTTGGTTCCTTATTTTCACTCTTATCCATAGATCTTCCAGATTATCTTCCAAGTCAATATTCTTTTATTTCCTGATAATTGTAATGTCTTCAAGAAATCTCTGTACAGGGCTGCGGTGACAGAGCGCCTCTCTGATCATGCCTCTGGTGCATGGAGTCCTTGATTCGATCCCAGCTCGGGCCACGTGATGGACAAACACCGTGTTTGTGGGTGTTATCGGGGTTCTCCCGTTTTCTCTCACATTCCACTCTTTCATCAATTTCTCATCATCACCGCCTCCTTTAGCCTAGCCGGCATAATCGTCGGACGTGCATATAAGGATATGCACCTTTGCTCCACAGTTGCAATAATCATGATTTCAAATGGCACTCAAGCGCTTGCGAAGTTTAAACTCTCTGTGCTATCCATGTATCTCCGCTTACTGTAACTCTCACGGTCACCACAGGTCACGAAGCGAATTCTCTTAGCAGCATATCTAGTAAAAATGAAAAGTTACTAACAAGTTACTAGTAAGTAATAGAACACACTTAAATAAAATAGGTGACGACTTCCTTAGCATATATGCAGACAGGCATGTTTATTGTGTAATCTTAAAAACTTATTTCTTTTCTCTAGATATTATATCTAGCCATATCTGTAGTGGTCTCACTCAACTTGATCTGTGCATAATAATATGATGTCATATCACTTGCAAAAGACTAAAGAGATTATTAGTGGATGAATTTTATTTTTTCTAATAAAATTTATAAAAATTTTCTAAGTGTAACATATATGGAACAGAATCCGATACGAGGTACACATTTCACTTATTCCACGTGTGGATTAATTGAAGAAAGTTAAGTCAAATATGACAGATCCAAGAGAACGTGTTATTTCTATACCGTCGCTTAGTTTCACGGAAATTCCGGATTTGTCTTGTTAAAAAAGAGACACTATGAAAGGTGGGCGATGGTGGTGTAATGGTTAGCATAGTTGCGTTCCAAGCAGTTGATCCGGGTTCGATTCCCGGCCATCGCATACGAACTACTTCTTTCTTCACGTATATGGGGAGATAAATTGTTAAGAGCCTTAATAGAATGTCTTTCGACTTTTTATGAAATAAGGATCGTGGTGACTCAGCGGTAGAGTCTTCACCTCTGGTCTGGGGTTTTTGGTTCGATCCCAGCTCGCGCCAAGTAAATTTTGTTATGGACAAATACCGTGTGCGTGGGTTTTCTCGAGTTCTCCCACTTTCTTCATTTCGTTCATTTCTCATCATCACCGTCTCCTTTAGTCTAGCAGGCATAATCGTGGGACGTAAAATTTTAGGATTTCATTTCATTTAATTTTTTATGAAATGAGGATAATCTAGGGTATCGGAATTGTAATGCAGAGGTAGCGTAGACGAATTAGCAGAATTTGAATAAGTTTTAGAAATTTATTACTATAATTAGGAGCTGGCAATCATTTTGTTTGGAATATTGTACTCTATGGGGCGTAAACATGCGTGAACATCATAGAAAAGTGAGGAAAGAATTGTGGATGGTTTCCAAAAATTCCATGTCAGAAGAGGCTGGACAAAAGGGCGAGGGCGGAAAGGGTCCGAGTAGGAACGCCCCCTCGTCAAATACGTACATTTGTCATGAGGACCGCGCATTAAAAGGGCTCGAGTCAAAAGGGCCAAAATCAAAAGACCCAGTCCCCTGCTCCTCGTTAGGGAAAGGATTGGGCTTCAACGAAAATTGGACTTCCAATACATGGTAAGAGATCGCCAGCTCCACGGTTCCTCGTGTTCGAAATGATGCGAGTTCAAATGCTTTTCTCCACTGTGTTAGATAGTGCTAGCCATGTGACTATACACCTTTTCTCACGGGTCTATATGAGCTTTTTTCTTATTTTGGTGTCAGGAATCCCCTCTAACAGTGTATCAGTCTAGTTAATGTATATAGGGTGTTAATGAACTAGACTGATAAATTGTAAAAGTTAATTCCTCCTATATATACCGTATTGGCCTGAATATAACTGCATATTTTGTGCAAATTTCAGTTGTAAAAAATTAGGATGCGCCTATTTCGCGACTTTAACAAAATTATGGCATTTCTTCATATCGTATACTGTTTAAAATGTGCTGATTTCCTTTGTTTCAAATAACAATACTTTAACAATAGTATTTTAGAACCTGGCCGAAATTAAGTACTGTGATGTTAACCAACAAGAACATATGGTTAGCGTACGTGCCTTTGGTGAGGGAGACTCAGCTTCGATTCCCGGTGGGAACTCATGTAGTTCGGATCTTATGTTAAGCTGTATATATAGTCTCATATATAGCGTTGTTGAACAGCACGCTAAATTCGAAATGACTCAGTCAATAGCATTGTTGAAACTGTCTGCATTTTTGACACAATAATCTTTGATTTTACCATTAAGATTTTACTCAATATTCTCTTATTCTGGTAAATCATTACCAATATTTTCTTTTCTTCCTTCGGCTTACATTCAGACTAGTAGCATGCAACCCAGCTATACGTAAACGTCAGTCTGGTTGCATACCATACACTCGCAATATTACAAGGCAAATTCCATCACTTGATGTAACCCTGACCCTGCTCCTTGTTTTTACTTGCACTTTGCAAACTTTGATATTATGCATTTTGATCAAAGTCTTCCGATTTTGACAAAGAACCATTTTTTAAAGTATTCTCGACCTAGGTCATTTTGATGCCAGACTCTTTTTCTCGAGGGCATTTTTTATGCGAACCCTTCCGACGGGAGTTCCCATTTCAGGGCTTTTAGCCGGTGGGCTACTTACATGGGACCGTTTTGACACATGACTCTTTGATCCCGGTCTTTCTGACGCTTGATCGTCTTGAACTGGCCACGTTTGATTTGGACTCTGTTATCCAGCACCCTCTCATATAGAATCACACTATGCTTTCAGACATTGGTTGAGTTGTAAAAAATAGCAGAGAACTACAGAACACATTAGAAAACAACAGAAGTGGAACATACACACATACAGGTCTACATGTATGTTTTTTCAACACAAATAAACAGAATATTTTACATATTAATAAACATCTATATAATTTGATCTCAGGCTTTTTTGCCCTGGGACCGTTTTGACTCATGCCCCTTTTGTCGCGGAGAACTTTTGATCCGGGCCGTTTTGACTCGGACATTTCTCTATTCAAGCTTTAGACCGGGTCGTTTTGATTCAAGCGTTTCTCTCGTCACCCTTTTGTCTGGGCTTTACTGACGTGGCACCTTTGCAAATGTGAATGTGGACAAATTTAAGCTGCGTCGAGTCGAAAAACAATGAGAAAGAGTTAGGAATTATAGGAGAGAAAAGAACTTTAGATGGAATTACAAATAGGAAAAGAAACGGTTGGAACATTGGATGAGATTCCTGATGGATGTAATAGAAAGTACAGTAGAAGGAAAAAAGAGGGAGGGAAAAAGTAGCTACCATTGATGTATGATATTAAAGCAGAAAATTGTAGTGTTAAGACGGAAGAGGTCGACCGAGGATCGGGTTTCGTGGAAGGTTTTCAGTTTGCAGCAAGTGGCCTGCCAGAAACACTGGTTGACCGGAAAGTCGTGAGACATAGCACACAGCGTTCTGTTATATTCTCTGCATCAATCATTATTATTATTGTTTTATGAAACTAGCAGGCTACTAAAGAGAGAACTCTATTCACCAACACTTCCAGCGAAGTACCAGTTACCCGCCAAAGATCTATCTTACTCGCAAATCCTCTGGAATACCCAGGAATGGCTTTCTGGTGGCAACATGGACGTATTTCGATACTTCGTGATGGAAAGACTCAAAGATTGGACTCGTTGTTAGATGCGCAGAAGATTGGACTTGTGACGGAAAATAGCATAGATTATTTACTTGAGCTACAGGCAGTGGAATTGATCTTACCATACTGCAAATACAGATAATACAGAGCAATCTTCTGCTGCGTTACTGTTTATTCAGTAAATTCTAATCAGCAGGGGCACACCCACGAGGGTCTACCGGATCCAGACCCCTCCAAACTTCCTAACTCAACATAGATTTGTACCAAATTTCACAAAATTAAATCCCCACGTTAAGCGGGTTTGCATATCCAGGCTCCTAACTATGAAAACATTTACGCTCAGTCCAACCTCAATCATTTCACGAATTCAACCTGTTTTACATATGTTATTAGGACATAATATCGATTGTGATTTATTCTAAAAACACTTTTATATATTGCAAGAACTGTAACGTCCAAATATTTACTGAGAACTCATAGTCATATCGGAATAAACAAAAGCGAGTATGGAACAGTAAACTGCTTTCACAAAAGGAAAAAGATGTGTAAAAGGCATACAAAACGGTCGAGTGGTTTGGGTCGATACACTATCAATCACATGTTTGTGAGTTCAAACCCTGTAGCAAGTTGTTCCTTTTTTAAGTGTCTTCCTATTTTCATCCGGAGGCTGAAAATATTTCTTTGAGTATCTAACTCATTGAAAACTTCTTTTGTTTCAAATTCGATTAGAACGGAACATTATATGAATTGCGAATCTTAAATCCATAGCTAAAAAAAAATGAAGTATACTCACTACTCCATTATCCTCTGATTTGTAACGAAAAACTATTTATAAACAGTGGTGACTTCAGAAAATTATCCTCGGGGGGAATTTCAATATGCGGGTGGAGGGCAAACATTGGTAGTCCACATTGAGCACGATCGAATATATGGTCCTGAAGGGGGAAATTTCTTAGCTCGAGAGGGGTCTCAAATTCTCCCTCAGATCACGTCCTGAAAGCATCATTCCTTAAAAGCTTTACGTAACAAATATAATATTACACTTGTTTCCCGTTCTACATTTAGAATTGGTAAAATCATAACTTATAGAGGATTATAATAAAAGCATAAAAATTACAATACCAATCATGTATAAATTATCCTGTAAGTTACCAACTTTGGGCCAGATTAAAACTCAAATATTTGTTTTCGGATTGCACTTAGAAGTAAATCCTCTCTATATAATTCTGATTGGAAAGCCATGTTTAACACTAATTAATTAATCAATATTTATCCGATTTTTTTATTTTACTATTTTTACTATTCAATATTATATACACTTCATTTCCAAAATCAAAATCTCGAAAATGTATATTGTACGAGAGCAGACTCGCAAATAAATGATTATTAATCATATATATTGGTCTCTATTCGAAATTCTATTTAATCGAATCCGACAAGAACACAGACAGAAACATCGAGAACAGGTGACAAAAAAGTGAGAAAAAAACGTTGTACCCTGCGGGGATTCGAAGTAAGTTCGAAGAGTTCTTTTTCAGCCGAACGCCTTAGACCACTCGGCTATGGTAGCAACTAGTGATTGTAGCAAAGGCTTCGAGTAGTAGTTCTTATTACAGAATAACATTTTCTATTGCCTAAAATTTAAACCTAATTTACTTTAATATAATATATTTATTAGTTTGTTTCATGAACGTTTTCGTTACTTTGATGAATGATGTATGCTGTTGATATAGATTCTATTACACGTTCTTTCGTAAATATTATAGAAAGTATCAGGGTTATTTATGATCTCTTATGATCTTTTATGGAAATTGACTGGCGCATGCGCAGTACACAGACAGTTCAATTGGAAGGCGAGGAATGAAACGCTTACACACTG
This sequence comes from Thermobia domestica, assembly GCF_964235325.1. Taxonomy (NCBI): domain Eukaryota; kingdom Metazoa; phylum Arthropoda; class Insecta; order Zygentoma; family Lepismatidae; genus Thermobia; species Thermobia domestica. Next base: position 27,214,754 of record NC_137463.1, on the reverse strand, counting down.
TTAGAATATTTCCCTCGCAAGCAGTAGTTCCCAACCGAGGGACGGCGGGACGCACTTCCTCCTCCTGGGGTGGCGTGAAGGGTTTACGAAGTCCCTTCGTTGTCTTATATTTCTTGAATGATTATACACAATATCCAGTCACATCTTCTACACATTTGGAAGTGATAAATCGTAGTATAAATAAACCGTCGTTCACACACAGTGATTGTTGCTTTTCCAAGATTATAAACTGAAACACTTTTTATTTCAATAGAATATAAAAGTTTCAATGGGAGGGGTTACAACCCCCTGGGTCTTTGATGTGTCAACGCCTAAACTGTAACTTTCAAGTAAGAATCGAAAAATGGAGACATGTGACCTACTAAATATACTTTTAGTTCATTATACACTTTCATAAATAAAATATCCACAATTACAATGACAGTAAATGCTAAGTAATTTTTGTAAATCTTTGTACTTTCATTTTCCCTCTTTCTTCTCAACTGAGCTTGAAAAATGTAAAAATGGGAGGTTAAGAACTTCAAATATTACGTATATTTTAACGTATTACGAAATTATATTTAATAGAATCCGGTAGGATCACAAACAGAAACGTCAAGAAGAGGAAAACCAAATTGTACTGTAGTGGGATTCGAGCTACTCATGAATGGTGCCTCAGAATCTCTAGCCGAATGCCTTAGTCCACTTTTTTTTTTTTTTTTTTTTTTAAATACTTCCTGACTTATTTTCTACTTCAACCACTTTTCAGGACTACTAGACACGACAGGGACACGAACACAGAATCATCGAGGACAGTTAAAATTCCACCCTTGCTACTACAGAGGGACTCGAACCCCCAATGGGCTTCACCTCGCGATCATCAGCCTAACGCCTCAGACCGCTCGGCTACACCCACCGGCAGTCCACTCGGCTAATGTGACAAGTTGAAAATATAGTAAGCGTGTTTCATGTTCAATCTTTTGTTACAGTATGAAATTTATTTTGTATTCTCTGAAGTTTAAGCCTATTTTGGCCTGATGTAATAGTCTGTTGAAATTGTTTTATGTTTACGGTATTCTTTACTTTGACGAATGATGTTGTTAATATAGGTTCTATTACGTATTCGTTCATAAATATTACAGCAATTGTCAGGGTTATTTATGATCTTTCATGAAAATTGACTGGTGCATGCGCAGTAGAAACAGAAAGATCCACTTTACCGACATTTGTCATACACGCCAGAACGCAAATTTCTAACAGGTTCTAAAAATGCCTCGCTCTAAAGGTTGTGGAGAACTGTCTGTTGCTCTGAGAGGAGAAATCATAGGCCGAGCAAAAATGGGACAAACTGTGCCTCAGATTGCTAGAGATCTGGGATGTGACAAGAAAACGGTCAAGAAATGGGTTCAGCGACATAAAGAAGGTGGTGAATGGTTCAGGTCTCGGTTAAGAAGTGGAAGGCCAAAAGTGACAACTGCAGCTCAATATCAAGCTTTAGTTACAGAAGTAATCAACAGACCTCTATGCCACACGTCAATCCTCTTGGACAAAGCCAGAGAATATAATTGTTCTCACGAAACAATAAGAAGAAGATTATTGGGGGCTGGTCTACACTGTTCAAGACAAGCTAGGAAGACTCTCCTGACTGAAACTCACAAGGCCAGACGAATGGAATGGGCACAGAATAACATAACCCAACCTCAGTCATATTGGGACTTAGTCATCTGGACCGACGAGAAGGTTTTCAAGTCTAACCAACAAGGCAGAGTTATATTGTATAGACCGCGCGGAACCAGGTATGCTGAACAAAATATTATCAGAACTTCTTGTTCAGGACGAATATCAGCACACTTTTGGGGATACATGACGACTGCTGGTCCTGGAGATTTAGTTGCGGTGCCTGAGAGAATAAACAGCAGTGTTTACATTAATATCCTCGAAAATACGTTGTTACCGTCCTTAAAAAGAAACTTCCCCGAACAGAAAGAATATATATTTATGCATGACAACAGTGCTGTTCACACTTCCCGGCAAACACGAGAGTGGCTAAGTGAACATCCAGAGTTAATTTGTATTGAGTAGCCCCCTCTATCCCCAGATTTGAACCCAATTGAACATCTGTGGGCCTACATGGTGCAAGAATGGGAAGAGAGACGTGAAGACAGAGACCAAACGTTTCTTCAAAATCATGTTATGGAACTGTGGCAACATTTTCGTGACACACCGTCGTATTGCTCGAGACTTGTATCTAGTATCCCCTCCAGACTTCAAGAAGTTACTGACTCTGGAGGTGACTACACGAAGTACTAGTGTGTTATTTTTTGTGTAAACATTTATTTAAGTTTCACTTATTTATTATATTTTTTCAAGAGCAATACTTTCGTTCTACATTCTTTTCCTTTGCTTGTTTACTTATTAGTTCGTTAAAACGTAAAGGAAGAGTAGTATATCTTCAAAAAGTATTTGTGAATTTACTTTGAACGTTTCTAAGAATACATTTACTTTTTTTTTCTTACTCTATATCATGCCCAATATTACTTTCATTTCAGTTAATTAATAACTATTTCACATCTCGGATAAAAGTATTATTGTCTTTTTAACGATATTTTTCCTTTTGATTATGTAATTTCTTGTTTCATTGAATTATCTCAATTCTAATGAATAAATCACATTTTGTTTATTGTCCCTACCTTAGCTAAGTTCGAATTCGAAAACAATTTGGTGTAATATACGTTCTTTATTCTTCATATTGTGCAGTAATGACAATATTAATTATTTTTCATGAGTCCAGTTGATTAGTGAGAACTTGGACAAACATTAACCTGGTGATTCTTTACGCAATGACAAGCGTAAAATACATTTTAGCTGTTCTTTATACTTCATAGCGATGAAACATTCTAACAGTGTGTTAGCGTTTCCTTCCTCGCCTTCCAATTGAACTGTCTGTGTACTGCGCATGCGCCAGTCAATTTCCATAAAAGATCAAAAAAAGATCATAAATAACCCTGATACTTTCTATAATATTTACGAAAGAACGTGTAATGGAATCTATATCAACAACATACATCATTCATCAAAGTAACGAAAACGTGTTCATGTAACAAATTAATAGATATATTATATCAAAGTAAATTAGGTTTAAATTTTAGGCAATAGAAAATGTTATTCTGTAATAAGAACTACTACTCGAAGCCTTTGCTGAAATCACTAGTTGCTACCATAGCCGAGTGGTCTAAGGCGTTCGGCTTGTGAAGCACCATTTGAACTTGCTTCGAGTCCCCGCAGGGTACAACGTTTTACTCTCTCTCTTTTTTCACCCGTTCTCGATGTTTCTGTCTGTGTTCTTGTCGGATTCGATTAAATAGAATTTCGAATAGAGACCAATATATATGATTAATAATCATTTATTTGCAAGTCTGCACTCGTACAATATACATTTTCGAGATTTTGATTTTGGAAATGAAGTGTATATAATACTGAATAGTAAAAATAGTAAAATAAAAAATCGTATAAATATTGATTAATTAATTAGTGTTAAACATTAATTAATTATTTAATATTTATACGATTTTTTTATTTTACTACTTTTACTATTCAGTATTATATACACTTCATTTCCAAAATCAAAATCTCGAAAATGTATATTGTACGAGTGCAGGCTTGCAAATAAATGATGGCTTTCCAATCAGGATTATATAGAGAGGATTTACTTCTAAGTGCAATCCGAAAACAAATTTTTGAGTTTTAATCTGGCCCAAAGTTGGTAACTTACAGGATAATTTATACATGATTGGTATTGTAATTTTTATGCTTTTATTATAATCCTCTATAAGTTATGATTTTACCAATTCTAAATGTAGAACGAGAAACAAGTGTAATATTATATTTGTTACGAAAAGCTTTTAAGCAATGATGCTTTCAGGACGTGATCTGAGGGAGAATTTGAGACCCCTCTCGAGCTAAGAAATTTCCCCCTTCAGGACCATATATTCGATCGTGCTCAATGTGGACTACCAATGTTTGCCCTCCACCCGCATATTGAAATTCCCCCCGAGGATAATTTTCTGAAGTCACCACTGTTTATAAATAGTTTTTCGTTACAAATCAGAGGATAATGGAGTAGTGAGTATACTTCATTTTTTTTTAGCTATGGATTTAAGATTCGCAATTCATATAATGTTCCGTTCTAATCGAATTTGAAACAAAAGAAGTTTTCAATGAGTTACTCAAAGAAATATTTTCAGCCTCCGGATGAAAATAGGAAGACACTTAAAAAAGGAACAACTTGCTACAGGGTTTGAACTCACAAACATGTGATTGATAGTGTATCGACCCAAACCACTCGACCGTTTTGTATGCCTTTTACACATCTTTTTCCTTTTGTGAAAGCAGTTTACTGTTCCATACTCGCTTTTGTTTATTCCGATATGACTATGAGTTCTCAGTAAATATTTGGACGTTACAGCTCTTGCAATATATAAAAGTGTTTTTAGAATAAATCACAATCGATATTATGTCCTAATAACATATGTAAAACAGGTTGAATTCGTGAAATGATTGAGGTTGGACTGAGCGTAAATGTTTTCATAGTTAGGAGCCTGGATATGCAAACCCGCTTAACGTGGGGATTTAATTTTGTGAAATTTGGTACACCTTGTCTCAAAAAGGTTGAGCGCATTCTTTATTGCTGTTTCGAGGCAAAAATTTTCTAAGTCCAACTTCGGGTATCTTCGGGAAAAAGTATACCAGGTTCGAACCTCGAAGCCAACCTTTGCAATCGGGAAAAATCTTGCAGATGTGTTTTTCTTCTTTTAAATATAATAAGACTTATTACCAATTATATATAAAAAAGCATCATTGATTGAAATACTTAATGATACAATATTTCGAAACTGTATTAATGCCAGCACATGCTTGTTTGTCATTTTGCTCTCCATACGTAATGGAATATTTAGATACGTAAACGAATCTTTCCATATGTAAAAGAATGGTGAAAGAAAGTTAAGACATAGAATATTATGCCCTCCTGAGTACTAAAATAAAAGTCAAAGTAGAACAAAAACAGCGTTTGCAGTGGATATGAATGTAATTATTATCTTAAATACAGCTATATATCGCTAGAAGTATTGTTCGAGGAGCGCTTGTGTTAGCTCAGTGGTACGCCGTTGGATTTCAAATCCTAAGGTCGAGGGTTCGATTCCAATCTGAGTCAATGCTTTTTATGAAATTCTATTTTCCGCAATGCGTGAAAAAATATATGAAATAATTACATTAAAATACGTCAGTTGTATATATATAAAACATATAATCATTGCAGAACATAGTGATTATTAGAAATATGTTTAAAATATAACAGGTGTTCACAGTACGTTGGTATTCTATGATATGTGAATGTTAAATACAAATTAAGAAAATAATATCATCGCAATAAATAAATTATGTAGTGTATTTATTTGCAGCTATTTGTCATATAGGGGTTACTTCTGAACATTCGTATTACAGCATGTCATTGATATTCTTGAAAAATTATCCGAGGCATAAAAAGAGGGTATAAACAGAGAATCCGGAAGTCGGAACGCTCGCAAGAAATTCATGAACCCCAAAGGTCACGTGAGCAGACTGGAATTGTCCTTATGAAGCATGCCACAGCAGAAGGTCTTTACATAGATTTTCAATTCAATACCTGATATATGCTTTTGCAATGTGGAAGTGGTGATGCCTTTGGTCGCTCTCTTTCACTTTCTCGCTCGCTCACTCTGTATTTATATATATGAAAGTGGATGTATGTGTGTGTTTTGACATAATTCTGATATGTCTAGAGAAATTTTAACCATATTTCTTACAATCTGGAAAAGAGTACTGTCGGGATATATATCAAAAATGCTAGAAAAGGATCGATATTAGTATCGAATCCATAGTTTCGTGGTCACTTAGGTAAACAGTTCTACTTTCAATTCAAGTCCAATTAAGCTCCCATTAGCACCCAGGGTGGTTACGTAGCGACAAAAAAATATCGAAATCAACCAATATTAGAGTCGAAGCGTAAGTTTTCAGTGCCGCATTTCCCATTAGTCCAACTAGGCCCGTGCCTAGAGGGCAACATATTTGAAGAGTGCAAACTTTAAAATTTTAATTTTTTTCGTATGAAAACGTTAAAAAAAAATCGAGAGCAAATATACTATTTCATGAGCAGTCCTCTTTTACTATTCTAATATATTTAATGATAGCGTAGGAAATCTGAAAATAATTCAGAACATGTTTCCAATTTTTTTTTTGTTACGTAATTGTAGCTGTAGCATCTAGTGAGTGGTATTTAACTGCAATAAATTCACTAATTAAGCATATTCGAATTAAGTTTTATTTGTAAGTTAGGGATCAAGGGACGGAGAAATGTGTAGTTATTGGGGGCGCCGAGAGCAAAAGTGCGTAGGGACGCCGAACTTCTAAATGCAGCACTGTTCGCTAAATTAATTGGTAGAAATTTTAATACCATTTAAGACCAAATTTAGTCCTAGCAGTGGCAGTATCCGTTTGCTGTCCTAGGAGGAATGAAAGGGACTGACATCAAAATTATAAAAAAAGACCTACATTAGTGTCGAATCTATAATTTTGGGGGTCTCTTAGGTAAAGATTGGAACTTCAGATGCCATGTAAGTTAAGCCCTCATTAACACAATGAAGGAGTTTGTGAAATTTGTGACATGTAGAAATAATTGAAAATAACCAATGTTACTATACAACCCATATCTTTCGTGGTCGCCAAGTTCATTGGGGGCAGTTCTGATGACCTTTAAGTTTAAGTTCAACTTCCATAAAAGTAAGATCCCCCAGCACATCTAATAAGGAGAGCGTAGTTCTGGAATGTCTGGGACAACCTTTACCAAACTTGGGGGATATATTACTTTCAATCTAAGAAGAAAATATTGTAGTAGTATGAAGTTATGGAAGTTGGGAGGTGTGACATGTAAAAATAATGTAAAACGACTGATCTTAGTGTTTTATCCATAATTTTCTCGGTCGTTGAGATGGATAGTGATGCTCCCAATGGAGGTTACATCCAAATTCATCCCCATCTTCACAGATGATGGCCTGGGAGAGCTAAAAATAAAATCTCAAAAATTACTTAAATATTTGTCGAATTCATAGTTTTCGGGGTGAGAAAGCGTTTCTAATAACTTTGGAAGGTAATTTGTACCCACGTCAAGATGGGCTTTTTAATCATATCAATTTCTCACCTTAAGAAGAAATTACCATTACAATTATGATATTAAGCCAACCTTCGCAATCGATGAAAGAATTATGTGGATGTATGTTTCGTCTTTTAAATGAAACAAGACATGTTAAAATGGATGGAGTGGGTCAGTGGGTCGATTGGTAAGTGAGTGAAATGGGTCAAGATTTGTGAGTGGATCAGTGGATCGTGGGTCAAAAGGACGTGACCTTCTGTGAAACACCACTCACCGTGACTCACACTGGCCCACTTGGTGGCCACCCTTTTAGTCCAAAGATATTTCGTCCAAAGAACATTTCGTCCAGAGACATTTAATTCAAAGACATTTGGTCCAAAGGACAATTCGTCCAAATGACATTTCGTCCAAAATACAATTGGTCCAAAGGACATTTCGTCCAAAAGACAATTGGTCCAAAGGACATTACGTCCAGGGATGTTTAGTTCAAAGCACATTTCGTCCAAAGAACATTTGGTCCGGTAACGCTTGGGGGTCAAGGGTTTGTTTCTATTAGAAGAGTAAAAGTGATTCATATAACATTATGAATCAGTAGCTTCTTATTTCTAAAGGAAATTTGAAATAGAGATTTATTCCGCAATTTTCATTTTGATAGAACAAATAATGCTGAGATATTCAGAAAAACGTAAACGCCTGAAAACAACATGGCCGAACAACAGGAATGAGGGAAAGGTTGTAGTGTGAAGTATGTTGCTGTAATAACTGCTATCATGACATCTAAAATTTTCATGTTGTGAATGAAATAGTTCTAAAATAAGTACCGGTAACTAAAATTAATGAAGTTTAAATTTGAGTAAGTTAAATATTAGGTATTCAAAGAAAAGTGTTAGAAAAGTGAAAAATTATGTGTCAAGTATCTTTGAAGAAATACTGAGAATAGAAAAATACACACGTGTGAAATATATTCTTAGTGTCCAAAGATAATACTCTTAAACAGTCACATTCTTGGCTGCAACATTGTGAAAAGTGATTGACAAATATAAGATGAAAGTTGGAACATTTCGTGTAGAATATACGTATCTTTTCAGGTTAACCACAAGTCTGGTTTCTATTTGTAGACTATTGATAGTGTGTAACTTCGGCAGACGTTTCTACATAATTAGTGAGTTGTATGACAAACCAGAATTGTTAACTTGTCTTGTATTTTTATTTCAGTGTTACTCCTTATGCAAATATTGTATATACTTTTGCTTGCATATTGATTTTCTCGGTACAGCACAGTACATTTAAGATATCCATTGCAAAGTCTCAAACCAAAACAAGATTCACATGACCATGCGGAGGCAATGTTGTCCGCAAATGAAGAGGGAGTATGCTCTTCAAGGGGTTGTTTATCATTTTGGGAGGTGAATTCCTTAACCAACGAAGCTACAACTGTATTTCTGCGAAGCTAAAACTGTATTTTTGTAAAATTATTAATGAAAGCAAAGAAAGATGGCCATTTAGTGTTCAGGCGTTTACGTTTTTTCTGAATATCTCAACATATATTTGTTTTATCGAAAAGAAAATTGCGGAATAAATCTCTATTTCAAAATTTCCTTTAGAAATAAGAAGCTACACAAGTAACACTTCCCAAGTGTAACACTCCAATTTTGATAAAAATTTGGCAGGCAAATACTACACCTAAAATAAGTAAATACGTGTTTTTTTTATTTTCTGCGGAAAAACGGTTTTAGGGGGCAAAAGCCCCCACCCAAAATTTTGAAAGTTGTCGCCCGAAAGGCAAGAAGAAGTGGACCGAAATGAATGAAATCGTGCACAAATATTGTAGACGAAAAATGAGGGAATACGGGTTTCGTGTTTTTCTAGAAAGAATGGTTGGGTGGGGCGCGGACCACTCCAAACCTTTGCTCATGAAATATCAAAAGTGCTAGTAACAATATGTCAGAAGTGCCTAAATTTACATGAAGAATTGCAACGAAACTTTGTGTATGGACAATATGCAAAAAATAAATGAACACGGGTGTTTTATTTTCTGCGAAAAAAGGGTTATAGGGTGCAAAAACTCCCACCCAAAGTTTTGAAAGTTGAAACCCGAAAGCCAAGAAGTGGACTGAAGTGAATGAAATTGTATGTAGATATTGGATACGTAAAATAAGGCCTTTCGTGTTTCACAAGTGTCTCCATCTGATTTCTTCAAATTTGGCAGATCAACAACAAGCACAAACAGTATAGTGTATTTTATAGCATTTCAGGAGGCACCTTTAACCCTTACAATGTTTTTCCGCATAAAAAAAAAAAAAAAAAACACGTGTCGATTAATTTCCTGTTTGCTGTTGATGTGCCAAATTTGAAGCAAAACGGATAGGGATACTTCAGAAACACGAAAGACCTTATTTTACATAGGGTCTCTAAAATGTCTACCCACAATTTCGTTTGCTTTGGTCCACTACTTCCTGCGTTATTACGGTAATATTTACTTTTTTTCGGAGAAGGCCTAGGCCCCAACACTGTTTTCCGCACAAATTAAAACACGTTTCGTTTATTGTTTTGCGAATTGTCCCTATACGAGATTTCGTTGCAATTCTCCATACTCTTTAAGAACCTCTGACGTATAATTATTTGCACTTTTGACATTTCGTAATCAACAGTTTAAAAGGTCCGTGATATACGCAACCGTTTTTTTTAAAGGAAAATACGAAAGCCAATTACCTCAATTTACGTCTACAATATCTGTGCACAGTTTCATTCAATTCTGTACACTTCTTCTTGCCTTTTAGGCCTCAAATTTCAAAATTTTTGGTGGGGGATTTTGTCCTCTAAGACCGTTTTTCCTCAGAAAATAAACTCGCATTCGTTTATTTTTTGCGTATTGTCCCTACACAATATGTCGTTCCAATTCTTCATGTCCTTTAAGCACTTCTGACATACTGTTATTCGCACTTTTGATGTTTCACGATCAAAGTTTTGTAGGGGTCTGTGTCCCACCCAAATCTTTTTTTTTTTTTTTTTTTTTTTCAGGAAAATACGAAACCAGTATTCCCTCATTTTATGTCTACAATATCTCTGCACAATTTCATTCACTTTGGTTAATTTCTTGTGACCTTTCGGGCCTCAAGTTTCAAACTTTTGGATGGGGGCTTTTGCCCCCTAAAACCGTTCTTTCGCAGAAAATAAAAAAAGTATTTATTTATTTATTGCGTATTGTCCCTACTCAAAGTTTCGTTGCAATTCTTCATGTTCTTTACACACATCTAACATACTGTTATTAATACTTTTGATATTTCGTGATCAAAGGTTTGGAGGGGTCTGTGCCCCACGTAACCATTTTTTCCAGGAAAATACGAAACACGTATTCCCTCATTTTACGTCTGCAATATCTATGCACAATTTCGTTCACTTCGGTCCACCTCTTCTTGCCTTTCGGGCGTCAACTTTCAAAATTTTGAGTAGGGGCTTTTGCCCCCCTAAAACCACTTTTCCGCAGAAAAACACGTATTCGTTTATTTTGGGTGTAGTATCTACCTCCCTATTTTTTTTCTAAATCGGAGTGTTACACTTGGGAGGTATTACTTGTGAGTCATAATATTATATGAATCACTTTTACTCTTCTAATAGAAGCAAACCCTTGACCCCCAAGCGCTACCGGACCAAATGTTCTTTGGACGAAATGTGCTTTGAACTAAACATCTCTGGACGAAATGTCCCTTGGACCAATTGTGTTTTGGACAAAATGCCCTTTGGACCAAATATCTTTTGGACCAATTGTGTTTTGGACGAAATGTCCTTTGGACCAATTGTCTTTTGCACCAATTGTGTTTTGGACGAAATGTCCTTTGGACGAAATGTCCCTGGACCAAATGTGTTTGGACTAAATGTCTCTGGACAAAAATCCTTTGGACGAAATGTTCTTTGGACCAATTGGCTTTTGGACGAAATGTCCTGTGGACCAATTGGTTTTTGGACGAAATGTCCTTTGGACGAAATGTTCTTTAAACCAATTCCGCCTTATGCAGAGTCGTTTTGACAAATGATTAGCGTCATGCTAAACGCCCGACTTCTGCAGGAAGCATATGTAGTCGAACGCTTTAGTATGGCACTAATCACACGTCAGAAGGACTCTGCATATGGCCCATTGTGTTTTGGACGGAATGTCCTTTGGACCAAATGTCTTTTGGACGAAACGTCCTTTGGACCAATTGTCTTTTGGACAAAATGTTCTTTGGAGAAATTGCCCTTTGGACCAAATGTCCCTGGACCAAATGTGTTTGGGCTAAATGTCTCTGGACGAAAATCCTTTGGACGAAATATCTTTGGACGAAACGACCCCCAACTACCCACCGTCCCATTCTGTTCTGCGCATTGTAGACAGCATCTGAACACTGGTGAGCTTGTCTACGTTTGGTATATAATCAGGCCCCAATCCCAACTGGGAAGTTATCATACCAATATCACTTTCATTATAACACATATCCTTAGTGGGGAGTAGGTGTCCGAATTTTTGCGAAAACCTGAGTATCTTACAAGCCGTTCAACTTAGAGAGCTTAAATCCAGTATATAACTCTTTACTAAAAATAAACAGAACGTGTCCTGGCATTTTTAAAAATGTGTTTTATGAGCGGGGGATTTCTATATTTTCTATACTTTTGCAATGGTAAGACAAGTGTTTACCTCTTCTGGATAGTTTCACAGTTTCACATTTGTAGAGGTGGTCAAGGAGTTTTCAATGAAGGATTTATTACCATCTTGAACGCTCGCTATTTTGCACAAGTTACCATAAAGACTCGGGACTCTTACCATTTTTTTTAAATTTTAGTAATACCGGGGAACCTTGGGGCAAATCTTTTTCCTCGACACGGGGTACCTTTGGAATTATAAAATGCATGTTTTCTGGTGTTGACATCTGTTTCATCGTTTCAGACTTTTATTAGTGTCAACGGGCTTCATGGATACCATGCTTCTTTATTCTCTTAGTTTTCAGATACAAGCCCCCATGTCGTAAGCGTCAGTGGACCACCGATGCGCAACTGGCGACATTTCGCCAAAAGTTGGTGATCCCGCAGCTACGATCCGTGGTGGCCCCACTTCGGTTTTGAAAATTATACCACCAGCGGCAGAGACTCAACGAAACGCCAACGAACCACAAAATTTCTCCCCCAAAATATGTTAAATCGCCCATATGCTCGATTTGTTTATAGTCAGGTGAGTGTAAAAAACACTAGGGGAAAAAAGCAAGTATCCCAAGGTGGGCGCGAACCTTCAACCTTCAGTTTACTTGCCGCATATTCTTCTGACTTCGCCACGGAAACGATGAAGAAAATCTCGCTTGTAGAAGGATAAATTATTGAGGTCTTAATTTAGCCAATCAAACAAATCCCTCTATCTCGAGTTCTGTGAGATGGTACTGTGAACCGTTTCGAGATTTATTGCTTTCTGGTGGGGTACTATCTATGTGCAAAATTTGAGAAAATCGCTGACGCGCACCTTCGGAAACTCTCCTCTTTAGTGCAATGTTGACAAGAGATGGTGTGGGTCAATGAAACCTTGATCCACAAAATACTGACCCACTACACATCGTGACCCACAATGACTCAACACCCAACGTGACCCATTCACCCACCATGACCCACTCTGACTCACCACCAACTATAAACAACTCTGAACCATTGTGACCAACTCCGACCCACTAAAATACATCGTCATTAAGTTTGATCCATTATCCACGCCATCCTCTCTACTGACTTAAGAGGTTATATTTGTAATAAACCAATTTTTTCCAGTAGTTAGCTCCTCTAAAAACTCATAGCCTGCATGTCAAAAGCCAAGCAGTAAGTCCTATTGCCATTGTTACAACTGGAAATATCAAAATCGAAAAGAGCCTGAACTTCTTTCTTCATTACAACCAAATGAAAAAAAGAAGAAAAACGGAGGTCTTGAAAGTAAAACGTAGACAAAGTTGCCAGTGTTCAGAAAATGCTATCTAGATGGCGCTGAGCAGAATGGGTTGGTGGGTCAATGGGTCAGTGTGAGTCACAGTGATGGTGTTTCGCAGTGGGTCACGCCTTGCTGACCTACGATCCACTGACCCACTCATAAATCTTGACCCATTTGACCCATCGACCAACTCAATCTCTGATTTTACATTTAGTATATCATTTAAAAGACGAAACACACATCTACACAATTTTTTCTCGATTGCGAAGGCTAGCTTGATACATATACTAGTTGAGATGGTAATTTCTTCTTAAGGTGAGAAATTGATATGATTAAAGAGCCCATCTTGAAGTGGTTACAAACTACATTCCAAAGTTATTATTAACGCTTTCGCGACTCCAGAAAACTATTACTTCGACAAATATTTAAGTAAGTCTTTACATTTTATTAATCATATCTCCAAGTCCCTCATCCTGTAAAGATGGGGATGAATTTGGATATAACGCCATTGAGTGCCTCACTACTCATCTCAACGACCGAGAAAACAATGGATAACACTCTACAATCAGTCATTTTACACTATTTTTTACATGCCACTCTTCCCAACTTCAATCCCTTGAGGTATCTGAATTCCACAATATTTTTTTCCTTAGATTGAAAGTAATATGTCTCCCATGTTAGATAAAAGTTGCTCCAGACATTCCGGAGTTTCGCTGAAATATACACGTATACATACATCAAAACATTTAGAGCTGTGTGAGCAATGCTTTTGATGTTGCTCCTGTAAATTCAAAATCCAGGAGGCATAGTCGCTCATACCAAAACTTGGCATTAAATGACATTGTGTTTGTAACAGTGTCACGAACTCAAACTATGGATTTGACACTAATCTCAGTCACTTGAGACATTTTATTTTTCATCCTTTATCGCCCGCCATAATAATGGGTTTTGAATCAATTGAATTGATTTTAACGTCCCGTCAGCAGTGAGGCTATATGAGACGTAGACCTACTAATTAACGCGAACTACATGAGCTCTCGCTGGGGGCCGAATCTGGATCTCCCACACCGAAAACGTGTACGCTATACGCTTAACCACAAAGGAGCTTTACGATGAGAGTTAAATTTGGACTTTAACGCTTTCGGAGTTGTAATTATTAATTTCTGCAACAACGAGAACTATGGATTCGACACTAATATCGATCGCTTTTACTTTATATATATTGGCGGAGAGAAAGGGACCACATCCATATACAAAAGCCTTGCAGATTATTGAACTGAAATCCTTTGGAAAGAAATCCTATTCTGCCTTCTTTCTGGAGTATAAATAAGTCTCTTAGACATGACTTCGTGTTCGTAAATTTCCTGTTTACATAGTTTTGGGGATCGGGAGTTTTGTGTCCGTAACGAAGATTGGAGTTTGTATAATAATTTCTGATTATACCAGAATAGTCTCTTTACCTTTCAGAAAGCGTAAATCACTTGCTGTAATGAGAAAATTCAGAAGTAACTTCCGATGACAAATAGCTGCAAATAAATACACTACATAATTTATTTATTGCGATGATATTATTTTCTTAATTTGTATTTAACATTCACATATCATAGAATACCAACGTACTGTGAACACCTGTTATATTTTAAACATATTTCTAATAATCACTATGTTTCGCAATGATTATATGTTATATATATACACAACTGACGTATTTTAATGTAATTATTTCATATAATTTTTCACGCATTGCGGAAAATAGAATTTCATAAAAAGCATTGGCTCACATGGGAACCGAACCCTCGACCTTAGGATTTGAAATTCAACGGCGTACCACTGAGCTAACACAAGCGCTCCACGAATGATACTTCTAGCGATATATAGCGGAATTTAAGATAATAATTACATTCATATCCACTGCAAACGCTGTTTTTGTTCTACTTTGACTTTTATTTTAGTACTCAGGAGAGAATAATATTCTATGTCTTAACTTTCTTTCACCATTCTTTTACATATGGAAAGATTCGTTTACGTATCTAAATATTCCATTACGTATGGAGAGCAAAATGACAAACAAGCATGTGCTGGCATTAATACAGTTTCGAAATATTGTATCATTAAGTATTTCAATCAATGTTGCTTTTTATATATAAATGGTAATAAGTCTTATTATATTTAAAAGAAGAAAAACACATCTGCAAGATTTTTCCCGATTGCAAAGGTTGGCTTCGAGGTTCGAACCTGGTATACTTTTTCCCGAAGATACCCGAAGTTGGACTTAGAAAATTTTTGCCTCGAAACAGCAATAAAGAATGCGCTCAACCTTTTTGAGACAAGGTGTACACATTCTTAATAAAACTATACATGTTTAACAGGGAAATGATTCATGTAGCATGAAAATTTGATTTTACACTTCATCTGTACTCTTTCTCTTATAAAAACAATCTAGTTCTATTTTTTTCTGAATATATAGGTAAAAGTATTTTACAATTACTTATCGGGTACAGAATAATGTACATTCAATACTACATAGGCGTACTTATAGTATTGGACTCCTCCAACAAAAATTTCTGGGTGCGCGCCTGTTCATCAGTAAAAGCGTTTGGTCGCATTGAGACTTTCAGGAGGCGTGAAGAAAAGGCCAAAGACGTATTACTATCATAATCAATGGGGAGAGGAATATCTTTGAAACACTTGATGTATATATTAAAAAATGGATTTTTTTAAAAAAAAAGTGCGATGGCCGGGAATCGAACCCGGATCAACTGCTTGGAAGGTAACTATGCTAACCATTACACCACCATTGCTTGGCTTTTGTTAAATATAATTGCTATCTTTGTGCTCACAAAGAAAAATACTTTCTTTTATTTATTAAACCGTGAAATCATCGCCATTGAATGAGGAAGTACTTCGAAACTTGAGACGTCAGCACAGATATAGCTTATTCACTTATTGCTGTCGGCGTTCAATTTACTTTCATTCAATTAGTGACCCACATAACTTAAAAGAATAATTGTGTAAATGCAGCAACATGAAATCTTCTTTTTTCTTCTCTTAAGCATTTTTCTCGGTTAACTGGGATCGCCTTTTCGGATCACTGTTCTCCAACTGCTTCTATTTTTTGATCAAATGGTCCAATATATTTCAGATAGAAATTTTCTTGTAGGCCTTATATCTGGAGAACTACATATAGTGTAGCCAAACCAAACCTACCACTTAACTCAGTATGATGTCCTTATTCCGTAAAAAATACGAAAACTCGATTTAGGGGCTATTAAAAATTTTTGTGGCCCCTGATCCAAAAAAATCCAATATATTTCATTCAATCAAACGTTTTCTTGTATGTCATATCTGAAGAACTACATATAGTGTATCCAAACCAAAAATATCACTTAACTCAGTATGGTGTGCTTATTCCGTAAAAAATATGAAATCTCGATTTAGGGGCCATTCAAAATTTTTATGGCCCCTGATCCAAAAAATCCAATGTTTTTCATTCAATTACAAATTTTCTTGTACGCCTTATATCTCCATATCTACATATACTGTAGTTAAAGCAAAACTATCACTTAACTCAGTATGGTGTGCTTATTCCGTAAATAAATAAATAAATATATATATATATATCGATTTAGGGTCCATTCAAAAATTTTGTGGTTCCTGATCCAAAAAATCCAATATATTTCATTCAACCAAACGTTTTTCTTGTATGATCTGTCAGGAAAGTAAATGTACACCTATTTTTCGAGTCTGGCATTCCTGCGCTCCATCCGTGGAGAGTATGAGAATTAAATCAATCAATTGTTTACTGAGGGGCAAAATGAAAAGCTTAATCTGAATAAGACATTGCAGAGGGGCACAAGCTGTGAATACGAATAGTGCATTGTGTAAATAAAGGACGACACCGAAAGAGAAAGCCAGAAACAGCTGTTAAACTTACAAAAAAAGAGTAAAAATTGTCGAAGTGGGAACATAAAACACAAATACAACAAATACGCCGACAACTAAATGGTCACCATGCCATGATCTTGGTGTAGTGGTTAAAGTGCTGGCTTACAAATGCAAAGGACGCAAGTTCGAGTCTTAAGCGAGGACATTTTAAATTTTTTTTTTAATAATACATACAACTCATGAGAGATGGTAAAAGAGGTCGTATTTAGTTTTTCGTAGCAATTATTATTGGTAATGTTTAGTACTGTTAATACTTTTTGTCTTTGCGTATTGCTTTTATTCTTTTCTTCATTTCGAAAGAGAAGAATATCCGAACAAATGCCACCAAAATTCCTCATATTTTGAATGTAAACGCCATTTGCAATTAGTGAAGAATAAAAATTGAACGTTCCGATGTAGCTGCAAAAAGTAAAAAGAAAAACATGGAAGTGGACCATACTCATGGTTATTAAAAATACAATTTCTACATGCCTTACACCTCCCGACCACGTTTCTACGTTAGCAAGTAAGAGGTTTGTGTTTAGGTTAGGTTGGTCAATACGTTTTGCAAAGGGTTTAGCTCTGACGCACCACAGGTGCGAGAAGGGAGAAAAACACTTTTTCTCTCTCCCTCTGTGTGTCTATTTATCTATGTATTTGTATATATATAACGCTATTTGTGAATGCCATAACCACTCTAATTTTCAGCGGATTGAGACGAAACTTGGCACAAACATTAATTGTTGAAATATCTTGATGAGTTCGTTAACCAGAATAATCAGATGAAAATGTTCAAAATGTTTTTTTTCAAACTCTTAAAAAGTTCCAAGGGAACCAAATTTCGCCCATAAATAGGTATTCAGAAAGTTTGAATAAATTTTCCTCTTTTACTGAAATGTTTGTGTGCAGAAACTTATTGAAATATTGGACCCGATTAATCGCCTAAAGAAGGTTCACGCCCTTTCGCTACGGTCAGTTGTTTTTTTTTTTTTTTTTTTTTTTGCAGGAGGGGGTTATCTTCCTATTGGAACAAGATGATTGTTAGTGATGATATGAAATTACACATTGAAAGTGAAGTAACTTGTGTAACGTGTTATTTGAAAGAATAATATAATAAATGTGCATTCCTTTAACACAGAGAACTCATGTATTTCGAGTTCGGGAGCCTGAATGGCGAGGAGTGTTATTTGATTTGCTTTTTAGTAACACATTGCATTGCAAATAAAGGTAGGCAACATTAGTGGTAAGTAAAATAATAATAATAATAATAATAATAATAATAATAATAATAATAATAATAATAATAATAATAATAATAATAATAATAATAATAATAATAATAATAATAATAATAGGTGTTGTTTGTGGCAAGGTAATATCTTAATCAATTCTGCTTCAAACGTAATGATTGTAACGCCATATCTCCCTTACAAACAAAATATTAGCAATTTATATCGAGAGAACGAGAAACTGTAGAGCGATGGGAGCAACGTTGGACAGTACGCACTCATAGTACTCAGAAAAGTAAGCGATTTCAATGCAAAAGGAACGAAGAGTCATTGTCATGGGTACTCATGTGGCCACGCAGAGCCCTCTTTAGGCAAAGTGTCAATAACTTACATCGAGAGGTGATACTGGGATGGGACCAACTTTGGACACCGTGGATCCATAAAGCGCATCGAAAAAAATAAAGGGGGGGGGGGCGCCAGCCAGCCTTACTTATTTCCACATAATAATATAAAATTATGTTGTCGAAATACACACACGAGTTAGCTACTAATATTTCATATTATTATTATTATTATTATCGACAGCGTCTTTTCATTACGTGTGCGTGTTTGACATGAAGCCAAAGAGAAGATCCATCATTCGTAGAAAGAATAATAGTCAGTTACTTTAACTGTGAACGACAGCGAAAAATACGAAAAGAGTGGACTACCTGTAGCGTAAAGAAGCAATATTTTCTTTCAAATGGATAAAAAATCAAGCCGAGATTGATTCGAACTCGCATGGACGGCGCGAAAAGCCAGTGCTTTGTCCACCTTTTTTTTTAACTGACTCACTGAACGTGTTTCAGTAACTTACTTATTGCTAATTTTACTTGCTTCACTCGTTTAACTTGCTTTTTCTAATAACTTATAACGACAGGGACACGAACACAGAAACATCGAGAACAGTTAAAAATCATAGATGCTCTCCCGCCGGGAATCGAACCCGGAACTCCATATACCAAACGCGCACGTGCTAGCGACTAGACCAGCGGGAAGGGCACCACTCTCTCCCTGTGTCGTTAGGGATTACGACCACTGTCTTGCCAGATATCACTTCTGTGAGTTGTATACTATGATCACATGTTTCTTCTCTGCTGGAAGAGTAAAACCTACATTATATGTAATACATGAGGTATTTAGACCTACATGCTCTTCATATAATGTAATAAAAGGGTCATGCTGGGAATAAGAAAAAGAACATTCCTTGGACTAAACGGAAACTATTGGCATCAGAAATATTTATCTACGAGGCATGCGCAGTAGTATATTTCAGAATAGTTACTGTTTTGTTCAGTAAACGAAGAAAGGGGTATAAAAAAGCAAATATGTCGCGTCAACGAGATCGACCAGATTTGACAGGGGCGGAAGCAGATGTATAGTAATACAACAACTTCGCTCAGTTGATACGAGCCGAGCCGGTTGATATCACTACCCGAGTTGGTCTTCTGCTTGGGCTCAAGAATTCGACCGTGCAGGTCTCAGCCTTAATTTTAAGAACTACAGTATAATTTTAAGTACTACAAGAAAAATACCTTTGACTCGACTCGGATTGAACTCGAGTCGAGTCGAATTTTGGCTCGACTCCTGCTCATCCCTATTCGTATTTGTATTTTGTTTCCACTTCAACAATTTTTACTCTTTTTTTCTTCGTTTACCTATTGTTTCTGGATTTCTCTTTCGGTGTCGTCCTTTATTTACACCGTGCACTATTCTTATTCCCAGCTTGTGACCCGCTTCAATGTCTTATTCAGTTTAGGCTTTTCTCCTTACATTGACTTGGCATGTGATTGATTTAATTCTCACTTTCCGCGCACGACCGATGAAAATGTTTTATTATTATTATTATTATTATTATTATTATTATTATTATTATTATTATTATTATTATTATACTATTGAACTTGCACGGCGAAGTTACTGTATAATACGATATCATTTCAGTAATTTTATTCCATTGTATGTTATTTAATTTATTAATGGGCACTAAATTGTCTCCAGATCAACGAATAAATTAACTACGGCATGCACTTTGGTGGAAATATCATTACATGAACATGTTTGGAACGAACCAATAATCTTATTGCAATGATATTTCCACCAAAGTGCATGCCGTAGTTAATTTATTCATTGATCTGGAGACAATTTAGTGCCCATTAATAAACTAAATAACATACAATGGAATAAAATTACAGAAATGATATCGTATTATACAGTAATTTCGCCGTGCAAGTTCAATAGTATAATAATAATAATAATAATAATAATAATAATAATAATAATAATAATAATAATAATAATAATAATAATAATAATAATAATAATAATAATAATAAAACATTTTCATCGGTCGTGCGCGGAAAGTGAGAATTAAATCAATCACATGTGAAGTCAATGTAAGAAGAAAAGCCTAAACTGAATAAGACATTGAAGCGGGTCACAAGCTGGGAATAAGAATAGTGCACGGTGTAAATAAAGGACGACACCGAAAGAGAAATCCAGAAACAGCAGGTAAAAGGAGAAAAAAGAGTAGACATTGTTGAAGTGGAAACATAAAATACAAACACGAATAGGGATGAGCACAAGTCGAGCCAAAATTCAATTCAACTCGAGTACAATTTGAGTCGAGTCAAAGGTAATTTTCTTGAATTGAGTTCCGAGCCAAGTCGCTGTTTTCGAGGTCTAGTTTCGAGTTGAGTTGAGTTTGATAATGGCTCTCTCGCTCGTTCAGCTCGTTTTAACTCGTTTTGAAATATTGGCCTGATCAGACTGGAAAGCAAAAGCCATGAGAAATGTAAGCAATAATGTGGAATACTTTTAGTGTTGCTCACGACAGAGGTGCGTCTCATCTCGTAATTTTAGTGCATCTCGTGGGGCAATTTTAGTGTATCTCGTCTCGTCTAGATAACGAGAAGACAAGAGTTTATTATTATTATTATTATTATTATTATTATTATTATTATTATTATTATTATTATTATTATTATTATTATTATTATTATTATTATTATTATTATTATTATTATTACGAGACAGCCTCAAATGTCGTAATCACCAATATAAGTATATACTGTAGTTCTTAAAATCAAGGCTGAGATCTGCACGGTCGAATTCTTGAGCCCAAGTAGAAGACCAACTCGGGTAGTGATATCAACCGGCTCGGCTCGTATCAACTGAGCGAACAGCTCGAGTCGGCTCGGTTGGGATGAGCCGATGACCCGAGCCGGCTTAGTTGGAACAAGCCATCGACTCAGCTCAATTGAGCCGATGGCTCGAGCTTTCTCGGTTGGGATGGGTCACCTACTCGGCTCATGTGAACCGGTTTGAGCCAGCTAAGTTGAAACTAGTTCATCAGCACGTTTCGACTCAGCTCAACTAAGCCGATGGCTCAAATCGGCTCGGTGTGGTGAGCTGTTGGCTCGGCTCACTTCTCGATTCGGTTCGATATTGAATGAGCTGTAAGCCGAGCCGCTCGAGCCGTTGAGAAGCCCAAACCCGGTCCCAGCTGTTTTGAATATGTTTGGGTGAAGCCTATAACTTTTAACAATTTTTTGCTCGAGCCCGAATACTTGCCCCTTCGGAACTCAAACCCAGAACGTGACCGATGTCCTTGCCTCCTGAAGACTTCCAGACGACCGAGATCGACAGCCAATTAGCTTTTACTATTCAGATACAAACCGTATATCTTTTAAAGATTATACATGGAGTTGATATAATAATAATAATAATAATAATAATAATAATAATAATAATAATAATAATAATAATAATAATAATAATAATAATAATAATAATAATAATAATAATAATAGTTTTAAACTTGCCCTGAAATTTGGCAAAACTTACTTAAAAGTAGAGATTTCGGGGAAAGGTTTCCGTACCTTCAAGACACACCTCTGCAACTACCAACATTTTAAACTAGAACCTTTTATTGAAGTTTCATGTAGAAAGTATGTTTTGAGGAAAATAACTGTAATAAATATAACTGAATATCACGCGACAGTAAGGCATATAATAAACTAATTTTTAGAATATGCAGAGGTAAATATAAAAGCTTTGCTACAAAAATACCTACACAGAGCATAATTCAATGAGCTCTGAAATACAATGTAACGAAATAGCCTATGAGATTCAGTCTACAGAGCAATTGTTACTTAAAGAATGGACATACACTATTTCGAGAATCGAGACAAGACGGGAAATGTTTACGATACTTTTCGTCTCGTCTCGATTCTCATCTCCAAAGAGAGACGAAAATTTTGATTTAGCCCTGACCCGTCTCGAATGTAAAATGTTAATTCTCATGTTATTTTATTTGTTTTAGAAACGAGATGAGAAACTCCTCTTCTCATGAGCAACATTAAACCAAACCGAAATATTCTTTCCACATGTCACGTTTCTCCTTGTAATGGTGTGACCTAAGCGATAATTTAGCTTCTAGCTTTTAATCTTCTACGAGATAATAATAATTATTATTATTACTATTATTATTCCTGAAGATTTGATAGTTCAAGTATTGAAACATCCGAGTATTCAAATATCTGAATATAATAAAACGTATGTTGTCGCTGATCAATCGCCATCAAAAATTCTAAAGTAAGAAAAAAATAATTGCAACGTGCATTCGCAGAAGCACCTTGACCACTGAACCGCGATCGCTACGCGGTCTTTAGTCTGGTTACGTTAGGTTTCTTTGTCTCCGCTTGCAAACTTGTATGTTATATTTTTCGATTCAAAATGTCTTTCGTATTTCTTTTATGAAGTCGGCAAAGTCTATATTAATAACTTGAGTTTTTCTTAAACCACTGGTTCACAAGTTCGTTCTTTCTCCACACGAAACTACAAATATGACAGATTGAATTCTCATACTCCCCATTTCTTTCAAAGCAGTCGCCATTACCTGGTCAAAGACTTATTTCCGCCACGATTCATATTAACCAAAATAAATTCATTTTTCGGAAGCGGAACTTTCACTTTCCGGATTTCGCAAAATTATGGAATTCAGTTATACTCCGGAATTCAGAAGAATTTCGGAACTCGGAAAGAATCCGGAATTTAGAAAATTCCGGAATTGAGAAAAACTCCGACTTTCGAAAAAATCCGGATTTTCCGAATTCCGGAATGTTAACGAAATCAAAAATTTCTAAATTCCGGATTTCTCCGAATTCCGAAATTATTACAAAATTGGAATTTTCCGAATTCCGGAATTTGTCCGGCTTTACTTTCGCGAGTCCGAAAACTAATAATTCCGGAACGGGCTATCCCTAGTTTATACACAACCTTTCAGAACACTAAGCTAGTAGCTGTCTACAAACAAACAAGTAATGCAAAGCATGTTGTATACTGCAATACGTCATGTATTAAAATCCGACACCATGACCCTTTTATTACATTATATGAAGAGCATGTAGGTCTAAATACCTCATGTAGGTTTTACTCTTCCAGCAAAGAAGAAACATGTGATCATAGTATACAACCCACAGAAGTGATAGCTGGCAATACAGTGGTCGTAATCCCTAACGACACAGGAAGTGAGCGTTGCCATCGCCGCTGGTCTAGAGGCTAGCTCGTGAGCCTTGGGTGTATGGAGTCTCGGGTTCGAATCTCGGCGGGAGAGCATCTATGATTTTTAACTGTTCTCGATGTTTCTGTGTTCGTGTCCCTGTCGTTATAAGTTATTAGAAAAAGCAAGTTAAACGAGTGAAGCAAGTAAAATTAGCAATAAGTAAGTTACTGAAACGCGTTCGGTGAGTCAGTTAAAAAAATAGTGGACAAAGCACTGGCTTTTCGCACCGTCCATGCGAATTCGAATCAATCTCGGCTTGATATTTTATCCATTTGAGAGAAAGTATTGTTTCTTTTCGCTACAGGATGGATTTTCTCTTTGGTTTCATGTCAAACATGCTCACGTAATGAAAAGACGCTGTAGATAATAATAATAATAATAATAATAATAATAATAATAATAATAATAATAATAATAATAATAATATGAAATATTAGTAGCTAACTCGTGTGTGTATTTCGACAATATAATTTTATATTATTGTGTGGAAATAAGTAAGGCTGGCTGGCGCCCGCCTCCCTAATTTTTTCGATGAGCCTTATGGGTCCACATTGTCCAACGTTGGTCCCATCCCAGTATCACCTCCTGTTTTCTCGATATAAGCTATCGACATTTTGCCTAAAGAGGGCTCTGCCGTGGCCCCATGAGTACCCATGACAATGACTCTTCTTTCATTTTGCATTGAAATCGCTTACTTTTCTGAGTACTATGAGTGCATACTGTCCAACGTTGGTCCCATCGCTCTACAGTTTCCCGTTCTCTCGATATAAATTGCTAATATTTTGTTTGTAAGGGAGATATGGCGTTACAATCATTACGTTTGAAGAAGAACTGAGGAAGATATTGCCTTGCCACAAACAACACCTATTATTATTATTATTATTATTATTATTATTATTATTGTTTTACTTACCACTAATGTTGCCTACCTTTATTTGCAATGCAATGTGTTACTAAAAAGCAAATCAAATAACACTCCTCGCCATTCAGGCTCCCGAACTCGAAATACATGAGTTCTCTGTGTTAGAGGAATGCACATTTATTATATTATGCTTTCAAATAACACGTTACACAAGTTACTTCACTTTCAATGTGTAATTTCATATCATCACTAACAATCATCTTGTTCCAATAGGAAGATAACCCCCTCCTGCAAAAAAAAAAAAAAAAAAAAAAAAAAAAAAAAAAAAAAAAACTGACCGTAGCGAAAGGGCGTGAACCTTCTTTAGGCGATTAATCGGGTCCAATATTTCAATAAGTTTCTGCACACAAATATTTCAGTAAAAGAGGAAAATTTATTCAAACTTTCTGAATACCTATTTATGGGCGAAATTTGGTTCCCTTGGAACTTTTTAAGAGTTTGAAAAAAAAACATTTTGAACATTTTCATCTGATTATTCTGGTTAACGAACTCATCAAGATATTTCAACAATTAATGTTTGTGCCAAGTTTCGTCTCAATCCGCTGAAAATTAGGGTGGTTATGGCATTCACAAATAGCGTTATATATATACAAATACATAGATAAATAGACACACAGAGGGAGAGAGAAAAAGTGTTTTTCTCCCTTCTCGCACCTGTGGTGCGTCAGAGCTAAACCCTTTGCAAAACGTATTGACGAGCCTAACCTAAACACAAGCCTCTTACTTGCTAACGTAGAAACGTGGTCGGGAGGTGTAAGGCATGTAGAAATTGTATTTTTAATAACCATGAGTATGGTCGACTTCCATGTTTTTCCTTTTACTTTTTGCAGCTACTTCGGAACGTTCAATTTTTATTCTTTACTAATTGCAAATGGCGTTTACATTCAAAATATGAGGAATTTTGGTGGCATTTGTTCGGATATTCTTCTCTTTCGAAATGAAGACAAGAACAAAAGCAATACGCAAAGACAAAAAGTATTATCAGTACTAAACATTACCAATAATAATTGCTACGAAAAACTAAATACGACCTCTTTTACCATCTCTCATGAGTTGTATGTATTATTAACAAAAATTTTTAAAAATGTCCTTGCCAAGGATTCGAACTTGCGTCCTTTGCATTTGTAAGCCAGCACCTTAACCACTACACCAAGATCATGGCATGGTGACCATTTAGTTGTCGGCGTATTTGTTGTATATGTGTTTTATGTTCCCACTTCGACAATTTTTACTCTTTTTTTGTAAGTTTAACAGCTGTTTCTGGCTTTCTCTTTCGGTGTCGTCCTTTATTTACACAATGCACTATTCGTATTCACAGCTTGTGTCCCTCTGCAATGTCTTATTCAGATTAAGCTTTTCATTTTGCCCCTCAGTAAACATTTGATTGATTTAATTCTCATACTCTCCACGGATGGAGCGCAGGAATGCCAGACTCGAAAAATAGGTGTACATTTACTTTCCTGACAGATCATACGTTTTATATCTGGAGAAATGCATATAGTGTATCCAAACCAAAACTATCAGTTAACTCAGTATGATGTGCTTATTCCGTAAAATACCCGGAAACTCGATTTATGTAGAGGCCGTTCAAAAGTTTTGTGGCTCCTGACCCAATATCTAATTATTGGCCAAGATCGCAATCTTTTGATCCATTTTTGCAGCATTCCTAAAATTCTTCTGTGTCATATCCACTGTGACACCACACTGTACCATATCGTTCTCAATACAACCTCCCCACTTCTTTGGTCGGCCTCACGCTCATTTCCAATTCACTTCTCATAGCATCCACTCGGCAAGCTACGCATTCCAAAAGATCTAATTCTTATATGCCCAAACTATCGAAGTATATGTTCTTGTAGTTTTTTCTAAGTCCAATGGTAATGCCGGCTAGGCTAAAGGAGACGGTGATGATGAGAAATGAATGCAATGATGGAATGAAGAAAGTGGGAGGAAACGGGAGAACCCGGAGGAAATCCACGCTCAATGTGTTTGTCCACGACAAAGTTCACTTGGCGCAAAACTGGGATCGAACCAGGGACTTCTTTTCTACTACTGGTCTCACCTTTACTGTTCCTTGGATCACTTCATGCTTAATTCTGTCCATCTGCGTCACTACACACATTCACCGCATCATTTCATCTCCGCAACATGCAACTTCTGTCTTCTCTCTTCTTCATTGTCCAACATTCCGCTCTCTATGTTATGACAGATCGCACTACAAAGTGTTTTCCAAAGGCACTTTCTTCAAAACTCCTTACCTTGATAGCTGATTGTAATATAATGTTATTAGAATATGTCCCATCCAAGGAGTTGATTTCGATTCGATTCCTTCCACTGGAATTGCCTGCGAGACAAAAGTTGCTTGAGATCTCGTCTTCAAAAGATATACAAATGAGTCTCGTTTCGGAATGTGTATCTGTTTGTATCAAGGACTTCCGTTTTGCAATCGAATTTAGTCTCCTATCCTCCTTGGGCCTCACACTTGCTAATCCCACTAACAGTCACGCAAGTTTAGACTCGTACTTGCTCGGGATCAAGGTCATTAATCCTATGAACGCACAGGCAAACTCAGACTCCCATTTGCTCGAGCGCAGGATCATTAATCCCAATAACGCTCACGCTAGCTCAGACTAGCACTTGCTCGAGCTCGGAGTCATTAATCCCAATTACACCCACGCTAGCTCAGGCTTGTACTTGCTTGGGCTCGTGGTCATTAATTCCAATGACGCTCACGTTACCTCAGACTCTTATTTTCTCGAGCGCGAGATCATTAATCCCAATAATGCTCACGCTAGCTCAGACTAGTACTTGCTCGAGCTCGGAGTCATTAATCCCAATGACACCCACGCTAACTCAGACTTGTATTTGCTTGGGCTCGAGGCCATTAATTCCAATGACGCTCACGCTACCTCAGACTCTCATTTGCTCGAGCGCGAGATCATTAATCCCAATAATGCTCACGCTAGCTCAGACTAGTACTTGCTCGAGCTCGGAGACATTAATCCCAATGACACCCACGCTAACTCAGACTTGTATTTGCTTGGGCTCGAGGCCATTAATTCCAATGACGCTCACGCTACCTCAGACTCTCATTTGCTCGAGCGCGAGATCATTAATCCCAATAATGCTCACGCTAGCTCAGACTAGTACTTGCTCGAGCTCGGAGACATTAATCCCAATGACACCCACGCTAACTCAGACTTGTATTTGCTTGGGCTCGGAGTCATTAATCCCAATGACACCCACGCTAACTCAGACTTGTATTTGCTTGGGCTCGAGGCCATTAATTCCAATGACGCTCACGCTACCTCAGACTCTCATTTGCTCGAGCGCGAGATCATTAATCCCAATAATGCTCACGCTAGCTCAGACTAGTACTTGCTCGAGCTCGGAGACAATAATCCCAATGACACCCACGCTAACTCAGACTTGTATTTGCTTGGGCTCGGGGCCATTAAATCCAATGACGCTCACGCTAACTCAGACTCTCATTTGCTCGAGCGCAGTACCATTAATCCCAATAATGCTCACGCTAGCTCAGACTAGCACTTGCTCGAACTGGGTGTCATAAATCCCAGTGACGTTTACTTTATCTCAGACTCACAGTTGCTCGAGCTCGAGGCCATTAATTTAACTGAGTTCGCACTCACTAAGAGTTTAGACTCGTTATCCTCAATAAAGCTTTCACTTGCTGGGCTCGCGATAGCTCGGTCTCCAGCTCTAGCTCGCTATTCACTTATAGGAACCGTGCTTACATGAAATCGCGCTTATTTTTTAATTTGAGGCCCATCGACCCCAGCACACGAGTTAGAATATCTTCAGTTTGTATTGGAAAAGCGCTAAGCCTTGTTTCGTTTCATAGATAACATTACAGTTCATCACTTCACTGAATTTTACAGGATTTACTATGTTTGTCATTCATTTTTCTTGTTATTCTTCATTAATTTTCTTTCAGCCTTGTTGTGTTGCTCTGTGTCGAAGCACTGCACTGAAAGATAACTACGGGGTCTATCAGAGGGTCCAACCAAGGTTCTATTTTATATTTGTCTCCTTAACTAGCCTTCATATAACGACCTCAATAATTCATCAAAGGATTTCATAGACATCCTGCAGTATTTGAACAATTTACCTTCGTACTTCCAGTGCATCGCGAACATTAAATGAAACCTTGTCAGTTGAAAGCCGACTTGCCGACAAAGGATGAGTTCCCCATCTTCTAATTTCCCGGTCACTTACACTTTCGAAGCACTCGGTTCTATGACAAAACAGCACTCATTTCGATTTACAGCGTGTCCATATCCACGACTGAGAAAGGAAAATTATTATTATTATTATTATTATTATTATTATTATTATTATTATTATTATTATTATTATTATTATTATTATTATTATTATTATTATTATTATGGAAAAATCATCCACAACGCGCGTAAAACGCACTGTATAGTTAGGTTACGGTACTAGCGTCACGTTACCAACACTGCGTACTTAGCGTCCATATAATCCATAGAAGTTCATTTTACTCTGAGCTCACTCACCCTTGCCTTCGTAGTGGCAATTGGCTCTCGTCATCGGGAAGGAAATTGCCCATCTCCTTCGCTTGCACTCGCTCTCGAGTTGGAAACTTTTTCTCGCCTTCGCGCACCCTCGCTCTCCTAGTGGCAGTTGGACGCGAAAGGAGTTGTTGGCGGCCCTCGACCTCGCGAAGGGAGTTGTCCATCGCCCTCGCGCATTCTCGCCCTCGCTGTGGTATCTGGCCCTCGCCCTTGTTCAACTTTGTCCTCGCGAAGGGAGTTGTCCATCTCCCTCGCTCCCTTGGTCCTCGTGCTGAAACTTATCCTCGCCCCTCGCGAAGGAAGTTATCCATCGCCCTCGCATTGGTAGTTGACCCTCGCGAATGGAGTTATCCATCACCCTAGTTCACCCTCGCCATAGCGAAGGGAGATGTCCGTCGCCCTCGTGTTGGGAATTTGTCCTTGTCCTCGCGCACATTCGCCCTCGCTGTAGAAGCTTGTATTCGCCCTCGCGTCATTGTAGGCGAGAGAATTTGAGGGCCACTCTCAAGAGGATAAACATCTCTGGTATAATCTTTTAATATAACTTCAACTTGTCTGCATTGCTAACGCCGCGTTTATACCGTCCGTACAGTTCAGACCTTACTGGAGTCACTACCCTTTCTGGATTTTAAAGTATCCATTATTTAAAAACGATTGTATTTCTACCTTTAATGTGTCAAGTATATATATATATATATATATATATATATATATATATATATATATATATATATATATATATATATATATATATATATATATATATATATATAGCGCGTAGATCTGCTCAGTGCAGTTGAGACTTTACAGATGACGTCAGCACTACGGTGTTCATCGAGAATCGTGAGGACAATTGGAGAGCTTCTTTACTGAAAGAAGTAGATACCTCCGGACATTGAAATGAAATGTCTAGTTCGTCCCACGATCATCTCCTTTAGGTTAAAGAAAATGGGTAAAAGAGAATGATTATGAATGATTTGGTGGAATGAGAATGTGGGAGGAAGCGGGAAAGCCTTGAGAGAGGCCACGGACATGATGTTGTCTATCACGAACTCCCGTGGCCTGGGATCATACATGGGACCCCCCCCCTTGCAACAGAGATAATAGACATGGAAAATCAACATTAACTGTGAGTGGAGCTACGTGTAATTTCGATATATCGATCAATTGATCAATATTTTAAATGTCGAAATATTGATATCAAAAACATCTTGATCGATATAACGATATTTTGATAGTTTTCGATGTACGATATTTCAATAGCTTTTGATATATCGATATTCTATTTTTGGTATCCTTACGCAGTTGCGTATCTGACACTATAATCTTGTCATTTCCAATTTAATACGTGGCATTATCCGTCCGTATTGTGAAGGTTGTATCCTTCCTCTGAGTATTCGGCGCATTCTTGTAGATGTTTATTATACTCAGACCTCAGAGAACGTTTAGAACTACCTAAATATCTTACTCAAGTGTTGGGATATGGTACAGTTTTTAGTGACCGTGTTTTTACCTTTATTCGTGACATTGGAATAACATGCTTTGAGGAATTTTCTTTTTAGATTTTTTCCTGTTATTACTACTTTTTGTCGTTCTCTTGTATATTTTATATTTTTTGTTATTTATTCCTTTACCCTTTTCGGTATGTTTTCTTTTTTATATTTTTGTTTTTTCTCTTAATTTATATACCTTTTTAACAAGTTTTATTTTGAAATTTTAATGTACAGCTTGTGCTATGCTTGGAATAAATAGCATCGATGCTGATTTCCACATTGAACTTTAACCTATCAATATTCCATTTGTGACGAGGTAAATAGCCTCGATGCTGACGTCCACATTAAACTTTGTCCAACAATATTCTATTCATGACGGGGATGAATAGCATCGATGCTGT
Organism: Thermobia domestica; assembly: GCF_964235325.1. Classification (NCBI taxonomy): domain Eukaryota; kingdom Metazoa; phylum Arthropoda; class Insecta; order Zygentoma; family Lepismatidae; genus Thermobia; species Thermobia domestica. The sequence continues at coordinate 27,183,521 of NC_137463.1, read as the reverse complement.
TTCCACATTAAATTTTGATAAATAGCATCGATGCTGATTTCCACATTAAACTTTAACCTATCAATATTCCATTTGCGACGAAGTAAATAGCCTCGATGTTGACGTCCACATTAAACTTTAACCAACCAATATTCTATTCGTGACGGACATAAATAGCCTCAGTGCTGACGTCCATATTAAACTTTAACAAACCAATATTCTGTTTTTAACATTTTCGAGCTAGGCATTTTTGGATATTTTGACATCCTATTTTTGTTAATATTCGAAATTTTATTGACTTTCAATATTGAAATTCGTATTTCAAAGAGCCCTAAGCTCATGGCTATTCATAAGCGTTTGTCACGCGTTTTTATTACT